>NC_050510.2:1912491-2549989 GCF_012460135.2 Molothrus ater | reverse complement strand
CACAGGGGAGTACATATTGTGCTGAAAAATCACGCTATGAAAAGCCAGTATTCATAAAGGAGACTGTGAGAAATGACGCTCACTTTTAAAATTTTAAAGGTTTATTAAACCTTAACAAAAAATACAAAAAAGGACTGAACAAGGAAAAATTACAGTGCTGCAAGTCTCCATGACTAGAAGCCAGGTGCTCGTTTACAAAATGGATGCTCTGCCTTTTATACCCTTAGCTCCTCCTAAAGTTTTGTTAGTCAACTCTTTCTCTGCCATCCATTGGTGGAGATTACTTTCTTACATCTTGATTGGAGGTCAGGTGTCATCATGTTGCGCCTCCTGGTAATAAGCCGGCCCTCTTCAAATGCCTTGACTACTGAGGCTATTACAAGGGAGAGGGGAAAGAAGACTATGGGAGGACATATTACAATAACATATCTATATGTTATAAATGATCAAATCGACCATCAAATTTATAAGAAAATTTAGCAATGATTTATTAGATTGTCAGCGAAACAGAATTTCAAGGAAAAAACCATCACAGCCTCGGGCAGCATCGAACCCGGGATCGGCGCTGGGTGAACCTGGATCTGACCTGCAAAGTGTCAGAGTCTCCCCCTCAGTTCACACCGACTGCTTCATGCAGCGAGCTTATATACAGTTTATTCTGCCTGAGGCAGAGATGACCGAATGTTCCTTTGTGTCCCTTCACATGCAGAACTGGGGCCATACATGTTCAGGGATAGACAAAAGTGATTCCAGGTGTCTAGATGTTGTCAGTACACTTTGGAAAAATCCGCATTCACATGTAGCAGGGTGGCACCGGGTGCTTGAGTGTAGTAGATGCAATCTTCGAGGTGCAAGATCACTCCTACATTCCAGGGAAGTGTTGATCATTGCCCAGGAAGGTCCCATTCATACGTTAACAGACTTGATATTATCTGAATGTCAGGGAACTAATTGAATAAAAATAGGACTCCTGCTCCCGGCTGGGGTGGTCAAAAGACATAGCTTGGAGTTTACAATATTTTATACATAAACAGCATGAATTATCTCTACCTTATACTACAATCCCTCCCCATTTATTTCACTAATTTAATTCATGCTTATAAATTGCTAAATTTTTAATTTCCTACATCTACCCATCACCATTAAGGGTTCCTCACAAACAGAGTACTCCTTTACACTATTCGGTACTCCCCTTGCGGGATGCCCTGATACCCTACATTATTCATTTTCACATTTGCTTGTTTTTCAAATTTTGTCAATGCCTCGGCAGCATTGCTGGCATACTTCCTTTCTCCCAATCACATGATCTTAGATTTGTTGCCTCTGGAAGCTCCCTCCGAATCCACGGGAACTATTGCAATCTGCATTCCCTGGACCACAGAGTGAATCAGTCTGATAAAGCATGGAATCAGACAAGGGAGGAATAGGATTCCAGCTACTGAACAGAGCACAAGAAACATCACTTTGTTCCACCATGCCCCATGAAATAGTTTGTCCCACCATTGTCATGGTTTGACACTGGCACAATGCCAGTGCCTCTATGAAGATACTTTCTCTCTGGTTTTTGCTGTGAGATGTGACCAGGAATAAGCAAAGCAGGCTCTTACTTCGGGAAAAAGAACCAGAACTTTATTAACTACTCTACAACTACAGATAAAAAGGAACACACACAGGGAAAATGAAAACTTCACAAATGCATTTTCTCCTCCCCCCACCAAATTTCTAACACAATACATTTGGTTCTTCAAATCACTAACTCTCGGTCTAGCACTACTTTTTAGACAATCAATCTTCAGTTCATCAAGAGGAGAGGAGTCTTTCTTGTGCTATGGGCTTCTCTTGGAAACACAGCTGAAGCTTCGTGTGTTTCTGTGTCACTCGTGGCACCGCCCGGAGTACATCTGCCGTCGTGACTTCTTTCTTTTTATGTCCAGTGCTCTCACCACTGAACACGGACCAGAACTGCTTCTAGGGTTGTCTTTTAAGGATGCTCTGTCCCGATCTAAAAAAGGCACAGTCTCTCTTTTGGGACACCTGTCTCTACAATCTCTCTTTTTGGGACACCTGTCCCCCCTATATTTTTTCACTCTCTGGGGCCGAGGGGCACCAACACTGAACTCTTTTGGTTCTGAGGCCATTGCCTCCCCCTAGAATGCAGTCTCTGTATCACAAGGAACATGGTTCTGTTTATGGCTATACAAAAAGAGTCTAGCAAAAGCCACTCCATCATCTCTTCTTACTAGGATTCTTCTCTATTCTTCTACTATCTCTCACTCGCTCAGACTTCTCTCACACTGGCCCATTTCTTCTTCATCTTCTACTCTATCTTCTAGGAAAGGTCAATGTTCTGTAAAGTTCTCATTCTCCAAAAAGGTGAATGCGGCCGGCTGAACCCCCTCCTTCTTCTCCGTCCCAGCTGTGCTGCCGGCACAGGCCCATGTTTATCAAGCTTCAAGGTTACAGTCCCAGGCAGCGGCTCTCTCTCTCTCTCTCTGTATCTCTCAGGGGGGGCTGCTCGATGGCTCCCAGTGTCTCTCTCTTTCTCTCTCTTCCACCCTTCCACCCCCGGGCTCAGGCCTACCTCTCTTGGCCACATGGCTTTCCCCTCCCCCTGCCCAGCCAGCAGCTGGGCCGGGGGAGAGACCCGAACTCTTTCCCGCCGGAAACCCAAGAGGACCCTCCCAGGGGAGAGCTCTGCTTTTAACTCCGTGTTCTCAGAGGCGTGTCTATGTCTCAATGGTCAGGTTAAATGCCAATATTAAAGTCTGAATATCTATTGGCCAAAAACACAGCATCTCAAAAAACACATTTCCTGTCAAACCACCACAACCATGAAGACTGTAAGATTGAATTCCATTTTTGAACAGGAACATGGGCCACCTTTTTGATTTCGGCCACGAAACCTCTTATGGTTTCCCCATAATCATAGATTTCAATACAACATTCTGATTCATTGAACTTTCCACACATTCCCCCTTCTTCGGCCAGCAAATAGTCTAAAGCTATCCGATTCTGGTACACAAATGCCCGTACCTGGGTGTGCTGCCGACTCAGTAAATCCAGGGCTTCAGAGGTGTGATTCCACACAATTTCCACCACTGCCTGCAGCCTAATCAGTCTGTTCAGCAGATAAATTGGAGTCCTATACCCGTAGCTTCCATCCTGGGCCCACGTGGTTGGCCCATAATAATCAATTATTCGTGCCGTTGGCCACTCTTCCTTCCCCCAGGTTTGTTTACTGCTTATCACCAGTATTATCTTTTTCAAGCTTCTTCTCTCCCTTCTCAGGGTCTCGTATAATGGAGCCCCAAACAGATTACTTTTTGTCCTCGGGAGAGTAAAGAAAACTGGTCGGATCATGCCTAAAGTGCATGATCCCTTCCACCTTGGGGGTAACTCACTGTATGCCTTCTTCCCACAGATCCAGGAAATTCCATCAGGGGCTTTCCACTTAATATTTATTTTCCCTGGGTCTCCCCAGTATTCCCTCATACCTTCCAAGGATTGGAAAGGGTTGGCTCCTGGATTTTTGACCCAGCATAATCCCATCCTTTTGTCCCATTCACAATTTGTCTCGTTCCTCTGGCTCCAGTATCCCAAAAGAGGGGCTGGGTGCCAGACCTTGCTTTTCGTGTCTGAGTTCACCATCAGGGTAGATGCACACGGAGTGTATCCCACCATCTCAGTCTACTCCCTTCCTTCCCAACGCACGCACATTGTACCAATTACCCTTTGGTCCAAAATCCACCCCTCAGGTCTCTGCGCCAATTTTGAGACCCTCGGATTGTCCCACTTCAAGAGCTGTTCCAGAGTCAAACCTTCCCCTTTCCAAGGCCATTTTTCTGCAGACTTCAGCCCCCCCACAAATCCAACAATTTGACAATCCCAATTCAATTGCAATCTCTCCTGTTCAACTCTTTTCTTCCTCATTTCTGACTCCCTTCTCCTCAGTTCCTGAGTTATCTCCCTCATTCTCCCCTCAGGATCCTTGTCATTTTTATTTTTTGTGAAATAAACAACCCGATCATATTGCAGCCACACCCTGTCATCATTTGCCGATACCAGGTCCAATATGAGTGGGTCTTTGTTCAAGGTAAATTTGCTGTCAAATTTAGCATTTCTCGCCATCCAATACATTTTCCCATTCATCATGCATATCCCCAGCCTTGCATTGTTGTAGCACAATGGGTTCACCTGCTGATATGCGATAAAGATAGATTCTGTCTTTCCCCCAACCCACATGGTCCGGTTACATTGGTTACAAATGGGGATTGACATTGTTTCCACACTTCCTTTCTCATTTGATGCTTGTGTTCATCTGACTGCCCATTCCTTAGCCCTGCCTCGGGATTGATACACCAAATCCCGGTTTGCAATTCACACAATTTCACCCGAGTGCCATTCTTCCAACAGTACCTGCCAGGTTCCGAGACATTCCCTTGGGGCTTGGTATGCTGAGTGTCCCTCGTCCCCTGCAACCGGGACCACCTGAGTGCAATTTCCACACTCGTCTGCGGAGCTCTCGTTTCCGTCTCTCATCAGGACCTCAGTGCGCAGACTCTGCGTCCCGCACACGACTAGGCTCAGGCCGATCAAGATTCCCACCAGGCGTACTCCTCTGCCTTTGCCTCCGCCCCCTGGGGTGCCACCAGCAGCGAGGAAGACCATCTTCATGGCAGCAGGAGTATTCTTCAGGGAACATGCCCTCTGACCTAGCCGCATACCTCCTCTTAGAGGCGCCCCACCATGACACTCTGATTGCATCGGAACTGCACGGTACCCTGATGGATTTCCGGCACTCCACATCCAAAATTTTTCTGCTTGAAATCCAAGCTTCCCACGCACCCTGTTTTGAAAAATGCGAAACCACTCCTGTGAGTCCAATTCAATGATCCCCAAATTGGTGGCTAAGGTCAGGATACGGTCAGTCAGTTCAAGCTCTTCCTCTAAACACTGGGTACACAGTCCCTTTGGCCTCTGTCCCCTTCTACAATGAATAACAAAAACCCCTTGACAATATTCACACTTAAAGTGTACAAACAGATAGCATACACAATCTGACAGTATACAACTTATCCGCTCGCCGTCGGTCATTTACAAGGACGTTGGAGTCTGATCTTCAAGTCTCCGGGGGAAGAAGTGACCCTCCACTTGGGTGCTTCCTCCTGCGGTTCGACTTTCTTCACTCTAGACGCGTGCGTCCAGCCTTTCTCCGCTCTGCGAATGGCCGTGTCTGTTGTCAGGAGCACAAGAAAAGGACCTTCCCAGTGAGGGGAGAGCGGCATCTCTTTCCACACTTTCACAAACATTTTGTCACCCAGTTGGATTTTGTGAATAGCGAACCCCAGAGGAGCACTCTGGGCCACTATTCCCTGTTTTCAGAGTTCCTGTAAATTCCTGTTGATTGCAACCAGATATGGTTGAATCTGACCATCCTCAAACCTGGGGTGTCCCACCGGCATTCCATGTCTATATGGCATTCCATATAACATTTCGAACAGTGAGAGCCCCGTCTCCGAGTGAGGCATGGTTTGGATATTAAGCAGTGCCAAAGGCAGGGACTTCAGCCAGGACATCCATGTTTCTCAAATCAATTTAGATAACTGCTCCTTTAAGGTCTGATTCATTCTCTCCACTTGTCCTGAACTCTGGGGGTGCCACAGAGTGTGGTACTCCCATCGGATGCCCAGTGCATCAGCCATCTGCTTAATAACCTTCGATGTGAAATGTGTTCCTTGATCTGAATCAATGCAATTCACCACCCCATAATGGGGTACAATTTCCTCTAACAATTTTCTGGCCACGGTCTGGGCCATTGCCCGTGAGCTGGGGAAGGCTTCTACCCAATGAGTCAATTTGTCCACAATTACCAGTACAAATTTGAACCTTCCCACTTTTGGCAATTCCGTAAAATCAACTTGAATTCTTTCAAATGGTCAGTATGCAATGGGGCAACTCCCCAGGGCAGCCTTTTTGGCCCTTGATTTGTTTGTCTTTTGACAAATCAAACACCCCTGTACCTCTTGTCTCGCCAATTCATAAATTCCCTTGCACCCGAAAAATTTCAGAAATTGCTCTGCCAGGGCTTGTGCCCCCCAATGCGTTTTCTGGTGCAATTTCCGCAAAATCCTTCTGGTGAAACCTCTGGAAACTATTTCCCTCCCATCAGGTAGCCTCCACTTACCTTCCTTCAGTTTTCCTCCGATCTTTTCATAACATTTGATCTCTTTTTGGGAAAGCTGAGGGGGATCGTCAGGGGTTTCTTCCCTTTCGATCTCTGGGGTACTTACCATCATCAATGCCGCGGTTTTGGCCCCTGGTCCGGAACTGAATTCCTGTCTGGTGTCCCTTCACATGGACCACCGTAATTTCCTCCGGCCCTCTTAGAGCTTCTAAAACTTGCCAGATTAACTCCCCCTGCATCAGTCCCTTTCTTCTTGTGTTGATCAGTCCCCTTTCCTCCCAAATTTTCCCAAACGTGAGAACTACCCCAAAGGCATACCTTGAATCTGTAAAAATTGTCCCCTTTTTCCCTTCCAGTCCCTTCAATGCTCTCAGAACTGCGTACTGAAGCTGTGGCTGTTTTTAAGGGGGGCCCGGCTGAAGGGATTTAGAGAGACCAGCCACCTTCAGTTACACCGGCACTCCCCTGGCACGAAGCCAGAGGCATGTGCCGACCGTGGGTGGGGCGAGAGGAAACAGTCACCGATATTAAAGCAACCGCGCCGCAGGAGTGAAGAAAAGAGACGGCCCTCCTCTGCTGGGTGAAGTAACTTGGTTTAATCCAGGGTAGGGGAAGTGCAGGGTGGCCACCCAAAGGTGGCGAGCGGAGGAGGAGCCCCGAGCCCCTCCAGGGACCGGGTCTTAAAGGGAAGGGGTGGGTACACAAGAAACCAATCATAGAACGAAAATTTGGATACATTGAAGACTGATGGGTGGTGTGGATCAATGGGGATAGGTCAGGGGAGGAGCCCAGGCCTACCAGCTAATCACTCGGCACCCTAGCTGGAAGATTCTGGAACTTGGGGTGGGGTGCCGGTGACTGGCAGAAGGCCTGGGGAGGGGATACAAGGACAAATAAGGGATAATGAGGGAAAATAAGGAGGGGAAAACCGTGACTGGCATAACTGGGGGTTTGAGCCAGACCAACTTGCCAAGCTAGGAGAGGGGAGAACGGAACAAACCAAACACAAACCACAACATCTCCCCCTTTTTTGTTTTAAAAAGAAAAGGAAGGGAGAAAACAAACAGTCCCTTATACTCAGGCGGCAGTTGTCTCTTGTGCTGTTTTAAAGTCCAGGCTTCCACCGCTCACGCTTTCAGAGTCTGAAGTCGAGGCAGGGTCCTCCTCGACACCTGAAAGCTCCAGATGGTTTATGTTGGCCGCTGAGGCATTCAGCAGAAGTCTCTTAACCAATCCCCACATTAGGGAGCAGGCGATGACAATTACGAATATAACTAAAACAAAATATAAGACGGACCGAACTATGGACCCGGCCCATCCTGACAGTCCCCAGCCCTTGAACAGGTTCCCCAGCCAGTCCGATGTCTCATCCTTAACCTCGTGGACGAGCTCTTTCATCTTGCATATGGAGACCCTCGCATCTTCTGCCTTGGATGACAGATTTAAACAGCACAGGCCCTCGAATTCCTCACAGCTGTGGTGGTGGAGTAGCAGGAGGAAGTCAATGGCCGCCCGATTTTGCAAGGTCACCTTCCTAGTTGTTTCCTCGTCTGCGAGGAGGTCAGTCAAGGCAGCCGAGGTAAAATTTGCTTGCTTTGCCACCCAACACTCCAGGCGGCCCAATTCACCCAGAGACTTCGCGATCAACACCCACGGCAAAAAGAGAGTGAGCGCGACCGATTTTGGTTTGGCCCAATGTTCAATTTTGGAGTCGCAGTCCGGGTCGAAATCACGAAGATCTCTTTTGGCTATTGCCAATTTAGACTGCGATCTCTTATATTTCCAATCCCTAATTTGAGTGACGTTGGGGTTAAGCAGCGTCAGCTTGCCAAACGTACAGACGCCTCCGGCCAGACGAGGGGGGATGCCAGCCCACGCCCGGTCTCCGCAAATGAAAAATGTTCCTCGGGGCAGCGCCAGCAGTTTGGTGCCTGAGGTAGATGCAAAGGGCAACCGGATGGTGAAATTGCACCATCGCGCTGCTTGGTACTCCGGGCTAGGCGGCCCGATGTTGGAGTACCTCGAGGAACCGAAAAGGGGGGAATACTGAAACCAGATACAAGCCGATGCTCTAGCGGAGCCGACTAGATGGAGCTCTGGGGGGTCGGACTGCAGGGGGGTCAATTTCCTGAGCCCGTCCCTCCAGGCGTTCTGGGCGTCTAATGAACCTAAAGTAACATTAAAGGGGTAGGGAAACTCAAAAAGAGGGAGAGGGATCCCCACTAGGCAGGACGACATCGGGTCTTCAGCAGAGCCAAGGTCCAGGCAGATGTGCTCCTGCCCCATGGCTTGAGCGAGGGTCCTCCACACGTTCGCCTTTGGCTGGGGAACTATCCAGGGGTTCGCAGGTGGTGGTAGAGTCTCGATAAGGAGGACTGTCAGGAGGGTAATGATGGTCATTGGGTCCATGCAGGCGGGAGATCAACTAAAAAGAAACAGAAATGTAAATTAAGAAGGTCTGGCTCGAGAGGGGGGGGTCAGGACCGTGGTCAATGGTGGCTCGCCCACCAGTTCCTCCGTTTCCGCCGCCAACACGCCTCTGCTACCTGTGGGACCGGTTCTGGTTTTGCACCCCGCTTAGGGCGGAAGGGCTTGACCCACTTTGATGGAATCCATCTCGGACCTGAGGGAGTGGACACGCAAGCGTATCCCCTAGCCCAGGTCACGAGATCAAATGGCCCTTCCGTTTTCCAGGTCTCCGGATCCTTAATGAGGACCGGGGGCCTGGCCCTAGGTCGCAGCTCCTCGTGCTTCCCGAAGTGTCGCACTATGGGCGGGTTGAGATTTTCAAAGGAGCAATTTAAAAAGTTGATAGTATACAACGCCTGTGCGAGACGGATGTGAGGGGACTCCACCTTCACTGCCGAATGCTGTTGCTCCAAAACCCTTTTAAGGCTCTGGTGGGTCCTCTCCACCACGGCTTGGCCTGTCGGGGAATAGGGGATGCCGGTCTTGTGTTCTATTCCCCATTGCTGTAGGAAGCTCCGCAGTTCCTTGGATTTGTAAGCTGGGCCGTTATCTGTTTTGATTACCTTAGGGATGCCCAGGACCGCAAATGCCTGAAGCATATGCTTCCTGCAATCCGCAGCCCTCTCACCTGTGTGGGCAGAGGCAAAGACAGCACCAGAGAAAGTGTCCACAGAGACATGTACAAACTTAAAACGGCCGAATGATGGATAATGGGTTACGTCCATCTGCCACACCTCGCAGCTGGACAAACCACGGGGGTTAGCTCCGAGAGGGACGGAGGGGAGCTGGTGGGACTGGCAGTGAGGACATGTAGCCACAATGGCCTTGGCCTGTTCGCGCGTCAGATGGAACTGCCAAACCAGGCCAGGCGCATTCTGATGGAACAACTGGTGGCTGATCTTGGCTTGACTGAAGAGATCAGGGAGCGGGGCCGCTTGAACAGGGGCGGCAAGGGCATCGGCACGCCGGTTGCCCTCCGCTATGAACCCCGGCAAATCGGTATGTGATCTCACGTGCATGACATAAAAGGGTTGCTCTCGGTGGGAGACCAATTGAACCAATTTGGAGAGCAAGTCGTACAATTTTGGGTTTGACACCTCCTGCAGCACAGCATTTTCAGCTCTGGACACTACACCTGCTACATAGGCCGAATCCGTAACTAGATTGAAAGGTCCAGGGAACCTCTCAAAGGCTCTGACGACTGCGTCCAACTCGGCAATTTGAGGTGAACCTTCAACCTCGGTGACATCGGACTCCCACTCCCGAGTTTGGGGATTCCTCCAAGTCATGACTGACTTGTGGGATCTCCCGGACGCGTCTGTAAAACTGGTCATCGCCTTTAGAGGAGTTCTGCTCTGGATCGATTTAGTCGACAACACGAATTCTTGGTTAAATAATTTATGGGCCGGCCGATCAACACTAATTTGGCCGGGGTAGCTGTCTAGAGCGAACTGCAAAGATGTATTCGTTTGCAGGAGGCTGTCAATTACCTTTTGTTTTAGGTGGCCCGAATCTAATTTAAGAGGAATGTGTATGCACGCAAGATCAACACCTGCCAGCTCTCTGATCCTCAGCCTAGCTTTCCGGATCAACTCTGCCACCAGTTCGGCGGGCTGCGTCATTCTCTTGGACCGATCGTGGCTGAGGAACACCCACTCTATGATTAAGAGGGGGTCACTCGAGCCCCGGTCCCTGCCTTTGGTGGCGTTGTCCCACTGAAAGATCACCCCGTGGAGGTGTGGTAGTTTGCCGCAAATAATGAATTTAAATGGCAGGCCCGGATGACAACGGTGGGCCTGCCTAGCCGAAATGAGTCTCTGGATTTTCTCCAGTGCAGCCCCTGCCTCTGGGGTAAGGGTCCTGGGAGAACTTAGCTCCTCTCCCCCTTTCAATAAATTGAAAAGGGGGGCCAGGTCTTCTGTTGGTATGCCCAGCCAAGGTCTTACCCAATTCAAAGATCCACACAGCTAGTGGACATCCGCCAAGGTTTTAATAGTTGTTACGATAGCCAATTTCTGAGGAACGATGGTCCTCTTAGTAATCTCCAGGCCCAGATACTTCCAAGGCGGCACCCTTTGAATTTTTTCCTGCTGGAGCTCGAACCCTGCAGCAACCAGCGCATCGACTGTCAGGTCAAGGGTGTGGCCAAGTATGTCGGCGGTCGGGGCACACACCAGGATGTCGTCCATGTAATGGTAAATGATGGCATCGTTTACCACTGCACGTATTGGGGACAGCAAGGAAGCGACGTACCATTGGCAGATCACTGGGCTGCACTTTAGGCCTTGTGGAAGGACCCGCCAATGATAGCGCTTGCTTGGGGCTTCACGGTTGATGGCAGGAACCGTGAAGGCGAAACGCGGAGCATCGTCCGGGTGTAAGGGAATTTGAAAAAAGCAATCCTTTATATCGATCACAGCCAATTCCCAATTTTGTGGGAGCATCGTTGGGGAGGGCATCCCTGGTTGGAGAGGCCCCATATCTTCTATAATGTTGTTGATCTGGCGGAGGTCGTGGAGAAGCCGCCACCTGTCCTTATTGGGCTTTTTGATGACAAACACGGGAGAATTCCACGGTGACGTGGTCTCCACGATGTTGCCCTTAAGTAGCTGCTCCTCGACGAGCCCCTTGAGCGCCGCCAATTTCTGTTTGTTGAGCGGCCACTGCACTACCTGGACAGGCTTATCTGATTTCCAATTGAGCTTCCAGGTAGGGCGCTCATCAGTGGCCGCTGCCCGAAAAACCTGGGGAGCCGCTGGAAGGTCAATTCGGGCTCCCCACTGGGCTAGGAGGTCTCTCCCCCACAGGGGCTCCGTATAATCTAAAACGAATGGGCGTATAGAAGCCAATTGCCCATCCGGCCCCGTAATTTGCACGATGCTCTTAGATTGTCTCGCCAATTGTAAACCCCCAACCCCACGGACGTGTCCTGGCGCGGTTTGCAACTCCCAATGTGACGGCCACTCCCGAGAAGGAATGACCGTGACATCCGCCCCAGTGTCCAACAGGCCTTTTAGCTGTTTGCCTTCCCCCCCTTTTGTAATATAACAGTCGAGGCGAGGTCTTTCGTGCCCCAAAACCTGGGCCCAAGCGATGGTTGGCGTGGTGTCTCCTGGTGTCTGATGTAACTCCCAGGTTATTTCAGGCACTGGTATTGCCTGAGCTACAATCTGCCCCTCAGGCAAAAAGATGGGGGGCTGGACACAGTGCAGGCCGACGGCGAACACCCCCGGGTCCGATGGTAAGAGGCCCGGGATAATGTTCACCGTCGGTGGTGTGTGCTTAGTGTCACCAACCGCAACATACTTGCAGCGAATCCGTCCCCAGTTACCTGGGCACTCCGGGTCGACAGCAACGAGTTGAAAGTCGGAGGTCCTCAGGTGGAGAGCCTCCGAGAGCCGCAACCTATAGGGTGCAAAAGTAGAAGCGGTCGTTAGTACAGGTATTGTCTGGATAGGAAATGCAGAAGTCGGATCAGATTGATATGAGTCATGTCCGGTTGGCGGCAGTCCCTGGTCTCCCTTCCCCCTACGCGACGGTGGTAAGCGGCCCGCCTGATTTTTGTCAGCGCGCAGGGGGGCACTGCGCTCCGATTTCAGTTTTTTGGGGGGTTGGCCCCCAACTGTCCCTGCTCCCTTTTAAATTTGTAAAATTCTGCCCGTAGGGGGCAGTCCGGCATCCAATGTCCAGTCCTCCCACACAAGTGGCAAGGTGCGGAGGACTTCGACGAAACAGCTGCTGCAACACCCTGCTCGGTGGAGGGCTCTTCTGCCGCGGCGACCCGGGGAGGTTGAGTCCTCCTCTTTTCGCTGTCCCTGGTGGTCAATAGCGGGACCTTGCGCGCGCACACTTCCAACATATCAGCCATCTGCGGTGCCGGGTGGAGGGGCAGGCTGAGGATGGCATCCCTGCATGCCTGGTTGGCATTTGAGGACGCCACCTCCCGCAAGATGGTGCTTCTAGCTCCTTCGTCCGACACCTGATGTTCAATGGCCTTCCTCAACTTCTCCACGAAGTCGAGGAAGGCCTCGTCTGGACCCTGAAAGATTCTAGAGAAGGCAGTTGTGGGCGCGCCCCCCGGCAGCAACAAAAAGGCTTTTTCTGCGGCGGCTGCCGACACTTTAAGAGCCTCCCGGGGAAGGGTACTTGCCTGGGAGTACCCATCTTCCCAGTCCCCGGTCCCCAGGAGCTGGTCGATGGCCAAAGGGCGACCCATGAAATCAACTCCCGATTGAGGTTGACTCCACAGGCTCGGGAGGGCTTCAGTCACCCCCCTCCTCCAGGCGGCTTCCCACATTGCCTGCTCGGATGGATTCAGCAGGCAATTGAAAAGCCGCCGGACATCGAAGGGGGTGATTTCTGCTTCGGAGAGTGTCGCTTCCAACACTCCCCGGAAGTATTCACTCTCCCGGCCGTACTCCTTTTGGGCTTTGACCAGCTCCTTAATTTGTGAATGACTCAATGGGACCCATTGGCGACGCACTCCCCCACCCGCTTCTGGCTGGTAAACAACCGGAGCTGCCGATGGTACAATGGCCGGCTCCGGTTCCCGGCCCTCGACCCCCCCCCCCAGACCCCGAACCGTGGGAACCGGAGGGAGGGGCGTGGGAACCGGAAGAAGGGGAGGAGGGGGCGTGGCGGGAGACTGGGTGGCCCGATGACGAGGGGCCGTCCCCGGAGGCGGGAGCAGGAGGCGGGGCACAGTGCCAAGCGGTGGGCGGGGAAAGGGGCGGGATTGTGGGAGGAACGATGGGAGGAGCTATCATGGGAAAGGGAGGAGGGGAAACGAGATGGGAGGGGTCAGGTAGAGGGTGGAGCTGGGGGGAGGTCGGGAGGGAAGGGGCGGGGAAAGGGGAGTGGCCGAGAGGCAGGAAGGGGTTGGAACTTGGAAGAAAAGGGTTGTGGGAAGAAGATGGGGGTTTTCCCGCCATCTCGACCATGCGGTCGCCTCCATTTTGGGCTGCGCCGCGGCCATCTTGTGAAACCAGAGGCGACCAGGGGCAAACTGGGGATTCAACGAATTGGGGTACATAACTCTGGGATTTGGGGACAGGAGCAGGGAAGGCAGGACAAGTCGAGGAGCCCCCGAGAGTTTGGCCAGAACTCTCGGGGCGGGGGGACCGGGTATTCTGGAGAGGGCCAGGGGATGATGGAACGCCCTGCGCCTGGCTGGTCTGGCGGGGTGCCCCCTTCAGAATCCCGGTTTTAAGTTTGGGCGTGCGGGAAGGGGTGTTAGGGACGGAGGGCAGGGAGACTGAACTAGGGCGCAAAACGGAACTGGGGCAACGTTTAACTCGAACATTGGCCTGTTCTGAGCTCCCTTCTTCTTTCAATATTCTTCTAATTTGGGCAACAAGCCTGGCCAATTGTATGAAGGAAGCGTCGCCTGGCCTGATCAACTCCGAGAGTCGAGTTTTGACCCTCCGCCAAAAGGCAGGATCTTTGATCAGGTCAGGCGAAACCTCCGGGAACTCAGAAGAGACCCATTTTATTAACTTTTTAACAACGGGTTTTTCATAAACAATTCCCCCCCCAACAAGGATTCCCTCAACTTGGGTTTTGAGTCTCTTTTGGGCAATAGACAGCCTAGCACCCATGGCTCTAAAAGACTTCCCACGAAGTCAGATGTCTACTGCCACGAACTTCGCGCCCAAGCCGCCGCGCAAAAGGGAAAACAAAACTAAAAGGTGGCCACCCACCGGCCCCCGCCTGTAAAGCTGAGGGAGGGCGACGAAACACCCTGGGGACGGGGGAGAGCGGCAGGGAGAATGGCGGAACACTCACGTGTCCGGTGGATGGTCAACGAAAAGCGAGGCGGAGTGGGTCCTGCGGCCGGACGGCTCCGGGTGCTCGAGTTCCCGTCCGGTCCCCGGGGAGCGCTGCCTCAGAGGGCCTGCTCACCTCGGGGTGCTGCTGCGTCCAAAGGACGGAGTCCAAAATCCGTAGGGTCCTTGCGAAGATTGTAAGTCCAGGCTCTACTGGTCCCGAATCCGACCAGGAGCAGGCAATCGATGCAGAGGGGCCCGACGTTGGGCGCCAGCAACTGAAGCTGTGGCTGTTTTTAAGGGGGGCCCGGCTGAAGGGATTTAGAGAGACCAGCCACCTTCAGTTACACCGGCACTCCCCTGGCACGAAGCCAGAGGCATGTGCCGACCGTGGGTGGGGCGAGAGGAAACAGTCACCGATATTAAAGCAACCGCGCCGCAGGAGTGAAGAAAAGAGACAGCCCTCCTCTGCCGGGTGAAGTAATTTGGTTTAATCCAGGGTAGGGGAAGTGCAGGGTGGCCACCCAAAGGTGGCGAGCGGAGGAGGAGCCCCGAGCCCCTCCAGGGACCGGGTCTTAAAGGGAAGGGGTGGGTACACAAGAAACCAATCATAGAACGAAAATTTGGATACATTGAAGACTGATGGGTGGTGTGGATCAATGGGGATAGGTCAGGGGAGGAGCCCAGGCCTACCAGCTAATCACTCGGCACCCTAGCTGGAAGATTCTGGAACTTGGGGTGGGGTGCCGGTGACTGGCAGAAGGCCTGGGGAGGGGATACAAGGACAAATAAGGGATAATGAGGGAAAATAAGGAGGGGAAAACCGTGACTGGCATAACTGGGGGTTTGAGCCAGACCAACTTGCCAAGCTAGGAGAGGGGAGAACGGAACAAACCAAACACAAACCACAACAGCGTACAGTTTGCATGCTTGTGCTGACCAGCTCGCGTTCAGGGGACCTGCCTCAATCACCTTTCCTGTTCTCCCATCCACGACTGCGTACCCTGATTTCCTTTTTCCTTCGATCACTCTGCTTCACCCGTCCACAAACCACTTCTCCCCCTCGTCCAGTTCTTCTTCTTCCAAATCCTCCCTGATCTTGGTCTGCAACTCAACCACCCCCATGCAGTCATGAACCAACTTCTCTGCAGCTTCCCCAAACAGAAACTGCGCAGAGTTCTGCGCAGTCGTAGTTCTCAATTCCAAGTCCTGCGAGTGAATCAAAATGGCTTCATATTTTAGCAACCTTGCATCAGTGAGCCATTTTTCCGCTTTCTGCTGTAGTATGCCCCGCACGTTATGTGGTGTAAATACTACCAGAGGTGCCCCAAAGGTTACCTTCTTTGACTCCTCCACTAGCAAAGCCACGGCCACAATTGCCTGCAGGCACATGAGCCAGCCCCTGCTGACCAGGTCCAAAAGCCGGTACAAGTAACCCACAGGTTTCCTGACCCCTGCCCAGTCCTGCGTCAACACCCCGTGT
Organism: Molothrus ater; assembly: GCF_012460135.2. NCBI lineage: Eukaryota > Metazoa > Chordata > Aves > Passeriformes > Icteridae > Molothrus > Molothrus ater. The sequence continues at coordinate 2,534,088 of NC_050510.2, read as the reverse complement.
GCCGTGTGATTGCTAGCATCCACAAACAACCGAAAGGGTTTTCTCACGTCAGGGAGACTCAGCACTGGTGCTGCCGTGAGTGCCTCCTTGACTCCCCTGAATTCTTCTTCATCCTTCTGTGTCCATTTGATCCGGTCTGTGGTGAGTTTCTCATATAGAAATTTCACCTTTTCACTATAACTTTCAATCCACTGCTGGCAATATCCCAACAACCCCAAAAGCTGACATGCACGGCTCCAGTGTACCTTTCTTTATTAATTCATCAATCACTGGTTTCAAACCCCTCCTCCCTTCCATGGAGAGGGGATATTGTTTGACCTGTATCGGGTCTTCTGGCTTTTCAATTTCAACCCGAATTGGTTCTATGTCCAGCCTCCTGGCTTCCGCCTGAACATACCGCACCCTCGGGTCTATCTTTCCCTCGTCTTGAACAGTGAGGCTGTAAAGTCTCACCTTGAGCCGGGATTTTTCCCTTGCTCCTGCTTCTGTGCCTCCCTTACTGCCGCCACCCAAACCGTGGCATGTAGACTTTTTGGGCTTCCTGCAGCAGTTCCTGCAACCCCTGCTCTTGCCACCTGTCTATTTTCTCTAGCTTTTTCCAAATATTCTCCCAAGACTTCACCACAAACTGCGTTTTCAACAACACCATTCCCACCGGGGAGTCAGGGTCTGTTCCTGAATACATTCTCAGACCTTCCCAGAGCCTTTCCAATCACTCCGTGGGGGTTTCATCTTTCCCCTGACATTCTCTGAGTACCTTGCTCATGTTCTGCCCCTTTGGTACCGCCTCCTGGATACCTTGAATGACCATATTTCTTAAATTTATCATTTTCTGCCTCCCCTCGTCCATCTGGGCTTCCCAAGACGGCTTCTGATTTGGCCATCTCTCGTCCCCACTTCCCCCCCCCGTTAGGGTTCCTCTTTTGTTTGCCACCTCGCCTGATGGGCTGGGGGAGGGCCGCCTCCAGGGACGGCCACCCGCCCCCTCCCTGGTTCTGGGAAGGGCCCGCGGCAGTGACTGCCCATGTGGGAGCAGAGTCACCGTTTGTTCACGTGGAAGGGAGGGCACCCCAGCCCGCTCCGGTGGTGGGGGGGAGGGGGCGGTGGTGCCGTGCCCTGATCCAGTGGGGAGTACCACCCTGGGAGGCAGCGCGGCCACCAGCTGCTCCTTAGCCGGTCCGGGCTGCGGTGGAAGAGCCAGGTAAGGAGGTGGGAGACTGCCCAAAGGCTTCCCTTTCCCCCCCCGCCCCGTCTGCCACTCGTCTGAGGGCTCGCACCGGACACAAACCCGCTCCAGCGCACCCTCACACCTCGGCACCCTCAACCTCCTCCCAATCCTGTGGGCAGCGATCAAGACACGTGATCGCACCAGGACTCGCAAGCCCCAAAAAGCGCCGAGAATCAGCCACATCACGTATTTTCCGATTTCTCTCCCTCCCCATTTTTCCATGCAAAAATGGACCATTTTTTTCTTTGGGCTTCCCCCCTCCTCCTCGGGCTTTTGTCCCGATGTTCTAGCATTCATCCCAGGGGACTATCTCTTGGGATTTCTGGTAGAATTTTCCCCAGGACCCTGGGGAGGTTTTTCCTGGGTTTTTCTCTGGAATCTGCTCTTTCCCAACCGCTTTTTCTCAAGAACTGTTATGATTTTTCTTACCTTTCTCCTATCGCCGGGACGTCCGCCGTGGGTCCTGTCTTTCTCTCTGATGTCGGGTTTTCCGGCTCACAAAAAGCCACCAGCCTGACTCAGTCGAACAGTTAACCCCTCTGCCGACTTTTTGAGCTGATTTTTACCTGTTTCCTCCGGTTTCAGAAGGCAGATGGGTTCCTGGAATTTTTCCAGGCTTGTCTCTCTCTCCTCCTGATCCCAACCGTGACCAGTATTCCCCCTAGGCTACCCCGTAGCCCTGGGTCTCGTGTGTCCGGCAAAGCCTTCCGCCTCCCCCATGACCGACCACGTTTTACGCGGAATCGTGGAAATGCAATCGTGGGGTCCGCACTCGCCCCGTGACAAAGTCACGTCTCACACACGCGTCCGATCACGCTCCACCCAACCACACAATACTTACGGTTCTTTTTCCCGTGTGGATTTCTTCATGCACGTTGAATTTTACAAGTGAAAAAACCTCGGGTCTCAGAGATCTCTCTAGATCGTTCCGAGCTTGCCGAGAATTGGGCCCATTTTTTCCCCCTTGGCTGTGGCTCTGATTGCAGTTCTTTGTGAATTTGATTGGTTTTTCAGACTCCCAATCCCGCTTGGGCGGCTGAAATCAGCGGGGCGCCTCCCGGGTGGGAAGGGGGTCCCGAACCCCAGTATCAAATCACGAATGGTTGTCACCAAATTGTTATAAATGATCAAATCGACCGTCAAATTTATAAGAAAATTTAGCAATGATTTATTAGATTGTCAGCGAAACAGAATTTCAAGGAAAAAACCATCACAGCCTCGGGCAGCATCGAACCCGGGATCGGCGCTGGGTGAACCTGGATCTGACCTGCAAAGTGTCAGAGTCTCCCCCTCAGTTCACACCGACTGCTTCATGCAGCGAGCTTATATACAGTATATACAGTTTATTCTGCCTGAGGCAGAGATGACCGAATGTTCCTTTGTGTCCCTTCACATGCAGAACTGGGGCCATACATGTTCAGGGATAGACAAAAGTGATTCCAGGTGTCTAGATGTTGTCAGTACACTTTGGAAAAATCCGCATTCACATGTAGCAGGGTGGCACCGGGTGCTTGAGTGTAGTAGATGCAATCTTCGAGGTGCAAGATCACGCCTACATTCCAGGGAAGTGTTGATCATTGCCCAGGAAGGTCCCATTCATACGTTAACAGACTTGATATTATCTGAATGTCAGGGAACTAATTGAATAAAAATAGGACTCCTGCTCCCGGCTGGGGTGGTCAAAAGACATAGCTTGGATTTTACAATATTTTATACATAAACAGCATGAATTATCTCTACCATATACTACACTATACATCTACAAAACTTCTCTTAACATATACATAATATCCATCTCCTAATTCTGAGAGCCAACCATCACATTATTTATCTATAACAGAGACAGAGGAGTCCTGCAACTTTTTTTGAACAAAGGGAGAGAGTGTCCACTGGGGCATACCCCCTTGGCTTTCCCTCAAGGTTTTAGAGGACACAGCCACCTCTCATCCTAAACTGCCGGCTGCATGTTGCCCTCTTCCTTTCCTCATTGTCTGAGGTATTAGGAAGGTACAGCTTTCCCAAACTGCCTACCACATATTCCCCCCTTAAACATGTCAGGCAGCAACTGACAGAACCAGAGCACACAGTCTCAAGCTGCGTCTAAGGAAATATAGGTTGGATATTAGGAAAAAGTTTTTTACAGAAAGAGTGATAAAGTTCTGTGTAAGAGCTCTAATGAGAGATGCGGGACTCCAGGCAGGTCTTCAAAATGCAGTTTATTGTATTCAAGATATTACAGCAGTCCAGGGTCATAGGTGACAGAGCCTGTGCCTACAGCTGTCAGCTCCAACTGCAGATGTTAGAGTTCAGGAACACATAATCACGGAATGATTATATGCAGGTGCTTTTATTGAAGAGTTCTGGGTGTCAGGGGTACAGACCCAAATCTGACTCCGACATGGGTTTGGGATGAACACGTTTATATACTCTTATCATTATATAACTACCTATTAAACTTATATTGTTCTATTGTATACATTGATTTCATCCAAGCATGGATTTTTGTAATTTCCATCAAACCCCCCAAACATAGTTTCTCATGATTCTTGTTACGATTAAACAATAATTATATCCAATTACCAAACAATCATCACATTTAACAATCATATCATTTATCATAGTCATTAAATGATTATACAGGTGCAGCCTAACATTTTCCCAGGGCCTACCAGGCCTATCCTTCCTTTCTAACTCCCCTGAATATTCCATGATTTTAGAAACATTTTATCCCTATACTATCACAGACAAGCCTGAAGACCCTTTAATTTTGGCTACAATCCATTATATACTTTTCTTTGCTGAGCATCTTAATACAGAACAACCAATCTATATATTAACTTTTACCTATAGCCTATCATAACTACTATAATTACCATTTTCATGTTACTATTCTCCTATCACTAAAAGTTAGTACGTTACAGTTTAAGCTAGAAGTTGTTTTTCAGTTTTCTTGCAGTGGAAAATTCTGAGACCTTTTTTCTACTTGCAACATTGGCAGACTTGTTTGCCTGTGGAATCTTTCTGCTTGGTAAAAACATCTCTTTGTTTGTGGTCAGCTTATCCTTTGCTCTAAGTCATAAAACCTCTTTCCATCTCAATGTAACCTTTGCCTTCTTAGTTGTCCAGCAAGACTGGCTCAGCAATTCTTTTCTTCTATATCAAAACTTGCTTCCATCTCTATTTCATTCTCAGGGTCTACATTAAAAAAATCTTTCTGCCAAGCATACATATCTGTGAGACCTTCTTGTCAAACTTTCATCGTTCCCAACAGTTCTGGAATGGTCTGCCCAGGGAGGTGGTGGAGTCACCATCCCTGGATGTGTTTAAAAAAAAGACTGGATGTGGCACTCAGTGCCATGGGTTGGACTCGATGATCTTTAAGGTCTCTTCCAACCTAGTCATTCTGTGAATTCTGTGAATTTTCCCCCAGAGTTCAGAAACTCAAGCTATTGGGTTCTGCAGTAGACTTTGTGCAGTCCCATTTGCCTATTACCCTAAAGTTCAGGAGTCAAACTGTCTGTACTCTGTAACAAGCTTGTGCAGCTTGCAGTTGGTAAAGACCTTAAGACCCATTCCAAAGACATTAACACCCATATCCTCACTCACTGAATTGTTTGTAAAGACATTAGCACACATCTTTTCCTATCATTCCCCTTAATGTTTGGGACTCCTCTGTCACCTTTCTGGACTCTAGCTTTTCATAGTGTGATTTTCCATACAAGTGGAGACTCATTCGGGTGCCTTACCGTCTGGGAACAGCACATGGCGAGCAGGTCCGTCTCACCCAGTTTAGGTGACCAGCTCCCTTCAGCGCCGGACAGCACTGGGCGATTGATTGGGTTCCCAAGACTGTCCAGGAGACAGACAAGTGACGGAGCAGTGGGGTCCATGAAGAGTCCACAGGGAAGGACCTGTGAAAATTTCACCAGTTAGTACAATGGGGTCTTCGCGGAGTACATATGAGAGGGCACCCAGAGGAGACAGTAAAGCAAAGTCGACAAAAGGGTCTCAACTATAGGAATGGCAATCCCAAAAATATCTCCAAAGGGTTCCTTGGGAGAATGTTGAGATGGTTTGCACATTCTCCCACAGGTAATTAAGGACGTGGACGCCCAGAGGGGGCAGTAAGGGAAGGTCAAGAAGGGATCTAAGAATCCATGCCCAGAGGGGGCAATGAGGAAAAGTCAAGGAGTCTTGACAATAGGAATGATGGTTCCATAATAATCCTGTATCATCCGTGACCACAGAGGGCAATAAGGGGATTCAAGAAGCAGTCTCATGAACAGGGTACCAATGGTGTTCCTTTGGGAAAGGATTGGTTAAAGGGGAGTTGTGGAGGCCCTGGAGGGGCTTCTCCCAAGTTACACCCCATTGGCTCCTTCCCCTGTTACTATGCCTGAACATAGGTGCTCCTGAGGCTCTCCCTCCCTTTTCCCTGATTGGGCCTCACCTTGATACTTCCTGGAGACCAAGGTCAGCCAGGAGGCCCCTGGGGGAGAGAGCTGGACCTTGGGGGGAGGGTGTGTGTCTGAGAGGAGAACATCTCACCACATGGCGGAATTAAACATCTATGGACATTATGCAAAAGCCTTTTTTGCTTCTTTACCCTGAACTTTATTAGCAGCAATTCAAGCTGCAACAGGGAGTGTGGAGCAATATAGTCAAGGCAAGTAGCAGCGGGAGTCTATGTGATAAGGAAAGATAAGAGAAACAGTGAGGATTGGAATGTTCTCCAGTATCTTCCTCCACCTTATCTTCAAAACCTGCAACCTAATACAGAGCAGGCTACAGGTCATTTGTATCCCCGGCTTCCAGGATAGGGAGAACAGGGAGGTATTGCTCCTACAGCCCCCACTGCTCCCCAGGCCATTATGGAGCCAGGGTGGAGAATTTGGGTTTGTCCCCTTACTACTGAGGATTTAAGGGGGTTTCTCTATGGTGAGGACTCCCGAGGCCAGGTGCAGAAATGCGGGACCGTTGACACAGGCTGGGGACCTGTGGGGGAGGTGCTATACCAAGAAGAGGCTGTGGGACAGCCGGGGGCACAGCACCAGGCACTGCCTGACACCGCTACCTCCAGGCAGGTACATTAATGGCCCCCTGGCCCCCATGAGGCTGCAGGACGCCCCATCTACCTGCCCATCACTGTGGTGACATCAGCCATCCCCACCAGCTGAGCTGAGCTAGGACCTGTTGCTTTACAGAGTTCATGTTGCCGGGAAAGATACCCAGGGGCCTGGATGGGTGTGTTGGGGGACATGCGTCTGGACACTGTGGCAGGACAGGGACTGGCTTTGGTATATGGTGTAAAGTACAATTTGTCACCAAAGCCTGGCCTGATATAAGAAAGGATTTTGTTTGAGTCACCAGAGAAACAAATGATTTTGCAGAAAGTTTGGCAGCTGTGGGAGAATGAGAACCCACAGGCAGCAGGAGCATGGGCTGGAGAAAAGGCAGAATAAGTCTCTGGTGGGACACAAGAGGACCCTTTAGAGGAGGAAGTCTGTAGCAACGAAGACACTGACCCCCTTGCTTGTTCAAAGGAGAGTCAAGTTTATTACCAGCATACAAGGCCTTATATACTGTACAACTATGCTAGGCTTTTATACTGTACTAAAAATATTCTATGCAAGGCTTTATACTGTGCTAAAAATACTCTGGCTAGAATTATACTTGTTAGCATAGTTGTAAATTTAAACAAACACACATTTGCCACTTGCCATATCTCCTTTGTTGCTGTCCACACGTTCCTCTGACCAACACGCGCTCTGATCAAGTGTTGTCCACGCGAAGCTTACATGACTTGTTTTTGTCTTCATGGCAGCTGTACATTTCCCAAAATGCTTTCGGTGAATTGTCAGAAAGCAAAAGTGAACAAAGTGAGCAAAGGCCTTTTGCTTATTCTATGAGACTTTTCTTGTCTCCCACAGAAGTCCACCAGTTAATGGAAATGGATTGTTAAGGGTGTCAGGATTTCCTGTTATATCAGGGGATCATCACACTGGAGCCCTTGATAACGTGCAGTGTGGGTCTGGACCGAGAAGTATATTTCCCAGTAGACACGGGAACCTCTCAATCTACTTTGAATTTTATGCCAAAAGGGGGGACAAATGTCCAAATGTTCTTTTGATTGTTTTGGGGGTAGGTGGGAAAGATAAGTGGGTGTGTTTTATTCAACCACTGTTGGTGTATGTGGGGGATGGGTTTTGTTATAGATGAGTAATGAGATGATTAGCTCTTACAATTAAGGGATTATTATTGTGTGTATGTTAAGAGAAGCTTTATTGATGTATGATTATGTTATTGTGGTTTGTTGTTTAGATAGTCTCTGTTCTCCCCATAGTCCCCTTTTTTTCCCTCTCTGTATTGTTGCAACTGGACAGCCTGGGTTGTCTGGGACAGGTAGAAAGAAGGCATGTACATGTGCGCCTTGCATTGGGCAGTTGGGAATGGGAAAACCTTGTTTCTAGGGGACACAGCATTGTTGCAGTGCCTCTCCGAGTGTGTGCTCGGAGCCACCCCGGCTCGCTCTGGCACAGCGAGCAGCAAGGGACACTCTCCCGTTCCTCAGGAAGTCAGGAGAGCAGCTAAGGCTTTCACCTTTCGGACGAGACAGCAGCACAACATAGGTAGAAGAAGAAGAGTGGACTCCAGTTGGGGGCAAAATCCAGGTTTATTCCAGAGCTCAAACGAGGTCCCAAACCCAGGGAATCCAGCACACTGAAAACCCCAATTTGGGGGTCTGCAGGGTGTTAAAAAGGGGGGAGTAAACCAGGGAGGGGTTTGCCCGCCTGCCAATGGAGATACAGGAGGGCGTGGGGACCAGGGAAACAGGCAGGTAGGGGGACCAATAAAGGCCACCCAAGGGAGGGGCCCCGGTGCCTGAACCTATCACTCAACGCCCTTGGTAGAAGTTTCTAGAGGGAGGGGATGGGCCGTCGAGTGAAGGACAGGACACTGGGGAGGGCTTAAGGGAAGGATTCAGCCACTTTTGGGGAACAGGGGGAGGAGGTAGGGAGATTGACATTAACAAGAAGGGAGGAGGCAGCAGGGGCAGAACCATTATAACAGGGGGGAAACTGGGATAAACCAAAGTACAACTTAATGCAACTAAAACATATAAGAACACAATACAACACGGCATGAAAAAACCTGACCTCCAATCAAGTTGCAAGAAAGTAGCCTCCACCAATCAACAGCAAAGAAGAGTTGACTGACAGACTTTGGGAGGGGCCAGGGTTGCCTGATGCAATCCCCAGGGGTATAAAAGGTGGAGCACCCATTTTGTAGATGAGCACATGGCAGTTGGTCATGTGGTCCCAGTGTCCCTGTCCTTGTTCCATCTTGTGTTGTATTTTGTTAAGGTTTAATAAACCTTTAAACTTTAAAAAGTGAGCATTGTTTCTCACAGTTTAAAATGTATGAGTTTCTGTTTGTTCTTAGTTGTGATTGTGGTTTGCTAGGCGGGGATTTCATCAAATCCCCTAAATTGGGAATGTGGGTTAGTGTTGTGAGGGGTGATGGGGAGGCTAGCACTGGTGTGATGCTAAAGTCAACTCAGAAGCGTGGTGTCCTGGATTGCCAAGCAAATTGTATTCTATTTGCAATCTGTATGGTAGTTGTCTTCTGCTAAGTGAGTAATTTTCCTAATTTCTTCCACAACCATTCCTCCCTTCAGGGAGACATCTGCTGATAATAGGCTATTGAATGTCACTGCATGACTCATAAGAACTATAGCATCCCATTGTGAGATGCTCTGCCCAGAGGGGAGAGCCAAGCATTCCTACCAGAGATATAATCTGCACATTCTGGAACACCAGCATAGCTTCTCCACTGGATTTCCCAGAGGAACTGGATCTTCAGAGGAAGACTACACCTTTTCTACAGGATCTCGGGTCCAACAGAACCACACCTGACACTCCAGGAGGACTGCAGCCACATTTCCAATTGGATTGCTACCAACACCCTGACCAACAGGGTGTCAGGTTGAGTTCTGACTCTGTCAGTGTTGTTTTAGTTTACTGCATTGTTTATTATATCCTTTAAATTTTTTTCCTATTAAAGAACTGTTATTTTCTGCTCCCATATTTTTGCCTGAGAGCCCCCCTTAATTTCAAATTTATAACAATTCAGAAGGAGGGGATTTACATTTTTCCATTTCAGGAGAGGCTCCTGCCTTCCTTAGTAGACACCTGTCTTTCCAAACCAAGACGTGGGTAATCCCAGGTGAAAGGAATAAGATGAATGTGTCTATAGACTGTGTGAGCCTGCCTGTAGATGAGACTAGAGATTGATAGATGCCATAGTAACAAAAAGGAACCATAAAATTCAGAGGAATGTTACTAATTGACAAGAAATATTGCTCAACAAAGGCCATGTTAAATTCTTGGATTTAAAGAAGAACAATAGAGATATGAAAAGGGAGGGGGTTACATATTAAAGGGACATGTAGTAGGCGTTTCAGGAAGTCTGTACCAACCAAGTACCTCAGCCAATGGGTAAAGAGAGACGGAAATGTGGCTGGGAAATGACACTGCATCCTCGAACAATTTGAGAGATCCCGGGGCCTCTCCCTTTATTTGAATAAAGTAACAGGACTCCTCTGTCTCCTTTTTGGGCATAAATGCCTGGTGTTGTGATTTTTTTCCAGACAAGTGGGGACTCATCTGGGATCCTTCCACTATTACATTAATAACCCGTAATGTTCGTATGTCTGCGACATAATACATGACAAACTCCCATTGGTCATCAGCAAACAGCCCGATTTATTGTTCAGGGCTTTCTTTTATTGCCCATTCAAAACTCCCGGGTTGGGACAGGCCATTGGTCTATCTGTGTGCCCCCAGACTCTGAACAAATAAGATGCCTGCATCCTAGGAGAGCTCCCATTGTCTGTGAGCTTCTGTCAGTCAGCCCAGAGGATGGTTCATGGAGCTGAGCTGGGCTGCTTATTATAACTTCACTAATGCTAATGCAACACTTCCACCATCTAAGAACAGCACATGGCAAGCGGAGCTGAAGGTGTGCTTCACCCAGTTTCAGTGAGCAGCTCGCTTGGGTGGTGGCTGGCATTGGGTGATTGATTGGGTTCCTGAGACTGTCCTAGAGACAGACAAGTGGCCGACATGGGGGGTCTGTGAAGAGTCCACATGGAAGGACCACTGAAAATCTCACCAGTAAGTACAATGAGATCTTTGGGGAGTGTACTGGGGTGACTTTATGATGCTCATATCCCCATTCATCTGTTTAGCCCAGAAATAAGTTTTACACCTTTAAGACTGGTTTCAAGAGTGAAGGGGGTGTTTTGCTGAAATAAACAAAACTCCACAACTTTATGAAAGTTGTAAAGCCGGTATGTTTATTACAGTGCTGGACGCACGTGGAGATTACTCTCCTTAAAAGACATACCGTACTTCTGGGAACTTCAGGTCCCTTTTTATCCCCCTCTCAAATATATATGCATACAATTTCCCAATAGGTTCATACATGTTCATTTCTACGAATTTCGAGTGACATTTGCGGCTAGTTCTTCTTTATCAGAAAGAATTCTTAGGTCAGGTTGACCTGCTCTCACAGCAGTTTCTCTGTCTCTCTCTATCACCCTCTGTCTTCCCCCCCCCCTTATCTCTGTCCTTCACTGAAGCAGTTTTGCTGAGCCTAGGCTTTTTGCAGTCAGGCTAAATAGCTATGTTTTCAAACTACGGACTTAACTCAAAGATGTACATTTCACCTAAATCAAAATGGATTTCTACTCTGGAGAATTTCTACTCTGTCTCAGGGGGGAGAGGAGAAGCTTGGAGTTTGTTATCAGAAACTGCACTTGCTCCCCTACATCCTTCTGCTAGACTGTGTTGGCTGCAGCACGGACAGACGACTGGAGAAAGCTTTCCTTTGCTTTTAGTTAGTTTTTAGCTAGCTGAGGCAGAGAAGTTGCCTGGACTGTGGTTTTTCTTTTTCTTTGAACTGTTTAAACCTACTCTGGACTGAAGACTCCAAAGAACACCGGGAGCTCACACCTGTGTCCCACCAGGACTGGGCCTGGGCTGCAGCATTTCCAACACTGGAGGGACTGATAACAGACTGGGTGAGCCGTGCTGCAATCCACGAAAAGGACTTTCTGAGTTTGTCATCTCTTCAGATTGGCAAGAGGTTTTATTGTTTAATATTGTTCATTTTTTGTGCTGGTGAATGCTTTGCCTGTTAAATAAACAGTTTTTTCTCCCTTTTCTCTGAGGAAATCTTTTTCTGAACCAGTTGGGGGAGGGGCCAGTTAAATTTGCTTTCTAGAGGAACGCCTTTGGCAGTTTTCTCCCAAATTTGCCCTAAACCAGGACTGGGAGTAAACCTGAGAAGGCACCTATGGAGGGTAGTACAGTAAAGCTGGGAAAGGGTCCTGGTAAAAAGGATGACGATCCTGAAATATCTCTTAAGTGTCCCTTGGGAGAATGTTGAGGTAGTTTGCACATTCTGACAGAGGTAATTAAGGACATGGATGCCCAAGGAGGCTGTCACGATCCGTCCTTATGAATGGGTTTTGTGATGGTTTGTGGATTTGATCTCAGGGTACAAAAAACTGACAAGGTACAAGGGGATTTGCAGTAATAATCAAAACAAATGCGCCTTTATTGAATGACCACAGCAAAATGCGATCGAGGGATTAAGGGAGAGAAAAAGATAGAGAAAGAGAGAGAGAAAAGAGAGGGGGAGGGGATATAGCTACCAAATGTAGAGGCAAAGTTCTTTGGTCCAGTCCAGCCGAGGATCTGCCTGTTACGTCGGGGAGATTTCGAAATCTCTAGCTAACTCAGAGGTTTTTATTATGATAACTCTATTGGAAATTGTGAGGGGGGGGGAAACAGATACAATAAGGAATAGATGTAACAGGTAGTCCATGTTCGCAGCAGTAAGCGAGAGCCATTGTGTTCTTGGTCCAATGGTCACAACTTGAAGGCAAACATCTCGCTTTGGTCAGCTTGCTTCCCCCACAAACCTCTTCCGGGTTAGGGGTTTCAGTCCCAGTCCTTGGAAGGAGGAGAGGGGCCTTTTCACATGGGGATTTCATGTCTCAGTCTTTGATGGAGAGACTTCTTACATCTCAGTTTGTCTGTCACAGTGGTTGCAAACGAGTGAGAGGTGTCTTCTGCAGGGGACCACCCAGAACTCAGGAGAAGTCCAGCCAGGCCGAGAGGTGGGACAACTTCCAAGGCTATTGTTGCAAAAAGGGCACGGTGCCCCCTTCTTCTCATTGGGCTCAGTGTAGCATACAGCAAACAACACCTGTGAACAATAGCTTAGCACTGTGCTCAGGTCGCGGGGCCCTTGGCGTGTGTAACTTTCTCCTATGGAACCAGAGATTTTAGACAGGGGGGTCTTCTCTTCAGTGGTCCCCAAATGATGATCATGAGGCAAATGAGGGAAAATTCGGACAGACTCTCACAGAGGCCAGTAAGGGAAAGTTGAGAAAGTGTCTCCACAATCCATGCCGGGAGGGGCAATAAAGGGAGTCAAGAAAGGGTCTCAGCAATCCATGCCCAGGGGGGCAGTTGTCAGGGGCTGGAATGGTTCATGCCTTAAACATTGTTATGAAGGAGTTTTGCCCATTTTAGCAAAAACTGTATAAAGAAGCTTCAACCACAGAAGCCCACCCCTCCTTGAAGATCCCTGATTGGATCTTTGGACTATGAGTTAAGTTGCCTAGATAAGATAAAGGAGACACTATTTTTCAGTCATCTCAGGCTGAGGGAGAAGAATGCATCCACAAGAAAGCCAAACCCAGCAGCTTCGATGAGAATCATCTCCAGCTGGGTCTGGAGTGGAGGGGAGACCACAGTCCACAGAGGCCAGGTTTACACAGATTCCCCCCCCAACCACGGGCAGTGGGGGGAGGTTTCGGGTGTATGGTGTAGCCTCTGATCAGAGGCACTGAACACCCATCCTTCCTTGCACAATCTGGCCCAGCTGTGAAACCCCCAACCCCACAGGCCACATCCATAGAACATTCCTGCAGGAAGCAGCTGAGGGGGTGTCATAATCCATCAAAGATGCCCCCAAAGTGCTCCCCAGACTCATTCCTGAGGCCTTGTACCACAGGATTGCATGTGATGAAAAGTGATGCAACAGGCCCAGCGTGTGCTGCAAGACACTGTGTCAAACTGCCTCCCCCCTGCCCCAGGGGGAGGTACCTGGGCATTCCCACTTGGCCTGAGCGTATCTTAAACCCATCAGATTCTGTGCTTTTTGGAGGACCTTCACAACTGTAATTGTTTTGGTTTGCCAATTTGATATTTCGCCAATTTTGAGATTTCCTGGCGAATGCACCAATGAGTGTGGTGGGTTCAGTACTGGTCAATCACCAATGAACTCACTTCCTGCTGTGAGATAAGATTAGGAAAAAGGCAAAGCAGGCTCAAAACTTTTAAAGGGTGTAAAGAAAAATTTTTTAACAGTAACTAAAAGAAAGAGTAATAAGAATCAGAACCAAACCTTCAGAACACTTCTCCTCACCCCACAACCTTTTCTTTCCCTCTTGTTAATGTTATGGAGACTTCTCCATGAGGAAAAACCAGTTCTCTCGTGGCTCTCAATCTGTCACAAATAGCAGCTGCCTGGAGAAACCTGCAATTGTGAAGTCCCTCACATTTTCCACAAGCTTTTTCCCACAGCTGTGTTTATGGGCCATGTCAACTTATGGGGTACTGTTTTAAAGATGAGCTGTTCAAAGGCAAAAGTTCTCATTATCTATCTCTAAAATCATCTTCATCTCTGGGAACAGAGGTCTTCTTCTCTTCCTGTGGGCACAGGACCACTCTTGTCCCCTTCTCTGTTCAAACTTCTCATAGAATCACAGCTACTTTAACATCTGCTTACTTTGGCATAGAGGCCTTTGCTCGATATCAAAATGAACCCTTCATCTCCCCATGGCTTTCATGTGTTACAGGGAAAAAGAGTCCTTCTCCATAGCTATTACAAGAGGATTTCAGCCCCACGATTAAGGCATCTCCTCCTCCCTCCCATCTGGGACTTGACTTCTTCTACACTGACCTTGATGTCTTCATGTTTCTCCTTTACATGCTTGCATCTTGTTCCTTTTTCCCACTCAAGGGAGTACTGAAGCACTGAAAGTGTTAACATCTTGCCCAGGGCCTGCAGATGGTCACTCAGTGCTTGCAGGGGGGGAACTGCTGCTGGGGCTGTCAGGATCAGCTGCATGGCTGGTCGTTGGGTTTTGCTGCATTAAATTCCAGCCGCAGGGCCACTCTGCACAGGCTGAAGGACTGCCTCTGGCCTCAGCCACATGATCTCGTGCAGCAGCCGCTCTGTGGTAGGAAGGGGGGGGGGGGGCTAGCAGCAAGATGTAAGATGTTAACAGCCATGGCCCAGGTCTGCTTTGGCCAGGGCACCGCATCCTCCCCGCCTTCCTGCCTGTCAGCTGCTGGGGCCCGGCCTGTCCAGGACGGGGCTCAGTGAGCTCCCTGGAAAGGGCCTGGCCCCACAGCAGAGCCTGCCCAGCCCAGCCGAGTCAGGGACCAGGTTGGCCTTGTTACCTCTTCCCAAATGGGAAGGAAAAGAGGAAGTTCCCAGGTTTCTTTCGTCTTTAACATGTGTTTTTCACAGAGGCATGTCCAGCTTTCTAGTGGCTGGAAGCTTTGCATCACTTCCCTAAGTGTCTCCCAGGCAAAACCATGACAAACACCAAGAAGACCATTTGGAGAGAACCAATGGAACATCATTGGGATCCACGGAGTGGTGATTTTTTTTTTTTTTGTAGAAAGATTGGCACCTGTGGGAAAATGAGAACCCACAGGCATCAGTGGGGGGGGGGGAAGGCTGGAGGAATGGCAGAATAAGCCCTTGGAGGAGCTGGTTAGAAAGATACAGCAAGTGTATGTAAGAAGGGATGAGGAAAAGGTGAAGGTGAAGACAAAGGCAAGGGCAGAGTTTCTACAGCACCTGAGGGATGAACCACAGGGTTCAAGGGGGCCCCCAGGACCGAGGGGCCGGGGCTGGCCAAAAGGATGTGGCAGAGGCATTTCCCTTGTGAGAAACGACTGCTCACTTTTAAAATTTCAAAGGTTTATTAAACCTTTACAAAAATACCACAAAAGGACTGAATAAGGAAAAATTACAGCACTTAGAATCTCCATGACTATCTGCCACAGGCTCATCTACAAAATGGATGCTCTTTTTTATCCTTAGCCCCTCCCTAAGTTTTGTCAGTCAACTCTTTCTCTGCCGTCTATTGGTGGAGATTACTTTCTTACATCTTGATCAGAGGTCGGGTGTTGTTACATTGCGCCTCCTGGTAATAAGCTGGCCCTCTCCAAATGTCCTGTCTACTAAGGCTATTACAAGGGGGAGGGGAAAGAGGACTATGGGAGAACATATTACAATAACATTGCTATACATTTTAGCATCCACATAATATCTATCTTAATTGTAAGAGCAAATTATTACATTACTCATCTATAACACCCTCCTCCTCAGGGAAGAGCCAACCAAAACAGCAGTTGGGAAGGAATCACTGTGCTATCTGCTGGTCAGAGGGTCACTGGAAGCAGAGACAGGTGGACCCTCAGGAGGAGGAAGTCTACTGGTTAGTGGAAATGGATTGTTATGGGTGTCGGAGGTTCCCATTATACCAGGGACCCATTACAGTGGAGGCCTTGATAACATTTAGTGTGGGTCCAGGCTGAGAGGTGTTTCTTGATAGACACAGGGGCCTCTCGAGCCACTTTGAATTTTATACCTAAAGGAGGAAAATTGTCAAGAAGTTCTTTGATTATTCAGGGGGTAAGTGGAAAAGATGAGTGAATGTGTTTTATTCAACCACTGTTAGTAGATGTGGGAGATTGATTTGAAATGCATTAATTTCTGTTTGTTCCTAATTGTGATTGCAATTTCCTGGGAAGGTATTTGATGGCTAAATTTGGAATGAAAATTAGTATTGTAAAAGGTGATACAAAGGCCAATACTGTTGTACTTTGTGTAAAATGTCTGAGAAGGCCTATGCTGAACTGAATGCAGAAGTGTGGACAGCCCCAGGGAAATATGGAAAATTAGATATGAAGACTTTCCAAATTACTCAAAGACAACCAGGCCAAGTGGTGTCTAAAAAGCAATACCCTATTTAAGGGGAGGGAAGAAAGGGGTTACAGACACTTTCTGAGTCCCAGTTAATGTTGGGTCTTTTGGAGCAGTGTGTCTCCTTATAACATTCCTATCCTGCCAGTTAAGAAACTGAATGAATGGACATCAGAAGGAAAGGCAAAACTTTGAAGTGTTAAAAAGCAGATTAATTGAGGCTTTTGCCCTAGCCCTTCCAGACAGGGAAAAATAATTTAAATTGTATATGGTATGTTAAACAGACCCATGCCAAATGTTGCCGCATTAAATTACAGTACAAGCTGTCTTGTACTGAACATTAATCTGGTTATAAATAAGAAACCCAGCCCAGTTCCATAAACCGGCCCCTGGGCTGAGTGACAGGGGCTTCAACCAATAACATCTTTCCTAAGGTGCAAGCATTTCACTGGTTCAAGGTCTAGGGGGTGTAAAGATTAGACCAATGGACTGTCTAGACCCGGGAATTTTGAATTGCCTATAAAAGTAAGCTCCGAACAATAAAGCACGCTGTTTGCTGATGACCAATGGAGGTTTGTCAGGTGTGCTGTCTCACACACCTAACCGCCACATGTCAAGTGGAGCCCCTGATTGTGAGGATGAACATTCCAAGGATTGACCCGTGAGCAGAGCAGAGAGACACAGGGCAGTGCCTGCAAAGCCTGTCCCCACAGCGAAAAGCCAGAAATTAAACAGAGGCGAGTACAGCCCACCCTGAGGGAAAGGCTGCAAAAAATCACAGCCAAAGGGCTGTGTAAAACAAAAAACCAGAGAAGCTGAAAATTGATGAAAAACTCCACCCAAGATATGGGAAACTTTCTCTGCAGGACCACCCAGTACTAAAGGTATGGAGACTTCTTATTAAGAAATGGGATGTAGATTATGATGAAAAAGCATTATTAGCATTAGTAACGTGGGCTAAAAACCATGGATTAGACACAACTAAAGAAGCTGCTTTTGACTTTAATACCAGGGCATGAACTGGCCAATTTATAATTCAAGCAGCCTCCAGAGGCGAGAAAAACTTGATAAGAGTTATAAAGCCATGTGAAAAATGCATATTTTATGATTGGCTTTTTGCAAATATTAAAATGAATATTATATGTGTTGTGTTAGAAAGTAATGCTGTATTAATTCTCTTAAGTAGTGTGTTAAATATAGTTTTAGGTTATAACATAATGTTAAAATAGAAACGATGCTATGTAAGGTACTTTTTTTTTCTAAAGAAAGGACTCACACTGAGATAGCAGCCACAGGACACCTAAATCATTCAGAGAAAAAGAATTTATTGCTCCATTATCAGAAGAAACGAACTTCTTCCCACCTCGCTCGGGCAGGACAACGCCATTAGTATTATGAGGAAGAAGTTGATGATGACCAGGCAGAATCCTGTATTTGAATGGAATTTATGCATCATGTATGAAGTGTATGAATATGCAACAGGCTATTGCTTTTAAGGGTTAATCCTCTGTTAACGTGTGTCCTTTTTCGGGCTTATGCTGCCCAGAAAAAGGTACCCGGACGTCTGTAACTCTTTGTATTTGTTGTCTCATATTGTCCTAATTCAACTTGTCCAAATTATTATTACTCTAATTGTATTACTATTTTTATAACCATTTTATTTTTATTATTAAACATTTAAAATTTTAAAAACAAGTGATTGGCATTTTTCACAATTATGGTAGCAGAGGATGGTTAATGTAATATATGTTATGAAATAATTCATGCTATAGAAAGATTGTATTTTATAAAAATTGTGAAATCCAAACGAGTCTCTGACCACAAGCAGCCCAAAGGTAGACGTCTACTCGAATTCCGATATTCCTGGAGGCGGCAGGAGAACAATCAGCAGTTAACTTATGAATAGACATGCCCAGCGCAGAGCTATCCCGAGTCATCATCGCCCTGTTGATAACATCAATCAAGATAGCTGGAGTCGCCAGAAAGATACATCTGAATACACGACTTCCCCCGACTACTCGACTACTCGACTACTCGATTAACACCACTATGGACCAGGAAACAGCAATTGCCCAGCTCTGCACAGTGAAAGAACCAGCTTTGAATATGCAGAGTTACAAAAGAAACAGATTCCTCTGCCTCGGGCATAATAAACTCTATAAAACAACCCCTCAAGAAGTGGCTCTCGTGAATGGGGAAGGGTCCGATGCGATAGAGGTCGGATCTAGGTTGACCCAGCGCCAATCCCAGGCTCGACGCTATCTCTTTGGCTGTGGTGGTTTTGAGGACCTTATTTACGTCGCGGAAAAAGATAAATAAAATCTTTTCACATTTTTGATAATTTGGCTTCTCGATTGTTTATTTATAACACTTAACACCTTGCTGCTTGTGCTTTAAAAGAGTCACAGTGGGGAAGGCACGCCCTGCCCTATTTGGCAGCCTCGCTCTGTTTCCCCTGGGGTGACTGACAAATGCAGGTTACGATCGGTGGACAAAATGAGGCAATAGAACATAGAGAAGGGAAAAAGGCTCCCTACAACCGCGGTAATTGGCCCCCTAAGACTAGTAGTGCGCACGAAGAACCCGGGAAGGAAAAGGGATTGGTAAGTACTTTTTTTGAGGCACAGGTATGGGGGGGATGAATGTGTGTGAATGAGAGGTGGGCTGGTTGTCCCAGACCTGCCAAGTGAGTGCTGGAGTCTCCCATGCTGCGTTTCCGATTTTCCACAAGGAAAGTGGCCAGTAAAGAGACGAAGCGAGTGATAAAAGGAGTGAAAGAATCCCCCAGGGTAACTGGGACTGGGTCTCAGGGTGGGATTGGACCCCTCGGAGGTAGGGAGCAATGTTTCCTAGCCCAATGTGACGTCACCAGGTGTCCCCGCCCCCTGTTCCCATGGTATCCCTGCCCCTTGCCTTCTCCCTGTCCCCGCCCCCTGTTCTCATTGCATCCCCTCCCCCTCCCTGGGTTCCCACGGTGGGGGGCACGCCCACTACATGTCCCCAAACCTGCTTCTGTTTTCCCTATAATTCCAATGCAAGGGATACAGGGCAGGAAGCTGTAGACCCAATACAGGGTCCCACTTTGTCATTTGCTCCTTTTTCGTATCAGCCTGCAGCACAAGGAGGAGCAGCCCCAACTGCTAATTGGAGCTCTTTTGGACGACAATTGATTAAAGAGGTCTGTAAATCTCACCGGGAGTATGGCCCACACAGTCCATATTTCCGTGGCCTTTTAAATTCTGAATTGAGTAGGACTGTAGTAGTCCCACATGATTTAAAACAGCTTTTCTCATGTCTCATGACCTCTACAGAATTCAAATTATGGGAATTAGCATGGAAACAACTGCTAAAAGAGGCTCTCTCAGGCTTGCATGCTGATCCAAACACAGCGAAAGATGCTAATGGCATGCCAATTACCATTGAGCATCTCTCCGGTGTAGGCCAGTGGTCTTCACCCTCAATCCAAGCTACTGCAATTCCTGTAGAAACACTCGAGAAAGTAAAGGAAGCAGCTGAAAAAGCATTCTTTTCCCTCCAACCTGAGGGGCCTTTTGAGCCCTACAGTAAGATTAAGCAGCTACAATCAGAGCCTTTTCTGAAATTTGTAGAAAGGTTAACTAGAGCCATTGAAATCCAAGTTATAAAAGACAATGCAAGGGAAGAGGTTTTAGAGGAAATGGCATTTACAAATGCAAATGAACAGTGTCGAGCGGCAATTTTGAGCCTTCCTCTCGAACCCCCCCCTACACTAAAAAAGATATGCTTCTAGTCTGTAACAGCAAAGTGCCTCTGATGAGTGTTGCTGAAGACACCAGACCAAGGCTGCTGCCAAGACCACCTCAGCGTGTCGCCATGGCCAGCCCTGCGCCCATTCCCTCAGCACAGCAGCACCCTGGGCAGCAGCGACGACCAGCAGTGGTTGACCCCACAAAGCCATGCCTGCTTAGCAACAACCTTGGACACTGGAGTAACCAGTGCCCCCTGAAAAAGCAATTTGATGAGTACAGAAATGGCACGTGAGGAAAATTACAAGCACTCCCACAGGGTCAACAACAACAAAAAAACTGAAATGAGAGCGCCGGCCTGCCAGGCGTGCAGACACAAAAAGAGCAGGCCAAGGGAATAAGGGAAGCAAAACAAACCAAGTGCGCCGTAATATTACTGTTTCTGTAAGTGAAGCAAATGCTTCAAAGACCACTTCTGCTGGTCCACTGTTAAAAATGCAACAAAATAACCTTTGTTATGATTTAGGTTTACCTATGTTAACCACGTCTTCTGTCAATGAGCCTGTCAGGTTGCAGCTGACAGAATCACTCCATCTGAAAGACACTGACTGGCATTTTGTCTCTGTCAATCCAGAACAGAAGGGCACTTGGCACCAAACTCATTGTAAGTACATCGTCATTGGGGACACCAAACACACACCACATGAGATTGAAATTGCTCCAGGAATGACAACATCAGATCCTGAGCAATTCGTTCTTGGGCTGCACTGTTTCCACCCACCCCTGTTTCTTCCTAAAGGACAAATTGTTGCCCAAGCTGTCCCTGTGCTGTTTTTGCCTGAAGGCACCGAAAAACAAGGGCCCACAGTCGCCCGGGTCCAAGTTATTGGGAGAGACAAACCCAAATTATGGTGTAATGTCAGTGGAGGTGGGGAGTCAAAACGCATTGAGATGCTTGTAGACACGGGTGCAGACTGCACAGTGATCCCAGTACAAGACTGGCCAGCACATTGGCCTTTGCAAAACGTTGCTGGTCACGTTCGAGGTGTAGGAGGCCTGCAATTGGCGAGACAATCCAAAAGCATCATCCAAATCAAGGGACCAAACGGACAATTGGCAAATATCCGTCCATTTGTGTTAGATTATTCAGAACCTTTGTTAGGGAGAGATTTAATGGCCCAGTGGGGTGTCACAATTGATATTCCAGACTCCCCACAGGATTTTTGTACAGCGGTCATTGAACAACAGCGCCCCACCCAAAAACTGAAGTGGAAAACAGACAAACCAGTTGAGGTGAAACAGTGGCCGCTCAGTAAACAAAAAATAAAGGCGCTTGAGGAGCTAGTGGAAGAGCAACCGAAAAAGGGTCACATTGTGGAGACCACATCCCCGTGGAACTCTCCAGTGTTTGTCATTCAGAAAGCTGACAAAAAGAGATGGCGGCTCCTCCACGACCTCCGACAAATTAATAAAGTCATTGAAGATATGGGCTCTCCCCAACCTGCTATGCCATCCCCGACAATGCTTCCCCAAAATTGGAAATTAGCTGTTATTGATATAAAAGATTGTTTTTTCCATATTCCCCTACACCCTGACGATGCACCGTGTTTCGCATTCTCGGTCCCCACCATCAACATGGAAGCCCCTATGAAAAGGCACCATTGGACAGTTCTTCCTCAGGGCCTGAAGGTCTCGCCAGCGATCTGCCAGTGGTATGTCTCTTCCCTGCTTTCCCCAGTGCGTGCAGAGAAGGCCATCATCTATCATTATATACATGATATCCTTGTGTGTGCCCCCAATGATGATTTACTCACACATGTGCTTGACCTAACTATCGATGCATTGATTGTTGCAGGTTTCGAGCTCCAGGAAAAGAAAATTCAAAAGATGCCACCTTGGAAATATTTGGGCTTAGAAATTGGAAATAGGACCATTGTTCCTCAAAAACTAGAAATCAATCCAAGGATCAAGACCCTTGCGGATGTCCACAAGTTGTGTGGGTCTTTGAATTGGGTAAGGCCATGGCTCGGTCTGACTAACGAAGACCTGGCCCCTCTTTTCAATTTATTGAAAGGGGGAGAGGACCCGGGTGCTCCTAGGTCTATTACACCAGAGGCACGGAAAGCTCTAGAAAAGGTTCAGATTGCAATGTCCACAAGACAGGCCCACTGATGGCGGCCTGACCTGCCATTCAAATTTATCATCTTAGGTAAGTTGCCACACCTCCATGGAATCATTTTCCAGTGGGAGGAAAAACAAACACCTAAGGCAAAGGAAACACCAAAAAAGGGCCAGGACCAGAGGGACCCTCTCTTGATCATAGAATGGGTTTTCCTCAGTCACAAAAGGTCCAAGAGAATGACAAAGCCTCAGGAGCTGGTAGCAGAACTGATCTGGAAAGCAAGGACCTGGATCAGGGAGTTAGCAGGATGTGACTTTAAGTGCATTCACATTCCAATTGAGTTAAAATTGGGTCAAAATTCTATGCAAATATTGGAACAATTGTTTCGAGAAAATGAAGTGTTGCAATTTGCTCTGGATTCCTACTCAGGACAAATTTCTGTCCATCGGCCTGCCCACAAAATTTTCAAACAAGATGTTCAATTTATTCTGAAATTAAGAAGTGCTCACAGTAGGAGACCTTTAGAAAAGGCTCTGACTGTCTTTACAGATGCGTCCGGGAGGTCCCACAAATCTGTTATGACTTGGAAGGATCCTCAAACCCAGCAGTGGGGGACGGACATTGCTGAGGTGGAAGGTTCACCTCAGGTTGCTGAATTGGCTGCAGTTGTTAGGGCTTTTGAAAGGTTCTCAGAACCATTCAATCTGATTACGGATTCTGCATATGTGGCAGGAGTAGTATCCAGGGCAGATCAAGCAATAGTGCAAGAAGTGTCTAACATCGCACTTTTCGAATTGCTCTCAAAACTTGTAAAGTTAGTCACTCGCCGGGAGCAACCATTTTATGTGATGCACGTCAGGTCACACACCGACTTGCCAGGGTTTATTGCTGAAGGCAACAGAAGGACAGATGCTCTTGCTGCACCTGCAGTGATGGCCACTCTCCCAAATGTTTTTGAACAGGCAAAAATCAGCCACCAGCTTTTCCACCAAAATGCACCTGGCCTGGTTTGTCAGTTTCACATCACTCGAGAACAGGCCAAAGCGATTGTGGACACATGCCCAAATTGCCAACAACATGCACTCCCTACAGTGAGTACGGGAGCAAACCCAAGGGGGTTGAACAGTTGTGAACTGTGGCAAACAGATGTTACACACATACAGTAATTTGGACGGCAGAAATACGTTCACGTTAGTGTAGATACCTTTTCTGGAGCGGTCTATGCTTCTGCCCACACAGGAGAATCATCTATCGATGCCACTAAGCACCTCTTACAGGCTTTTTCTTTCATGGGCATCCCCAAGGAGTTGAAAACTGATAATGGGCCTGCCTATAAATCCAAGGAATTCAGGAGCTTCCTGCAGCAATGGGGAGTAGAGCACAAAACTGGCATCCCATACTCCCCTACAGGTCAAGCCATTGTAGAAAGGACTCACTGCAATATTAAAAGAGTCCTGGACCAGCAACAACAGGTTCTGAAGGTGGAACCCCCCCACATCCGGTTGTCCAGGGCGCTGTTCACAATCAATTTTCTGAATTGTTCCTTTGGCAGCCTGAACCTGCCCATCCTACGCCACTTTGGGGGGAGCAGTCATACGTTGATGAAAGAAAAGCCTCCGGTTTTAGTAAAGGACCCTGAGACTTGGAAAACGGTGGGACCTTACAAATTGGTTACTTGGGGACGTGGATACGCCTGTGTGTCCACCCTCTCTGGGTTAAAGCGGTTTCCTTCCAAATGGGTAAGGCCCTATGTTCCCAAAGTCTCAGAGAAAACGACAGAAGCGCCCCAGGTTGCCAATGCTGCCTGGAGAAGGAAACGCCGCACGCGTTCTCTGGAGGAAATTCCATTTAAGCCTCCTATCTGGAATAGTTTGTAATATGTTTGTCTTAAGCTCCTTGTACCAGTTTAGATCCCACAGTTTGTGTGTAGCCTCAAGACACCATGAGACCAAGCCTGCTCCTTGTCCTACTTGCGATCATCCATCCCACCAGTGATCTCCTGGATAGTCCCTCAGCCCAAAGCATGTATGGACTACCTTGGCAAAAGACCTCGGACATCAAGAGAGAAACTGACGACTGGCTGAGTGGACTGTTCAAAGGCTGGGGACTCTCGGGCTGGTTGGGATCTATTCTGAAAACTGTAATTTTAGTATTGTTTATATTAGTTGTCATTGTTGTAGTTGTTAGCATTGTTTTTGGACTAGTCAAAAGCATGGTCCTCAAGTTGATTTCAAGCTCATCTCCCCCTCCTGAAGGTTACCATTTGGAAGCCATTAGTGCTCCAATGAATGACATAGATCCTTTAGTGGAAAGCACTGAACCTCCTGTAGAGGAGGAACCAATTTACCAACCATAGTTTGGCAAGCATTCTGCACCACAAACCCAGTCCTTTTTAAACAAAACTAGGGGGAGATGTTGCAGTGTGACTTCCTGTTTCACCTATCCCAACCCCCCCAGGTGTGCCAACCTTCCCCCTCCCCCTTTTGCCCTCCGGCTAAGAGCTTGTCCATCAATCTTAACATTCCAGCAGGGTCGTCGTGTGGTTGGCAGAAGTTCAAAAGATGCCCCTCAGGTCTGGCCTCATTGGCCTGTCCAAGCGTCTATATCCCTTGAGCCTTCCCCTCCTCACACCTGGTTGGCCCTCACCTGTCCCTTCCCCTCCCCCTGTCCCCGGGGCTTAAAAGGACACGAGACCATGCGGCCCGGAGTTCTATTGCGAGCTGTTACCACATTCAGAGGTCTATCACCCTAAAATAAAACTCTGGATTAAGACTCTACGATAGAACCCGCTCCTTTTCTCTTCACTGTCGCCTGAATCTTTTCCACCAGAGGTAAACTGAGTTCCTATTTTGCCTGGATTTGTTCCGAGTGCCTAGCTGCAGCATGCAGCCGGCCAAAGGTATCTCTGGGGTGAAACGCCACAGCTGCTGCCTTTGGTCTAGCAGCGAGGGCTAGACGAAGCCAGGCACAACATACCCAGAAACATCGGGATTAATATTCTATACATACTTTAAGAAAAATTTTAAAAGGGACATTACTTAATTTGAGAAGAAAAGGATTAGTACATGAGAAATTTATTTTAGAGGTTTTAGAGGCATTAAAATTACCTAAGAGAGATAGCTATAGTACATATTAAGGGACACCAGAAGGTAAAGACCCCAGAAATAAGGGGAAATAATTTGGCAGATCAGGAAGCTAAAGACGCAGCAGAAAATGGAGTTGAAAGAGTTAATATTAACTCCAAATGAGGAAAAATTGGAAATTCCAAAGTTTAGGGAAGCAGAGAAAAAAGGAATTAAACAAGATAGGTGGTGAACAAGATAAATCAGGGAAATAGAAACATCTTGATAGAAGACAATTAGTTAATAAAATGCTTACTAGGGAATATTAGAAGACATTCATCAGAAAACCCAGTGGGATACTCAGGCTTTGTGTAATCATTTTTTTAAGGAACGATTGGGATTTTTGGAGTAGAAAAGCAAGTAATTGAAAGATATATAATTTGCCAAAAGATAAAGGGTGATGAGAAAAACATGAGAAGGTCGTGAGTTATCTTGTCGACCATTTCAAAATATCCAAGCAGAAGTTTAGATTTGTTAAGCTTGTGAAAAACGCCAATCACTTGTTTTCAAAATTTTTAAAAGTTTAATAATAATAAAATGGTTACAAAAATAGTAATACAATTAGAGTAATAATAATTTGGACAAGTTGAATTAGGATAATATGAGACAATAAAGACAAAGAGTTACAGACGTCCGGGTACCTTTTTCTTGGCAGCACAAGCCCGAAAAAGGACACCCGTTAACAAAGGATTAACCCTTAAAAACAATAGCCTGTTGCATATTCATACACTTCATACATGATGCATAAATTCCATTCAAATACAGGATTCTGTCTGGTCATCATCAACTTCTTCCTCCAAATCCTAACAGCGCCTTCGAGGCGGGAAGAAGTTCGTTTCTTCTGATAAGAGGGCCATAAATTCTTCTTCTCTGAAACATTTAGGTGTCCTGTGGCTGCTATCTCAGCAGTGACTCTCAATTGTCAGCGTCCGGCTAGCTCCAGCACTGCTAGCAGCACGAGGGGGCACTTCTCCCGAGAGCTGGCTTCGGGATAGCGCCTAAGGCAGTGCCCAGCTTGCGGCTGTAGGCACACCTTGTGCAGGACAGAGTCTAGTAAAGGCTGCACCAGCGGAAAGAAGACGGCGGACTCCAACTGTGGCTTAATCCAGGCTTTAATGAATCCGGAGGGACCGACAGGAGAAGATGGGGGGGGGGGCCGACAACAGGTTTTAAGGGGTAGGGAGGTGCCAGGCATTGGGCCAATGGGGGTGCAGTGGGGAGTGGTGTCCAAGGGATTGACACGTGGGTAACTCCAACAGGAAACATTCTGGGGAGGGGCCCCGGTTCCTCAGCCAACCATCGAACTCCCCTGCTGGAACATTCTAGCAGTAAGGGTGGGGAGTGAGAGTGATTGGCGGGGTACCGGGGAGGGATCAGAAGAAAAAAATACAAGGGTTTCCAGGGAAACCAGGGCGGAGTTTAGGGGATACATTGTTGGCTGGGGTGGAGTCAGGAAGACAGCTCCAAAGGCGGGAAGGGAGAACTGGGGCAGAACCATTTTCAGACAGAAGGGGATTGGAATAAACCAACCTAATAACTTAACAAAACACACTACAACATGCTATCTCGCTGCGAGTCCTTTCTTTTTTAAAAAAAAGTATCCTACATAGCATCGTTTCTATTTTAACAATTTTTATAACCTAAAACTATATTTAACACAGTACTTAAGAGAACTAATACAGCATTACTTTCTAACACAACACATATAATATTCATTTTAATATTTGCGAAAAGCCAATCATAAAATACATGCATTTTTCACAAGCTCTAGAATTATTTGTAGAAATACCATTTAATCCAGTAGAAAATGAATATACCACATGCTGAGGGGGGGGGAGATCGTAAGAAAATAACATCTTTAAAAATACCAAAAACTCCCAAGGAAAAGCAATAAAAGAAAAACGGTTAAAGAAAAAGGCTGGGAACAAAAGATTACCTCCTCCGTTCCATTTCTTCCCCCACCCGTTCGCGGCTGCACACCCCCCAGCCCCTGTGCCGGCTCCGGCACAGTCCGTCTGCCTCAGTCCCGGCTGCCTGGCCCGCGGCAGCTCGGCTGGCCATGCTGGCGGGGTGGGGGTCTGTCCTGTGGATCGTGGTCATCGCGCCGATCGCACCGAGAGGGGGTCCCGTCTGTCCCATCCCCAGCTGCCCTGCCCGGGCCGGCTACGGGCGCAGCAGCGGGCTCTGTCGCCGGCTTTGCCGGATCAGCCGCCATTAGCCATGTGGTGGCATATCCACGCTCCACCTCGGTCTGAATCGGAAGATCCCCCTCGGGCGATTCCGCCTGCAGACCCCACTATGCCGAGTCCCACCGGTCCTGCCCCGAGCTCCGTTCCCTTGGTAACTACAGCTCCGGCTGTTCTGGGAAACTCTCTCTAAAGGAAGCACCTTATCGAAACACTAAAAGTTCAGTTAAAAGAAAGCCTTCTCCTGATTCTTCCTAAAAATACAGGAGAAAGGCTATAGAAGACAAAAATCCAAAAAGAATGGGATAAAGGGATTGGTCTATTTCTATTAAGAGAGGTTCCCAATGGGCGGGGGAGGACCGGGGTTTGTAAATGCCCCTTAGACTTCGTCTGAGGTCAGAAATTTAAAGACATAAATAAAAGGGATATTTGGAGGATCCCATAGGCATAGCTGAACAATTAGACCAATTTTTAGGTCCAAACATTTATACTTGAGAAGAGATGTGGTCTATAATGAAAATAATATTATGTCAGGAAGAAAGTCAATTAATCAGAGCAGCTGGAATAAAAGCTTGGGAAAAAAGATAATCCGCAGGGACCCCCAGAGAAGACAAAATGCCAACTGTACCTCCTGAGTGGGGTCAAAATAATGAGGAGGGGAGGAAACACATGAATAAATATTGTAATTACATAATCAAGGGAATAAATGAGACAGCATATCAAGGCGAAATGCAAAAAGAAGGTTTTAAAGGGACAGCTTTTAGAGGAGAAAGAAGAAACTCCAACTATATAGATAAACAAACTTAAGAGAAATAGGAAAATGGTCCTCAGCAAGTGGAAGATCTGAAAATCTTTGAAGAGATGGGCACAGAGGAGGAATAGGGAGGTCATAGGCTCTATTTTTTAGGGGAAAATACCACCTGGAGCCTGCGATAACTTTAAAAGTGGGTCCCCAAGAAGAAGAATTGGAATTTGTAATAGACACAGGGGCAGAAAGAACCTGCCTGTTAAATATTCCAAAAGGTTATAGTGTGAGCAAACATACAGTGAAAGTAACAGGGGCAAAAGGAGAAAGTTTTACAGTTCCTGTCATTAAAGATGTGGTAATTGAGGGGGGAAACTAAAATTTGGATGGGTGATGTCTTATTGGTTCCAGGGGTAGGTAGCAACTTATTGGGGAGAGACAAGTGCAATAAGGAATAGGGGTTATACCAGAAGATGGGAAAATGACAGCTAGAGTTTTAAAATTAGGCCAAGAGGACAAAGAAAAAAATCAACAAGGAAGTTTGGTCTGGGGAAGGAAATAGGGGAGGATTAGATATTGACCCCATAAGGGTTACAATTGACAGAGAAGATTGTCCTATACGTGTACGTCAGAATCCTATATCTTTAGAAGCAAGGGAAGGTTTGAAGCCAGTAATAGAAGGACTAATAAAGGATGGGACATTAGAACCTTGTATGTTGTATGACTCCTCATAATACCCCTATTCTCCCAGTAAAGAAGTCCGATGGGAGTTATAGATTAGTGCAAGACTTAAGGGAGGTTAATAAAAGAACTTGGACTTGCTACCCAGTGGTACCAAATCCTTATACTCTTCTAAGTGAAGTCCCACCCCAGCATCAGTGGTTTAGTGTGGTAGATCTTAAAGATGCTTTTTGAGCTTGCCCACTAGCCAAGGAGAGCCGAAACATTTTTGCCTTCGAATGGGAGGATCCAAAAACTGGGACAAAGCAGCAATTAAGATGGACAAAATTACCACAGGGGTTTACGGAATCCCCAAACTTATTTGGGCAAGCTTTAGAAACAATACTACAAGATTTCCCTAGTCCTCCTGGAATACAAATTATCCAATATGTGGATGATCTTTTACTATCTGGGGAAGCTGAAGTTGAAGTGAGAGAGGCTACTATACAACTTTTAAATTTTCTCAGGGAAAAAAGGATTAAGGGTATCAAAAGGGAAACTGTAATTTGTAGAACCAGAGGTAAAATATTTAGACACTTAATAAATAAAGGTAGCTGGAAACCCAACTATGAGAGAATTGCAGGAATTTTACCCCTTCTCCCTCCCTCTTCAAAGAGGGAGAACAGAAAATTACCTAGATTATTGAAATTATATAGATTATAGATTGAGGGGTACACACAAGCAGCAAAATTTGTGTATGAAAAATTGACAGAGGGAGATGATATAAAACGGACCAAGGAAGATATTGTTAAATTAAAAGAGTTAAGTTAAAACTAGCCTACGTATGAGCTTTAAGCTTACCCTTGTTTGAAAAATCCTTTATCATTTATCCATAAATACAGAAAATGGAGCAGCTCATAAAATTTTAATTCAGGAGTGAGGAAGAGTAGAAAAATATCTATTGGTTATATATCAAAGATGTTAGACCCAGTAAGCCACAGCTAGCGAGTATGTATTTAAGTTATAACAGCTACTGCAATCCTAGTAAAAGAAAGTTCTAAGCTTACTTTTGGAAGTAAATTAGTTAGGTTCACCTCATACTGTCTGAGGTGTGTTGAATCAAAAAAAAAACCAAAACAAGTGAGAAGGAAAGAGAGAAGTTAAAGTAGGGGCGTGCTTAGTAAACTCTGAGATGTTGGAATGTGGAGTGATGACATCTTGGTGCTAGAAGAGAGCAGAAGTGTGAATGCAGGTTTTTTGCATAAAAGGCAGGGAAGTGTCTTTACACATGGTTGTTAGGAGGTTATTCAAGGCCAAACTGATGTCCAGAAAGGGTTTAGCAGAACGGGCCCTGCTTGAAGGGAAAAGAGGATAAGTTGACTAGAGAAAGAAAAAGAATGTCAGGAGCACCTGGGGACGCCCAGTTTGGGGTTGTCAAGGATAAGAGGTGTCTGAACGCTCCCTACGAGCGGCAGGGTCTCAGAGGCGGCGACCGATTCATGGAGGTGACCCGGTGGCAGTGCTGGGAGCAGAGGACACAGGTTTTCTGGCCAAGAGTGGGCTGGCTCTGTGGCGGAACTGCCGGGGTGGCTCCCAGACTGTTGGGGTCCCGAGTCGAGGATGGCAGCGTCAGCCCTGGTAAGTGGGCCAAGAGAGAGAAGGAAAGAGAAAGAGAGAGAAGAAGAGAGAGAAAGGGGGCAAAAGGGACTCAAGGCATGCCCCCAGGGTCCCCATGTCCGTGGACGTTCTCCCCTGTTCCGGCCCTGCAGCGAAGTGGCAGCACCAGGGGAACGGGCGAAGAACAGCATTGAAAGCAGGGCTGTGAAGAGAGGGGGAGGGGGCTAGCACTAAAAGATAAAATCAAAGCAGAGATTGATGACTCTCCAAACCTCACAAAGTAGGTTGCTTTTCTTAAGTAAGAAGTTTTTCATTTTTTTTCTTTTGAGTGTTTTATTTGCTGTTCAAAAGTTGTGGGTTTTTTTCCCTGAAAAATGGGTTTGTAAGGCTAAAACAATTAAATGCTGCCCAAAAAGTAAAAAGCAATAGATGTGATACATCTAGCGTTAAAATTGGTCTGGCTTTTCTTATTTAACTAACTGTAACTCACAGAAAGAAGAATTTGCCTCTGCAGCTACTAGCACAGCTGGATAGAAGAAGAAGAGGCTGCTATGGAGAAAGCTTTTAGCTAAACCCAGAAAGTTTAGAAGAAAAGTGAATAGTAAAAGTTAATGTAGTATTATCTTTCTTATATTACTATGCTATTAAGAAGTCCTTTCCAGGTACTACTGAAGCAACAATCAGAATCACGGAAAGAGGATGGATTCATGCCAGCAGAATCAAAAGACTTGTTAAGAAACCTGAAGAATGGATTATCATATTTAAACCGGGTGATACCAAACTGACTTTCCAATGGGGACTGAGTAGTAATAGTTTGGAAAAACCCAAATGATCCAAGAAATGTACAAAGAATAACAATGAATTAAGAAATAATGCTTATATCACTGGTTTCGAGCACTGCCTGAATAAAACATCTCCTTTGGGGAGGAATACTTTAGATAGAAAGATCAAGACTGTTTTTGTATTCTGACCTTAGCCTGTGAATTGTACAAGGGAGAAGGGGAATTACTATTTCCATTAGTAAACTTTATTTGATTCATTCCAGTACTGGACATGCTAGCTGGGTTATAAATAAATGCTTGAATTGTGAGAATAATTAGTATTGTGGTTCACAGAATTTATGCTCTTATTGCAAAAAGTGTTAAAGTAATAACTTTGTTTTGTGGATGGGAATTATTAGTGCCTGTTGAATGAGAGATACCTGAAGAATGGTAAGAGACCACAGTTAAAGGGTGTCAAAAACAATTTGCCTGGAAATTAGTTAAGAGAAAGTGACAAGGAAATAGAAGGCAAGACCAGATTGGCCTCTGTATTTTGCCACCGAGAAGATCAAATACACCTGCTGTGGGTTGCAACCTCACAGGCATGGGAGGTGGGAGTATAAGCCATACTGGACCTCTGTTATTCCTGTTTCTGGCACTCATTTGTTGTCTTTTCCCTTTCGGGATAACAGCAAGATCATGTCACAAATGCTATAGAAAGCATCACATGGAAAGAAACCAAAGTTCCTCTTTTATTACACACACCTATGTCAACAGCCACTGTTATAATCCATCCAAATTAAGAACCGGTAGGCAAAACGGAGTAAATTATTAGATTACAAGAAATTTAGGAAAATGTGGTAATAGATTTGGAATTGAAGGTCCAAAAAGAGACAGATAGATTTGTTTTACATTTAATCTTGAAGATATGGTTCAAGATTTGGAAAAAAAACCAAATAGTAAATAAAAAAGTAAAATCAGCACAGCAATTTAACTCTGTATTGACCCCAAATTATCTATTGAGTCATATTACAAGACTCCAAGCAGTTATACAAATGGTAGCAAATAAGGCCGCCCAGGCATCAGAGTTAATATCAAGTCAGCTAAGCCAAACAAAAACTGTAGTGTATCAGAATCGGTTGGCTTTGGACTATTTATTGGCCAGAGAAGGGGGTGTTTGTGGAAAGTTTAATGTATCAGATTGTTGAAAATTGATGACCACAGAAAAGTCATTCTAGAAAAAGCAAAAGAATTCAAAGAGGAAAAATATATAATAAGCCAGGTACCAGTCCAAAAATTAGAAAACAATGTTAAAACCTAGCTGGTGGGGTAATGTATTAGAAGAAATTAAGATCTTTCATTTTACGTGTTACAACTGTTTTTATATCTCTTCCTTGTGTAATCCCTGTTTTATTTTGCCAGCATAGTCCAGAAGATGCCAGTAGACAAGAAATATTGCTCAAGCCAAAGATTTACAAAGAATAAGAGTGGGGATTGTGAAAAATGCATGTATTTTATGATTGGCTTTTTGCAAATATTAAAATGAATATTATATTAGAAAGTAACGCTGTATTAATTCTCTTAAGTACTGTATTAAATATAGTTTTAGGTTATAAAAATTGTTAAAATAGAAACGATGCTATGTAAGATACTTTATTAAAAGAAAGGACTTGCAGCGTGATAGCAGCCACAGGACACCTAAATCTTTCAGAGAAGAAGAATTTATGGCCCTCTTATCAGAAGAAACGAACTTCTTCCCGCCTGGAAGGCACTGTTAGGATTTGGAGGAAGAAGTTGATGATGACCAGACAGAATCCTGTATTTGAATGGAATTTATGCCTCATGTATGAAGTGTATGAATATGCAACAGGCTATTGTTTTTAAGGGTTAATCCTTTGTTAACGGGTGTCCTTTTTCGGGCTGGTGCTGCCCAGAAAAAGGTACCTAGATGTCTGTAACTCTTCAGTTCTATTGTCTCATATTGTCCTAATTCAACTTGTCCAAATTATTATTACTCCAATTGCATTACTATTTTTATAACCATTTTATTACTATTGAACTTTTAAAAATTTTAAAAAACCAAGTGATTGGCGTTTTTCACACAGTCCAGGAAGGAGAGTGGGAAATTGCATTGAAGCTGAAAGTCTTTCCAGTTAGATATACTGCCGGTGCTATAGCATGACCACAGTGGGAACAGATAAATTTTGCA
This sequence comes from Molothrus ater, assembly GCF_012460135.2. Lineage (NCBI taxonomy): Eukaryota > Metazoa > Chordata > Aves > Passeriformes > Icteridae > Molothrus > Molothrus ater. The sequence continues at coordinate 2,500,632 of NC_050510.2, read as the reverse complement.
GAAATAAAAGAGATATGCAAAGCATGCCATTTGTATGGGAGAGAATCAGCATATTTCAGAGGTCTATTACAAGCCACCTTTGCAGCAAATGTATTTACCCTCATGATTTAAAACAGCTGTGTACATCTTTGCTGTCTCCAACAGAGTATTCTCTGTGGGAATTGGCATGGAAACATTTATTAAATCACCTTTTAACAGGTTATGCAGGAACTCCAGCCACTGCAAATATAACTCTAGATCAGCTCTTGGGGGAAGGAGCCGACACAGACCCACTGGGACAGGCTTGAGCACTCAACAGACAAATCTTTCAGGATGTTAAAGAAGCAGCAAAGACTGCCTTGTTCCAGGTGCCTGATGGGAATAAACCAGAACTAGACTTCACAGAAATAAAACAAGGGATGGATGAGCCATACATTAAGTTTTTGGACCATTTAAAATTGGCATTGGATAAGCAAATTCCCATAGACTGTGCCAGACAAGAGTTATTAAAATGGCTTGCAATATCTAATGCAAATCCAAGCTGCAAAAAAATATTACGTGCATTGCCACAAGACCCTGAGCCCACCCTAACACAGCTAGTGGATGCTTGCAATTGCCTGAGTACCCCTGAACATGCAGCAGCCATGCAGGCAGAGGTGCTAGCGATGTAGCAGGCCCAGGGCCTGCAAGGGCTCCCTGGTGGCCAGCAGCCTAAGATAGGAAATGCGGAGTCATGAGGACTGGACCTTAGAAGCCACTCTCTTCCGCCTTTGGACCCTTGCTTCTCTCTCTGTAAGACTATAGGTCACTTTCCTTTGACCCTTACTACTGGACAATTTCTAAAACCCCTGTACCCTATATGAAGAGCTACTTTTGCCCAGCTCGGCAGAAGAGCTGTCCCTGAGAGCTTTGCAGAAGACTTCAATAGAGACATCGCTGTGGAATCTCACACAGCACTTTCTCTCCCTGCATCTGCCTGCCTGCGGCACCTAGCAAGCTAAGAGCTGAAATCACAATGAGCTGATAATCACTAAAAGAGCTGATATCACTTAAGCTTGCTAAGGTTGCCTGCGGCTAAGAACTGCTTGGGAACTCGGACAGGCGGACAGCCTGTGCCGAGCAGGACTGCGCTATCCGGACCCCGTTGCAGCCCGCTGAGGACACCCCAAAACCCAGCGGAGGCCGCATTAAGTGATTGACATCACAACAGCTCAGGAAAACACCCTAAAGCAGCAGGAAAAAGCAGTAGAAATTCAGACACAAACCCTAGCAGAGGCTCTAACAGCATTTAAAGGGGCAATTGAAAACCAACAGATTCCAAGGGATATGTTATATTCCTGTGGTCAAAGAGGGCATTTTAAGAGAGAATGCCCTAAACTTCAAAGGAGGCCACCTCCAAAAAACAGTGGATGCAGAGGTCTCTGTCAAAATACTAACAGTTTTCACCCAGCACAGGGTTGTCCATGCCATCTTCCAGGAAACTTGCAGCCGAGCATAGCTCAGTGGTGTGCAATGACACAAGAACCACTGTACCAAAGGCCAGAGACCACCACAGGCCACCAAGTTCAAAACTGCTGCAGATTGTTGCAGGACTACCCAGCACAATGTCCCCAGGTACCAGACTGGACCTGTCTACAGCCCAGCCAGTAATGCTAACAAATGCCATTGCTCACACAATATCCACAGGACAGCTGGGACCTGAACCACAACCACATCAGTTCTTAATAGTGGGAGTGAACAGATCCCATGCAGAAGGTTTCTATATCATTCCAGCTGTGTTATCTGTCACTTGTTCACAGGAAATTTCAGTGTTAGCTTTATGCCCAGACCCTCCATGCTTTTTACCCAAAGGACTAACCATAGCACAAGCTTTTCTTCTACCAGAGTCACAGAGCAATACATCTGTCATTGGTTGGACCAGGCACATCAGCCACGGGCAGCCTCAACTCACCTGTGTCCTGAAGCACCTCGGGAAAGCCATCACCCTGGTTGGCCTTATAGATACCGGAGCTGACGTCACTCTGATATCGAAATCAAAATGGCCACAGAACTGGACCATTTTGCCTATGCTGGATCAACTGGCAGGTATTGGTGGTCACTGTGAAAGCTTTCGTAGCTTGCACTCAGTCACATTTGAGGGACCTGAAGGTCGTGTTGCCACCACAAGACCATTCATAGTAGGAGGTGATATATGTAGTATTTGCTGGGTCCCCAGGACGAAGGAGGAATTGAGAATATGACTCCATGTTCTTAGAAGGCTAATTTATTATTATATTATATTATATTATATTAATTATATTATATTATGCTCTACTAAAACTATACTAAAGAATAGAGAAAGGAAACTTACAGAAGGTTACAAAGAATGATACTAAAAACTCGACTGCTTCCAGAGTCCCAGCACAGCTGGACGGTGATTGGTCGTTAAGTAAAAACAATTCACATGTTGGATAAACAATCTCCAACCACATTCCAAAGCAGCAAAACACAGGAGAAGCAATGAGACAATATTTTTTTCATTTTTCTCTAAGGCTTCTCAGCTTCCCAGGAGAAGAAATCCTGGTGAAGGGATTTTTCAGAAAATATGACAGTGACAGATATAGTTTTTTGGGGACGTTCATTCTCTCTCAATGGGGTCTGAGACTAGAAACCAATTTTTAACAAAGGCTGTTAATGGACATATCACACTGAAACTCACATGGACATTCAATACACCCATCTGGGTCAGGCAGTGGCCCTTACCAGAAGAGAAACTTGCTGCATTAGAGCAGTTGCTACAGGAACAGTTAAACAAAGGTCACCTAACTCCAACTATCAGCCCCTGGAACACTCCAGTTTTTGTAATCAAAAAGCCACACAGTGGGAAGTGGACATTCTTGCAGGATCTCAAAAAAGTTAACAAAGTGATTCAAGAAATGGGTTCTTTACAACCAGATTTACCTTCTCCTGTTATGATTCCAAAGGATTGCAAGTTAACTGTTATTGATTTAAAAGACTGGTTTTTCAATATTCCTTTGCATCCAGATGCCGCACCAAGATTTGCCTTTTCCATCCCATCCATAAATCAGAAGGCTCCATTAAAAAGATATCATTGGCTTTCTCTTCCACAAGGCATGCGAAATTCTCCCAGTATATGCCAGTGGTATGTAGCAAAAGTACTTTCCTCAGTTCATGCACAATACCCAAATTCTCTCATCTTGCATTATATGGGCGATATTTTAGTAGCAGCAAAGGACCAAGCATCAATGCAGGAGACAACAGATCAGGTCATCTCAGCAGTGGAGAAAGCAGGACTCACAGTAGCGAAGGAAAAAATACAGGCACTTCCTCCCTGGAAATATTTAGGATACAGGATCACAGAACAAACTGTAACTCCACAACCACTACAACTGAGGACAAATCCAAAAACACTGAATGAAGTGCAGCAGCTAGGAGGGACTCTGAACTGGCTTCGTCCACTACTAGGCATTTCAAATCAGGACTTAGCCCCTCTGGCAGATCTATTTAAGGGATTCACTGCTTTAAACTCACCACGAGAATTCAACAAAGAAGCCCAAAATGCTTTAGATAAAGTGATGACAGCCATCCAGTCACGCCAGGCCCATTGGTATAATCCTAACTTGTCTTTTTTGTTTGCAGTTTTAGGAGAGAATCCACAGATTCATGGTCTAATATTCCAGTGGGATCTAGAGAAGAAGGATCATCTGATAATCTTAGAGTGGGTTTTCCTATCACGTCAGCTGGGTAAAACTATAACGACTTGCCCTGAAATTATATCGCAATTGATTGTCAAGGCTAGATCCTGAATGTTTTCCCTTGCAGGAAAGGATTTTGCAGAAATCTTTCTGCCCGTCACATCCATCTATTTGGAATGGTTAATTCAAAATTCAGAGGTCATGCAATTTGCCCTAGAAAATTTTACAGGAAAAATTTCAGTCAATTGTCCCAAACATGAGCTATTAAGTTCATCTTTAAAATTAATTCATAAGCCCTTAAGAAGTCATGCACCCCTAGATGCAATCACATTTTTTACAGACGGTTCTGGGAAGTCAAAAAAATCTGTGATTGCTTGGCAAAATCCAGAGACAAAAAAATGGTAATCAGATTCTGAGGAAGTAGATGGTTCTTCACACATGATAGAGTTAACAGCAGTTGTGTGGGTCTTTTCAAAATTCACGTTTCCTTTTAATTTAGTAACGGATTCAATTTATGTTGCAGGTGTGGAGAGAGCAGAAGGGTCTCTGATAAAAGAGGTTTCCAGTAACCAGCTATTCGGTTTATTCAAAAAATTAATCTTTCTTCTTTCCATTTGATAGGAACCCTACTTTGTAATGCACATTCCTTCACATTCTTCACTTCCAGGTTTCTTAGCAGAAGGCAATGCCATGGCTGATTTGTTACCCATGCCAATCCAGCATACACTTCTTAATGTTATTGAACAAGCCAGAATGATCCATGCTTTCTATCATCAAAATGCACCTGCTTTAGTAAGAATGTTTAACATCTCTCAGAATCAGGCTAAAGCAATTGTTCAGTCATGTCCAGATTGCCAAAAATTGGCCATACCAGCAATAGCAACAGGAGTTAACCCTCGAGGCTTAAATAGCCTGCAGATATGGCAAACTGACATAACTCAATATCAGTCATTTGCATGGTTCGAACATATACATATATCAATAGATACATTCTCAGGAGCAATTTTTGCTTCTGCACATCAAGGAGAAAAAAGTAGAGATGTAATTAAACATTTCTTACAAGCATTTGCATCCCTAAGTATTCCTCAAGAAGTCAAAACGGACAACGGACCAGCCTACGTTTCTAACAAACTGTAGGAGTTTTTCAAAACCTGGGGTATCAAACATACCACAGGTATTCCACATTCTTCCACAGGCCAATCTATTGTAGAAAGAGCACACAGATCACTGAAAATGATCATTGAAAGGCAAAAGGGAGGGACAGAAGTGCTTTCTACAATAGAGAGGCTGAATAAAGCTGTATATGTTTTTAACTTCTTAAATAATTCTTTTATGGAGCAGGTACCACTGATTTTCAGACATTTCAGCAATACCAGTCAAGCAAAGCTCAAGGAAAGGCCACCAGTCTTCATCAAGGATCCAGAGACAGGACAAATTTCAGGACCCTATCCTCTTGTGACTTGGGGGAGGGGGTTTGCGTGCATTTCAACAAATGCAGGTCTTCGATGGGTCCCTGCAAAGAATGTCAAGCCACAGGTACAGCTGATCCGAGAGCAGCAGATGACACTGGAAGAAGAATGCACAAACAACTGAGCAACAGCTGGAAGCAGAGACTGTTTTCTAAATTTGCACTAGTTAAAATTGTTTAAAAAATAGCTTTGCACTGAAAAAGTTCTATAAGTTATTGTTGTTGTGTCAAAAAGTTATTAACCTACCTCTATGTTCAAATCATATATAGCCAGAAATTTGAGGCTTGCCTGGGAAAACACTTCATCAAAGTTAAGACAGAAGATTAGGACCAAATTTAAAAATTATTAGCATAAATACAAATTGTCAACAAGGGTGAGACTTTTTCAGTTCATGTTCCTTTCTCCTCTTTCCTTTTTAGATGTATAGAAAGGGTGAGATATAGAAATGTGCCCCCTGTTGACAGAATGACTAAATTATCCTTTGTCCCCTTAAAAAGTAAATAAGCCCAGAAGTTTCTCTCCTTAATTAGGTAAAAAGGCATCTCATAGGACCTGGGGGACTTCACCTCAAACTTAAGGATAGCTAATTGGACAGGAGCCAAGAAGTCCCGCCTGAGCAATTTACTAGAAAAAGAAGAGAACAAAGAAACTAATTGCTTTTGTGAGGTGTTTTACCAGGGGCAGGAGGGTTTCTTGCCCTGGATCGGTGTTTCTCTGTAAAGAGTTTGTTATTTTGCCTTTTATTAAAACCTTTTTGTTTCTAACACTACCACAGAAGCCATCCTGCTGATTTTATGCCTTCTAAGATAGCTGAGCTATCTTGGGTGTGAAATAGATCTCCAAGAGCTTATGAGACCTGGCTTGAGGAGACTCATATTTCATGAGTCCTCAGCAAACAGCCCCGAGTTTATTATGGCTGTCCCTTTTATAGGGGCTTTGGATTTCCCAGGCTCAGATAGCTGATTGGGTGAGACTTCTCTCTGCCCAACTCTCTGGCCAGTGGTGTATCTGCATCTAAGCAAGAACAGGATTGGCTGAGGTCTTTGCTTGAGTTTGAATCCAACCTATCCCCGCCTTATTGGGGGATGTGTTTTCTTCTAGGTTGGTTGAGTTTAGGGGGTAGCTCCAGATCAGCTGCAATGTGACAAATAGTGTAATGAATATAATATCTATGTATAACTTATAGAAATAGTGGTGTGATGAATTTATTATACTGCAGACCTTAGCAAAACATAAGATGTTTAAAGGCTTTTGTGTAACTAACAGAACAGTATAAAGCAATCCACTGACTGACCTCTCCAAGTGATAAGATAGCAGTGACACAAACCAGAGCACTGGAGAAGACTTGGAGAAGAGCTTGTTAACTCCTCTTATCAGAGAAGTGTGAAACAAAGGGGATGAAACCATGGGAAGGAATGAAATATATTGACTTTATCTACAGGATGTCATGCATATAAGTCAGGATGTAAAGCCAAAACAAAAAGGAGTCCCTGCAACATCAAAAGCTCTCAAGAATGTTTGAATAATGTATAAGCTAATGAATATGCATGTAACCCCAGCAATGTAATCGTATATAGAGAACATGATTTTAAGCTACCTCTGTGCTCTTTGGCCATTCGCCAAAAGCACCCCAGTGCTGGATTACTTGTTTGTCCTTCTTATATCCTTTATTAAACTTTTAAAAATTCTAAAGAGTGAACTCTGTTTTTCACACGTGGTAATGTTGAACATGTGAATGGAGCCCTCAAAAAAACCCACAAAACTGTATTCATCCCATGTAGGGGTGGGCATTTTGCATGCATTTTCTATATCTGCCCCTGGAGGCCTCCAATAAAACCAACCTTTATATTACCTCCTACAGCAATGTTATCTCAAAAGTGTGTTGTTTCATTTTTAGGTTCTTTAAGGCATCACCCCAACCTGCGACTGCCTGAGATTTAAGAGCATTCTTGGGTATGGCTGGATGATGCAGATTTTGGGTCTCAAATTATGGATTTTTGGTCAAACCATTCTATGAGCTTTTAAAGGAGGCCCCAGAAGGACCTTTGATTTGGACTCCTGAGAGTGAGCATGCATTCTGTAACTTAAAGATAGCCCTGATGTCCCCACCTGCCTTAGGACTCCCAGACTTAACAAAGCCCTTTGAGCTTTTTATGCAAGAACAACAGCACCTAGCCCTCAGAGTTTTAGCTCAGAAGGTAGGACACTTCAAGAGGCCTGTAGGGTACTTTTCAAAACAACTTGACAAGGTCAGCCAAGGATGACTCAGATGCCTGCAAGTCATAGCAGTGACTGTTTTCCTCATACAAGAGGCCAGGAAATTGAGACAAAAGATAGTAGTGTACACTTTGCATGCCATAATTATTGTATTAGGCCAAAAAGGTGGGCATTGGCTTTCCCCGAGCTGCATGCTGAAATATCAGTCTGTTCTACTGGAGCAAGAAGATGTGGAGTTGAAAGTAACCATATTGGTAAATCCAGCCCAATTTCTGAATACACCAATGCAAGGAGAAGAGCATCTAACCCATGATTGATTGCTTACAGACAATTGAGCAAGTTTATGCAAGCCAACCAGACCTACAAGACGCACCCACTGAAGATCCAGAGATAGAGTTCTTCACAGACAGAAGTAGCTTTGTGAAAGATAGTAAATGAAAAGCTGACTATGCAGTAAAGCCAATTAAGATAACAGAAGCAGCACTGCTGCCCATGTACACCTCAGCTCAAAGGGAAGAACTCGTGCTGTGAAGAGTCCTGGAATTGGCACCAGGAAAAAGAGTAAACATATCATGTGGAAAATCACATTATGAAAGTCAGTATTCATAAAGGAGGCAGAGGAGTCCTGCAACTTTATTCAAATAAAGGGAGAGAGTCCACTGGGGCATACCCCTGTGGGGTTTCTCTCTTGAGGTTTCAGAGGATGCAGCCTCCTTTTATCCTAAACTCCCAGCTGCATGTTGCCCTCTTCCTTTCCCCAGTAGTTGAGGTACTAGGAAGGTACAGCCTTCCCGAACCACCTACTTCATATTCCCCCCTTGAACATGTCATTTTTCTCCAAAGTTCAGAAGTTCGGGCTATCTGGGTTCTGCAATAGACTTTGTGTAGACCCATTTGTCCTATTATCCTAAAGTTCAGGAGTTCAAACTGTCTGGATTCTGTAAGAAACTTGGCCACCTTGAGGCTGGTAGAGACATTAAGACCTGTTTCAGAGACATTAACACCAATTTCTCCAGAAGAACCTTACCCATCCAGTTGTTTGTAAAGACATTAGCACCCATCTTTCATATCAATATGTACAGACTCAAAATATGCTTTTAGCATTGTTCATGCCCACGGAGCTATATAGGCGGAAAGAGATCTATTATTAGCACAGGGATCTCCCATTAAATATAAACAAGAAATATTGTCCCTCCTTGATGCTGTCCAACTATCCAAAGAAGTGACCGTTCTACACTGCAAGGCACACCAGCGTGAGGATTCCCAAATTCATATAGGCAATAGACTTGCAGAATGATGCCTTAAGTTTTAGCTTCTATATTTTTCAGATCAGTACTACTTTAGTGTATAACTCTAAAACTCTGCAGCCTGTCAGCTACTGTTCTCCCATTTTATTCAGACAAAACAATTTCTCTCTAGGCCTGAAACTCAAGGACGCCTTACTGTCTCAGGCCCTGAAAAATGTAAACAACAGTGAATTAGGGGGGGCAAACTTGGAGTAAATGACTTAATTACCTGAAGCTGTAATTAGACAATTAACCTCTGATATGCAAATAGACCAAAATTATATCTGTTTGAAAAACTTTTGATTGTCGTCCATCTTGGGTGGTAGTCTCTGTGAGAATCCTTGTCATGGTTTGACGCTGGTGCAATGCCAGTGCCCCCATGAAAATATATTCTCCCTAGTGTCTGCTGTGAGATGTGACCAGAAATAGAGCAAAGCAGGATCCAACTTAGGAATACAGGGAAAAAAACTTTATTAACTTACAATATGTAAAAGAAATACACACACAGAACTCAGAATGAAAACCTTCTAAAAACATTCCTCCTCCCCCCATCAAATCTCCAACACAGCACAGTGAGACAAAACCTTGGATTCTCAATCAAGTTACCATCCCTCAGGTAATCAACTCTCAGTTCATCACCACCCTTCAGATAATCAACTCTCAGTTCATCAAGAAGAGAGGAGTCCCTCTTGTACCATAGGTTTCCCCAGGAAACACAGTTGAGACCTCTTGTGTTTCCATGTCACATGTGGCACCGCCCGGAGAACATTTGCCATTGTGACATCTTCCTTCCATGTCCAGTGGTCTCACCACTGCACATGGACCAGGGCTGCTTCTAGGGTTCCCCTTTTAAGGATGCTTTGCCCAGTTTCAAAAAAAGCAACAGTCTCTCACTTTCAGGACACCAGTCCCCCCCCAAATTCACCACCTGGGGCCGAGGAGTCTTGGGAACAGAGATCTTCTTCACTGAAGACAGGGGGCACCACCCTCCTCATCTGTCTCTGTTCATGCTGGGACAGAGTAAAAATTCCCCAGAGTAGAAATCAATTTTGATTTAGGTGAAATGTACATCTTTTAGTCTGTGTAGCCTGACTGCAAGGCCTAGGCTCAAGGGAAACTGCGTCAATGGAGGATAGAGATGGGGGGGGGGGGGGACAACGACACAGAGGGTGATAAAGAGAGACAGAAAGAGGCAAATGTAATGCGAAATTCATAAAAATGGATATGTATGAACCTATTGTGAAACTGTATGCATATGTATTTGAGAGGGGGATAAAAAGGGACTGGAAGTTTCCAGAGGTACACATGCCTTTTAAGGAGAGTAATCTCCGCATGTGTCCAGCCCAGAGCTGTAATAAACATAACCGGCTTTACAACTTTCACAAAGTTGTAGAGTTTTTTCTCTCTCTTTCTCCGCAAAACATTCTGGCTAAGCCAGACAGGAGGAACTGTCTCTGTCCCAGCAGAGGCAGGGGAGAACAGACGGACTTCTAGGCGTACCCCAGGATTTTCCTGGAGGGGCTCTGCTTGTCTCGGCTTGCTTCCTGCGAGGACAGACAAGGACCTGCTGGCCTGCGGAGGATACAGTATGTATTGAGGGACCCCCGGGGAAAAAGAGAGATAGGATGGCTGAGTAAGTCACTCAGAGATGTCTGAGTGCTTGGCCTGTGGTTGTAGCCGATAGAGTGGCTAAAGGGGGGTTCACTGCCTGATAGAGCAGCCGCTAGCAACCCTGGGGGTGGGTCAAGTGAACCTGTCTGTGTGTGTGTGTGTGTGTGTGTGGTGTACGGACACTATATCTATTGTATGGTTAATGCATTGTGTGGTTAGTGCATTGTGTTTGTAATTGTGCAAGTGTATAAGTGCATGGTGCAGGGGGGTTTCTACCCGTGACTGGAGGGGCCGAGTGAGGCCTGAGGCACTGGCCGGGGCAGGCTGCGGGGGCAGGGAGCGCCCGGGAGAGAAATAGAGCAAGTAGTGGAGAAGCGTGGGTGAGGACGTTCATTGAGTAAAGGTGGTGAATTGTGGTGTATATTGTGCATGCTTTCACCGTGTCTAGACAAACCCAAGAGGGTTCCTCTGCCCTGGTGGTTTGGACTCGACCCCTGGGAGTTTGTGAATCCTGTGAATTATTGGATAGATAGAGGAGACGAACAAGGTCATTTAGAGAGGCTTTACTGGACTTCAGCTGGTATTACAGTAAGTCTGGACTGGGAACAACCTGCCGTAGGGGATTTAGAGTTCCCTGTAATAAATGGAATAGCCTGCCTCTGCGGACAATTCCTGAGAGCCTTTGGTGCATCAAGAGGCTGGCACACTGCGTGGGTATTATTGACGTGTGGAGTTTGTGAGAGATGCTGGTATTGCTGTTCTAATAAGCTTCAGGGCATATGCCCAGAGTGTAAATTAAAGTTTCCTGATCAAGCTGATTCAGAACCTAAGATCTTAAAGCTTGTGTGTGAGAAATCACATCTGATACCTGCCACCTGGAATTGTATGTGGGAGGAAGACTGGGAAACTACTGTGAAGCTCTGTGAAGTGAGGTTTGGGTGGAAGCGAGATAGGGCAAGGAGAAGGAGATAATGGGAACTAACCAGAGCAAGGAAGTTCCTCGGGCTAGCACCTTGGGGTGCATCTTGGCCCACTGGAAGGAAGTCACCAGCAGGGGGGCTCTGAGAATAAAAAAGATCTAATCCAATACTGCACACGCTGGTGGCCATTGTACAGGTTAGAGGATGGAGCGAAGTGGCCGCCCACTGGAACCTTAGATTATAATACCTTACTGCAGTTAATGTTGTTTTTGAGACGGGAAGGTAAATGGGATGAGGTTTCGTATGCTGATATGTTTTTTGATTTAAGAAATCACCAAGAATGGCAAAGGGACTGTGGGATCAGACCGCCCTCGGATCCACTGGTCTTGGCCCTTGAAAAGGAAAACAAGGCAAAGAGAGGGCAAATCAAACGTTGTTGTTCAGCATGTAGTATAGGACAACGGTGTATGAGATCAGATAAGGTTTATCATTCTGAGGAGAAAGAACGAGATACATTTGAGTGGATGAAAGCTCCTCCTAGGAGGAGGAGGGAGGTTGAGGATGAGGATGAAGAGGAAGGGAACTTCCCCAAAAAGGAGGAGGACTCAGGGTGGGAAGGCCCATCCACTAGAGTCCAATCCCCCCCTGAAAGTCCAGTTGCATCTAGAACTAGGAGGCAAGCAGTCTTACAGGCCCCTCTGTGAGAGGCAGTGGGACCAGAAGAAGGGAGATTAATGATTAAAGTGCCATTTACCACTCTTGATTTAGAGGCATGGGAAAGGATTGCTAGGAGTTATCGTATCGATCCGATACTTACTGCCAAACGTCTATGATATGTTATCAAGCAACACAATCTAGATTGGGCTGACATCCAGTTACTACGGGATGCTTTCACTGAAACAGAAAAACAGCTGATCTTAAAGACAGCAGGGACTTTGGCAGAGGATTATTGCAAGAGCAAGCAGCTAGATGTAAAGGAATATTTCCCCCTCCAAGACCCAGAATGGGATCCTAATGTATCAGCAGAGGTAAAGAAATTAGCAGATTATCATGAGTGGATAGCAACAGGGGTGGAAAGAGCTATTCCAAAAACCATAAATTGGTCTGCCTTATATTCCCTTAAGCAGGGGCCTTCTGAGACTCCATCTGAGTTTTTAGAGTGTTTAAGGGATGCTATGCGTCATCATACGTCATTGGATCCGGGATCTGAGATAGGGATGAATCAACTAGCTAATTCATTTTTGGGACAGTCTGCTGGAGATATTAGATGTAAACTTCAGAAAATTTGGGGACCGAAAGGGAGAAATCTCAAAGTCTTGCTAGAGGAAGCCTGGAGGGTATTTAGTAACTGGGAAGAAGGATATAAACAAGGAATGAAAAAGTTGCTGGCAGTGGTACAGGAGGAAAGGCAAAGAAAATGTAACCAGGGACCATCCAGACAAGGACCACCTCACCTGGGCAGAAACCAGTGTGCAATCTGCAAAAGAACTGGTCACTGGAAAGATCAATGCCCAGAACGGAGACAAGGTGACCAACAAGTGGCTACACACATACAAAACAACTGAGGAGGACCAGGGGATTCAGCCCCAGCGGATCCACTGGTTATAACAATGAGGCTGGGGGAAGAAGCGAAAAGGGTGGAATTCTTGGTTGATACAGGGGCTACATATTCAGTTTTAAATAAAGCTTTAGTACCTGTGGAAAATGATTATGTTGTAGTGCGAGGGGCAACTGGCCAGTCTGAAAGGGCATATTTTTGTAAACCTTTGAGGTATCAATTGGGAAAACAATGGGGTATTCAGAAATTCTTGCACATGCCCAATTCACCAAAGGCACTTTTAGGCAGAGATTTATTGGAGCAGTTACAAGCAACCATTACATTCTAAAATGGAGAGGTTACTCTGGAGGTGAACAACCAAAAGTACATAGAGGTATTAAGTTTAACCTTAACAGCTATTGAAATCAAGGAAGAAATTGATGAAGAGATACTAAGTCAAGTATTTCCCGGGGTATGGGACTCTGATGTACCAGGGAGGGTGAAAAACACCTCCCCTATAGTAATTAAACTCAAGGAGGGGACACAACCAGTGAGAATTAAGCAGTACCCCCTAAAGAAAGAGGACAGGGAAGGAATCAGCCCAATAATTGAAAATTTTCTGCGGTTAGGGTTACTAAAAGAATGCCAATCTGATTTCAATACTCCCATTTTACCTGTTCAGAAATCTGATGGGTCATACTGGATAGTACAGGATTTGAGGGATGTCAATAAAGTAACAGAAGATTTTTATCCAGTGGTAGCCAATCCATATACTTTATTAACTTGTCTAACACCTGAGCTAACCTGGTTTACTCTTTTAGATCTAAAAGATGCCTTCTTTTGCCTCCCCATCCACGAAGCCAACCAGAAAATTCTTGCATTCGAATGGGAAAGCCCTAAAAGTGGGCGCAAAACCCAGCTCACATGGTCGAGATGGCCCCAAGGCTTCAAAAATTCCCCCACTCTGTTTGGAGAGCAACTTGCAAAAGATCTGGAGTCCTGGGAAGCTCCACAGGAAGAAGGAAGGCTTTTGCAGTACGAAGATGATCTTCTAGTAGCCACTCAGACAAAGAAAGCATGTGTAGCCTAGACGGTAAGCCTTTTGAATTTCCTAGGACTCCAAGGATACACAGTATCAAAGAAAGAGGCACAGGTAGTGAAACAGAAAGTAATCTACCTGGGGTATGAGGTGAGTGCTGGGCAATGGACTTAGGGCAGGCTTGCAAGGAAGCCATGTGCCAAACCCCAAAACCCCAGACAATAAAGAAACTCTGAACCTTCTTAGGCATGGCAGGGTGGTGCTGGCTGTGGGTTTATAATTATGGACTGCTCGTCAGACCCCTCTATGCTCTTATTGCCAATAGAAACAGAGATCTCCAGTGGACAAAAGAAGCCACACAGGCCTTTCACCAGCTAAAGAGTGCCCTCATGTCAGCTCCAGCTTTGGGACTTCCAGATGTAAGTAAACCCTTCTTTCTATTTTCCCATGAAAGACAGAGAATTGCCTTGGGAATACTGGCTCAGGACTTGGGTCCATACCAGAAAGCAGTTGCTTACTTCTCCAAGCAACTAGATGCAACAGCCAAAGGATGGCCAGGTTGCCTCAGAGCTGTAGCAGCAGTTGTGCTGAATATTCAAGAGGCACGCAAGTTTACCCTCGGACAAAAAATGACTGTGCTGGTGTCCCACACAGTTTCCGCAGTACTGGAAGTAAAGGGTTCTGTCCATGGGTATACAAGAAAAGTCTAGCCAAAGGCCACTCCATCATCTCCTCCCATCTAGGATTCTTCTCAACTTCTTCTGACATCTTTCACTTTCACAAACTTTCATCACACTTGCCCATTTCCTTCTATTTCATCTCTATCTCTCTTCTTATTCAGATCCAGGAGGATCAGTATTTGTAAGGTTTCCATCATCCAAGAAAAGGATTAAAATCTTGGGCTCTGCCTGCCCAGAACTCCCACAACTGCCAAACCCTCCCCTTCTCCTTCTTGGCCAGCCATGCTGCCAGCACATGATATCAAATTTCAAGGTGGCACAGGCACGGGCCCTATCCCTCTCTCTCTCTCCTGGGGCCGGGGCTGCCCGATACCTCTCAGCGTTCCTCTACCCTTCCATCCTGCAGGGGCCTTCACCCCCCTTCTCTGTCCAAGGCTCCAGCCTACCTCACCCAGGCTGCATGGCTTCCCCTCCCCCACCCAGGCCTCAGCTGGGCAGGGAGGGGAGGTCTGACTTCTTTCACCCATCAGAACCAAGAGAAAGTTCCCCTGGGAGTTCTATGCTTTAAACCCCCTGTGTTCTCAGAGGGATGTCCATGTCCTCAGTGGCTACACCAGGTGCCAATATTCAAATCTCAGCACTGAGGCAGAGTAGAAATTTTCTAGAGAAGAAATCCATTTTGATTTAGGTGGAACGTACATCTTTGAGTTAAGTCTGTAGCTTGCTGTTTAGCCTGACTGCCTGTTCTCCCAAAAAGCCTATGCTTAGAAAGACTGCTTCAGCTGAAAGACAAGAGATAAGGGGGAAGGGGAAGAGCAGACAAAGCAAAGCAATCTGACCCAAAAGTTCTTTCTGATAAAGAAAAATTAGCAGCAAGTGTCGCTTGAA
The DNA here is from genome assembly GCF_012460135.2 of Molothrus ater. Lineage (NCBI taxonomy): Eukaryota > Metazoa > Chordata > Aves > Passeriformes > Icteridae > Molothrus > Molothrus ater. The sequence continues at coordinate 2,485,311 of NC_050510.2, read as the reverse complement.
ATCAGTAGAATGAATGTGTATGAACCTATTGTGAAATTGCATGCATATGTATTTAAGAAAGACATAAAAGATCTAGAATTCCCAGTACACTTCATTTTAAGAGAATAATTCCCACATGCATCCAGCGCTATAATAAACATACCAGCTTTACAACTTTCACAGAAGTTGAAGAGTTTGTTTGCTTCCACAAATCAGCACTGATTGGTTTGACCACAAACTCCCAAAAAACTCACTTCCTTTTCAAACCAGGACACTCCCGCACTGCCCAAGGTGTGTTCTTTGATTGCCTTTCAGTAAATACCTACTTTTATCTTTTAACTCTGTCTAGCCCCTGTTCTAGGAAGCCTTTCCAGGCATCAGATAAAGCTGCATGAGAGGTTGTGCAACAAGGGATCCTAGCATTAATACCTGAGAAAGCTATATCACTCCCAGAAGGTATCCCTGGATATAGTCAAGCAGATTTAAAATTAGCTACTTACCTAAAAGACCAGAATAAAGAGGGTGGTGAGTGTTTGGTAACTCCCAATAACTAGGTCATAGTCCCACCCCAACTGATGTCACAAATTGTAAAATAGAAACATTAGCAAACCCACTGGGGAATCAGTGCTATGGTGACTAGTCTATGGACTCAGATACTCAATGTTAGTATGACAAAAAATATCAAGTACGTGTGGCAGGACCTTTCACCCCCTGGTACAGCAGAAACTTATCTCCGCACCTTATATGGCTAGGTCAGACCAGAATGGTTTGTCATGTGATGAATTATCTTGGCTGAAAAACCCCTTAGCCAGCAATAAGCCTGCTGTCTTGGTGTGAGAAAGGATGAACTAAAGTGACTGACAGACAAGCATTTTTACAACTATAAAAGACCACTATGATTTTCATGAAATCAGAAATCTTATACACTCTCTGAGTGTGCAGAGAGTTCTCCTCAATGACCAAGACATCTGTATCGAGTTACTTCCCCAGGGGATTGAGAGAAATTAAGGAGATTCTCTGCATACCACTATCATTTGTTGGTAAGTGACATTGACTCCTAATCTACACTATTTCTTCGCTAGCTGTAACATAGGTACCTTTGTTATCATGAACTGTATCTACTAGTAGTGTTTCTTTTGTTTATCCTGTGTAGTAAGTAAATCTGTTTAAAATCTTATGTCGGTTTTCGTCTGCCTGTTCAATAAATAATTCATGTTGTAGTAGGCCTGATCAGTCATTTTTAAGAACTTGCAAGCAAAAGTGATTTTGGGGTGCTGGCTGCCTCAATAAAGCTGCTGTCTACTGCCAGAAACCTGGAAAGGCAGGGATTTGTCTAAACTCTCCTCTCTCCCATTTGTAATAGCATGTTATAGAAAAATGCCTTCTATGTCTTAAAAATAATCCTCTGAATTTAAGAAGACCACCTCCAGAAATTACTAAAAGAAGAAAGACTCCCAGAGATTACTGGAAAATTAATTTTTCTGAGCTACTGATGCCTTAAGTTTTAGCTTTCATATTTTTCAGATTCTGTGCTGCCTAGAAGTGTAGCTCTGAGCTTCATGTAAAGCGTTAGTAAGTTCTCTTCACAGGGTAGGTAGACAAAACAATTCTTTTCCAGCTTGACCAAGGACAACCGTTACAAGCTTCAGGCCCAAAAAGCATAAACAACAGGGAACTGAAGAGAGCAAACAAGGAGGATGGAACTTCATTACCTGAAGCTATAATTGGACAATTAATCTCAATATGCAAATGGATCAAAGCATAAAAGTGTGAAACCTTGTGACCAGTTGTCCATTTTGTGACCATTTTGGGTCCATCTTGGGTGTAGCCCTGGCCAGGCTCTTGTACTGCCCAAGGTGTATCCTTTAAGACCTTTTAATAAATACCTACTTTATTCTTTTAGCTTTGTCTAGTCTCTGTTCCAGATCAGCCTCTCAAGGCATCACTACCACTCCAACAAGGATACAGGTATTTCCTAGTGTTAGGAGATACCTTTTCTGGGTGGCCAGAAACTTTCCCCTGCCACACCAACAAGGCCAGGGAAGTCACCAAGGTGCTCCTCAAAGAGATCATACTCAGGTTTGGGATGCCTTTAGGGATGTCATCTGATAGGGGACCCCATTTCATATCTGAAGTGTTACAGCAACTTAGTAAGCAATTGGATAGAAACTGGGATTTACATACTCCATGGAGATTGCAATCTAGCAGAAAGGTTGAGTGGATGAATGAAACTTTAAAGACACAAATTAGAAAAATGTGTCAGGAAACTTTCTTGAAATGGCCACAGGTGGTACCATTAGCTTTGTTATGAATTAGGGTGCAACCCCGAACTAAGCTGAAGATGAGCCCGTATGAACTGATGTCTGGGAGGACATATTCTGTTGCAACTTTCCCCGGATCCAAGGAGCAAATTTGGAATCAGGAAATAGAACAGTATTTAATTTCTTTAGGGAAACCCTTGAATGAACTAAAAAGGTTTACCATTCTTTCAGAACCTCTTACACTATACACCCCAATTCATTAATTTCAGCCTGGGGATCTGTATTGGTTTGACAGGAAATGTGTTTTTTGGGATGCTGTGTTTTTGGCTAATGGATATTCAGACTTTAATATTGGAATTTAACTTGGCTATTGGGACATGGACACGCTTCTGAGAACACGGGGTTAAAAGCAGAGCTCTCCCCTGGGAGGGTTTTCTTGGGTTTCTGGCGGGAAAGAGTTCGAGTTTCTCCCCCGGCCCAGCTGCTGGCAGGGCAGGGGGAGGGGAAAAGCCATGTGGCCGAGAGAGGTAGGCCTGAGCCCGGGAGTAGAAGGGTGGAAGAGAGAGAGAGAGACACCGGGAGCCATCGGGCAGCCCCCCCTGAGAGACACAGAGAGAGAGAGAAAGAAAAAGAGAAAGAGAGCCGGTGTTCGGGACTGTAACCTTGAAACTGGATAAACATGGGCCTGTGCCGGCAGCACGGCTGAGACGGAGAAGAAGGGGGGGGTTCAGCCGGCTGCTTGTAAGAGCTTTTAACCCCTTTTTAGAGAATGAGAACTTTACAGAACATTGACTTTTCTTAGAAGATAGAGTAGAAGATTAAGAAAGAAATGGGCCAGTGTGAGAGAAGTCTGGGCGAGTGAGAGATAGTAGAAGAATAGAGAAGAATTTTAGTGAGAAGAGATGATGGAGTAGCTTTTGCTGGACTCTTTCTGTATAGCTATGGACAGAACTATGTTCTTTGTGATACAGAGACTGCATTCTAGGGGGAGGCAATGGCTTCAGAACTAAGAAAGTTCAGTGTTGATGCTCTTCGGCTCCAGAAAGTGAAAATATGGGGGGGACAAGTGTCTCAAAAGAGAAATTGTAGAGATAGGTGTCTTAAAAGTGAGATAGACAGACTTATGTTCTTTGTGATACAGAGACTGCTCAGTGTTGATGCCCTTCGACGCTAGGGGGTGAAAAAATATGGGGAGGACAGGTGTCTTAAAAGAGAGATTGTGGGGACAGGTGTCCCAAAAGAGAGACTGTGCCTTTTTTAGATCGAGACAGAGCATCCTTAAAAGACAACTCTAAAAGCAGTTCTGGTCCGTGTTCAGTAGTGAGAGCACTAGACATGAAAAAGAAGAAGTCACGATAGCAGATGTTCTCCAGGCAGTGCCACGAGTGACACAGAAACACACGAAGCTTCAGCTGTGTTTCCAGGGGAAGCCCATAGCACAAGAAAGACTCCTCTCCTCTTGTTGAACTGAAGATTGATTGTCTAAAAAGTAGTGCTAGACCGAGAGTTGGTAATTTGAAGAACCAAATGTATTGTATTAGAAATTTAGTGGGGGGAGGAGGAAATGCACTTGTGAAGTTTTCATTTTCCCTGTGTGTGTGTTCCTTTTTATCTGTAATTGTAGAGTAGTTAATAAAGTTCTAGTTCTTTTTCCCTAAGTAAGAGCCTGCTTTGCTTATTCCTGGTCACATCTCACAGCAGAAAGCAGAGAAAAAGTATCTTCATGGGAGCACTGGCATTGTGCCAGTGTCAAACCATGACATTTTTGGTTCCCTGACCGGGAATCGAATTTTGGAAGAATGATAAGATAAAGTTGTGAGTAAAGCTGTGAGATGGGACCAAAGAAGAATAAGAACAAAGCATGTATTAAGTTAAAGTAAATGCATAGTAAAATCTAGAGATGAAAGTTTTCTTGTTTTGTAGAAGTGTTAAAGTGTTTTGTAATTTTGTTAATAATTTTAGAAAGTGTGTTCTCAGAGGCGAAGAGTAGAATGTATTGGTTTGACAGGAAATGTGTTTTTTGGGATGCTGTGTTTTTGGCTTATGGATATTCAGACTTTAATATTGGCATTTAACCTGGCCATTGGGACATGGACACGCCTCTGAGAACACGGGGTTAAAAGCAGAGCTCTCCCCTGGGAGGGTCCTCTTGGGTTTCCGGTGGGAAAGAGTTCGAGTCTCTCGCCGGCCCAGCTGCTGGCTGGGCAGGAGGAGGGGAAAAGCCATGTGGCCGAGAGAGGTAGGCCTGAGCCCGGGAGTAGAAGGGTGGAAGAGAGAGAGAGAGACACCGGGAGCCATCGGGCAGCCCCCCCTGAGAGACACAGAGAGAGAGAGAAAGAAAAAGAGAAAGAGAGCCGGTGCCCGGGACTGTAACCTTGAAATTGGATAAACATGGGCCTGTGCCGGCAGCACGGCTGAGACGGAGAAGAAGGGGGGGTTCAGCCGGCTGCTTGTAAGAGCTTTTAACCCCTTTTTAGAGAATGAGAACTTTACAGAACATTGACCTTTCCTAGAAGATAGAGTAGAAGATGAAGAAAGAAATGGGCCAGTGTGAGAGAAGTCTGGGCGAGTGAGAGATAGTAGAAGAATAGAGAAGAATCCTAGTGAGAAGAGATGATGGAGTAGCTTTTGCTGGACTCTTTTTGTATAGCCATGGACAGAACCATGTTCCTTGTGATACAGAGACTGCATTCTAGGGGGAGGCAATGGCCTCAGAACCAAGAAAGTTCAGTGTTGATGCTCTTCGGCTCCAGAAAGTGAAAATATGGGGGGGACAAGTGTCCCAAAAGAGAAATTGTAGAGACAGGTGTCCCAAAAGAGAGATAGACAGACCCATGTTCCTTGTGATACAGAGACTGCTCAGTGTTGATGCCCCTCAACCCCAGGGGGTGAAAAAATATGGGGAGGACAGGTGTCTTAAAAGAGAGATTGTGGGGACAGGTGTCCCAAAAGAGAGACTGTGCCTTTTTTAGATCGAGACAGAGCATCCTTAAAAGACAACCCTAAAAGCAGTTCTGGTCCGTGTTCAGTAGTGAGAGCACTAGACATGAAAAAGAAGAAGTCACGATAGCAGATGTTCTCCAGGCAGTGCCACGAGTGACACAGAAACACACGAAGCTTCAGCTGTGTTTCCAGGGGAAGCCCATAGCACAAGAAAGACTCCTCTCCTCTTGATGAACTGAAGATTGATTGTCTAAAAAGTAGTGCTAGACCGAAAGTTAGTAATTTGAAGAACCAAATGTATTGTATTAGAAATTTAGTGGGGGGAGGAGGAAATGCACTTGTGAAGTTTTCATTTTCCCTGTGTGTGTGTTCCTTTTTATCTGTAATTGTAGAATAGTTAATAAAGTTCTAGTTCTTTTTCCCTAAGTAAGAACCTGCTTTGCTTATTCCTAGTCACATCTCACAGCAAAAACCAGAAAAAAAGTATCTTCATAAAAACACTAGCATTGTGCCAGTGTCAAACCATGACAGGATCACATATACATCAAGACCTGGAAATGTGAACTACTTCAGGAGCAGTGGAAAGGACCTTATCTGGTTCTGTTGACTACAAGAACAGCAGTGAAAGTGAAAGGAGTTAACTCCTGGATTCACTGCACCCAAATTAAGAAGGCTCTCGACTCAGAGTGGATAGTAGAAAACACCGGACACCTGCAGCTGAAAATTTTGAAGACATCTGTAAACAAGCAGAAAAATGTATAGACTAATATTTATGGGAATAATTTTATTTTTATGTGGAGGTGTTGAAGAAAATTTAATATTGACTTTAATCCAAGGTTTGGTAAGATGCACAATCTGTCCAGCATTACAGCCTGCCTCCCTATCCCTGGATCAGTAGGGGAGCATATTCCTTGGGGAATTACCCCTATAAATCTGTCAATGGTGATTCAAAATGATAATCTGACTAATGCAATAGCAAAGACAAATATCACCCACTATTTGGATGAGAAGAGATGTAGGCAACAAAGAGATGGTATTCTTGAGGATCCAACAGCTTGGAGCCCAGGAGATAATAGAATTTTTTTTTTTGTAAAGAAGGAGGTAAGGAGTGTCCAATAGGGTCTCATTATCTTGACCAAGATTGTTTAGATTTCCCCTTAGTAGCCTCTGGAGGCCAAGCAGTCAGGTTCTTAGATTTATGTGTTGCTAAAAATCACACCCAAAATGTTTCTGACTTGCCAGTGTCACTCTCCAGAGCAAGCCTCATACCTGGATGAAGCCCTTAGAAGGACAATGGAAATACTTGGGGAAGGTAGAATGGTGTCTAGACTGGAGAATCACACCTATGTATAACCTAAATAAGAGTCAATGGAGGTGTAGAGAAAAACAAAACTATGAAAGCTGGTCCAGCACCATAAGCTGGATGGCCAAATTAGTTTTAAATTGCAGTATCCAACCTTTAAATTGTGTTAAGTCTCTGCAAGGTCCCTCCCCAGGTTACATTGTCTGGGCTACTTCAGATGGATATTGGACCACTCGACTCCTGCTTGGACTGACCACCCAACAAGTTACCTTAGGATTATTAACCTTATGCCCAACTTGAAGAAGAAGCCACATAAAAGCCTAGTATTTGGAGTAAGGTAAAATGAGACACCAAGGATGAATAGGCAGGGCCTTCAGCTTCCACATAGTTTAGATAGGCCCTGAAGAGTTTTCTTGTCATGGCTCTGGAATATAGAATTTTATTAGATACTCCAACTTGGCAAGTAAAGAAACTATCCAAAGCCACAGAAAGGGGATTTAAAATTATAAATAGACAAATAAAGGCAAATACTAAATTGACATTACAAAACAGAATGGCCTTGTGTAGGAATGTGCCCCCTGTTGATGGAGTGACAAAACTATCCTTTGTCTCCTAAAAAAGGAAAAAAGCCCAGAAGTTTCTCTCCTCAATTAGGTAAAAAGACGCCTCATAGGACTTTGGGGACTTCACCTCAAACTTAAGGATAGCTAACTGGACAGAAGCCAAAAAGTCCTGCCTAAGCAATTCACTAGAAAAAGAAGATAACAAAGAAACTAATTGCTTTTGTGAGGTGTTTTACCAGGAGCAAGAACCTCTTGCCCTGGCTCAGCTTTTCTCTGTAAAGAGCTTTGTTATCTTGCCTTTTATTAAAACTTTTCTGTTTCTAACACTGCCACAGAAGCCATCCTGCTGATTTTATACCATCTGAGGTGGCTGAGCTCTATCAGGTGTGATATAAATCTCCAAAAGCTTATAAGACCTGGCTCGAGGAGACCCTTATATCAGCCTTGGATCTATTGCTTGAACAAGGGATTTGTCGGTATATAAAACTGGATAGAGAACACTGTTGTGTACATATCCCAAATGTAACAGAAGATCCCCAAAATCAACAAAATATGGCAAGTTGCTGAGGATAGCAAAGCTATCTGAAAGACCTCTGAAACTAATTGGTTCAAAAAAATTCTTCAAGAAATAGGAGGGTGGTCCCTGAAAGGATAGCTGGCTGGAGTACTGGAAACCATCATAATTGTGATTGTAATTGTAATAATTATCAGTCTTGCTATAGGTTGTATTCACAAAATGATCAATTGTAATCTTGCAGGAGTATATGTGACTATAGATAAAACCAGAGTTTAAACTTATCAAATCGCCTTAAGGAATTTGAGAAGTTTCAAAGGGGGAATTGATACCAAAAGGGTTAATCCTATTTCTACTGTACGTGTGTACTTTTAGCAAGAAACAGGGTATGCAGGATCTGCTTTCTCAACAAGGACAGTTGGAAGATAAGGGGAAGACATCTGGCTTAGGAATGCAAGTACAGCCAAAACAAGACTATAAGAAAAAAATAAACCTGGGAATTTGGGGAAGGTTTTATGGTAATGAGCAAATTATAATCTGCATGTGATGACTGTATATAAGCAATGTACTTGAAGAATATCATATGCATGCAAGGTGGAGTTATCCCCTGTGCAACCAGCGCCACAATAAATAACGCCCTTCTTAACACTACATTGGTGTTAAGGAGTTTTATTGACCAGTTTTCGGCAAATTTTGATGACATACCCTTTTCATTGTCATGCCTTCCACATTTATCAGGTAGATGTTCTTTTTTTAGTATATGCCTTACTATAATTTTTTTTCTCCTAATGAAACCCTTGTGTAGTAAAGGAAAACAGAATACATACTCCTAATTCTGTGAAGTAATCCTGAATCTGCCACATCTCTAGTCTCAAAAAATTAGGTAAAAAGCATTTAACAAGACATATTTTTCACAAAGTATGAAACCACTTTCATATCCCTACCCAGCAAAATACTAGAAAGATTTTTCTAGCATAAAACTTCTCTAGTAGTATCACCGAAGGGGTATTGGGGACAGACAAAGGTGATACAGAGACTCCATCATCAGAAGTCATGAAAAGGCACTTTATTATTAGAAATCCACAGTTCTTATAGAAACAATGGTGGACCTAAACCTGATTGGCCTTTAGGAATCTTCTCTCACCTATTGGTCAAGAAGGGACAACTCCTTCTTGTAAACATCTTTGACAGAGATTGCCTGCCAGGTGCAGAGATTGAGATAATAATTCTTTTAATTCTTTCTCTGAGTTTTCTCACAGCTTCTCACAGCTTCCCAGGAAAATCCTGGGAGAGCTATGTATCTCTCTGTTCAGAGGATATGTGATTACCAAATAGTAGTATTGTACTTGCTGAGGGTTTTTTCCCCAGATGAAATTTGAGTTTGAAATCTTAACAGCCTACTTATTTTGAGATTAACAGATTAACACTGCATAATCAGTGGCATCTGAAAGCTTTTTGAACTTCCTACTTCTGAATGCTAGTCAAGTATACAAACCAGCATGGTAAACTGAAAAAACTGTGAGATTTCTGCATCTGTTCTTTATTTGGTTTATGGCAAACATGAAAAAAAAGTTAGGATTGTTGTATTTACCACAGCAGTGTCATTTATAAGAATCACATTAGCAGCTACATGAGTGGTTTATAATGAAGTTCCCCTTCTCCCCATAAAATTGTTTAAATCAAAGATGGAGTAGTGTTTCTAAGCTTTCAGTTCTTTTTGAACTTACTCCAAAGTGGGGGACTTAGCTGACAACCAATAGCATTTAGATAATACTTTTTTCTCTGAATCTGCAAGTACATATTAACAAAGGAATTACACCATGAAATATTAACTTTTGGCACATATGTGTTGGCATATGAATGCAAGACTCACAAGCTGAGAGCAAAAATCTGTTTATTGAAGAGTTAAGACAGTACTTATACTCTTAGTGTGAGAATCTCTGTTCAGCCCTTCACAAGCCACCTGGTTGCAGGCCTGTAATAAATCCATCGGCCTCACAGTCTGTTAGTTTTCTCAAGGTCTGCAGGCTTTGAAGAAACAGGACACCTTTCCTGTTTTCAGATAGTGTGTATGTAATCTGCTTTCTCCCGAGCTTCCCAGGAATTTTCAGGCCTGCTGTTTCCTCACATCTCCCCCTTTTTATTGGGGTCATAGATAAGGCTAAGTTAACCATGAATTGTTTTTGTGTGCTTTTAACAGCTCTGATTATGTTAAAAAGGACAAGACAGAAGATTAAAAAGGATATAATTGACAGATAACCCAGGCCAATAAAAAGACAAACTCGTAAATTTATTCCAGAAAACAAATTTTTTGGATTTAGCCAAGAAAGATAATTTTTCAGATCTGTCAACACCTTCTGTTGCTCCAGAGTTTGTAAAGTTCTGAGTTGATCTTTTAACTGAGTGTGAAGTGATTGTATATTCTGTTGTAAGGTTTTATCAAAGGCCCCTTGGAGGAGGTTTTTAACTGTCTCCCAATTCTGTTCCATGTAGTTCCGTGGAAGAGGAGTGAGACATAAAGAATTATGGATATGTTCCCAATCACAGTGCAGAGATAGATGAGTTTTTTGGGCCTCAAGTCTCTCGCCTACCCATATGAGAACACTTTTCAAGGTGTCTAATCTAGTCATTATTTCTTTATCAATGTTTTCTTGTGTTTGTACTTCTTTTGTGATAGTAATTAAAACCTACCCCACGGTATGGGCAGTTTGAATGGAATGAGTTAAGGCAGCGACAGCCACAGAGGCTGTGGTTATTATTATTATGGCAGAAACAATAGCAAAGATTAACCAACATAGAAATTTGCGAATTTGTTTCTTACTTATTTGGATTTCCTCTTGGACTATTCAAGCCAATTGTGAGAGACCATCCCGTCCTTCCCAAGTACAAGTCAGATTTACAGGTATCTAAATTTCAGATCTTTTAAATGGAAGAAGGGCAGAATATTTATGCATATCTCCATAGGTTATACATTATTTGAAAACAAAAGAATCAGCAGATTAAAAATACAAACCATTTCTATAATCTATTGAAAAATCATTAGCTAAAGCAAAAATATAGGGGTGTGAAGTACAAGTCATTAGTAATTGTTCTTCTTGCAGTGTTAAAATAGCAATTGTAGCATTCTTATCTAATTTTACTTGGTATAGCCTATTATCAAAAGCAGGTAACAATATTTTCCGTAATGTTTGTGCACACGTGACTGATTATTACCTAAATAATACTGGACTAATGATCCAGCTATCCCACCACGATGCAAAACAATACTGCAGTTTGTCTTTTGGGATGGGAAAATGGTTGTATTGGTCTCATTTTCCCTAAGTGATGCCTTGGAGTGGCTACCTAGAACAGAGGCTAGACAGAGTTAAAAGAATAATTTGGATATTTATTAAAGGCCTTCAATCAATACACCTTGGGCAGTCAAAAGCCTTGCAGAGGCTACACCCAAGATGGACAATGGTAACGAGTTTTTCAGACAGATATAAGTTTGGTCTATTTGCATATCAGGGGTTAATTCTCCAATTACAGTTTCAGGGAATGAAGTCATATGTCCCCAGTTTGCTCCTGCCTTGATTCACTTTTGTTTATACTTTTTGGAGCCTGAGACTGCAGGGTGTCCTTGGATCACAAGCTCAGAGAGATTGTTTTGTCTAACCAAAATGTGAAGACAGTTAACTACACTTTATATGGAGTTTAGAGCTATGCACTAATTCAGTATAGGATTTGAAAAATATAAAAGCTAAAATCTTAAGGGATCATTCCTCCCCTTTAGAGGCTTGACAAGGCCTCTATCATGTCGAGTCACTATTCTGAATATCTACTAATAGTATGTATCTAACAACAGTAAATATCTAACAACAGTAAATATCTAACAACAGTGATGTTTACACAGTTGGCCATCATGCAAACAATTATTATTATAACTGTTATGAACAGTTCTCTAAGCACAGAAGAGGAATCATTTAAATCATGTCTTTGTTTGCATCAGTCTGTTTTTCCAGGTGTTTCAGGAGCAGAAGCCTTCTTAACTCTGGAGTAGTGAATCCAGGGTCCTTTGGCAGCAAATTTGACTGCAGTGAGGGTGGTCAGGAGAACCTGGAATGGTCCTCTCCACCTGGCTTGTAGAGGATCACTGTCCCACCACTTAACATAGACCCAGTCTCCAGGTTCGAAGGGATGTATAGGTGTGTCTAGTCCTATGGGTATAGTAGAGGAAATGTATTTGAATATCTGTATGGAGACTTTGCCCCAGAGGTCCCAGTTGCCCTTGATGGGCTGCAGCTGTGATGTCCTTAATTGGGCTGCAGCTGTAACCAATGAAGATGACTGGGATAAAAGGGGGTGGGGATAGACAGTCAGGGAGAGCCTTGGAGGAGCCCTGACCTGAGAGAGAACAGCATGCAGGAGAAGGAATCAGTGAATATCTGCAGCCATGAGAATACACCAAAGAGGTATGGACTTTAGAAGCCTGATAATATCATTATGGGACTCTAGAGAAATAATAGAACAACAACATATGGGTCTGGATAGCATGATGAAATTCTGGAGCTCCTCCAAAGTGGAACCTAAAGTCATTCAATATCTCTGCAAATCAATTTTCCCTTCATATGAATTTCACTTGGAACATATGGAATCTGATATGGCCTGCCATACAATATTTCATAGGGACTGATGTGATCCCTCCACCTTGGTTGTATGCGGAGTCTCAGTAAAGCTATAGGCAAAGCTAGAACCCATGTCATGAATGTTTCTTGACAAATTTTTCTAATTTGTGTTTTAAAGGTACCATTCATGTGTTGAACTTTGTCACTTGCTTGGGGTCTATAAGGTGTATGCAGATCCCAAGTAATTCCCAAAATCGGACTCACTTCTTTAACCACTGTTGCAACAAAATATGGTCCCTTATCTGATGACATCTCCAAGGGAACCCTGAACCTCAAAATTATATGATTGATCAAAACTTTCACCACTTCCTTGGCTGTGTTAGTGCAACAGGGGTAAGCTTCAGGCCATCCACTGAAGGTGTCAACCAATACCAGTATGTACCTGTATCCCTCTTTGAGTAGTAACTCCACAAAATCTATTTGCCAGTAATCTCCAGGAAGAACCCCTGCTTTTGTTACTCTTAACACAACTATTTTCCTCACATCAGGGTTGTTTTTACAGCAGATTTTACATTTGCTCACTACTCACTATTGCATCAGTGCAATCAGTTCAGCTTTCTGTGATGACACATCTGCTGGCAGGGCCTTTGCCTTGATCACTTTGTCCTGGGTGGTTACTGCACAGTCTGTCATTCTCTTACCACTTCTCATTAAGCTGCTCCCATCTGTAAAAAGCTCCCAATCTCGATTTTCTAGGGGCATGGCCTTCAGGTCTGGTTGGCTGGAATAGACCTTTTCAATTGTCTCCAAACAGTCATGTTCAAGCACATCACCAATTAAGGTGGGGGACAGAAATATGGCTGGGTTAACAACTGAAGTTGTTATCATCCTGTTTCAACAACAGTGATCGATATTTAAGCATCCGGTTGCTGGACGGCCAATGTCCTTCCTTTTGTTCAAGTACAGCTGCTACAGCAGGGGGTACATACACTACAATGTGTCGCCCAAGGGTGAGTTTTTGGGCCTTTTGAATTAAGATGACAGTAGCTGCCATGGCCTTCAAGCACCCTGGCCAGCCTTGGGCTGTTTGGAAAAGTAGGCCACAGTCCTCCATTGGTTTCTGAGGTGCTGAGCTAGTACCCTCAAAGCCCCATTTGGTCTCTCATATGTAAAGAGTTCAAAAGGTTTAGTCAAGTCTGACAATTTCAGTGCTGGAGCTGACATTAGAGAGTGTTTCAGCTGTTTAAAAGCTGCTTTAGTGTTCTCAGTCCATATAATTCCTTTTTCGGCTGCTTTTAATGCTCCATATAGGGGTTTTACCTGCAGTCCATAATTTGCTATCTACAAATGACACCAACCTACCATTCCCAGGAAGGCTTACATCTCTCTCACAGTATGGGTCTCTGGGAGTTGACAGATGGCTTCTTTCTGTTCTTTACTGAGCTGTTGGTGTCCATGAAACATCTCAAGGCCCAAATAAACTAATGTTTCTTGGGCAATCTCTGCTTTGTCCTTAGAAACTTTGTACCCACTCAGTCCCATAAAGTTTAATAAATTTATGGTGAGTTCTATGCAGTAATCTCTGGTTTTAGCTGCAGCCAAGATGTCGTCAACATATTGAAGAATAACCCCTCCTTGCTCTTGTCTCCTCCAATTTTCCAAGTCCTTTGCTAGCTGGTTTCCAAATATTGTTGGGCTATTCTCAAAACCCTAGGGTAGGACTTTCCAGGTAAGTTGACTTTTCCTCCCTGTCTTGGGATTTTCCCACTCAAAAACAAAGAGCTCTCGGCTGTTTTTATGCACAGGAATGCAGAAAAAGGCATCCTTCAGATCTACAACAGTAAACCACCCTAATTCATCTGTCAGTGCAGTCAAAAGGGTGTAGGGGTTTGCTAAAACTGGGTGTTTGTCCTCTACAATTTTGTTAATTGCTCTTAAATCTTGCACTGATTGATAACTCTTACTATCCACCTCCTTCATGGTAAATATTGACATGTTGTGTCTGGACTCACATTGCATGAATAACGCATGGAGGAATGTTTCAATTATAGATGCTAATCCTTTACAACTCTCTAATTTCAAAGGGTATTGTTTTTGTCTTACCACTGTGGCTCCTGGTTTGAGTGCAATACTCACTGGTTCATTTGGATCTTCCTGGGATATCACTGGCCCATGCTATTGGGTTGACAGCATTTTCAGCTTCAGCAGGGATTTCACCACATTTGTCCTGTATAAAAAGTGCAGTAACTTGGACAAATTTAGATTCAGGAATTGCAACTCGTACACCCTTTCCCTTTTTGAATTTAATCTCTGCTTCTTATTTCTCTAACAAATCCCTCTCCAGCAATGGTTTAGGGGAGTCAGGCATATAGAGGAATTGATGAGTTACCCAGTGCTTGCCCAGTTTGAATTTTAAAGGTTGGAAGAAAGGCTGAGTTTTGCTTACCCTTGTTGCCCCAACAACATGTACAGTATCTTGACTCAATTTCCCTCCTAAGGTATTTAACACAGAATACGCTGCTCTGGTATCTGCCAAATACTTGAAATTGTCTTTCCATGGCTTGGCTATAACTGAAGACTCTGCTCGGGGAGAAGCCTTCGGTCCCCATTATTCTGAGCATGAGTCCTATCCCACTGTGGGTTGGGGAACTGGGGATTTTTGTTTCAACATTGGACAGTCATTTTTCCAATATCCCCTTTTCTTACAGGTGCACTGATCTTTGTCCATAGGGAAGAAGTTCTCTTGGATGACTTCTTCTGAATCACCCTCTTACTAGGTTGGTATCTAACTCTGTCACTTGGGCCCCTGTCATGATACAGCTTCCAGGGCACTTCTAGCAGTCTATGTCTCAAACCCCATCTAGCTTTTGGAGTTTTCTCCTTATATCATTTGTAGCTTGACCCATGAACAAGAAAACTAGATGGGTTTTCCCATCAGCTGAATCAGGATCTAGGTCTGTTTATTTGATGGCAGTTTCTCTTAACCTATTAAAAAATCTTAGAGAATCATCATAGTTTTGCTTTACTTCATAAAGCTTCAACCAATTTAGAGCTTTAAGGACACCATGTTTTTACCTATACACCGTGAGATTTTGATATCATTTTAACTTTGCCATTTCTTCTGGCACATTCGGGTCCCATCCTGGATTGTCCAATGGAAAAACCTCAGCAACTGTGCCCAGGACCACTGCACTTGCTATCTGTGTCTCTAGAGAAGTTGTAATAGCTTTATTAACCATCTGTCTCTCAGTGGGATCAAGCAATGTGTTCATCATAGATTCCAAATCAGCCCTGTCAGAGTTTTTTGTGTGTATTTCCCTTTCTACTAAATTCGCTACTTTATCTGGATTGTCGTTATATTTTCCCTCAGTGGCCTTCCACTGTTCTAACTCTACAAGACATTAGGGAATCTTTATATATATTGGCCCTTGATTGCCAACTGCCTGCCATAACGGTGCTTGCAGAACCGGTTCTTCCCTTTTTGACCTAGTATGTTTGACTATTGGACTACATTCTTTTATGGTCCTTCTCACTATCTTTCCCCTTTTTCATCTGTTTAAAGCAGCTGTTGTCTCATCTTCCTCTTCAGAAGAGCTACTGGAGCGAGAGCTGTCCGATTCCCTTGAATCTGCTGTGTTAGATTTATCACGGCCAATGCCGGTACTAGGAATCGCCGCCCAGGATTTGCTCCGGCGTAGGAAGCAGGCGGTGGGCCTGCTTGCTTGGATGACATAATCTCCCGTGTCAGCTCCCTGCTGCACGCTGTTGCTATGGAAACTCAAGGGCCTGAGAGTAGGAGGGGTGCCGCTCCCTCTGTGGGAGATCCCCTCTCCACCCTCTCGGTAGAAGGCTTTTCCCCCCCACTCCACCTCAAGGGGCTGTGTCGTTGGCTGTACACGCTGGCTGTCCCTCCCCCTGTGGCCCCGCCCACCCAGGAGTGAGCGGGGAAGGGAGGAGGAGAGCTGGTGGGCAGGGAGTCCATGGCTGCGGCGGTTGCACTGGCGGCGGGGGAGCAGCCGGGGCGATGGCCGGAGCAGCAAGGGAGAGCAGAGGTGGGGAGGGCGTCCAACTGGAAGTTGACAAAGACACCTGCACCATCCCGGATTTCCAAGGCCTCACCCCTCCCCCTTTATCAGCAGAGGTCCCGCCGGAGCCATGTCCTCCACCACAGCTGCCCTGCCCATGGCTAGGGTGGTGGTGGCAGTGGCGCAGCTGCGGGCGGCACTGAGCCACGGCCGGAACCACGGCCAGTGGTGGAAGGGCAAGCAGAGACAGGGAGGGAGTCCAACCGGAAGTCGACAATGGCGCCTGCGCCATCCCCAGCTGCCAGCGCCAGCCCCCTTCTAGTTTTATGGGCAGGGGTTTTGCCAAAAATGCGTCCTCCTCCCCAGTCACTCAGCCCATGGCTGCGGCAGCTGCTGCGGCAGTAGGGGAGGAGCCAGGGCCGGGGCCGCCAGTGGCGCTGGTGCAGACGCGGGCAGTGCTGGCAGCAGAGGGGCCAGAAACATGGCTGGGCTGCGGGTGGCCCAGGTCTCCGAGCAGGAGCCACTAAGTCTGACTCCACCTCCTCCCTGCCCCCACACCCGGGGTCTAATGTGGGCTGTCTCTTCTCATTCTTTTTCTCTTTTTTCCTTAAAAGCAGTACATGCTGTTCCTTTTTAGATGTTAATAGGCTCTGCTTACATGATAAAAGCATAAAAAGCGTAGCATACTCTAATTCCCAAAAATACCTGTCTTCACATATGCGAAACATCACATTTGATATTAATTTCTTATCTAAACTGCCAAATTCAGGCCACGTCTCATTGTTATCTAATTCATAAGTTAGCCACGTTACTCATGAGCGTCTGATCAGTTCAGGTTTTGAAAGCGATGAATTTTTGCCTGTTAACTCTCTCCAGTTTTTCAATATTAAACCTAAAGGAGAATCTCTTGGAATTTTGGTTATGTTTTCACATGAGATTGCACACTGTTAAAAACGCCAATCACTTGTTTTCAAAATTTTAAAAGTTTAATAGTAATAAAATGGTTATAAAAATAGTAATACAATTAGAGTAATAATAATTTGGGCAAACTGAATTAGGACAATATGAGACAATAAAGACAAAGAGTTACGGACATCCGGGTACCTTTTTCTGGGTAGCACAAGCCCGAAAAAGGACACCTGTTAACAAAGGATTAACCCTTAAAAACAATAGCCTGTTGCATATTCATACACTTCATACATGATGCATAAGTTCCATTCAAATACAGGATTCTGTCTGGTCATCGTCAACTTCTTCCTCCAAATCCTAACAGCGCCCTTGAGGCGGGAAGAAGTTTGTTTCTTCTGATAAGAGGGCCATAAATTCTTCTTCTCTGAAAGATTTAGGTGTCCTGTGGCTGCTATCTCGCTGCGAGTCCTTTCTTTTTAAAAAAGTATCCTACATAGCATTGTTTCTGTTTTAACAATTTTTATAACCGAAAACTATATTTAACACAGTACTTAAGAAAACTAATACAGCATTACTTTCTAACACAACACATATAATATTCATTTTAATATTTGCGAAAAGCCAATCATAAAATACATGCATTTTTCACAATCCCCACTCTTATTCTTTGTAAATCATTTGGCTTGAGCAATATTTCTTATCTACTTGCATCTTCTGGACTATGCTGGCAAAATAAAAGAGGGGATTACACAAGGAAGAGATATAAAAACAGTTGTAACACATAAAATGAAAGATCTTAATTTCTTCTAATACATTACCCCACCCGCTAGGTTTCAACATTGTTTTCTAATTATTTTGGACCACTACCTGGGTTATTATATGCATATATATTTTTTTTTCTTCTTTGATTTCTTTTGCTTTTTCTAGAATGACTTTTCTGTGGTCATCAATCTTCAACAATCTCAAATATTAAACTTTCCACAAACACCCCCTTCTTTTGCCAATAAATAGTCTAAAGCCAACCTATTCTGATACACTACAGGTTTTGTTTGGCTTAGCTGACTTGATATTAACTCTAATGTGTTGCCGTTACGGCGTGGCGACCTGGTTCGGGAGGTCCGGCACGGTGACCCAAGGCCCAGGGTCACTCGGTCCAATGCTACATACACCAATGTGGTGGACAGCAAATGGCGTTTATTGAGGGGTCTCAGGGGTATTTATGGCTTGGGCAGTCTGTGTCACTTCCCTCTGCTCACGTCCGGCTGGGTGTGGCCGGGTACGGAGCAACGGTCAGACTGCAGGGTGAGGGGGGCCTTCTTATCTACCCGTACAGCCCGAGATCTTCCGCACGCAGATCCCTAGCTCTCCACATTTCCCCCCCCCTCATGATTAGTAAAAATCTTATAAAGTTATAAAATGTAAAGGTTACAAAATTTCATGGGTTAGTAGAATTAGTGTAAAATCGTAAGTTTGTTAGTAAGTGGCGTGCCTTAAAGTAATTGTCAGCGCTTGAGAAACAAAATGTTAGCCATTTCCAAATGCCTTTTAACAAATTGCACCAGTTTGTTTAATATGCAAGGCCCGAAGATTAGGGTTAGTAAGATTATAGTGACTGGGCCTATTAGGGTAGAAATCAGGGTGGTGAGCCATGGAGACCGGTTGAACCACGACTCGAACCAGCCCTGTTGAGCTTCTCTATCTGCTTTCCTTAGGTTTAGCCGATTTCTCAGTTCGGCCATGGAGTCTCTGACGACTCCGGTGTGGTCTGCATAAAAGCAACATTCCTCTTTCAAGGCAGCACACAGGCCCCCTTGCTGCATGAATAAGAGGTCCAGTCCTCTCCTGTTTTGGAGGACAACCTCTGAGAGTGAGGAAAGGGATTTTTCCAGGGAAGAGATGGATTTCTCGATCCTTTGCAAGTCCTCATCAACTGTCATCTGCAGTTGTGCCAGTCCCTGATGTTGTGTTGCAAGGGCCGAGATGCCTGTGGCAGTGCCGGTAGCTCCTAAACCGAGGAGCATTGCGATGGTGACGCCTGTTATCACCTCTCGTTTGTAGAGCCGGTTGGGTTCCTCGAACAAGCGGTACACCTCTTCTTCTTGGCGATACAGGACTCTGGGGACAATTCGAACTTGGACACAAAAGTCAGTAGAATGGTCGAATTTGTCAAGGAGTACACATGGGCTTACCCCGGATCCGTGACAGACCCACATTCCCGATGCAGCTGGGATCACCCACTGGAACTTCTCTCCCTTAAGTTTGACGAATTCCTTGCAGACGTTGCCCATCTGCTTTGCCAAGGTTGCATTGCCAAAGCATTTGCCCTGGCCCGTAACCTGACTTAGGGTGATACCTCTCCGGGGGGTGTCCCATCTGCATTGGCGTGGATTGTTTGACTTAGAGAAGATGAATGGGAGATCGAAGGCAACACCTTCGTAAAAAGGGGGTTGTGCATCATAGCATAACCAGCATGATTCTGTGAAGTTCGGGTTGGATTGGTTTAACGATAAGAAGGTAGCATTTAACACGCTTAAGAATGGACTGGAGAGGGTTGGTTTGGTTAAGAGATCGGATGGGGAGGCTAGTTTCAACCTCTGTGTTTCGCGGCTAGAACTACCATTAGCTGCGATCTCTTCCCTGGGTACTTACTACGAGAACCGGGTTGGGTCCGACTGATTGGGATATTGAAGCTGGGAGTCTGATGATTTGTATGTTCGCCCAGATGCTGCGGTTAGGGAGAGGAGCATACGCTGTCCACACTTTACCTGTGGCCCAGGCATCATGGGTCGGCTGCAGGATTGTCATTATATAACCCGGGCATAAGCGCATACCCATCTCCGTCATATTTTGGTTCGATACAGCCGTGTGGAGTGTACTTAATTTGCAGGAACTTATCCGGCTGTAGAGGCGTCCATCTATTGCTTATCACAATAGTTTCACACCCCCAATATCCACAATATCCATTCCCTGGGTAATTACAATAACTTTTTCCTGGGTTGGAAGCAGGGCACCAGTACATCCCAAATACTGTTGTCTCCTGAAATCTGGGGTGCCCTGTATGCATGGGAAAAAATGTCTTTTAACCTGAACTCGAAAGATGGGGTGTCAGCTGTAACAATTTCTTTGATGACCCCCTCACCTGAGAGATGGCGTAGAACCCACCTGAATGGCTGGTGAGGGGAATGTTTTGTGTCTGCTTGTCCTCCGCCTACTAACCCTAGAAACAAGATTACACAGAGATACCGTTGCTGCTTTAATTTTGATAGCACGAGCTTCTCAGGAGATGTCGGGTTGCTCGTTGGCCTCTCTCTCTTTCCCAGTAGTGGGGCATATGAGTTTCGGGGATGTCCAATGATCCAGTCATGCAAACAAAGTCTCACAATTCTCATGAGTTTCTCTATGAAGGTCTGGTTTGATAGATTTGAGTGGACACCATTTAATGTCCCTGTCCTTTTTAACGGCCGCATATCCCCGCCCCATGAGCACCAATCTCCAACCCTGTTCCTACTCCCCTAGTTCATTTTTGATCACCACCCGTGGGCCTTCCTCTAGCGCCCGAGTGGCCCAGTGTCTCTGAGCAGGACTGTTTGTTTCGTCCCCCCTAGGGAATTGATTTAACGCTAGCAGCGCAGTTGCCAGCATGCGCGCCTGGTCACCCGGGGGAATGGCATTGGTGAAGCCTTCTGCCTTTGCTAGCACTTCCAGCTTAGTTTTCAGAGTCTGGTTTGCTCTTTCGACGATGGCTTGCCCGGTGCTGTTGTATGGGATGCCATGCACCAAGGCGATGTTCCATTTCGAGGTGAATGCTTGGACTACCTTTGAGATGAAGTTTGGGCCGTTATCTGTTTTGATCTGTTTTGGAACTCCAAGCCATGCCATGGCTGTTAGCCAATGTTGGATGGTTGCTTTGGAATCGGTCTTGAGATGCTGTGTGGCCACAATCATGCCGCTGTACGTATCTACGGTAACCGTGAGCCACGCTCGGGGTTTCAACAGCTGGCATTGTGTAAAGTCTGTTTGCCATATTTCTGAGGCTTTGAGGCCTCTGGGGTTGACGCCACTCGACCACAGTGGCAACTTCTGGCAGTGGGGGCACGTAGCGACAACGTGCTTTGCGTCCACGGTAGAAATCCCGCACCTTTTCGCAAGCGCTTTAGCTCCGATGTGAAGGGATTCGTGCAACTGACGAGCTTCTTTCAGTGTCCATACGCCCTTTGCGGCGGCATCAGCCTTGTCGTTGCCTATTTGGTAGAATCCTTTGATCGGGTCGTGGCTGTTGACGTGGATGACTGATATGGTGCCTTTCCGTGAATAGAGTGCTTCCTCCAGCATTGTTGCCACTGTGGACACTGACACACCTGGTCCGGACATGGCTAGGCAGAGCTTGGCCACAAATATGGAATCAGTCACAATGTTAAGGTGTTCTTCTGGGAACAGTCCGCACGCTAGCACTACAGCTGCTGCTTCAAGCTGTTGGACTGAAAGCGTGGGGTCAGTTGCCTTGACACATTGCCACTGTTCTCCTGACTGCCATACTGCCGCCGCGGTGGAGGTCTGCGATGATGCGTCCGTGAAGATGGTTGGTCCCGCCCACGGTCGGTCAAGTACTTTTGGTGGGAGGTCGATATCGATGACCGTGAGCAGCCGAGTCCAAGGGAGTTTTTCCGCGTAGCGAATCTCTCCTCCAAAGCCTGTAAGGGCCATGGCTAGATATTCCGATATTGTTGTTGACTGCGCAGAGAGCTGTTTGCGGAGAGGCAAGCTTATCCTGGAAGGTTCGATGCCCAGATGTCTTAGGGCGAGTTTCCTGCCTTTCATGATGAGGCTGCAGAGGCACTCGACTCCCGGGGAAAAGGCACGCGACGGTTTCCCCAAGACCATCCATAGTATTGGTTGGGCCTTGTCGGGGGGTCCTTGGGCTAAGGCTCCCACTCCCCCCTTTTTTGTTTTTGGACTCGCTACCTCAAAGCCATTTGTCCTTAAGGTCTCGGAGATGGTAGACACCAGCTGGTCCACTTGTCTCGTGGATGGTGCGGCGATCAGGATGTCGTCCATGTACTGCACAATGGTTACAGTCGGATTGCTCTGCCGGACTGGTGCTAGCGCTCGGTCCACGGTGATCTGGCAGATAGTCGGGGAGTTGAGCATTCCTTGTGGAAGCATCCTCCATTGGAAGCGTAGGTTGGGCCGCTGGCTGTTTGGGAAGACGATGGAGAAGGCGAAACGCTCCTTGTCGTCTTCGTGCAGGGGAATAGAAAAGAAGCAGTCTTTGATGTCGAGCACTGCACAGGGTTGTCCTTTTGGTATCACAGAGTTCATGGGCAGCGAAGTTTGCACAGGGCCCATAGGCTGGATTCTCTTGTTCACTTCTCGCAAGTCGTGCAGGAGTCAAAAGCCTTCACCAGATCGCTTAGGTATTACGAAGATCGGAGTGTTCCATGGACTCATGGAGGGTTCTATATGATTCTTGTGTAA
Organism: Molothrus ater; assembly: GCF_012460135.2. Lineage (NCBI taxonomy): Eukaryota > Metazoa > Chordata > Aves > Passeriformes > Icteridae > Molothrus > Molothrus ater. Next base: position 2,462,735 of record NC_050510.2, on the reverse strand, counting down.
TTCACGGCTAACTAACTCAATGAGGGCAGTCATTCGAAGCGTTGACAAGGGCCACTGTTCGATCCACACTAGGTCGGCTGATTTCCAAGTCAGCTTGATGGGCAATGGCGGGTACGCGACAGTGGCCCTTAGAATAAATTTGTCACCCTACCATCCAGCAGGGCTAGGGCATCCCTCCCTAGCAAGGGTGGGCAGTCCGACATCACATATGCAGTGAGGGTGATAGTTCTTCCCGGTCCTCTCTCGGTGCAGAGGGTTATTGCCACTGGTTGGGTGCTCTTGTGGGCTCGGGACAGCCCTCCAACTCTGCCCACCATGGAGGCTACTTCTAGCTTCCATGGTCGAGGCCAATGTATGTCTGGGATGACGGTGACATCTGACCCTGCGTCCACCCAAAAGGGAAGGCAGATGGCCGAGTCGTTGGAGCTGTTGGGGAGACGACACACTGCCCACACGATCAGTGGGTGTTTCCCCACCTTCGCGGCGAAGGCCACCCATGGGTCCCGTTCCCATGCTTTCATGGCCAAAGCCACCCAGGGGCCTCGGCCCCAGGGAGCTGTTCTTGGTATTCCTGAGGTGCAGATGGGTTCGATTGAGCCATTGGCTGGGCGACAAAGTTGGTCATTCCCTGAGGGGGTGGAGGTGGTGGGCATGAAAGCCCTGTGCCCCATTGGGGGTTGCTGTAGCTGGGCCGCTGCATGTTCCAGGTGGGAGGAGGCTGGATACGGCCCGGCTGCCCCCTCCCTCTCTCGTTTCCCTGATGCCTGGATCTGCATTCCTTAGCTAAATGCCCTTTCTTTCCACATGCCCAGCATGGTCCCCTAGGTCTCCCCTGGCGTGGTGGAGCAGCTGCTGGTGGGCGCCCTGACTGGGGGCAGTTTGTTGCCACGTGCCCATCTTGGCCACACTTAAAGCATGCCATGACACTCGTTATTGCAGTGTGAACTGCTGCTTGAATGGGAGCTAGGTGTTCTTCCTTTGCAACGTGTCTGACCATGGCAGCTAGATTAGACCCTTGCGGCAGTGATCTTAAAATGTCCTTGGTGGCTGAGTTGCATTGCTGGCGTAGGCACTCTGCCAGCACAGGACCCTTTGCCTCTGAGGGTAATGTTGAGGAGTCCAAGGCAGCCTGTAAACGATCCAAAAACTGAGTGAAGCTTTCACTCTCACTCTGCTTTATTGTGGACCAAGGCGACGGTTTGGCTATTACTTTGGAAGCAACACGGATGGCTTCTCGGGCAGCACGGGTTGTTGTCATAACCTCATGTGCCCGCAAGCCCTCAGCCTGTGCCTGAGGGGTGATCATTGTAGGGTCTGTGCCCATTAGCCTCTGTATGCTGGAGCCGTGCAGTGGATGGTCTGCCCCTGTTACCAGGGCCAGCTGCTTAATACAGTTATCCTCTCATTCCTGCTTAAAAACGATCATCCCTGCCCCATCAAAAATCATTCTGCAAGTCTGCTTAATATCAAAAGGTAACATGTCATCCCCTCCAAAAACGCTGTCAATGAGTGTGGAAACCATGGCAGAATTAATTCCCCTATCTGCAATTGCTTTAATAATTGCCTGCACGTCTTTCGGGTTTACCGGGGAATAGGTCCTTTGATTCCCGCCGGATCCCCCCACCCGAACCGGGAACACCAGTTTCGCCGACGGAGTCCATTCAGCACATGCTATTTTTATTTTCCGCCAGTCTGTAAGCAGAGTTCGATCTTTCTCCGATATCCCCTTCACCCATGCAGGAGCGCTGTGGCTAGTGACCTTGTATGTCGCTGCTCTCCTTCTGTTAAAACCCGAATCCGAGTCGGAACTCCCCGATCCCCTCTCGAGCTCGGAGCTCGAGTCCGAGCCGGAAGTCGACTGCCCAGACGTTTCCGGGCTGCTCTGCCTTTTTCTCGGGCCCGACCCCGCCCCTTCTTGCGGGGGTCGGGCCGTTCCCTCCCCCTGGGGTCCCCCCGCCTCCTACTGGGGGAGGTCCTTGCCCCATAAGGACCTAAAGTGAACTGAGCGCTCTGATTGGCCTTACGCTCCTCCGCGATGGCCGCCCCGTCCCCCCGCTCGCCCGCGCATGCGTTGTTAAGCAGGCTGACTGCATTTCCGCCCCCCGTGTTTTCCTTTCCGCCCTGAACACGCGGTTCGGCGCCATTTTCAAACGCATACAGAGGGGGTGCGCTTTTATCCACCCCTTCGGGGTCCGGCAATTTCGCCGCCTCCCGCGCTTCCTCCATTAACCCCCGCCAAAACGCCCGCGCGCGTTCCCCCCCCTCTGATGGTGAAGCGGTCTGCTCGGGGGAATCCAGCGTTCGCGGTTCCGCGGTGCCGATCTGATCGAAGCCCTCCGCGGTCTGCGTTGCCGCGCCCACCCCCAACTGCGGCATGGCTAATAACCAAGCCTGCGCGGCTTTCCAGGTCTTCTACTCGTCTCTAGCTTTCTGCAGAGCCTGCACGACTCTGCCCCATGACTTTAGAGCTTTCCCTGAGCCTGAGGACATAGTTTCCTCAGCTAAAACCTTTGTACAAGTATCCCATATCTCCGAATGGAGAATATCCACCGGGCTGTCTATCGCCCCCAGCTTAATAAGTCTCGGTATAGCAAGACATAAATCTTTTAGCTTACAATCAATCCCCCATTGAGCATGCATCTGAGTTACGACCTTCGCTATGGCTTCCATGGTCCACGCTGGTCCGGGGGCATCCCCCCCGCTGCACTAGGCCTGCTGTGCAGCCGCCGGTCCCCTGTCCAGGCGAAATCCCGAACTCCGGGCGCTGCAATTTTCCCGGGTTTTGGCACCAGATGTTGCCGTTACGGCGTGGCGACCTGGTTCGGGAGGTCCGGCACGGTGACCCAAGGCCCAGGGTCACTCGGTCCAATGCTACATACACCAATGTGGTGGACAGCAAATGGCGTTTATTGAGGGGTCTCAGGGGTATTTATGGCTTGGGCAGTCTGTGTCACTTCCCTCTGCTCACGTCCGGCTGGGTGTGGCCGGGTACGGAGCAACGGTCAGACTGCAGGGTGAGGGGGGCCTTCTTATCTACCCGTACAGCCCGAGATCTTCCGCACGCAGATCCCTAGCTCTCCACACTAATGCCTCGGCGGCTTTATTTGCTATCATTTCTATAACTGCTTGGAGTCTTGTAATACGACTCAATAGATAATTTGGGGTCAATACAGAGTTAAATTGCTGTGCTGGTTTTACCTTTATATTTACTATTTGTTTTTTTACCAAATCTTGAACCGTATCTTCAAGATTAAATGTAAAACAAATCTATTTGTCTCCTTTTGGACATTCAATTCCAAATCTATTACCACTTTTTCCTAAATTTCTTGTAATCTAATAATTTTCTCCTTTTTGCCTACAGGTTCTTAATTAGGATGGGTTATAACAGTGGCTGTTGACATAGGTGTGTGTAATAAAAGAGGAACTTTGGTTTCTTTCTATGTGATGCTTTCTGTAGCATTTGTGACACAATCTTGCTGGTATCCTGAAAGGGAAAAGACAACAAATGAGTGCCAGAAACAGGAATAACAGAGGTCCAGTATGGCTTATACTCCCACCTCTCATGCCTGTGAGGTTGCAACCCACAGCAGGTGTATTTGATCTTCTCGGTGGCAAAATACAGAGGCCAATCTGGTCTTGCCCTCTATTTCCTTGTCACTTTCTCTTAACTAATTTCCAGGCAAATTCTTTTTTACACCCTTTAACTGTGGTCTCTTACCATTCTTCAGGTATCTCTCATTCAACAGGCACTAATAATTCCCATCCACAAAACCAAGTTATTACTTTAACACTTCTTGGAATAAGAGCATAAATTTTGTGAACCACAATACTAATTATTCCCACAATTCAAGCATTTACTTATAACCCAGCTAGCATGTCCAGTACTGGAATGAATCAAATAAAGTTTACTAATGGAAATAGTAATTCCCCTTCCCCCCCTGTACAATTCACAGGCTAAGGTCAGAATACAAAAACAGTCTTGATCTTTTTATCTGAAGTATTCCTCCCCAAAGGAGATGTTTTATTCAGGTAGTGCTTGAAACCAGTGAAATAAGCGTTGTCTTACTTCTTAATTCATTGTTATTCTTTGTACATTTCTTGGATCATTTGGGTTTTTCTAAACTATTACCATTCAGTCCCCATTGGAAAGTCAGTTCGGTATCACCCGGTTTAAATGTGATAGTCCATTCCTCAGGTTCCTTCACAAGTCCTTTGATTCTGCTGGCATGAATCCACTCTCTTTCTGTGATTCCGATTGTTGCTTCAGTAGTACCTGGAAAGGACTTCTTAATAGCATAGTAATAAAAGAAAAACAATACTGCATTAACTTTTACCATTCGTTTTTCTTCCAAACTTTCTGGGTTTAGCTAAAAGCTTTCTCCACAGCAGCCTCTTCTTCTTCTATCCAGCTGTGCTAGTAGCTGCAGAGGCAAATTCTTCTTTCTGTGAGTTACAGTTAGTTAAATAAGAAAAGCCAGACCAATTTTAACGCTAGATGTATCACATCTATTGCTTTTTACTTTGTGGGCAGCATTTAATTGTTTTAGCCTTACAAACCCATTCTTCAGGAAAAAAAAAAACAGAAAAAAAACCAACTTATTTTTAACAGCAAACAAAACACACAAAAGAAAAAAAAAACTAAAAAAAAAACTTCTTACTTAAGAAAAGCAACCTACTTTGTGAGGTTTGGAGAGTCATCAATCTCTGCTTTGATTTTATCTTTTAGTGCTAGCCCCCCTCCCCCTCTCTTCACAGCCTTGCTGTCAATGCTGTTCTTCGCCCTTCTCCCGGTGCTGCCACTTCGCTGCAGGGCCGGAGCAGGGGAGAACAGCCATGGACATGGGGACCCTGGGGGCATGTCTTGGGTCTCTTTTGCCCTCTCTCTCTCTCTTCTTCTCTCTCTTTCTCTTTCCTTCTCTCTCTCGTCCCACTTACCGGGGCCGACGCTGCCATCCTCGACTCGGGACCCCAACAGTCTGGGAGCCCCCCCGGCAGTCCCACCATGGAGCCAGCCCGCTCCTGCCCGGCAAACCTGTGTCCTCTGCTCCCAGCACCGCCGCTGGGTCACCTCCATGAATCGGTCCCTGCCGCAGCCCCCGAGACCCTGCCGCTCGGAGGGAGTGGTCAGACACCTCCCAACCTTGACAACCCCAAACTTGGCGTCTTCAGGTGCTCCTGACATTCTTTTTCTTTCTCTAGTCAACTTATCCTCTTTTCTCTTCAAGGAGGGCCCGTTCTGCTAAACCCTTTCTGGACCCCAGTTCGGCATTGAATAACCTCCTATCAACCATGTGTAAAGACACTTCCCTGCTTTTCATGCAAAAAACCTGCATTCACACTCCTGCTCTCTTCTAGCACCAAGATGTCATCACTCCACATTCCAACATCTCAGAGTTTGCTAACCACCTCCCTACTACTTCAATTTCTCTCTTTCCTTCTTACCTGTTTTTTTTTTTGTTTGGTGTTTTTTTTTTTTTGATTCAACACACCTCAGACGGTATGAGGTGAACTTAACTAATTTACTTCTAAAAGTAAGCTTAGAACTTTCTTTTACTAGGATTGCAGTAGCTGTTATAACTTAAATACATACTGGCTAGCTGTGGCTTACTGGGTCTAACATCTTTTGATATATAAGCTACTAGATATTTTTTTACTCTTCTTCACTCCTGAATTAAAATTTTATGAGCTACTCCATTTTCTGTATTTATGTATAAATGATAAAGGATTTTTCAAACAAGGGTAAGCTTAAAGCTGGTACTTAGGCTAGTTTTAACTTAACTCTTTTAATTTAACAATATCTTCCTTGGTCCGTTTTATATCATCTCCTTCTGTCAATTTTTTCATACACAAATTTTGCTACCTGTGTGTACCCCTCAATCTATAATCTATATAATTTCAATAATCTAGGTAATTTTCTGTTCTCCCTCTTTGAAGAGGGAGGGAGAAGGAATAAAATTCTTGCAATTTTCTCATGGTTGGGTTTCCAGGTACTTTTATTTATTAAGTGTCTAAGATATTTTACCACTGGGTAGTGAGTCTGAGTACTTTTATTAACTTCCCTTAAATTTTGTACTTGTCTATAACTCCCATCAGACTTTACTGGGGGAATAGGGATATTATGAGGAGACATACAAGGTTCTAATGCCCCATCCTTTATTAGTCCTTCTATTACTGGCTTCAAACCTTCCTGTCTTTCTAAAGATACAGGATACTGACGTACACGTATGGGACAATCTTCTCTCTCAATTGTAACCCTTATGGGGTTGATATTTAATCCTCTCCTGTTGCAGTGTGATTTCCTGTTTCACCTATGCCAACCCCCCTAGGTGTGCCAACCTTTCCCATCCCCCTTTTGCCCTCCTGCTAAGAGCTTGTCCATCAATCTTAACATTCCAGCAAGGGCGTCATGTGGTTGGCAGAATTTCAAAAGATGCCCCTCAGGTCTGGCCTCATTGGCCTGTCCAAGCGTCCCTATCCCTTGAGCCTTCCCCTCCTCACACCTGGTTGGCCCCTACCTGTCCCTTACCCTCCCCCTGTCCCCGGGGCTTAAAAGGACACGAGACCATGCGGCCCAGAGTTCTATTGTGAGCTGTTACCACATTCAGAGGTCTATCACCCTAAAATAAAACACTGGATTAAGACTCTACGATAGAACCCGCTCCTTTTCTCTTCACCGTCACCTGAACCTTTTTCACCAGAGGTAAACTGAGTTCCTACTTTGCCTGGATTTGTTCTGAGTGCCTAGCTGCAGCATCCAGCCAGCCAAAGGTATCTCTGGGGTAAAACGCCACAGCTGCCGCCTTTGGTCCAGCAGCGAGGGCTAGACGAAGCCAGGCACCCTACACCCGGAAACTTCGGGATTAATATTCTATACTCTCCTATTTCCTTCTCTAGCCCAAACTTCTTTGTTGATTTTTTTTTTCTTCATCTTCTTGGCCTAATTTTAAAACCCTAGCTGTCATTTTCCCATTTTCTGATATAACTCCTATTCTTAATTGCACTTGTAAGACTCTTCCCAATAAATTGCTACCTGACCCTGGGACCAATAAGACATCTCCCATCCAAATTCTAGTTTTGTCTCTCAATTACCACATCTTTAATGACCAGAAATGTAAAACTTTCTCTTTTTGCCTCTGTTACTTTCACTATATGTTTGCTCACACTATAACTTTTGGAACATATAACAGGCAGGTTCTCTCTACCCCTGTGTCTATTACAAATTCTAATTCTTCTTCTTGGGGACCCACTTTTAAAGTTATCACAGGCTCCAGATGGTATTTGTCCCCCCAAAAAAATTAGAGCTTTTGACCTCCCTATTCCTCCTATGTGCCCATCTCTATAAAGATTTTCAGATCTTCTGCTTACTTAGGACCATTTTCCTATTTCTCCTAAGTTTGTTTATCTATTTAGTTGGAGTTTCTTCTTTCTCCTCTAAAAGCTGTCCCTCAAAAACCTTTTTTTTTTTGCATTTTGCCTTTGATATGCTGTCTCATTTATTCCCTTGGTTATGTAATTACGATAATTATTCATGTGTTTACTCCCCTCCTCAATATTTTAACTTTATTTAGGAGGTACAGTTGGCATTTTGTCTTCTCTGGGGGTCCCCGTGGATTATCTTTTTCCTAAGCTTTTATTTCAGTTGCTCTGATTAATTACCTTTCTTCTTGAGAAAAATATTATTTTCATTACAGACCGCATCTCTTCTCAAGTATAAATGTTTGGACCTAAAAATTGGTCTAATTGTTCAGCTATGCCTATGTGTCGAGATACGGCGGAGGAATTGCAGCACACAATATGCGTGAATGGCAAATTTCCAAGTTTATTGAAAACTCACACATATTTATATTAGTGTTAATGAAGCTTATACATATTGCAAAAGCTGAGCTCATTATTAGTTAAAGCACACAGATCAACCACACCTACTTCTATCTTCTAATGATTATTTTGTTTCTATGTTTGCATTCTTCTAGCTTCTCTACCTAAGATATCTACAATTTCTGGCAAGCGATTTTCTCTCCCGTCTTCTCGTTTCAGCGAAGGTCACTATGACCTTTGTCAGTGATTAGACACCAGTTACATAATTCCCAGCTTGTTTCCCCTATCCTTATCCATCGGTATCACATCGAAATGTCCTTTCTCAGCTAACCAATTATCCGAAAAGCTCTCTACACCTATGGAATCCTCTAAATATCCCTTTTATTTATTTCTTAAAATTTCAGACCTCAGACGAAGTCAAAGGAGCATTTACAAACTCTGGTCCGTCCCTTCCTATGAGAACCTCTCTTAATGGAAATAGACTAATCCCTTTATCCCATTCTTTTTGGATTTTTATCTTCTATAGCCTTTCTCCTGTATTTTTAGGAAGAATCAGGAGAAGGCTTTCTTTTAACTGAACTTTTAGTGTTTCGATAAGGTGATTCCTTTAGAGAGTTCCCCTGAGCAGCCGGAGCTGTGGTTACCAAGGGAACGGAGCTCAGGGCAGGACGGGGGACTCGGCACAGCTCCGGGTCTGGGTCCCCCAAAAGCGGGGTCTGCAGGGGGAATCACCCGAGGGGGTGTTTCGGTGAAAACCGAGCTGGAGCGTGGATCGCCCCCACATGGCTGATCCGGCAGAGACAAAGCCGGCGACTGACCCGGGCTGCAGCGACGGGAGCCAACCAGAGTCAGGGCAGCCGGGGATGGGACAGACGGGACCCCCCCTCGGTGCAGTCAGCACGGTAACCACGGTGCACACGGCAGGACAGACCCCCACCCCCCCGGCACGGCCAGCGGAGCGGCCGTGGGCCAGGCGGCCGGACTGGGACAGACGGACTGTGCCGGAGCCGGCAGAGGGGCTGGGGGGGTGGTGCAGCTGCGAACGAGTGGGGGAACAGACGGGAATGGATGAGGTAATATTTTTGTTCCTAGCTTTATACTTTTCCTGTTTTTTTTTTTTCTTTTATTGCTTTTCAAAAATGTTGTTTTCTTGCAACCGCCCCCCTCCCCAGCATGTGGTGTGCTCTTTTTCTTCTGGATTAAACGGTTTTTACAAATAAATCCAGAGCTTAACAAATCCAAACTTCTGCTTGGTTACTTTGAAATGGTCGACGAGCTAACTCACGACCTTCTCATGTTGTTTTTCTCATCACTTTTTTATTTATCTTTTGGCAAATTATACATCTTTCAGTTACTTGCTTTTCTACTCCAAAAAATCTCAATGCACCTATAGTTCCTTAAAAAAAAACAACGATCACACAAAGCCTGAGTATCCCACTGGGCTTTTTGATACATGTCCCCTGCTATTCCCTAGTAAGCATTTTATTATCCAGTTGTCTTTCATCAAGAGGTTTCTATTTCCCCGATTTATCTTGTTCACCACCTGTCTTGTTTTAATTCCCCTTTTTTGCTTCCCTAAACTTTGGAATTTCCAATTTTTCCTCATTTGGAGTTAATATTAACTCTTTCAGCTCCATTTTCTGCTGCGTCTTTATCTTCTTGATCTGCCAAATTATTTCCCCTTATTTCTGGGGTCTTTACCTTTTGGTGTCCCTTAATATGTACTATAGCTATCTCTCTTAGGTAATTTTAATGCCTCTAAAACCTCTAAGATAAGTTTCTCATGTACTAATCCTTTTCCTCTTGAATTAAGTAATCTCCCTTTTAAAATTTTTCTTAAGGTATGTGCTGCTCTAAAGGCATACCTTGAATCAATATATAACTCCTTTCTTTTGTGTTAAATATTCTAATGCTCTTTTTAGAGTATGTAATTCACAAGTTTGCATGTATTTTTCTCATCAACATCTACATACCCTGTATTTTGCAAGGAGTTGTATTTCTGTTAGCTAACATAACTCCCAAAGGGCTATCTTGGGGTATTTCTGTTGGTAATTTTTTTCCCCGCTTTTCTTTCCCGTATCCACCTTACTGGATTTCTGCCCCATTTCTCAATATTCTATCTATTCGTCCCCTGCTTCTGTTTTCCACTTTTTACTAACAACGTAAATACCACTTTTCTTTCAACTACTTACACTCAAAAAAAACCCCCTTTTTCTCACACTGCTTTTCAATACAATACACTTCCCTCCAAGGAGATATGGTAAGGCTTAAAATGCACAATCCACATTACCTATACTTTCATTCATCTACATTCACTCACTTTTATTTCTCATTCACTTTTACACATTCCTTCACACCCTCAAGACACAAAGTGGATCGCTGTCGCCAGAAAATCACGGGCCCCTGTGGCCCCCCTCGCCCTGGGGTTGGCCTCTAGGTCTCAGTATCTCCGGGCCTCCTGGAAGGGCCCTGACTCTGGCTGCCTCTGGTGGCCATTCACCTGTGAGGCTGCCTGCGTGTCACTCACACTCTTCAGCTACGGCCCCCTCAGACACCAGGGGAACACTAGCTTTGTTTGCAGGTCACTCACTCTCTTCGGCCTAAAAGTCCTCACCTACCCGGGAACAATACCCTGGTGTGCAGGTCACTCATACCCTTCGGCCTAAAAGTTCCCACCTACCCGGGAACAATAGCCTGGTGTGTGGGTCACTCACTCCTCTTTCCACTGCCTCCCCCTTCCCACCTGCCCGGGAAGTTGAGGCTGACTTTGTGTGTGACTCACTCTCACACACACAACAAAACAACAATAAGGTACCTTTTACTTTCACATCACCGATTACAAGTTTAGGTGTTACTGGCCAGTCCCGGTGCTCTTGGATATCCCTCAACCCAGCTGTGTTGTCCCACCCTGAGCATTCTCGGGCATATCCTCACTCTGACAGAATTCTGCTCAACCCTGCTCTTGGATACTCTTGGAATATAAATCCCTCAACCCAGCAGGTTTTTAGGAGCCCTTCCTGTCCTGTTTCCTAGTGGATTGGGCTAGGAAACCTTGCTCCCTACTTCCGAGGGGTCCAACCCCTCCCTGAGACCCAGTCCCAGTAACCCCAGGGGATTCTTTCACTCTCTTATCACTCGCTTCGTCTCTTTACTGGCCGCTTCCCTCGCAGAAAGACAGAAACGCAGCATGGGAGACTCCAGCACTCACTTGGCAGGTCTGGGACAACCAGCCCGCCTCTCATTCACACACATTCATCTCCCCCCATACCTGCCCCCCCAAAAAGTACTTACCAATCCTTTTTCCTTTCCGGGTTCTTCATACGCACTACTAGTCTTAGGGGGCCAATTACCGTGGTTGTAGGGAGCCTTTTTCCCTTCTCTTTGTTTTATTGCCTCCTTTTGTCCACAGATCGTAACCTGCGTCTGTTGGTCACTTCAGAGGAGACAGAGCGAGGCTGCCAAAGAGGGCAGGGCGTGCCTTCCCCACTCTGACTCTCCTAAAGCACCGGCAGCGAGGTGTTAACCATCCTCTGCTACCAAATTGTTAAAAATGCCAATCACTTGTTTTTAAAATTTTAAAAGATTAATTGTAATAAAATGGTTATAAAAATAGTAATACAATTAGAGTAATAATAATTTGGACAAACTGAATTAGGACAATATGAGACAATAAAGACAAAGAGTTACGGACATCCGGGTACCTTTTTCTGGGTAGCACAAGCCCGAAAAAGGACACCCGTTAACAAAGGATTAACCCTTAAAAACAATAGCCTGTTGCATATTCATACACTTCATACATGATGCATAAGTTCCATTCAAACAAAGGATTCTGTCTGGTCATCGTCAACTTCTTCCTCCAAATCCTAACAGTGCCTTCGAGGCGGGAAGAAGTTCGTTTCTTCTGATAAGAGGGCCATAAATTCTTCTTCTCTGAAAGATTTAGGTGTCCTGTGGCTGCTATCTCGCTGCGAGTCCTTTCTTTTTTTAAAAAAAGTATCTTACATAGCATTGTTTCTGTTTTAACAATTTTTATAACCGAAAACTATATTTAACACAGTACTTAAGAAAACTAATACAGCATTACTTTCTAACACAACACATATAATATTCATTTTAATATTTGCGAAAAGCCAATCATAAAATACATGCATTTTTCACACACACCCCATGTCTTAGTACTTATGAACCAGAAAGCTTGCAAAAATAAAGCAGAAATAAGCAGGGAGGGAGAAAGAACAAGAAGGACACAGGACTAGAACTACACAGCCTTTGGATCAGCAGCGTGGGACCCAGGCCAAGGCTTGCCGCTGCAGTGCTAACACTCCACTCTTTTGGTGGGCATGCCCTCCTACAACCAGTGGACAGGGGCGGGAAACAACAAACGAATGAAAAAGCACCCACCTTGGATCCTCTTAGATCCTTCCACACGGAACAAAAATATAAGAGCTCTCTTAACACCCAACCCAGGTGCTAAAACAAAATGCCACCTTTATTCACTTACTCACGTGCCTCTGTGTTGGATCTGAGGATTCTTGGGCTCTGACACCGTCTGTACTGTAACCACAGCCCCCCAGTGCCGGCAGCGGGGGGCAGGAGCTGGATGTTCCTCTGGTGCAGGGGGTTTTCCAGACGCTTCCTGTCCTGGCAGAGTTGCCAAATACTGATGCCTTGGAGTGGCTACCTAGAACAGAGGCTAGACAGAGTTAAAAGAATAAAGTAGGTATTTATTAAAGGCCTTCAATAGATACACCTTGGGCAGTGCAAAGCCTCACAGAGACTACACCCAAGATGGATGATGGTCACGAGTTTCTCAGACAGATATAAGTTTGGTCTATTTGCATATCAGAGGTTAATTCTCCAATTATAGCTTCAGATAATGAAGTCATATTCCCCCAGTTTGCTGCTCCCCGATTCACTTTTGTTTATACTTTTCGGGGCCTGAGGCTGTAGTGTAGCAATGTATCTGAACAACTTAGGCCTCATTGTGCACCAGCCATGCCATCTGTAACTGTTTTTATCAGAAATTTCTCAGGGCACTGTGGAATTCATCAAGGTTACTAAGACATAAACTGTGCTAAAATAAGAACGAAGAAGCTGAGAAACCGCATACCAGGATCGCATGAACTAGATAAGAGAGGACTGTAGAACACCTGCACGGTAACCAATCACGGATGCTGAGAAATGGAGGCAGAGAATGAGGGAACAAGACAAAGGCACCAATCAAAAAGTGTGTACTTAGTAGTTTGTAGAATCTATAAAAGTGTGTGTAATGTAAACAATAAACAGCTTCTGCTTGATCATATTGGTCAGTTGTTCAGGAGTCCTGGATTTCCTGCAGTACTGTAGGGTATCCTTGGTTCTCAGGCCTGGAAGGATTTTGTCTGACCAAAATGTGAATAGAGCTTGCTAACTGTGGTGGTTTGACAGGAAATGTGTTTTCTGGGATGCTGTGGTCAGGCCAATGGATGTTCAGATTTTAATATTGGCATCTAATCTGGCCATTGGGACATTGGACACGCCTCTGAGAACACGGGATTAAAAGCAGAGCTCTCCCCTAGGAGGCTCTCTTGGGTTTCTGGTGGGAAAGAGTTCGGGTCTCTCCCCCGGCCCAGCTGCTGGCTGGGCGGGGGGAGGGGAAAAGCCATGTGGCCGGGAGAGGTAGGCCTGATCCCAGGGGTGGAAGGGTGAGAGAGAGAGAGAGAGAGAGAGAGAGAGACCGAGAGCCATCGGGCAGCCCCCCCGGGAGACAGAGAGAGCCGGTGCCCGAGACTGTTACCTTGAAACTTCATAAACATGTGCCTGTGCCAGCAGCACGGCTGAGAAGGAGAAGAAGGTGGGGGGGGGGGGGGGGTGCAGCCGGCCACTTGTAGGAGCTTTTAACCCCTTTTCGGACAATGAAAACTTTACAGAACATTGACCTTTCCTAGAAGAGAGATAGAGGGGAAGATGAAGAAGGAAATGGGCAAGTGTGAGAGAGGTCTGGGCAAGTGAGAGATGGTGGAAGAAGAGAGAAGAATCTTAGTGGGAAGAGATGATGGAGTGGCTTTTGCTGGACTCTTTTTGTATAGCCATGAACAGAACCATGTTCCTTGTGATACAGAGACTGCATCTAGGGGGAGGCAATGCCTCAGAACCAAGAGGGTTCAGTGTTGGTACCCCTCGGCCCCAGGGGGTGAAAATATGGGGGGGGACAGGTGTCCCAAAGGTGAGACTGTACCCTTTTTGGATCAGGACAAAGCATCCTTAAAAAGACAACCCTAGAAGCAGCTCTGGTCCATGTTCAGTGGTGAGAGCACTGGACATGAAAAGGAAGAGGTCACGACAGCAGATGTACTCCGAGCGGTGCCACGAGTGACACAGAAACACGAGGCTTCAACTGTGTTTCCAGGGGAAGTCCATGGTACAAGAAGGACTCCTCTCCTCTTGATGAACTGAGGATTGATTGTCTGAAGGGTGGTGCTGGACCAAGAGTTGGTGATTTGGAGAATAGATGTATTGTATTGGAAATTTGGTGGGGGGAGGAGGAAATGTATTTGTAAGGTTTTCATTTTCCTGTGTGTGTTCTTTTTTATATATAGTTGTAGTGTAGTTAATAAAGTTTTGTTTTCTTTATTTCTAAGTGGGAGCCTGCTTTGCTTATTCCTGGTCACATCTCACAGCAGAAACCAGGGAGAGGGTATCCTCATGGGGGCACTGGTATTGTGCCAGCGTCAAACCATGACACTAACACTCTATATAGAGTTCAGAGTTATACACTAATGCAGTACAGGATCTGAAAAATAACACAGAATCACTAGGTTGAAAGAGACCTTTAAGATCATTGAGTTCAACCCATGCCCTAACACCTCAACTAAACCATGGCACTGAGTGCCACATCCAATCTTTTTTTAAACACATCGAGGGATGGTGACTTCACCACCTCCCCAGGCAGACAATTCCAGTACTTTATCACCCTTTCTGTAAAAAACTTTTTCGTAACATCCAACCTAAATTTCCCTTGGCGCAGCTTAAGACTGTGTACTCTCGTTCTGTCAGTTGCTGCCTGGAGAAAGAGTGAAAAACTTAAGGCATCACAGGCACAAAATTGTTTCACGCATATAAGATGAGGCTTTGCAGTTGCACTTTATAACCCTGTTCCCTGGTGATGTGCAACAGGCAGTCTTTATGCAGTTTTTGGGATTTCATTGCACTTTGCCCCATTATAAGAAATGCTACCCAACTGCTCACAGAATGCTAACCTGTTCTACAGCCAGCAACGAAATGAACTCCTTGCTGATCAGCTGAACACACCCATGCTTGGTTCAGTCAGGGTACACCATTGGACTGGATCTCGTCAGTAGTAATGAAGTCCTTGTTAATTGGGAGCATTTATTGGGGTATGAATGCAAGACTCACAAGCTGAGAGCAAAAGAAATCTGCTTATTGCAGAGTTAAGACAGTACTTATACTCTTAGTGTGAGAATCTCTGTTTAGTCCTTCACACGCAACCTGGTTGCAGGCCTGTAATAAATCCGTCAGCCTGACAGTCTGTTAGTTTTCTCAGGGTTTGCAGGCTTTGAAGAAACAGGACGCCTTTCCTCTCTTCAGATCGTGTATAATCTGCTTTCTCCCGAGCTTCCCAGGAATTTTCAGGCCTGCTGTTTCCTCATACTTATGATTCTTTGCTGTCTAAATGGGTGATTGACAAGGACCCCTATTAGTTAGGAATTTTGGAATTCTATGCATTCCTGGTAATAGTATCTTCAACTAGGCTATCTATGCCTAAAAAGTTCTTATACAAAATACCAAAAAATTTAATACAAAAGGTTCTTATACAAACACATTCTTATATTGGGCCCATACTCTATTCTCCAGGGGATAGAGTACAGCCCATTGTGATTTAATCTTGACACAAAACAAAAACTATGGCTTTACTGTTGATGGGATCATAAATGAAATCAATTCCTTTTCAAATTTAGTTGTATTATCCCAAGTTGCCTCTTTTTTTTATTTCAGTGGGCAAATTGCCCTCATCACATTCCTTTACAATTGTTGTGGCAGTAAATTGCACCCACAACTGTGAAGCAGGTGTGGTGCATAATGTATTATAGTTACCATATTGATTGGAATAGATAAAAGAAGTGAGGTAAAATTAAAATACTCTTTTAGGACACAGTAGCAAATGCAAGAGGACATCAGATGTGTTCAAGTGGGAATACAAGTGGCATTTTGCGATGTAATGTCTAACATGTTTGGTTTCAGGTAGAGTTACTTGGGAGCTGGTAAAATGCTTTCCTGTATTTTATCCATGTCCCATTTGCAGACCATGGATGTCCCTCCTTCTGGTCTAGGAAGGGGGAAGCAATCATTTCCCTTGTAACATTTTCTTTTGGTTTTGTTTACTCATTAATATCTTTGAAGAATTTAGCCAAATCATCATTAATCTAAAGTCTTCCAAGGCAGAACTGGGAAGGTTAATACATTTGTTTGGATCCAAATACGCATAAATTCTTGTACCAACTCCCAGACTAAATTTGATTGAATTTTATAATTCTCAATAGGTTGAAACAAAATTATGCATCCATAAGACAAAAGTAAAAGCTTTTCTGACACCATTCTTTTTTTTCTCACAGTAGAGACAAAATGAACTTAGCAAAAATCAAGCTAACAATATGTTGTTGTTCTGTTTCTGAATTCTCATACGGTTGTTGTCAGAATTCTAAAGTCCATACCTCCTTGGTGTATTCTTACAGCTGCAGATCTTCACAGCACAGACTCCTTCTTCTGCATGTTGTTCTCTCTCAGGTCAGAGCCCCTTCAAGGCTCTCCCTGACTGGCTAACCCACCCCCTTTTATCCCAGTTATCTTCATTGGTCACAGCTGCAGCCCAATTAAGGACATCGCAGCTGCAGCCCATCAAGGACAACTGGGACCTCCTGGGGCAAAGCCTATATACAGATATTCAAGTACAATACATTTCCTCTACTATAACAATACACTAAACGGTCTGTCTTGTATAATCTTACTAATATTCGGTCTCCTAAAAAGTTGATCACAATGAAAACACAAATCACAAACATTAATAAACTGATAATACAAGCAATTTTGGGAGCAGTTAAAAGTTCTATTGGTTTCCCATAGCTCAATCTCATCTGTTAGCAGAGTTCTATAAAAAGAAAAGTGAAAATTTGTCCTACTACAGACTGATTATTAAAAAGAAGGAATACTCCATTGAGTGTTGATTCGATTCTTGTGTCTGCAAAAAAAAAAAACACCAAAAAGTTAAAAGGGCCTAAGAGAAAAATTACTATTGCATCTTTCTGGATGTTTCCTGTGAGCTTTCTCATGTAAATATGCTGTCAGTTCCCCCCCTTGGAACTGGTTCCTTTGATTTTCAATGGATCATGCTGTCGTTTTTCCTGGGAAAAGAAAATAATACAAGCCCTGAAGGGATTTATCTGGACAGGTGTAAAGGGTTGACTGTGGCTGGATGCCAAGTATCCAACAAGCTGCTCTATCACTCCCCAGTGGGAGAGGGGAGGGAAAATAGGATGGAAAACCACTAGTAAGTTGAGATGAGGTATTTTTACTAAAGCAAAAAAAAAAAAAAAAAAAAAAAAAAAGCTAAAGTTTTTGCATGCATAGGCAAAGGGGAAAAGTTAATTTCTACTTCCCATCAGCGAGCAATATTCAGACACTCCCTGGGAAGCAGGGCTTCAGCATGCGTAGTGGTTGCTCTGGAAGGCAAGCATTGTAGAATAATGAATGTCCCCCGATCCTCTACCCTCCTTTAGCTTTTATATCTGAGCTGATGTCATACAGTATGGAATATCCCTTTGGTTAATTTGGGTCAGCTGGCCTGGTTCTGTCCCCTCCCAGGATCTTGCCCACTCCCAGCCCCTTGATGGGAGGGGAGAGGGGGCAAATAGAGAGACAGCACCGCTCAACAGTAGCCAAAACACTGGTGTGTTATCAGTACCTTTCCAGCTACCAATGCAAAGCACAGCACTGAGAGGGCTGCTAAGGCAAAATGAACTCTATCTCAGATCTAATGCAATTTCCACCCTTTATTCCACACTCAGATCCCATATAATCTATATATCCTCCAACTGTTCCATTGTATTTATTTCTCATTACTGGAATCCCTTCTTACCTACACATACAACTTAAACTACATCCTTAAACCATCTCTATACCAATAACATACATTTTCATTAACTATTCCCATCCTTTCAGAGATAGATATTATTTTCCCATTTCATGGGCTTCTGGCAGCCCTCCAGATCAATGACTCAGGCTCCATTCCATCAAGATGAGTGGTCAGGATAGGAGAAGTAGTACATTTGATCATTGTGCACCAACATTGGTCTGGCTTGAGTTGGGTCATCATCACATTCTCCTTGCAAAATTCATTCTTCATTGGTTCATGTCATTTCTGCTACTTCCTGCAATATACAACTTACACCACTGATTATTTTCCCCCTAAATTTAAATCTCCTTGAGACACATACCAGATCTCCCCATTCTTCCACATTACCCACCAAGTACACCCAGATCCTTGGGCAAAGACAATCCCTCAAATGGGTTTGCCTTTTCCCATGGGAGGAGAAATCCACATCAGCTTCCCTAGCCACTTTCCTATATGTAGTTCAGGGACTTTGTCTCCTCCCACAGTGTGTAGGGGTTTTGTTTTGATGGGACCAGGGCAGTTAGCAAATCCTCTGACTGTTGCCTGGAATCAGAAGAAAAACTTTTCCAAACAATATTAAAGTAATAATATAAAAAGCAGTTCTTTAATGAAAGCTTTCAGGAGCACAAAATATAGGAATGTGCACACATGGTACAGGATTTCTACAATTTTAAAAGGTTAATAAATTAGTATATCTATCAGGTGCATCCAATAAGAGACCAGTTGCCCCAGCAACCCACCCTTGGGTCTGCCCCTTGGAGTTGCTCCAGGTGGTTCTTTGCCCTGAGACAGAGTGGAAATTATCCAGGGTAGAAATCCATTCCGATTTAGGTAAAAAGTACATCTTTGAATTAAGTCTGTAGCTTGTGAACATAGCTGTTTAGTCTGACTGCCTGTTCTCGCAAAAAAAACTATGTTTGAAGAAACTGCTTCAGCCAAAGGGCAGAGATAAGGGGAGACAGAGAGGCTGTGGGAGGCAGGGCAGGGTGACCCAGGAGTTCTTTCTGTACTTTCTGATAAAAAAACTAGCTGCAAGTGTAACTAGCTGCAAGTGTAACACGAAATCAGTAAAATGAATATTTATGAACCTGTTGTGAAATTCCATACAAATGGATTAGTAAGGAAGATAAAAAGAGATCTGGAGTTCCCAGAGGTACACATGTCCTTTTAAGGGGAGCAAGCGCTACATGTGTCCAGCACTGTAATAAACATACCGGCTTTACAACTTTCACAAAAGTTGTGGAGTTTGTTTCCTTTACTGAAATTCAGCCCTGTATCTTTGTAACAAATGAAATGAGAGTTTAGACAGCCCCTGCCTTTGCTCAGGTTTCTGGCAGTAGGCAACAGCTTTATTGAGGCAACCAGCAGCCCAAAACCACTCTTGCTCACAAGTTTTTAATAATGACCGATCAGGTCTATTGCAACATTAATTATTTATTGAATAGACATAAGGAAAAACAGACATAAAGCTTTAAACATTTACTTACTACACAGGATAAGCCAAAAAGAACTACTAGTAGATTAAAAACCAGAGCACAATAAAAGGTACCTATCTTACAGCTAGTGAAGAAATAGTATACATTAGGAGCCAATGTATCTTACCAATTAATTATAGTGGTGTGCAGAAGTCTCCTTCTCAGTCCCCAGGGAAAGTAACTAGAGTGGATGTCTGCACTTCGAGGAGAGCTCTCCACATACTCAGAGAGTATGTAAGAGATTTCTGATTTAATGAAAATTATAGTGGTCTTTTATAGTTTGTAAAAGTGCTGTGTCTCTCAGTCACAAATTTTTGCTTATCTTTCCCATGCATTCAAGGCAGGATGGTTATTGCTGCCTAAGGATGTTTTCACCCAAGATAATTGACCACAACACAAACCATTATGGCCTAATTGTCTTAGGTTACAATGTAAGATGCACCCAAAAGTATGTATTCTATCACCATCTTCATGAGCTGTTAAAACCAGGTGGGGCAGTGTTCCTTATCTCCTTCATCATAACTCATCCCTGATAACGCCAGGAGAT
Source organism: Molothrus ater (assembly GCF_012460135.2). Taxonomy (NCBI): domain Eukaryota; kingdom Metazoa; phylum Chordata; class Aves; order Passeriformes; family Icteridae; genus Molothrus; species Molothrus ater. The sequence goes on along the minus strand of NC_050510.2, from coordinate 2,442,730 downwards.
ATCTTCTGTTAATGGATCATTGAGTCTCACTGCATGACTGATAAAATTACATCATTCCATTGTGAGATGCTCCGCCCAGGGGGAGGAACCAAGCATTCCTACCTGGATATAATCTAAGGTTTGGAACATGACAAGCAGTCTTATCCACTGAATTCCCAGAGGACAAGAGCTCCATAACCACTACTGGACCTTCAGAGGAAGATCAAACCCTTCCACAGGATCACTGCTTCAACAGAACCACATCTATCACTCCAAGAGGACTGCAGCCACCATTTAATTGGACTGCTACCAACACCTTGACCAACAGGGTGTCAGGTTGTATTCTGACTCTGTCAGTGTTTCTGTATTATTGCATTTATTTAATTTTCCTATTAAATTGTATTTCTGACTTGGGATTTCCCACTGGTTTGCTTTTAGACTTGTACACTTAGCCATATGGGGTGAAGAGAGAAGCTTCTGCTGTGTCAGGGGGTGAATCTTGTTATGCCCCCAGGTGCTGGTGTAAAACAAAATGTCTTTGTTAGAAATTCTCTTCTTAAGAATAAGTCTAAAAAGAATTTGAAAAACGTGTTAGAAAGGGTTAGCTATTGTTCTAAAGTGTGAGAAAGAGTAAGAAAGTGCAAAAACTATACAACTATATATTAAATTTTACAAGGCTACAAATATATGAAAAATATATAAAAAGCAAAAAATCTTTAGGCATCATGATGTTAACCAGCCAGGTGGCTTCCGCTAAATTTGCATCCCACTGCTTCCATGCTGATTGCCTAACTTTCTTAACATAGTCTTCAGCAGCTCATTATACCTCTCGATCTTTCCAGAGGCTTGTGGGTGATAAGGGATATGATATTTAGACTTAATGCTATGTTTCTTTGACCAAGAGTTTATGAGGTTATTTTGAAAATGAGTCCCATTGTCTGATTAATTTCTCTCTGGGATACGATGTCACCATAAAATGTGTCTTTCAAGGCCTAAGATAGTGTTTTGAGCAGTGGCATGGTTTACAGGGTATGTTTCCAGCCAACCAGTTGTTGCCTCTACCATGGTGAGTTATGTAACTCTTGGCATGTTACTGGCAGTGGTTCAATACAGTCAGTTTCCCAGGTCTCACCATATTGGAAACCCAGTCACCACCTTCTATTCCAAGATTTTACTCACATGTCTCGCTTGATGGCAGCACGTTTCACATTTGTGAATAACCTGTATGAAAGTCTCCATGGTCAGGTCCACCCCTTGATCACGAGCCCATCTGTATGTTGCATCCCTTCCTAGATGCCCTGATGTTTCATGGGCCCATTGGGCTATAAACAGCTCACCCTTTTGTACCCAGTCTAGGTCTATCTGAGCTATTCCAGTCTTGGCAGCCTTATCTACCTGTTGATTGTTCTGATGTTCTTCAGTGGCACAACTTTTGGGCATGTAAATATTACAAATGGCAGCAGGAGTTTTTAGACCAGTCCTGCTTTGGTCTCAGATTTCTGGCAGTAGCTCTGTTTGAGGCGGCCCGCACCCCAAATTGATCTCGCTCACAAGTCCTTAAGAATGGCCAATTAGGTATATTATATAATGAATTATTTATTAAATAGACACAAGATTAACACACAGAGGACTTTAAACAGACTTACTACACAAGATAAAAAACTACTAGTAGATACAAATATAGTGCATGATAGAGGTACCTATATTACAGCTAGCAAAGAAATTGTACAGCAGTGTTGCAAAGACAGAGTACTTTGGACCAGATTAGCATAAGAGATTTGATAATCAGGATGCCTTGGCAAGAACAAACAGAGCTTTGAAGATTACAAGAGGATTGGATCAGACTGGTGACAGGGAAGAAGATTGAATCAATTTCTGCAAGCAGAAGATGTGTTGCAAAAATGTATAAGTTTGCTTGTGTGATGATTAACCCAATAATTGTAGTAAAAAATTACTAGCCTTCCTAGAATGGTATATTAGCATGTGTAATCCACAGCAAATTATGATTCTGATCACCAGTCAGCTGTCCCAGTCTTTCTCAATCGCCGATAATTGGTATCTCCATGAGAGGAAAAGGACCAGACTACCTGGTGGCAATTGCCAAGCTCCCGAAACTGATCGTGAAGGTGAGAGAACCGTGTCTGAGCCCACAATCACCTGTTCTGCTGCGACGTGACAGGTGAGATGGAGGAGCTGAACTATGGGACAGAATGTGTCCGAGGCAAGAGACATCTATGAAACCATGCTCGCTCTTCTGGACTTAATCACAGTTCTACAATAAATGTGTCCTCTAGACATCTTCTATTGTTCTCTCCAAAGCCAAGGCCAGTAGAGCATAAGGATCGTACTGTACCAAGTTTCTTCATGCACTAGTGGAAATGGTATCCTGTTCTTGTCCAACCTGTTCTGAGGCACAGGTCGGCTGCCGGTGCTGCTGCTGGCACTGGTGTTAAAAGAATAAAGTAGGTATTTATTAAAAGCCTTCAATAGATGCACATTGGGCAGAGCAAAAGTCTCATAGAGACTACACCCAAGAAGGACGATGGTCATGAGTTTCTCAGATGGATATAAGTGTGGTCTATTTGCATATCAGAGGTTTATTGTCCAATTATAGCTTCAGGTAATGAAGTCATATTCCCCCAGTTTGCTTCCCCCCCCCCTCCCCCTTCACTTTTGTTTATACTTTTGGGGGCCCAAGGCAGACGGTGGCCTTGGTTCTCAGGCCTGGGAAGGATTGTTTTGTCTGACCAAAATGTGAAGAGAGCTAACACTTAATATGGAATTCAGAGTTTTACACTAATGCAGTACAACCAGACACCCTCCCCTTGTCAGCCCCCAGGCCTCAGCTGATATCAGAGCCCCGGCTGCACAGTCCTGTAGACAATGGGGCCAGCCTCTGGCTACCAGGTAGTTCAAATTCCTTTTCTGAGTCTGGAAGAGCTAAGACTTGGGCATTAACCAATTTGTCTTTTAATTTATTTTTTTTAACTTTGCTCTCTTTCTGGTGTCCATATTATGACACCAGGACTGTGTTGGGTTAACAAGCCATACAAATGTCTGGCCACAACAGAAAAATCTTCAATCCATACTGTGCAGAACCCCACCAGCCCCAAAAACCGCTGCAACTCCTTTCTTGTCCGGGGTAATGGCACCTGCAAAATCCCTTGTATTCTTTCTGGATCAATACACCACAACCCCCCAGTCAGAATATGTTCCCAAATATCCGACCCTTTTTTTTTTTTTCTCTACCAACTGCACCCTCTTTTCAAACACTCCAAGTCTTTTTTGGTGGGTTTTTTTTCAACAAAATTAAGCATCTTTACAGTAGCTTCCTTAACCACCTTTTCCTGTTCCCCTGATAAAAGCAAATCATCCACATACTGCAACAACCTAACACCTGAGGGTGGAGTAAACTCTCAATATTTTCTGCAAAGCTTGCCCAAACAAAATCCCCAAAAGAAAATCCCAGTCCTTAGATGTACAATCCACATTTCCCAAATATTCCTTTATCTTTTCCCCCACCCCTATGGGATCATCCAAATATGGGGGGAATACTTTTGTTTTTTCCCCCCAACCCTCTTATATCCTGGGTAGTAAGCAGTACAATTACAAACCCAAACCCTCCCCCTTGGCCCCCTAAAGGAACCCAGTGGAGTGGCATCTGGTGTACCCCTGCTTCTTGGGTCCGGGGGGGCTTCTGATGTCCTAAATTGAGTTCCTCTTCTAGTTCTAGGGGAAGATACGATATGCAGCCTCCCTCCCCCCATACCATCATTATTCTCAGGTGGGGCCGTAGGAACAGCATTTCCCTGATCCCTTTGCTCTGGGAGGTGAGGATACAGGGGACCTGCAGCAGCTGGCAATACTGGAGGGCAAGACAGGGGAAGGTGCTGAAAAACATCCCAATCCTCACCATTTTCCTCTTCTCCCTTTTTTCTTAACACATAGATTTCTCCTGTTTCTTGTCTAATCCATATCAATCCACATTCCCTTTCAATCCATACTTTCTAACTCTCCTCTAAATACCTCCACAAAATTCGACACAAACAAATTCCATCTGTTCCATAAGGTGGCCATATAAGCTCCTTTGGCAACTCCTACTCTGGCCACAAAAAATAACAATATTTTACCATGATCTCCATAGTTACCTCTGGGTGAATGCATAATCTGTCCCAAGACCTCAGCATTCTCCTCAAGGGACTCTCCCGGGGTATTATGAGATTGTCATCCCTTTTGCTGGGGCCTGTGACGGTGTTCACAGGGGTTCTTGGATGAGAGAAGAGACGAGCATCTGACTCCATGTTTCAGAAGGCTTGATTTATTATTTTATGATATATATTAAATTAAAACTATACTAAAATAATAGAAGAAAGGATTTCATCAGAAGTCTAGCTGAGAATAGAATAGCAAAGAATGATAACAAAGGTTTGTGGCTCGGCTCTCTGTCCGAGCCAGCTGGGCTGTGATTGGCCATTAATTACAAACATCCAAGATGGGCCAATCAAAGATCCACCTGTTGCATTCCACAGCAGCAGATAATCAATGTTTCCATTTTGTTCCTGAGGCCTCTCAGCTTCTCAGGAGGAAAATTCCTAAGGAAAGGATTTTCCATAAAAGATGTCTGTGACAGGGGCCCCTTCCCAGCTTTACCCTTGCTACCCTCCATGGGTGCCTTGTTTCACCTGTGCTACCCTCCATGGGTGCCCTCCCAGGTTAGCTTCCAGAAGATCCCATTTTACTCACCAGTGAGATTTTCAGTGGTCCTTCCCTGAGGACTCTTCACGGACCCCCCCTGGTCCACCACTTGTCTGTCTCCTGGACAGTCTTGGGAACCCAATCAATTGCCTGGTGCCGGCTGCCACCAAGGGGAGCTGATCACTCAAACTGGGTGAGGTGCGCCTCCAGCTCCACTCACTGCCCACCGCCCCGGACGGTGGAAAGATCCCAGACTGAGCTCCCAGTTTGTTAGGAAAATTAAACCACAAGCATCAGAGGTTTATGTCCAAAAAGGAGACAGAGGAGTCCTTTTACTTTATTCAAATAAAGGAAGAGGCCATGAGGCGTTTCCCTAGGGTCTCTCAAATTTTTGAAGGACGGAGCCTCCCTTTTTATCCTAATTTCCCAGCTGCATTTTCCTTCTCTCTTTCCCCATTTGTTGAGGCACTTGAGAGGTACAGACTTCCCAGAACGCCTGATACTGAAGATTTCCCTCTAATGTATAACCCTCCCTTTTAATTTTTAATTCTTATGGAATTTAGGGTTTTTCCCCATTGTTTCTTTCATCTTTCAATATCCAGTTTCATTTATCAGAAAACCTACAGTTTGTTTGTAAAGGCAAATATCTTTTCCCATTCATCAATCAGTGGAACAGTGGAATCCTTCCCATTGTTTCTTTTATTTCCCAGTACCAGTTTTATCTACCAGCAGACCCACAGTTTGTTTGTAAAGACAAATCCCTCATTCCTCTCAAGGCCAAACAACAATTATTATGATATATGTATTTTTCTACACCCCAGCTGCAAGTCACTTGACAGTGTTTACAATCCTTCTTGCCAATCTTTTATTTTCCCTATAGAATATTAATCCCGATGTTTCCAGGTGTGTCGTGCCTGGCTTCGTCTAGCCCTCACTGCTGGACCAAAGGCAGCAGTTGTGGCATTTTCACCCCAGAGATACCTTTGGCTGGCTGGATGCTGCAGCTGGGCACTCGGAACAAATCCAGGCAAAGTAGGAACTCAGTTTACCTCTGGTGAAAAAGGTTCGGGCGACGGTGAAGAGAAAAGGAGTGGGTTCTATCGTAGAGTCTTAATCCAGAGTTTTATTTCAGGGTGGTAGACCTCTGAATGTGGTAACAGCTCGCAATAGAACCCCGGGCCGCATGGTCTCGTGTCCTTTTAAGCCCTTGGGGACAGGGGGAGGGGAAGGGACAGGTAAGGGCCAACCAGGTGTGAGGAGGGGAAGGCTCAAGGGATATAGACGCTAGGACAGGCCAATGAACCCAGACCAGAGGGGCATCTTTTGAATTTCTGCCAACCACATGACGCCCTTGCTGGAATGTTAAGATTGATGGACAGCTCTTAGGCAGGAGGGCAAAAGGGGGAGGGGGAAGGTTGGCACACCTGAGAGGTTGGGATAGGTGAAACAGGAAATCACACTGCAACATTTCCCAAAGAACTCTTATTCTTCTATGGAAACCTTTGTGTAATATAAAGTCCATAGGCTCTTTTTCATATCCCTTAGCATCAGACAGGACTTATGGGAACTGAGCCAGTGTATGTTTAGAATATGCTTTAGCATAGCAAACAGTCTTATGCTAGAGTATTTGATACTACTGGTTTTAAAAGTGTTACCTGATTAGGTGTCCTGGTTGAAGAGACAGGTGTCGGCCAAGGAAGGAAGGAACCTTCCTGAATGGAAAGAAATGACCCCTTCCCTCCAAATTGTTATAACTTTATAACTTTGAAATTATGGGGCTTTTAGGCAAAGATGTGGGAAAAAGAGGAACAGTTCTTTACTAGTATATATATGGACAAACAAACAATAATAGCAACAACAACCCCCCTCCCCCTGAAAACCCAATAACAGCCTTCTCCTGCCTGTCAAGTACTTTCCCCTTTGTTGTAGTTATGACCAGAACCAGCAGGGAGCGCTGTTGGCTCATGACAAGGCAACAGCGGCAGTGACTCCTTCCAACTGTTGGCTCCTAGTGAGGCAGCAGGGCTGCAGTGACTCCCTCGCAGCTGCAGATGGTGTTGTTGTTTCAGGCGGCTTCAGAGGGTGACCAAAACAAACTTTGAGCCTCTCCAGGGGGTAATGGAAGCCCAAGGAAGAGAGAGAAGGTGGAGATGAATCATGATTTTAAAGGGTTAAGATTTTAGCTGAGGGTTAGAATCAATTCATATTGAAGTTAGATACGCCAATGATAGGTTAATGATTATTAGATGCTTAAGCTAAGGCTAATTGTTATATTATGAGCTCATTTGTAGAAAGAAGCAGAGCAAGTGAACCATTAAAGGAACATACTGAAACCAGTAGAGCAATGCCCAGAACCTGAACTCTGTGTTAATCCATCACAAAGCAGGGGGCCTTGGATTTGCCAGAGGGTCACAGAGACCTGACAAAGACCTTTCTGACTTCATCCCTGGGACCACTGACCCAATTCGAGACCACCAATCCAATTCAAGAGAAGAATTGTGCACGCATGAAGGACTAATAACCTCATTTTAATACAAAGCAGGCATGGGAGGTGCTGAGGTTATGCATATGTATTATTTTGGGAAATAAATAGAAGGCAAAAATCCTTGGGCGGTCACGCCTTTTGGGGACGACCCCTGTGCCACCCCCTGGTGTAATCAACATACCACTTTCTAACTTTAACTAGTTAGAGTCTTTGTCTGTGATCTTTGGTTTTAATTACTCAATTGACGAGCCAAGCCAGGAGGAGACTGCTGTGAGACTAGCTCAGGTCATGGACCCCCTCAGGGCGCCCCTGGGATATTCCTGGAAGAGTGGGCTCTGCTGCCCGGACTGTTCATCCAGCAGCAGACAAGGACCTCTGACAACTAAAACACCGGACAAAATGGTCTGTTTAAAAATTAGAAGTTTTAAGTAGTGACCTGTAAGGCATACATGTGGTCAGGAAAGACCGTTGATAAGTCATGGGAGACGTTACATGCGCAACTTGTGCCTCTGTAGTGTGCTTGCAAACTGAAGTTATAGTTGAAATTTGGTTGTCAGCAGAAAGAATTGCTGAACTGATGTACCGAGCTCGGGCATTTACTGCTGACAGAAAGGGATTTTGCCATTTGTTTCACTGTAGAGGGCTTAGTTTGCTAGCAATTCGGGGCTAGCAGTCGTAAGGGTAAATCCTGGTCTAAAGTTGTGATGCTATTATGAATGTGTCCTGACTGTGAGAACGATTGTGAGAGCGTTTGTTGAGAGGTGCTGTTAGCACGACACAAGTGGGAGTTTGGACCTGCGGTTCTGTTCTCGGGCGACTGAAATGGCTGGGGAAAAACGAAGAGAGTGGGGCGCATGGTCCTTAATAAAATCCCCTCCCTGCTGTGACCGTGTGTGTGTGTTTTGGTTACAGGGGACGGAATTTACTGCTGTGACCGTGTGTGTGTGTGTTTTGGTTACGGGGGACAGAATTTACTGTAACACCTGGTGTTCATGTTAAAAGGGTTCGGACTCTGAGAAATTATAGGGGCGGCATTTTGCTGTTCAGGTGTTTATGTTTGTGAAATTTGAAATATAGAGGTTAAGTGCTTTAGTGTAGTGTGTTTGTGTTTCCCGCGGGAATAATAAGATTGTGATATTGTTGTATTGCATCAAAGGGATTTTTTTTGTATGTTAGTTTATGTTGTAATCGAATTTGGAGCTGTGGTGTATTTTTGAGGCAACGCTGCCATCTTGTGTCAAAAGTTATAAGTGTAGCACACGTTGAATGTGAAGTAGTAAAACTGGTTTGTTTGAAAGAATTTATTAATTTTTGAGAGCTGAGATGTGAACATTTTGAAGTTAATTTTGGGACAGACAAAGGACGGGGCCAGTTTGGCAAGAAAAAGTAGAAGCTTTTGATAAGAATTTACTTGTGGTTTTAGTACGGGGATTGTGTTTGTAGATGCTGATTGCTAGAATCATAATAGGGATAGTTTTGGTCTGAGAATCCAATCTGTCCAGATGGATAGAGGGAACTCCTTTGCTTCAGTGGTTTGGGCTCGACTCGTGGGAGTTTGTGAATTCAGTAAACTGGTGGGTAGACAGAGGAAATGAGAGAGTATATTTAGAAGGTTTATATCAGATGTCTGCTGGGGGACTAGTGGCTTTGGATTAGGAGAAACCATCTGTGAAGAATTTAAAGAGTCAAAATGGAATAGCTTGTATTTGTGGGAATTTTCCTGCAGATTTTGGTATATCTAGAGGTTGGCATTGTGCGTGGGTGTTACTGAAGTGTAAGATTTGTGCAGGACATTATTATTGTTCTTCTGCTAACCGGTATAGAAAGTGTGCCCAGTGTCAAGAGCTCCCTGATCGAGCTGATTTAGAATCAAGGATTTTAAAATTGGTGTGCGGAAAGTCACATTTAGTACCTGAGCGGTGGGCTGTGCGAGAAGAAGACTGGGAAAGGACTGTGCGAATCTGTGAAGTCAGGTTTGGGTGGAAGTGAGACAAGAAGCAAAGGAGGAGGTAATAAGGATTGGAGTAGAGTGCTGGTTTTTTTAAGGAGAAGGGGAGTGATGGGAAGCAACCAGAGTAAAGAGATCCCCAAAAGTAGTCCTTTAGGGTGTATTTTGGCACACTGGAAGGAACTAGTAGGGTATGGAGGGATAGAAAATAAAAAGACTCTAGTGAAATTTTCCACACAGTGGTGGCCACTTTATAGGATTGAAGAGAGGGTCAGGTGGCTCCCAACTGGAGCTCTACATTATGAGACTGTTACAGCTTATGTTGTTTTTGAGACGGGAGCAGAAATGGGAAGAGGTGACATATGCTGACATGTTTTTCTCCCTCTGGAACCACCCTGAGTGGCAGAGGGATTGTGGACTCAGGGCTCCTTCTGACCCCTTTGTATTGGCCCTGGAAAAAGACAATGGGACTAGTAGAGGGAGGCTGAAATGGTGTTGTAGTGCATGCTCCATAAATCAAAACTGCACACACCCAGACAAAATATACCCAGCTGACTCACTGGAGCAAGAGTTGGGGGATCTGTTTGAACCACTCCCTAGAAGGCAAGGGGGGCAGAGAGAGGCAGCAAATTCAGGACAGTTAACAACCTCAACTCCATCCCCAGCTCTTGTTCCACCCCCTGACATCTCTGATCAAACTTCAGCTCATATTTCATCCCCCACTCCAGTTAAGGCTATTACTATTTCAACCCCGGCTCCAGCTTTAAACAAAGCTATTTCTATTTCAACTCCAGCTCCAGTTTTAAGCTCAGCTGAATCAACTCCGTTTTCTGTTTCAACTCCAGCTTCTACTCTATCCCCCACCTCGACTACTCTACTTACTCCTAAATCTTTCCAACTGCCCAGCAGTGACAGCGAGGAAGAGGAGCCCTCTCCAAAGGGTCCTACAGCATTCTGGACTCAGAAACAAAGGAAATTATACAAGCACTTTTGAGGGAGGCAGTAAGTCTTGATGGGAAAACAATGTTAGTTAAAATTCCTTTTTCTACAATGGATTTAGAGGTTTGGGAAAATATTGGTAAGCATCATCAAAGTGACCCTATAGGTGTTGCAAAGAAATTAAAGTTTATGATTAAACAGCATGGACCTGATTGGTCAGATCTCCAGCTGTTATTGGATGCCTTAACTGAAACAGAAAAACAACTGGTTTTAAAGGTAGCTGGGGGTTTAGCAGAAGATGCCTGTAGAATAACAGAGCGATATGAGAGACATCTTTCCTCTTCAGGATCCACACTGGAATGCTAATGATGTTAGTGATATGGAAAAACTAGAGGATTATCAAGACTTCATAGTGAGGGGGTTAGAAAGGGCAATCCCAAAAACAATAAACTGGTCAGCCCTATATACAATTAAGCAAGGTCCCTCCGAAACACTTCCTGAATTTTTAGAACATTTGCGGGATGCGATGTGTCATTATATAACCTTAGATCCTGAATCTGAGGAAGGGATACAACATCTAGTGGGTTTATTCTTAAGACAATCTACAGGGGGCATTAGACGCAAACTTCAGAAGATACAGGGTCCGACAGCGCAGGATTTAGAGACTTTGCTAGAAAAGGAATGGAGAGTATTTAGTAACCGAGAAGAAAAGTTCAAAGAAGGGATGAAAAAATTATTAGCAGTAGTAAGGGAAGAAGAAAAAGGAAAATGTAGACAAGGGCCACTAAGGCAGGGACCACCTCGGCTAAGGAGAGATCAATGTGCATTCTGCAAGAGAGTTGGACACTGGAAGAACCAGTGCCTGGAACAAAGAAAAGGTGATGAACAAAAAATAGGAGATCTAAAAGAGGGGGGAGGTGATTTCCCATGTTAAGGAAGACTGATGTGGACCGGAGGATCTTACTCTAGGAGACCCTCTGGTTATAATGAAACTAGGGAATAAAGAAAAGGAAATGGAATTTTCGATAGACACAGGGGCAGCATATTCGGTGTTAAATAAAGCTTTAATACCAATAACAGATGATTATGTCATGGTAATGGGGGCAACTGGCCAATCTGAAAGAGCTTATTTTTGTAGGCCATTGAAATATAAACTTGGGAAACAATGGGGAATTCATAAGTTCTTATAGATGCCCAATTCTCCATCAGCACTTTTGGGTAGAGATTTATTGGAACAATTAGAAGCAAAAATAATATTAAAAAATGGAGAGATGACTTTGGAGGTTAAACACCAGTAATATGTGGAATTGTTAAAGCCTGATGTTAATAACCAATGAGGCTAAAGTTGAAAGTGAAGATGAGATTCACAGGAAAATACTGGATCAGGTATTTCCTGGGCTGTGGGCTTCTAACATACCAGGGAGAGCGAAGAATGCACCCCCAGTGCAAATTAGGCTTAAAGAAGGAAAACAACCAGTTAGGGTCAAGCAGTACCCTTTGAGAAAGGAAGACAGAAGGGATTAGTTACAGATAGGGCTATTAAAAGAGTCAGTCTGAGTTCAATACTCCTATTTTACCTGTTAAAAAGCCTGATGGATCATACCGAATAGTACAAGATTTAAGAGCTGTTAATAACTGAGGATTTATACCCAGTGGTTTCCAACCCCTACACTCTGTTAACTCGTTTAACATCTGAACTAACATGATTTACTGTTTTAGATTTGAAGGATGCTTTCTTATGCCTTCCTCTCCATGAGACCAGCCAGAAATTTTTTGCATTTGAGTGGGAAAACCCCAAAACTGGCTGCAAAACCCATCTCACATGGTCAGTTCTGCCTCAAAGGTTCAAGAACTCCCCTACAATATTTGGAGAACAACTAGCAAAAGATCTGGAATCCTGGGAAGCTCCATCAGAAGAAGGACAGCTGTTACAGTATGTGGACAACCTCCTGGTAGGTACCAAAACTCAAGAGACATGTGTGGAGTGGACAGTAAGCCTCTTAAACTTTTTGGGCCTACAGGGGTATTGAGTATCCCAGAAGAAAGCCCAAATGGTGAAGCAAACGGTTATTTATTTGGGCTACGAGGTTAGTGCTGGACAAAGAACTTTAGGATGGGATCACAAGGAAGCAATATGCCAGACCCCAAAGCCCCAGATAGTAAAAGAACTGAGAACCATTTTAGGCATGACTGGGTGGTGCAGGATGTGGGTTTATAATTATGGACTGTTAGTCAAACCCTTATATGCCTTGGTTACAGAAGGAAACAGAGATCTCCAATGGACAAAAGAAGCAACACGAGCCTTTGAACAACTGAAGAAGGCCCTCATGTCAGCTCCAGTCCTGGGACTTCCAGATGTGAGTAAACCATTCTTCTTGTTTTCTCATGAAAAGCAGGGAATTGCTTTGGGAATATTAGCACAAGATCTGGGCCCGTACCACAGGGCAGTCGCCTACCTCTCTAAGCAGCTGGATGCAGCAGCTAAGGGATGGCCAGGATGCCTCAGAGCTGTTGCAGCAGTGGCAGTGAACATCCAGGAAACATGCAAGTTCACCCTGGGCCAGAAGATGACTGTGCTGGTGTCCCACACAGTGTCTGCAGTGCTCGAAGTAAAGGGGGGGACATTGGCTCTCCCCACAGAGATTCTTGAAATACCAAGCCATAATGCTGGAACAAGATGTAGAAATTGTGGTAACTAACATTGTGAACCCAGCTTCTTTCCTCAGTGGTAGTATGGGAGAACTGGTGATCCATGATTGCCTGGAGACTATTGAAGCTACCTACTCCAGTCACCCCAGATCTGAAGGACATCCTTCTCGAGGACACTGAGACCTGGCTTACTGATGGAAGCAGCTATGTCATCAGTGGAAAAAAGCATGCTGGGTATGTGGTTACCACAAGCCGAGAGTTAATAGAGTCTGGATCATTACCAACCAACACCTTGGCATAGAAGGCTGAAATAATTGCCTTAACCCAGGCTTTAGAGCTGGCTAAAGGAAAGAAAATCAATATTTACACAGACTCGAGGTATGCATTTGGGGTAGTCCATGCACATGAAGCCATCTGGAAGGAAAGAGGACTGTTCAACTCACAAGGAAAAAGCATTAAACATGCACAAGAGATAATAAAACTGTTGGAGGCAGTCCAGCAACCTGAAAAGGTAGCCATCATTCACATCAAGGCACACCAAAAAGTGAGCTCTTAATTGGAGGAAGGAAATGAGCTGGCAGACAGAAAGGCAAAAGAAGCAGCTAAAGGTGAGATAATTGTTGAGACAGTTGAGACAGCCTTAATCCCAGATGGACAAATTTCTATTGAAGGTAAGCCAAGGTACAGTAAAAAGGACAAGACGCTTATTGAGAAAGAAAATGGAAGTTTTAACCAAGAGGGGTGGGCTATTACAGATGAACGGAAAGGAAGGCTTGTGATCCCCTCTTATATGCTATGGTCATTAGTGAAAGATGAACATGAGAAAACACATTGGGGAATAGATGCTTTGTACAATTACTTGAAAGACAGAATCATAGCCAGAAACTTGCAAAGTACAGTGATTCAGGTGACTCACCAATGTAGCCTTTGCCTCCAAACTAATCCCAAAAATATTCCTAAACCAAAACTTGGGCAAATTGGAAAAGGATATGGACCTGGGCAGCAATGGCAAATTGATTTTTCAGAACTACCCAGGAAAGGGGAGTACCGATACCTATTGGTGTTAACAGCTTTTCAGGGTGGCCAGAAGCTTTCCCTATGAGAACTGCCAAAGTGCGAGAGGTAACCAAAGCATTGTTACGAGAAAGAATACCGTGTTTTGGAGTCCCAGCCACAATATCTTCAGATGGAGGGCCACATTTTATTTCAAAAATTGTGCAGCAAATTAGCCACCATTTAGGCATAGATTGGGAACTTCATATCATCCTCAGTCAAGCAGCCAAGTGGAGAAAATGACTTGCTTGATTAAGCAGCAAATAAGACTGGGACAAGAGGCAAAGTTACCTTGGCCTCAGGCTCTTCCATTAACATTATTATGAATCTGGACCAAACCAAGAGTAAAAGAAAAATTTAGTTCCTTTGAAATACTGTATGGAAGGTCATATGGAATTCAAGAAGGGAGAACACCCACTCAAGTAGGGGAAAAAACCCTACACAGATATGTGGTGGCCCTAAACAAACAATTTAGAGAAATTGAGAATCGTGGCTGGGGCTTGAAGCAGAGAATTAGATGGACCAGTGCATGATGTACAGCCTGGGGATTATGTATATGTTAAGTCTTTTGCAGAGAAGACTCTGGAACCGCAGTGGGAGGGACCATTCCAAGTGCTCTTCACCACCTTTACTGCAACCAAGATTAAGGAACAAAGTGCCATCATTCCTGAGCGAAGAAGGCTCCCGAGGGACTCTGGAAAGTTATAGCGGGTGACAACGAACTGAAATTAAAACTTTCTCAGGAAAATAAATAGGGTGTGGGTGAGATGATAAGCATAGTTTCAGAATAGAAAAGTTTGTAGTTATAATGGATAATCAAGTAGGTGTAGCCTGGAGAATTGTGGCATTTGTGATTATCACTATAGCCACAACTAATGCAGTACCACTTGCATTTAAATGTAACTGGTATATATAAGTGCCAAGGGAAAGCCTATGACCCCAACTCCCGTAAGTCTCTGGATCAGATGCTAAAAGTTACAAATGCAGCTGTGTGGGATAGAAGAAATGTTCAAGGATGTGAATATGTGTTTGTCCAGGATGAGTTTCATAAATTTTGTCAAAAACCCATTAAACTTATTCGAATTGGTCCTGAGTGCTGTGACAAATACTTAGCCAATTGTCCAGAGTTTAGACTCAAAATAGGAGGTTGTGCAATCAAGGTTTTTTAGATTGATTGTAATATAACTCAGTTTTGTACTGTTTCCCGAATGGATAAGGTTAAAATAACAGCCAGTGCTAACACTGAGACAAACCACGGCTACTCAAATCACTTTAGAACCCATGGTTCCTGTAATTACCAAAATTGGACCACATGCTGTTAAGAAGACGGAATTCAAAAATTGCTAATTAATCCGAAGTGGTCATTAAAATGGGTAGAAATGGCAATGCAAGTGAATGCCTCTGCCATTTGGCCCGAGTGTGCTCCATTTGTAAGGACCTCTTTTATGGATTGGACCACCTGGCTGCAGAAGCATATGCCTTATATGTCCAGACAGAAGAAAGACCTTACTGAATTATTTGGAACAGGACTAGGGGTTCTAAATACAATGGATTCAGAAGTAATAATTAGCAAATTGACAGCACTTGGCAGTGATATGCTTAAATTGCAACAACCCTTACACTCCTCCTTGTTGGCATTAGGTACCAGCCAGTGGAAATTGTTCAAAATATTACCAGAATGGGGAAATATGGAAGAGCGAGATCATCAATTGATAATTGATACTTTAGGCACAGCTAGTGGGAACGTTGCTTTGGCTTTTGGGTGTACACAGGCAGAATTATGGATGTAACCAGTGCTGGCTTCAGTTATTAGGGATGGGGAAGAAGGCCTATTCCCTGCCAAAATTCGTAAAGTTGTTTGGGATAATGCCTTGGATTTAGGAAAAGAACTTCAACCCTGGTGGGTTTTAGTTAATTTTACTTATGATCCCATGACGAGTATGGTAACAGCTTTTGTTTTAACCATATATGATGCATCAGTAAGCTTAATACATCCAATTGTTCCTTTAGGGCTAAATCACGAGGGTCCATACTATATCCTTTTGAACACAGAATGTGGGCATGAAAGGTTGAAGGAAGGTGGCGAACTATTAACTTAGAACCTTGCTCAATGAGGGGACAGCTGGGGTGTATATGTGAAGGCAATGTAAGTGATGATAAAATATTTGTTCGGATACAGAGCAAAGCATTAGTCACTTTGAAATGCATCCCATTAACCTTGCTTGTGTATATAGAACAAAGCTGTGTCTGCCTCAGAACAGCATGCCCCACTATAATGGTGGATGAGATTACTGTGAATGAAACTCAGTTTAACTTGTGCATTTGTAACTGTCAAACTTGAGGGATATGATTTTTCCTATCAGGCACCTGTCATATCATACCAACATATAAAGGTGAATTTGATTACTGTCCAAGAAATATCACCTGTGCCTATAGGGATGAACTTATCTTTGGTTACCCAGTTGTTGAAACATCATGAATTAAAGAGAATTCTAAAAGAAATTAAAGATGAATGAAAAAAACCTTTGGTTACAAGACACCATGACACAGAGACTACGCAGAGAGTATTTAAAAGATTGGAAGAAGGCCCATCCCATCATTGGTGGGATGTGCTCTTTGGGTGGTCTCCAATGGCAACTGGCTTCCTCAATACCTTAGTTCATCCAATTACTGTTTTGCTTATCTTAGTTGGTATAAGTTTGATTTTGTCTATTATAGTACTTGTTTGGAATTGGAGACTGTTGTGGAGAGCAGCAGCTTTAACTTCAGTATCAAAAGCATATGGTACAGTTTTAAGAGACACCTACCACGCAGCATTGCTAGATGAAGAAGAATCTATATATTAGTGTTGCAGTAGTATTAATCAAGTTATAATAAGCAGTCCAGCTCAGCTCCATGAAGCAGCCTCTGGGCTGACTGACAGAAGCTCACAGCCAATGGGAGCTCTCCTAAGATGCAGACATTGTATTGGTTCCGAATCTGGGGGCACAGAGATAGACCAATGAGCTGTCTCTACCCAGGAGTTTTGAATGGGCTAGAAAAAGGTGCTGGACACAATAAACAAAGCTGTTTGCTGATGACCAAAGGGAGTTTTGTCGTGTGTTCTGTCTCAGACATACAAACATCACGGATTCTGCTGAAATATATTAGTAAAAGAATTTACTAACCTTTAAGAAGGAGTGGGGAATGAATCATGATTTTAAAGGGTTAAGATTTTAGCTGAGGGTTAGAATCAATTCATATTGAAGTTAGATACACTAATGATAGGTTAATGATTATTAGATGCTAAAGCTAATTGTTATATTATGAGCTCGTTTGTAGAAGGAAGCGGAGCGAGTGAACCATTATAGAAACATATTGAACCAGTAGAACATTGCCCAGCACCTTGACTGTGTGTTAATCCATCACGAAGCAGGGGGCCTTGGATTGTGCCAGAGGGTCACAGAGACCTGACAAAGACCTTCCTGACTTCATCCCTGGGACCACTGACCCAATTCGAAACCACCAATCCAATTCAAGAGAAGAATTGTGCATGCGTGAAGGACTAATAACCTCATTTTAATACAAAGCGGGGATGGGAGTTGCTGGGGTTATGCATATGTATTGTGAAAAACACTCTCACTCTCCTGTGAAAATGTTACAAGTTTAATAAAGGACAATAGGAGACAAGGACCATAGAGCAAAGGTTGTTATGGGGTGCATCTTGGCACTCAGCCAAGATCACACTGTTACCTTGGGGATACCCCTTAAATACCTTTTCCCTTACATCAGCCTGTTACATATTCATAGACACTTATGCATATCCATTCCAGGAATTATTTCACATGGCCCCTCCTTGGGTCTGCCTTTTTAGAGCATGCGTGTTTCTTGGCTGTGGTTTTGGTTCCTTCTCTTTATCACTTCCAGTTTGGGCCTTGGTCCACACTGTCTTCAGACAGTGAGTGCTGATAGTTGGCATATCTGTGGCAGGTGTCCTCATCCTATATTCATTGGATGTTATCCCATCCAAGCAGGAATTTTAATGCAAGTATAGCTATTTCACTAATATATCTAAACTTTAATGACAGCAGAAATCAAAACTACATCTTTATAGCAAAGTTACTTTAACATTACACATGTAAAATCCATTTTAATGTTTGCAAAAAGCCAATATTATAATATGTATCCATAACAGTCCTCCCCTCTTATTTTTTATAAATCATTTGGCTTGAGCAATATGTCTCGTCCACTTGCATTCTTTGGAACATGCTGGTAATCAAATAAAACAGGATTAAACAAGGAATAAATATCAAAAGAGTTTTAACTCATAAAAGGAAGAAGCCTAATTTCTTCCACCATTCTATCCCCAGTACATTACCCTACCAGCTAGTTTTTAATATTGTTTTACAGTTTTGGACTGGTACCTGGGTTATTTTTCTGATATCTTTTGCTTTTTCCAGGATGATATCCCCGTTGTCACCTATTTTCAACAATCTGATATATTAAACTTTCTACAAACCCCCCCCTTCTTTAGCCAATAAATAGTCTAAAGCCAACCTATTCTGATACACTACAGTTTTTGTTTGGCTTTGCTGACTTGATATTAATTCCAATGCCAGAGCAGCTTTGTTTGTGATCATCTCTATAACTGCTTGGAGTCTTATAATACGATTCAGCATTTAATTTGGGGCCAATACAGAGTTAGATTGCTGTGTTGGTTTTACCTTTCTGCTTACTAATTGTGCCTTTACCGAATCATGGACTATATCCCTAAGATCAAATGTAAAACAAATCCATCTCTCTCCTTTTGGACATTCAATTCCCAGTATATTACCGCTTTTTCCTAGGTTTCTTGCAATCCAGTATTTTTCCCCATTTTGCCTAGAAGTACTTAATTTGGATGGGTTATAACAGTGACTGTTGACATGGGTATGTGTAATAAAAGAGGAACTTTGATTTCTTTCCATGTAATGCTTTTGGTAGCATTTGTGACATGATCTTGCTGGTATCCCGAAAGAGAAAAGACAACAAATGAGTGACAGAAACAGGAATAACAGAGGTCCAGTATGGCTTGTACCCCCACCTTCCCTGCATATGGGGTTGCAACCCATAGCAGGGGTATATGGTCTTCTCGGTGGTGAGTGTTAAAAACGAGAGCAGGCTCGCGGTACTAAAGTGATTTCAGCATTTATTATAAGAAAAAGAAAGGCCTAAAGCAAGGGGACTTGTGGGCCAAGCAGGAGCGTTCCCATCGAGGATGCTGCAACGCCGGCGCTGGGTCTTTTCAGCAGCAATGTAGCGATGTCCCTGCTGTCCCAGATGGAGCGGCACAGATTCAGTGGGTCAGAAGCCCCTTTTTATCCTGATTTTTCTCCCTTTGGATTGGTTTCTTTTTGGATCCTTCATCTTCATGAAGGTTTAAGGCACTTGATTGGCCCATTACAGTTCTGTCCAGGCTGGCTCGTTTCACCTGGGGGGTGGTGTGTAGCCATGATATTTTCTGAAAAATCCCTTTGCTAGGATTTTTCTCCTGAGAAGCTGAGAGGCCTCAGGAACAAAATGTAAACAATTATTATCTGCTGCTGTGGAATGCAACAGGTGGATCTGTGATTGGTCTCATGTGGTTGTTTCTAATTAATGGCCAATCACAGTCCAGCTGGCTCAGATGCTCTGAGAGTCAGGGGCTTCTGTTATCATTCCATTCTTCTTCCTTTCCTTGCTAGCCTTCTGATGAAATCCTTTCTTCTATTATTTTAGTATAGTTTTAATATAATATCTATATCATAAAATAATAAATTAGCCTTCTGAAACATGGAGTCAGATCCTTGTCTCTTCTCTCGTCCTGGGACCCCTGTGAACACCACCACAGGTGGTGCACTTCACTTAGGTGTATTATGGTACGTTGAATACTGTATTTCTTATAACTACTCTCTTAACCCCTTTTAAAATATAATAACCAAACTAACAGTACATACTTAACAATCTATCAACTATTTTTACAACAGTTTCTAACCTATTTTTAACAGCGAGTATAACGGTCAAGCCAGGCTTGCCCTCTTTTCCCTTGTCACTTCCTATTTACTTATTTCCAGGCATAAGCGTTTTTGACACTCCTTAACTGTGGTTTCCCACCATTCCTCAGGTATCTCTCATTACACAGGCACTAATAATTCCCATACACCGAACAAAGTTATTACTTCAGTTGTTTTGAGTTCTATCTGGATAGGGGATAGATTTAGTACTCGACATTTCCTGCAATGAGAGTGTTGATTTTGTGAACTAAAATACCAATTTTTTCAACAATTTAAACATTTACATATAACCCAGTTAGCGTGTCTGTGAAAAATGCGTATTTTATGATTGGCTTTTCACAAATATTAAAATGAATATTTTATGTGTTATGTTAGAAAGTTATGCTGTATTAATTTTCTTAAGTAATGTGTTAAATATAGTTTTAGGTTATAACATAATGTTAAAATAGAAACTATGCTATGTAAGATACTTTTTTAAAGAAAGGACTCTCACTGAGATAGCAGCCACAGGACACCTAAATCTTTCATAGAAAAAGAATTTATTGCTCTCTTATCAGAGGAAACTAAATTCTTCCCGCCTCGCTCAACCCTGAGACGCCATTAGGATTAAGAGGAAGAAGCTGACACTGACCAGACAGAATCCTTTGTTTGAATGGAAGTTATGCATCTTGTATGAGGTGTATGAATATACAACAGGCTATTGTTTTTAAGGGTTAATCCTCTGTGAATGTGTGTCCTTTTTCAGGCTTATTTTGCCTAGAAAGGGGTACCCGGACTGTCAGTAACTCTTTGGTTTTTACTGTCCTGTATTGTCCTAATCCTAATTGTCCAAATTTTTACTACTCTAATTAATTACTATTTTTATAACCATTTTATTACAATTAATCTTTTAAAATTTTAAAAACAAGTGATTGGCGTTTAACAAAATTATGGTAGCAGGGGATGGTTACTAACACCTCGCTGCCGGTGCTTTAGGAGAGTCAGAGTGAGGAAGGCACACCGTGCCCAGTTAGGCAGCCTTACTCTGTTTCCCCTGGGGTGACCGACAGACGCAGGTTACGATTGGTGGACAAAAGGAGGCAATAAAACAAAGAAAAAGGAAAAAGGCTCCCTAAAACCATGGTAACTGGCCCCCTAAGACTAGTAGTGCGTATGAAGAACCCGGAAAGGAAAAAGGATTGGTAAGTACTTTTTGGGGGGGGCAGGTACGGGGGGAGATGAATGTGTGTGAATGAGATGCGGGCTGGTTGTCCCTGACCTGCCAAGTGAGTGCTGGAGTCTCCCATGCTGCGTTTCTGTCTTTCTGCGAGGGAAGCAGCCAGTAAAGAGAAGAAGTAAGTGATAAAAGGAGTGAGAGAATCCCCTGGGGTAACTGGGACTGGGTCTCAGGGAGGGGTTGGACCCCTCGGAGGAAGGAAGCAGAGTTTCCTAGCCCAATCCACTAGGAAACGGGACAAAAGGGGCCCCTGAAAACCTGCTGGGTTGAGGGATTAACATTCCAAGAGCATTCAGGGTTGAGCAAAATTCTGCCAGATTGAGGATATGCCCAAGAGCACCCAGCGTTGGACAACACAGCCAAAAAAAGAAAATGCCCAAGAACATTTGCGGTTGTACCACACAGCTGGATTGAGGGATAAAAAATTGCCCAGGAGCATCTGGGGTTGGACAACACAGCCGGATTGAGGGATAAAATTGCCCAAGAGCATCTGGGGTTGGACAACACAGTTGGGTTGAGGGATATCCAAGAGCACCGGGACTGGCCAGTATCACCTAAAATTGTAATAGGTGAATTGAAAGTAAAAGGTACCTTATTGTTGTCTTGTTGTGTGTGTGAGTCAAACAGAAAATCAGCCTCAACTTCCTGGGCAGGTGGGAAGGGGGGGCCTGTGGAAAGAGGTGTATGTGACCCGCAAACAAGCCATTGTTCCCCCAGGCAGGTGAGGGCTGTGGCATAAGGTATAGGTGACCTGCAAACAGGCCATTGTTCTCCCGGGCATGTGAGGAAGGGCTGTGGCTAAAGAGTGTGAGTGACATGCAGACAGCCTCACAGGTGAACTGGCATCAGAGGTGACCAGAGTCATGGCCCTTCCAGGAGGCCCAGCGATACTGAAACCCGGAGGCCAACCCCAAGGCGACAGGGGTGCCACAGGGACCGTGACTCTCTGGTGACAGGGATCCACTTTGTGTCCTGAGGGTGTGAAAGAATGTGTGAAAGTGAATGAGAAATAAAAGTGAATGAATGTACACAAATGAAAGTATA
Organism: Molothrus ater; assembly: GCF_012460135.2. NCBI lineage: Eukaryota > Metazoa > Chordata > Aves > Passeriformes > Icteridae > Molothrus > Molothrus ater. The sequence goes on along the minus strand of NC_050510.2, from coordinate 2,420,711 downwards.
TGTAATGTAGATTGTGTATTTTAAGCTTCACTATATCTCCTTGGAGGGAGGTGTATGTATTGAAAAGTAGTGTGAAAAAAAAAAAAAAGAGTGTAGTAAACCCCATAGATTTAGGAAAAGCACCATGGAGAATATGAACAATAGGAATGCTGAAACAGCAAAAGAAAATTCCTGTTTCCCTGTCCTCCACCCTTAACCTATATCTGTAACCCTATAAGGCAATGTCATGTTAACCCCTTGCCATTGGTCAAGCTTGGATCCTTTCCAACCCTATAAAAGAAGCATACTGTACCCCATTAGGGGAGAAAGAAGAAGAGCAGAGACCCTTCACGGACCTCCCCAAATAAAGCCATCTCCGTGGAACAGCCTGCGCCTTCTCCTTCTCCTCTCTCTCCGTCTGCTGCAGCCTCAAGCCCGGGGCACCACTACCTAGCAAGCAAAGCTGAAATCCTAAGAGCTTGCAATCACTATAGAGATGATAATCACCATGCTTGCTAGATGGCAGCCCCGCGGCATTAGCATGAGCGAGCTAGCTTCGGGCACCCGGTCCCTACTCAGGGACTGAGCTCCTGAGCCCTGTTGCTCTGCTTTATAATAAGGCCAAATCAGAGAGGCTTTATTAAAGTGGCGCCCAACGACTACGGACCCCCCCAGAGGCGATATCCGTCGGTTGAGCAACGAAGCCCCCTCGGGGTTTTCTGTGATTGCCTGTTGGGGAAGCTGCTCCTTCTGTGAAGGGACTTGTCACTTTAGAAAATCCTTTCCCCAGGAGGGTCAGTTCGACACTCAAAACTTACATCTGAACGACAGAAAGTTCCGAGGAGAACTGATGTCAGCAGACCCCTTCCACAGATCTTGGACCCCAGGAACTATAAGTATTAGCTAATATTGCGTGCATAACTTCGGGGCTCTAAAACTTTTTTTATCGGTTTTTTTCCCTTTTTTTTGCGTTTCTTCTGCTGGAAGGGCTAATCATTAACATGGTTACAATTTTTAGTACATTAAAACTAAGTAAAACCGAGAGAGAGATATATTTAACTATTTTAGAAATCTTATCTGCTAACAACTTCTCCTTTTCTAAAGGCAAGCTCTCAAAAACTAACCTTAAAAAATTTGTAAAAAATTTGGATTATTTCGCAATACCCTGATACTGATAAGAAATCAGTCATTGAAAATTTGTTTTGGGATATGATCGGGAACACAATATATATCTCCCAAACAAACCAGGATTTCTCTGTAACTAATTATTTGCCTTTATTCCATATAATAACTAAAACCGTTGAAAGATTTAACGGAGAAAAAATCTTGCAGGTAACAGACACTTCCTCTTCAAATACTAACGAGATTGATAAGGACTCAGAGGAAAGTCACTTGCATATCTCACATCATCCCTTAGGTCCTAAAGTCCCTCTCGCCTCCGTTACTCCTAAAGCAGAGGTTACGCTGCCCACCACGATTCCCCCCCCCCCACATCCTCCACTCCTGCGGGACCTGCGCTGCCTAACTCCGCGGATCCTGTCTTATCTGTAACTCCACACATCCCCCCTACCCCTGTCTCGGCTTCCTCCTTGCTTCCGGTCCCGGGGGGTCCCTTTTCCTGCCTCTGCAGCCCCCTCCACCCCTGCGTTGGCTCTGCCCCCCTCTGCTGCGTCCCCCCCCACCCCCGTGCTGGTCTCCCCCACCATCCCTCCCGTCGCCGCGCCCACCGCCCCCGCTCCCCTTGCCGCGGCTCCAACCGGCCCGTCCCCTCCCGACGGGTCCCCGAGCCACACCCCTGCCGCTCCCGAGCCCGTGTCTATCCTCACCCCCTCCCCCTGCTCCCTGCCTGCTACAGCAGGGGGACCTCACTCAAGCGTAGTCCCACCACACCACCCCATAACCGCGGCACCCCGGACCGGTACCACTGCCTGCTCACCCCCACTCCCCCCATGCCCGCACCCCCACCCCACCCAGCACCCCTGCCCCCACCACGCATCCCCCACACCCCCCGCCCACCCTCAATGCCACCCGAACAGAATCCCAGAGACCCCCCAAGGTGCTACCCCCCCCACCCAGTCCTGTGCGTGCTGTGCTGCAATCCCAGCTCCATTGGCACCTCCCTTTAGCCAGGTCATGCCATGTCTCCCCCCCCTCAGCCATTGAAACCTTTGAAAAACGCTTCTAAACGAAAAAAGCGTAAGTCACAGATAGCAACCCCCCCCCAGTCCTCCTCAGAGGACCAGAGCTCTTGCAGTGAATCTGATTCTGATATGATCCACACAGATCCATGGGCTCTTATTAAGATAGAAGCGACCAAGGCTGGAGATTGGGAGCTGGCACAGAAAATTAATGCTTTCCCGGTAGAATATAAGCAAGGACGGAATGGTGGCGAGTCCACTATAAAGACATGGAAGGCTAACTCAAATAAGGAACTAGTGCAATTAAGAAATATAGCCAAAGAACATGGGCGAAGCTCACATATTTTTAGAAATTTCTTAGAAGCCATGTTCTCAGCACATGTCTTACTTCCCCACGATATAAAAAATATTTCACACTGCCTCCTGTCCCCAGCAGAATATTTGTTATGGGACAGGCATTGGAAAAGCCATTTTAAAACATTATCAGATTCATATTCTGCGGATGCTAATAAGAGGAATTTTACGGTAGTCCAACTAGCTGGTGAAGGTGACTTACAGAAACCAGCAGACCAATTGGAAACCTTGAATAAAGAAGCGCTGCAGGACATCGCTCTCGCAGCAAAAACCTCTTTACTTCTCGTGCATGATGAGTCAATGCCAACAATGCATTTTTCTACTATTAAACAAGGGACAGATGAAAGTTTTATCAAATTTGTGGACAGACTTAGAGATGCTCTGGAGAAACAGATAGAGAGCACAGAGGCAAGGAAGGAACTCTTATGTAAACTTGCCTTGAGTAACTCAAATGAAAAATGCAAAGCCATTTTGAGGTCTCTACCCATGGATACAGACCCCACCACAGAGCAAATGCTAGAATGCTGTACACGTCACATGTCCACTGAAAATACAGTGGCCCAAGCAGTTGCCAAAGGTATTGCTGAAGGAGTTTCTGGGGCATATGCAGTAATACCTTCTAAAGACCAAGCTAGATGCTATCACTGTGGGGATCTTGGACATTACATAAAGGATTGCCCAGATAGATCACCCCCCCGATACCACCGTAACAATTACCAAAGACCCCAGAATCAGCAGCGCTACCAGCAGCGTCCGTTAAACTCCTTGCGCCGCCTGGTCGAGCCCCGGGCGCTGACAACAAATCAAAGGCCACCCAGACGCAACCACGCACCAACCCAGGATGTTCCGGACCACAAGAAGAGGATCCAACCCACGGGGCAACCCAGATGGGAACCCGCCGTCAACTGGTAACTGCTTTGTCCATCAACTTTAATAATAAGAATGTTCACCGTGTTCCCACAGGCAAATATGGGCCAAAAGGCGGTCCTTCGTACATTTTAATTATAGGTGACTCTCTTAATAGCCCAAAGGAGATCTTCGTTGTTCCAGAAGTGCTGACAGTGCAGCCAGGACAAGAGATTCTTGTCCAGGTATACTGCATAGACTCACCATTTTTTCTTTCAAAGGGAACTCCAATAGCACAAGCCTTTTTACTCCCAAAGGATCACAGGGAACAGATTCCTCTCAACCCTACAGCTATGTGGGCACAAGTCGTGGGACCATCCAAGCCTACCATCGAGTGCGGCCTCACCTGCAAAGGCGAGAAGACCCACCTACCAGGGATGCTGGACACCGGTGCTGATGTGACCATCATCGCCCGCTCAGAATGGCCAGCACACTGGGATCTACAACCTATTGCAGGCATGATTTCAGGTATTGGCGGAGCTACAGTGTCCATGAGAAGCAAGAACAACATCCTTGTGGAAGGGCCTGAAGGCAAGCTGGCAACCATTCGTCCATTTGTGGTAAGGGCCCCCATCACCCTTTGGGGCAGAGACGTTCTATCCCAGTGGGGAGCTTCCCTATGTATTCCCACTCAGGATTTCTAATCAGGGCCACTGAGCTAAGTGCGCTGCCAGAAACACCTCGTCTCACCTGGAAAAGTCACAAGCCACTCTGGATTGAACAGTGGCCCCTTAATAAAGCCAAGCTGCACGCCCTAAACACCCTCGTGGAAGAACAGCTCGCAAAAGGCCACATAGTAGAGTCCAACAGCCCTTGGAACTCTCCAGTCTTCGTTCTGCCAAAGCCTGGGACAAACAGGTGGAGGTTCCTCCACGACCTTCGCAGAATCAACGAGGTCATCGAGGACATGGGCCCCCTCCAACCTGGCCTGCCCTCCCCATCGATGCTGCCTAGAAACTGGACACTTGCTATCATAGACATTAAGGACTGTTTCTTCAGCATTCCTCTACACCCTGAGGATGCTCCACGGTTTGCTTTTTCCATTCCCTCTCTTAACAAGGAGGCCCCGCTCAAAAGATATCATTGGCGTTATCTTCCTCAAGGCCTGAAAACCAGTCCCGCTATTTGCCAGTGGTACGTGGCTCACACCCTGTCTCCTGTTCGGAAATCATTCCCCGATGCTATCATCCATCACTATATGGATGACATCCTGGTGTGTGCTTCAGACAAAGCTTACTTGGACAATACAGTTAAAAAGACTATTGAAACCATAGAAAAGGCAGGAATGGAGATTCGTGAGGACAAAATCCAGTACACCAAGCCATGGACTTACCTTGGAGTCCAGATCCGGGAAAGGATCATCGTACCTCAGCAGATCACCATAAATGATGACCCAAAAACCCTCAGGGACTTACACAGCCTGTGCGGATCCATCAACTGGGTATGTCCACTGCTAGGAATTACAACAGAGGACCTTGCTCCCTTGTTCAACCTTCTCTGTGGACCTAAGGACCTGGACTCGGACTCTCCCTGCACTCTCACAGAAGGAGCCAGAGGTGCCATCACCAAAGTCCAGGAAGCCCTGTCTTCACGCAAAGCCCATCGCTTCGAGCCCAGCCTGCCTTTCCAGTTCATCATCCTGGGAAAAGCACCTAGATTCCATGGACTGATTTTCCAATGGGACTCCCAGCTTCGAGACCCTTTGTTGATACTGGAATGGGTCTTTACAAGTAGCCAGCCTACAAAGACACTTACCACCTACCAGGAGGTCATAGCACATTTAATAAAAAAGGCAAGGACTTGCCTTCGATCTCTTTCAGGTTGTGAGTTCGAATGCATATACTTACCAATAACTCTTACAGACTTTGAGGATTTGATCCAGACCAATGAAAGCCTCCAGTTTGCCCTGGATAGCTACACGGGCCAAACTTCAGTTAAGATCCCAAAACACAAACTTTTTAACCCTGATGTAACCTTCCATTTGATTCCAAAACGAATCCAAAGTAGAAAACCTCTCAAGGCTCTAACACTCTTTACAGATGGCTCAGGGTCTTCCCACAAGTCGGTGGTTACATGGAGAGACCCCCAAACACAAGATTGGCACTCTGACATACAAATAGTGGAGGGATCTCCACAGAACGCAGAATTAGCAGCTGTTGTCAGAGCCTTTGAAAAGTTTAAAAATGCGCCTTTCAATCTGGTTACAGATTCAGCTTATGTCACTGGGATAGTGATGAGAGCAGAACATGCTTTTCTCAAAGAGGTTTCCAATCCAAAGTTGTACCAACTGCTCTCTAAATTAATACACCTAATCTCCCACAGAAAGCAACCTTACCATATAATGCACGTGAGGTCACACACGGACCTCCCAGGTTTTGTTGTAGAAGGCAACAGGAAAGCGGATGCATTAGCAATGGCAGCAGAAACTGCTAATGTTCCTAACATCTTTGCCCAGGCAAAGTTGTCACACGCGTTTTTTCATCAAAATATACCTGCCCTTATGAGAATGTTTAAGCTCTCAAAGGATCAGGCAAAGGCTATCGTGGCTACGTGTCCGAACTGTCAGAATTATCAGATACCATCCATGGGGATGGGAGTCAATCCCTGAGGTCTGAATAGCTGCCAGCTGTGGCAGACAGATGTAACTCACTTCGCACCTTTTGGAAGGTCAAAATATGTGCATGTATCGGTCGACACGTTTTCAGGAGCAGTATTTGCATCATCACATGCAGGAGAAAATACCATGCACACAATAAAACACTTTCTCCTCGCTTTTGCCGCCCTGGGTGTACCAAAAGAGATTAAAACAGATAATGGACCAGCCTACACTTCCTGCAAGTTAAAGGAGTTCTTCAATGAATGGGGAATAGCACACAAGACCGGGATACCTGTAAACCCCACGGGACAATCCATCGTGGAAAGGACACATCAAACCCTCAAAAGAGTCCTTGATCAACAGAACAGAGACACGAGAATCACATCTCCAGTGGAAAGACTTTGCAAGGCTCTCTACGTCATCAACTTCCTGAACTGTACAGCATCAGAGCCTGACCCACCAATACTTCGCCACTTTGCAAATACCACCCAAGCAAAGCTCACTGAGAAACCACCTGTGCTTGTGAAGGACCCTGAAACACACCAAATTTCTGGGCCTCACCAGTTGATTACCTAGGGTAGAGGATATGGATGCGTGCTACTACCATCCGGTCCGAGGTGGTACCCAGGAAAAAACATAAAGCCATACCTAGGCACTGTGAACACTACTCCTGCAAACGGGGACAAGAACTCTCCTGAGGCAAACACAAGACCACCTCAAAACCAAACCAGCTCTGCCTGGAGGCGAAGACATCGCCGAATACCCACAAACACAAGAACAGACTGCCCCATTACAAGACAGCAGACAAAACTGAAAGCTAAACAACAGTCTGCTGCATCAGGCCATAGATAGCCTTAACACAAAAGTGTTCTCTGAACTATATGTTGTTACACTGTTTTTTTGTATTTAAACAAAAAAACCAAACCAAACCAAACCAAAACAAAAAAAAAACAAAAAAACATGTTATTCCCTCTCCCTAACCTTTTAAAACCCCTTAACCTTCTACCCACTCCTCCTCCCTTAGTGTAGCTTAGAAATTAAAAGAAAAAGGGGGGGAGGAGGGGAACACGAAAAGAACAAGGCAGAAAACCCTCTCATCATAAAGATAACTAATTCTGCTTATATTCCCTATCAGAAGCCCTATTCCTGCCCAAAGATGAAAAATATCTCCGTTGCTGCTGTCCTCACTGCTGCCTGGATGTTCTTCACCGTAACGCGTGCCTTCAGCTGGATTAGCCCACAGCCTAGCCATAATGTTTGGGTAACCTTAGCAAAAACATTAAAACAGGACAACATGTGCTTGTCCATGGGAAGCATTGATAATCCACTTTCCACATGTCTAGTAGGAATTCCCTTTGTAGCTGATGACTGGCCTGTCTATAACTCAGAGCTTCTCCGCACCACAGGTAAGAGACCCAATGTGGCTGATACTTGGGACAAGTGGACAAAAATTCTGCCAGATGCTCGAGAGGAACCCCAAGAATTAGATCTGTTGGGGTCCTCCAAGGCCACATACTGTGTCAAATTTTACTTTAGATGTCCAAAAAACAATTGGCCAGAAACTGACCAGACCAAAAACACATATCGAAAAGAGATATCACCAATTAACAAAGCCTATAACTCTCACGATTGGTGCAATTACACGGCTCGTGTGATTTCTGTGTCCTCTCTCCATCCCAAAGTATTACCCAAGGGAATGTTTCTCATCTGTGGTGACAGAGTATGGGCTGGGATCCCTTCCCGACTCCAGGGAGGTCCCTGTGATAGTGGAGCCCTGGAAAATGTTAAAAATAGTCTTTGAAAATATTAGGCCTTGTGTTCTCACAGATCACTGCACCTGCGTAAGCAGTATGATAAATGATATAATTGTTAGATGTGATGATTGTTTAGTAGTTAAATGTAATTATTATATAACCATAAGAAGAATAGTGAGAAACTATGTTGGAAATTTAAAGGGGGCTATGTTTAGCTGAAATCTGTGTATACAATAGAACAATATAAGTTTGATAATTATCATGAAAGTTATATAACGATAGAGTATAAAACACGTTCACCTTGAATGTATGGTCAGAATCAGATTTGGGTGGAAATCGCCCCGATTCCCAGAGCTCTTCAATAAAAAGCACTGCACATAATTGCTTCTGTGATTATGTGTTTTTGAATGCTAACATTTTGGCGACCCAGATGGGACCCTGCGGGTGCTGCTGAAGCGAGTTTCGCGACTCGACCACGCTCCAGCCGGCACCGAGGGATTCTCAGGGAGCTCGATCGGCCGCGACCGCTTCTGCCGCTCGCAACGTCCCCAGGAGAAAGGTAAGGTGCTTTTTACTTTGGTTTGGGTGCCTGCCAATAAGACGCAGCGAAAGCTACACTTGGTTGGGCTAAAGGAATTCCTGTCGGTACAAGCCTAGGTGCCGTTCCATAAGACAATTGCGAAAGCGTTACGGGTTTGGCAATTTGTGGTATATTTGGAATGGAGAAACCTGAAGGGATTTTGGGCGGAAACACCTCTATCCCCCAAAGTTCTCATTTGGGGTGCTTATTAGCACATTGGAAACAGGGTAATTTTGGGGAAGAATTACGTAAAGCTAAGTTGATTGATTATTGTAATACATGGTGGCCAGAATATGCCTTGGAGAATGGTGAAAAATGGCCAAAATACGGTACTCTGCAATATAACACTATTTCGCAGTTAATGTCGTTTTGTAAACAAGAAGGAAAATGGGATGAGGTTCCGTATGTTGATTTGTTTTTCTATTTACGGGGAAAGCCAGAATGGCAGAATGAATGTGAATTAATGATGGTTAAAACATCTGCAGGCAATAAGTGTGGGGTTTGTGAGGAACGTTGTTTAGAACACTTGGCATTAAAAGAAAGCCTGAGTAGGGAAAATTATACAGATATTGATTTACAGGTAGCTCCAATAGGAACAAGAGAACCTAACCCTATCCCACTGCCTGCTCCTAACCCACCTAATCCTGAACCTGTCTCGTCTAGTACACCCTTCCCTCTTTATTCTCCTCTCCCATCGTCACCTGATCTCTCTTCCTCGGAAGATGAGCAAAACCTAACTGTGGCAGGAAGGAGAGAGAGAGAATCAACGACCCCAGTAGCCCACAGAACCAGGAGTCGGTCTAACCTTGCCCCGGTTATGGATAGAAAGGACATAGGCAGACAAAAATGGACTGTAATCGCCCCCTTACGGCAAGGTGTAGGAGTGGAAGGGCCAGTATTTGTAAAAGTGCCTTTTACTCCTGCAGATTTAGTTATTTGGAAACAAACAGCTGGAACCTATAGAGAAAATCCTGATAAAATGGCACGAGTAGTAAAAATGGTTATAAAAACTCAAAATCCCGACTGGGATGACATACAAGTAATATTAGATACTTTGATGGATTCTACTGAGAAAGAGGTGGTACTTAGGGCAGCCAAAGAGAGGGCAAGAGAAGATATCAGAAATGGGCTAGTAACAGGGAATTTAGATGTGAATTTCCCAACTGAGGATCCAAATTGGGACCCTAATTTATTAACTGATATAAGGAGACTACGGAAATATCAAGAGTGGATCCAAATAGGAGTTCAGAATGCTGTGCCCAAAACTATAAATTGGTCTAAACTATATGAAGTTCGGCAGGAAAAGAAGGAATCTCCCACTGCGTTTTTGGAAAGGCTTAAGGAGGTAGCAAGAAAATATAGAGATCTCAAAATGGACACAGAACAAGCAAAGGTTCAGCTTGCTCTCATATTTTTGGGCCAATCACAGGACGACATTCGTAGAAAATTGCAAAAATTAGAAGGGGAAGAACTAAGGAATTTGGATAAGCTACTTGAGGTTGCTTGGAAGGTATACAACAATCGTGAAAGAGAAACTAGTAAAAGGCAACAGCAGAATCTGTTGGCAGTAATACAAGGAAAAGGGAACCCAAATTTCAGGGGTCGTAACGGGAATAATCAAAATAGGAGACCAGTCACGCAAAGGTTAAGACTAAATCAATGTGCATATTGCAAGCTGGAGGGGCACTGGAAGCGAGATTGTCCAAGCCTGAATAACCAGTTTCACCGGGACAATCAGTTCCAGCAGGTAACCAAGGAGATGGTCCTGGGGGAGTATACCAGCTGACTAGACATAGAACTGGTAGAACAAGTTAAGGAACCCGTTATAAATATACAATTAGGGCATAAAGAGGTCAAATTTCTAATAGATACAGGAGCTACTTACTCGGTATTGAATGATTTGCAAGGAGAAATTGGGGACAAGGAAACAACAATAGTCGGCGCTACAGGGAAAGAGGAAAAACGGCCATTCTTGCAACCCCTAGATTTGTGTTTTGGGAACAAAGTTATAACACATGAATTCCTATACGTACCTGAGTGTCCAATTCCACTTTTAGGGAGAGATTTGCTAGCAAAACTTGATGCAGTAATAACCTTTGAAAATGGAGACCTTATAATGAAAATACCTGAATCAAAGACGGGACAGATATTAATGATCAAAGAAAAACCTGTTCCCTCTATCCCTAGGGAGGTAGAAGATGCAGTGATTCCCTCTGTATGGGAGACAGATATACCAGGGAAATCTAAATTGGCACAACCAGTGCATGTAGAATTAAAGGAAGGGGCAAGGGCTGTACAAGTCAAACAGTATCCCATAAAACCAGAAGCACGGCAAGGAATAGTAAAGATAATTGAAAAATTCTTGAAATACCGAATTTTAGAAGAATGTGAATCAGAATTTAATACACCAATATTTCCAGTGAAGAAGCCAAATGGTGAATATAGATTAGTGCAGGATTTGAGAGCAATAAATAAGATAACAAAGGACATTTATCCAGTGGTAACAAATCCCTACACATTGCTAACATCCGTAAAAGAGAAATACAAGTGGTTTACTGTAATTGATTTAAAAGATGCCTTTTTCTGCATTCCCCTTGACAAAGAAAGTAGGAAACTGTTTGCTTTTGAGTGGGAAAACCCAGGGAACGGAAGAAAAACCCAGCTCACTTGGACACGACTCCCACAAGGCTACAAGAATTCCCCCACCCTATTCGGAAACCAACTGGCAAAGGAGCTGGAGATTTGGACCGAAAATGGGCAAGTACCAAGAGACCAGTACCTGTTGTTGCAGTATGTTGATGATATACTAATAGCTACAGAAGAAAAAGCAACCTGTATAAAGGTAACCATTGAGATTTTAAATTCATTGGGAATGGGAGGTTACAAAGTATCCAGAGGAAAGGCACAAATTGCCCAACAGACTGTGATCTACCTGGGATGTGAAATTTCACAAGGGCAACGAAAACTAGGCACTAACTGTATCCAAGCTATTTGTGCTATTCCAGAGCCCCAGAATTTACATGAGCTGCGAGTCTTCCTCGGGATGGCAGGATGGTGTTGCTTGTGGATCGTGGACTATGGACTGATTGCAAAGCCCCTGTATGAAGCTCAGAAGACGCAGCCATTCACCTGGGGCAAACCACAGAAAGAAGCCTTCCTAAAATTAAAGGAAGCACTGACAACTGCTCCAGCATTAGGGTTACCCGATCTGTCTAAAGACTTTCAGCTGTTTGTACATGAAAGGCTGCACCTAGCACTCGGAGTCCTGACCCAACATCTGGGAAGCTGGAAAAGGCTGGTGGGCTACTTTTCCAAACAACTTGACAACATAAGTGCTGGGTGGCCTCCATGTCTGCGGGCAGTTGCAGCCACTGTGATGCTGATACAAGAAGCCAGGAAGCTTACTATGGGAAGGCACATAGATGTCTATGTACCACACATGGTAACCACCGTCTTAGAGCAGAAGGGGGGCCATTGGCTATCCCCAAGCAGGATGATGAAATTCCAGGTAGTCCTGACTGAGCAGGATGATGTCACATTAAAAACAACTAACCTTTTGAATCCAGCTCTGTTCCTAGGTACCACAACTGAAGAAGGCCCATTAGAGCATGACTGTGTAGAGGTAATAGAGTACACATATTCAGCATGAGAAGACCTGAAAGATGTCCTGCTAGAACAGCCAGAGTGGAAGCTGTTTACAGATGGGAGCAGCTTCATGGAAAACGGAACCAGATACGCTGGATATGCGGTAACAACAGTCAGTACAGTAGTGGAGGCAAAAGCATTACCACCAAATACATCTGCCCAGAAGGCAGAACTGGTTGCTTTAACCAGGGCACTAGAATTAAGTGAAGGGAAAAAGGTAAATATCTGGACTGACTCAAAATATGCTTTTGGAGTGGTGCATGTACACAGAGCACTGTGGAAAGAAAGAGGATTACTATCCTCTCGAGGTACGCACATTAAACATCAGGATGCAGTCCTGCAATTGATAAAAGCAGTACAGAAACCTGAACAAGTGGCAATTATACACTGTAAAGCACACCAATCAGGAAACTCCAAAATCTGTGAGGGAAATCAAAAGGCAGACTGGGCAGCCCGACAGGTTGCTCGAGAGGTGCAAACAACAATGGCATTGATACCTTTAAAGCTTAATGTATCCCAATTCAATTTGCCTCCAAAACCAAAATATTCAGTAGAAGATGAGAGACTGGCACGTTTGCTAAATGCACAAAAGAATTCAGAGGGATGGTATGTGACTGCACAAGGACAAATAGTGGTACCCCCCTTGATAATGAGAGAAGTTCTACAAATTAAACATAACGAATGTCATTGGGGAGCAGAGGCATTGGTAAAATTGCTAAAGCAAAGTTTAATTTCAGTACGGATGTTAACAATGGCAAAATCAGTAATGTCAAAATGTGATATCTGCTTGAAAAACAATCCAGTGGCTAGGCGACAGGCACAGCTAGGAAGAATTCGGATAGGAATAGAGCCAGGAGACTATTGGCAGGTAGATTTTGTAGAACTGCCAAGAACTCGAGGATACAAATACCTGTTAGTGGGGGTTGACACATTCTCTGGGTGGCCAGAAGCCCTTCCCTGTCGCACAAACCAAGCAAAGGAAACAGTTAAGTGGTTACTACAGGAGATTATTCCCAGGTTTGGGGTACCCCTAGGGGTATCATCAGATAGGGGGCCCCATTTCATAGCTACAGTAGTGAGAGAGGTAAGTAGATTGCTGGGGATAACCTGGGACCTCCACACACCATGGAGACCCCAGTCGAGTGGACAGGTAGAGAGGATGAATCAGACACTAAAAAGGCAAATCAGTAAAATATGCCAAGAAGCCAAATTGCAGTGGCCCCAGGCTTTGCCAATAGCACTGTTGAGGATTCGGATAAAGCCTAGGAGTGGGATGTCAGTCAGTCCTTATGAGATATTGTATGGGAAACCATATGAATCTCCTGAGCCTAACCCTAATGTACACATCACAGGAAAGCAGGAAGTGTATAATTATGTTCTGTCTCTCGGAAAAGCTTTAGCTCGGCTCCGGAGCATCCTCGTGTGGAATAGACCACTGACTCTTGAGAACCCAGTTCATAACATACATCCAGGAGACGAGGTGTACATCAAGAACTGGAACGAAGAACCGCTGAAAGAAAAGTGGAGTGGACCCCATCAGGTACTACTGACCACCTTTACAGCAGTCAAAGTAGCCGGCGTGGACCCCTGGATTCACTACACCCGAGTGAAGAAAATTCATCCTGGATCACGGACTGTGTAAACTGTGGAACCAACAAGGCTGCAGATAAGACGTGTTTAATTACTTTGAGAATGCTATCGGTAATTGTGCTAACGTTATGGTCATTAATGTCTTTGGGATGTGGAATGCAAAATGATCAACTAACTACTCTTCATTCTAGAATGAAGAGAGAGGTACAAGCAGAAACACAGGTGATAAAGGTTTCTAATGCAGTTCGGGCTGAGAATGTAATGATCGGATTAGTCAAAGATTTTGCCAAAATGCAAAACACCAGTAGAATAACTGCCTGTCTGCCAATACCAAAGGCAGCAGGAGATCCGGTAAATTGGGGAATCATAACATCAAAATTACCTGAAATACAAAAGAACAAAACAATTACATGTAAACAGGTACCCGAATCGAGGCAAGTAATCAAGGAAACTTGGGAGAAAATAGGAATATGGATGAGACCCATGGACCAGAAAGACTGTATTCTAAGTGATGGCATACTAGGAACCCCTATGGGAGAATCAGGAGGCATCACACAATGGCAATGCTATTTACCACACTATAAAAAGATTATAGAAAATGTTACAGAAACCACTCTGGTATGGAAGTGTGAGGCCAAGGATCAGAAAAATCAGATACAGCCTTGGGACAGTGCGTGGTCTGTGAGTATTCTTCAAAGATTCCAATACATAGCAAACACCCCTTGGTGTATTAAGTGGGAAGGCCCCGAGAATGAAACAGATCCAGCAGTAACGAACACTGCCACTAGTAGCAGAACGAGGGCAGACAAAGTAAGTTGGTGGGCATGTAATAAAACGTATGACTGCACTTCTGATGATATAGAGATAAAACAGATGCCACCCCTGGCAATAGCCCTAAAAATTGGTTGTGCTTGCAGAGGGATCAAACATAAACAAGGCAGAGTGAATTATAAAGCAGTTATAGGAAGTACCAGAATTACAATCCGAGGTCCAGGACAATTTGTATGGGCAGCAAGTGATGGCACCTGGACAACACATCTACCTGTAGACGGGAAAGTAAAGGAAATTACTTTGGGCCTTCCAACCTTATGTCCAATTTGGAAAAAGTCCCCATTTAACGGAAAACATGAACTTCTGCAGATAAGAGCAAGACGGGAAGTTCAAGACAATGAAAATCCAGATGACACTTGGCAAGAACCCTCTAGTGGAGTGAAATTTGGGTGGGCCCTAGAGTCATTACTTGGTCCTATAGCAAACTATCAGAGTAGGGAGATGCTGTACAAACTTACAGGTCAGGTAGATAGACTGGCAAGAGTCACCCGAGAAGGATTTAAAGAATTAAACATACAATTACAAGCCACCACAAAAATTACTTTACAAAATCGATTAGCCTTAGATTTGTTACTCTTGAAAGAGCATGGAGTATGTGGATTTTTAAAGGGACAAGTTGATCATTGCTGCGTTCATATCCCAAATGTAACTGCAGATGTAGAATATGACATCAATCAGTTGAAACAAATAGAGCATGAAGCACAAGAAGAGCAAAAGGACTTGACTACAAGCTGGCTAGGAAAAATCTTTAAAGGGTTAGGATGGAATGTGAGTTCATGGGTTAAATCTATCATTGAGAGTGCGATAATCCTACTAATTGTATTCTTAGCAATTTGGTTATTTTACAGCATCTTAAAGGGAGAGATACAGAAGAAGACGTCCTGGAACCAGAAAATAATAAAGGCACTGACACGAGATCCACGCCCACCATCTACTGGTTCTCCAGTTTGTGATAGCATCCACATCAACCCTGGATTTGAAGAACATCAAGCATAAATTGAAGAATAAAGGACTGTATCAAGTGAAAACATTTACACCTATAGTGAAGTGAAAATGCTTTCAAAGGGGGGAATGATAGTGGAGCCCTGGAAAATGTTAAAAATAGTCTTTGAAAATATTAGGCCTTGTGTTCTCACAGATCACTGCACCTGCGTAAGCAGTATGATAAATGATATAATTGTTAGATGTGATGATTGTTTAGTAGTTAAATGTAATTATTATATAACCATAAGAAGAATAGTGAGAAACTATGTTGGAAATTTAAAGGGGGCTATGTTTAGCTGAAATCTGTGTATACAATAGAACAATATAAGTTTGATAATTATCATGAAAGTTATGTAATGATAGAGTATAAAACACGTTCACCTTGAATGTATGGTCGGAATCAGATTTGGGTGGAAATTGCCCTGATTCCCAGAGCTCTTCAATAAAAAGCACCGCATATAATCGCTTCTGTGATTATGTGTTTTTGAACGCTAACACCTGTACCCTTGGAAAACTTTCTACCCTTACTCCAAACATCACCCTGTTACATAATTGGAAAAAAGAAAGCGGATCAAAACGACAAAAAAGGTCCTACACTGAATTTGATGAAAATTGTGATCCTAAATTATACGATTGGAACAAACCAAAAAAGATTGCTGTCTCCCTGTTCTTACCCTGGGTAGCTGCAGCTAAAGCCCTCGGTGAAATAAATCACCTTGGGTGCTGGCTCAGTAAACAAGCTAACGCTACATCTGCAGCCTTGACTGATCTCTTAAAGGAAGAAGAAACCACAAGACAGGCTTCGCTCCAAAATCGAGCAGCAATCGACTTCTTGCTGCTTGCCCATGGACACGGCTGTGAAGACTTCGAAGGGATGTGCTGCTTCAACCTCTCTTCACACTCAGAATCCATCCATGCGAACATCCAGAAACTGAAAGATCTCGTGAAGGACTTGAAAGTAGAAAGAATCCCAGACTGGGTCAATGAACTTTTCGGGCAATGGGGATTAACAGGATGGGCTGCATCCTTGGTTAAGGGAATGTTGTTGATTCTCCTTGTAGTTGTTATTGTGTTAGCTATGTTCTCGTGCCTTGTTCACTGTTTCAAAAGAAATATAGTGAATGCCTTTTTTGTAAAAACAGAAAGTGGAGTTGTAGTAAACCCCATAGATTTAGGAAAAGCACCATGGAGGATATGAACAATAGGAATGCTGAAACAGCAAAAGAAAATTCCTGTTTTCCTGTCCTCCACCCCTAACCTATCTCTGTAACCCTATAAGGCAATGTCATGTTAACCCCTTGCCATTGGTCAAGCTTGGATCCTTTCCAACCCTATAGAAGAAGCATACTGTACCCCATTAGTTGAGAAAGAAGAAGAGCAGAGACCCTTCACGGACCTCCCCAAATAAAGCCGTCTCCGTGGAACAGTCTGCGTCTTCTCCTTCTCCTCTCTCTCCGTCTGCTGCAGCCTCAAGCCCGGGGCACCACTACCTAGCAAGCAAAGCTGAAATCCTAAGAGCTTGCAATCACTATAGAGCTGAAAATCACCATGCTTGCTAGATGGTAGCCCTGCGGTGTTGGCATAAGTGAGCTAGCTTCGGGCACCCGGTCCCTACCCAGTGACTGAGCTCCTGAGCCCTATTGCTCTGCTTTATAATAAGGCCAAATCAGAGAGGTTATTAAAAGAGGTTTTTTATTTTTGTGTGTGTGTAGTTGAAAGAAAAGTGGTATGTAGGGTGTTAGAAAAAAAGTGAAAAACAGAGGCAGGGGATGAATAGATAAGATCTTGAAAATGGAACAGAAAACCAGTAAGTTGGATACGGGAAAAAAAAGAAGGGAATAAAGGCATATTAGGAGAAATACCCCAAGATAGGCCTTTGGGAGCCATGATAGCTAACAAAAATACAACTCCTTGCAAAAAAAAAAAAATACAGGGTATGCAGTAGTTGATGGGAAAAACATGCAAACTATGGAAAAAGGGAAATTAACCTTAAACTAGTAAGCTCAAACTTGTGAATTATATACTTTAAAAAGAGCACTAGACTATTTAGCACAAAAGAAAGGAACTATATATACTGATTCAAGGTATGCCTTTAGAGTAGTACATACCTTTAAAAAAATTTAAACGGGAGATTACTTAATTCAAGAGGAAAAGGATTAATACATGAGGAATTTATTTTAGAGGTTTTAGAAGCATTAAAATTACCTAAAAGAGATAACTATAGCACATATTAAGGGACACCAAAAGGCAAAGACCTCAGAAATAAGAGGAAATAATTTGTCAGATCAGGAAGCTAAGGATGCAGAAGAAAATGGAGTTGAAAGAGTTATGTTAATATTATCTCCAAATGAGGAAAAATTGGAAATTCCAAAGTTTAGTGGAGCAGAGAAAAAAGAATTAAACAAGATAGGAGGTGAACAAGATGAATCAGGAAAATGGAAACTTCCTGATGGAAGACAATTACATAATAAAATGCTTACTAGTGAAATAAAAAGGGCAGGAGATCTTTCTCCTTTTAATGCCTTTATTAAAAGTGATCAGCTCAATGTTGGGAGGCTCGACGGGTCTGCGGTCTCACCATCGTCGCTCCCAGGAGTGGCTCAGAGGAGGAGGAAAGTGCAGCTTTGTCCTCTAAGGGGCAGAGCTGGGGGTCCTGTCCTCACAAGAGTAGTGGGGGTAAACCCCATGTTCCAACTTTTGGGTTTGCCATCTAGGGTCCTGGCCCCAGCTGAAGTCTTCTTTTGCCTAGGGTGAGGGGCAACAAAGGTTCTCAGCATCTCTGCAGGCTCTGGACCTTTGACCTAATGTCTAGACATCACTTCGATCTCCTAATTCTGTACTGGCTCGTTGGTTTTGGGTTTTTTTTTTTTGGTGAGTGTGGTGGGGGTCCTCTCTCATTGCATTCTGGGTCTGAGGTTATTTGCATGTACTCCGATGTCTCTTCTTTGCACTGTCCTAGAAGGGCCATCAACCTGGCGTACTGATACAAAAAGGGGAATTCTCAATAATAGAGGGTTAACGACCGACACTTAACAGGTGAGTACAACATGCAGCTAACAAAGAACTCTCCTCGGCTAGCGATCAGCTCCCAACTCAACTTGTAACTGTAACCCTTTTTTTAAAAAAAAAAAGAGTAAGCCTTTTTTACTCATAACAACTAGGAAAATATTAGAAGACTTACATCAGAAAACCCACTGGGGTACTCAGGCTTTGTGTGATCATTTTTTAAAGGAACTATGGGTGCATTGGGATGTTTGGAGTAGCAAAGCAAGTAACTGAAAGATGTATAATTTGCCAAAGGATAAATAAAAAAAAAAGTGATGAAAAAAACAACATTAGGAGGAGGTGAGTTAGCTCGTTGACCATTTCAAAGTATCCAAGCAGAAGTTTAGATTTGTTAGGCTCTGGATTTAATGGTAAAAAAAACAAAAACAAAAACGTTTAATCCAGAAGAAAGAGAATATGCCATATGTTGGACAGATTTTAGGAGAATAAAAATTTTTAAAGTATCAAAAAACCGCCGAGACAAAACAAGAAAAGAAAAAGGGGAAAAGGAGAGGGAGGGGAACAAGAAAAAAAAAAAAAAAAAAAAACATAAAAAAGAGTGAGATCCTTTGCAGGTCTTGCCCCCACCGTTCGCGGCCGAGGCGCCTGTCTCAGATCCTGGCTTGCCGCCCGCCTCAGCTCCACCTGTCCCGGTCCCGGCGCCTCTCCCGCCCTAGGTCCCGGTTCGCTGCCTGCTTCAGCTCCACCTGCCCCAGTTTCCATCCCAGCTGCGGGCTCGCTGCCCACGGCAGCTCCACCTGCCCCCGCCTACACCCCAGCCCCAGCCCTGCCAGTGAATTTGTCTGCCCTGGTCCCGGTTGCCTGGCCTGTGGCCGCTCTGCCAGCCATGCCGGGGGGGGGGGAGGGGTCTGTCCTGCCACGTGGTCCGTGGTCACCGCGCAGACCGCACTGAGGGGGGTCCCGACCGTCCCATCCCCGGCTGCCCTGCCCGTGCCAGCTGCGCTGGGCACTGCTGCTGCTGGGGTCTCCCGCCTGCTTTGTCTCTGCTGGGAACTGCCAGATCAGCCGCCATTAAGCTATGTGGGGGCTAACCCACGCTCCGGCTCGGTCTCCACCGGAAGATCCCTCTCTGGTGGTTCCAGCAGCAGACCCTGGCCACGCTCGGCCCTTGGAAGACCGAGCCTTGGCGGGATATACTCCCCACAACCCCCCATCCTGCCCTGAGCTCCGTTCCCTTGGTAACCACAGCTCCGGCTGTTCAGGGAAACTTTCTAGAGGAAGCACCTAATTGAAACACTAGGAGCTCAGTTAAAAGGCAGCCCTCTCCAAATTCTTTCTCAAAACACGGGAGAAAGGATATAGAAGATAAAAAAGGAAAAGAGTTAGATGAAGAGATTGGTCTGTTTCCGTTAAGAGAGATTCCCAATGGGAGGGGGTGGAACGGGGTTTGTAAATGCCCCTTTGACTTCGTCTGAGGTCAGAAATTTTAAGAAATAAATCAAAGGGATTTTGGAGGATCCCATGGGCACAGCTGAACAATTAGACCAATTTTTAGGTCCAAACATTTATACTTGGGAAGAGATGCAGTCCACAATGAAAATAGTATTTTTTCAGGAAGAAAGGCAATTAATCAGAGCAGCTGGAATAAAAGCTTGGGAAAAAGATAATCTGCACGGGCCCCCTGGAGAAGACAAAATGCCAACTGCACCTCCTGAGTGGGGTCAAAATACTGAGGAGGGGAGGAATCACATGAATGAATATCTAATTTAATAATCAAGGGAATAAAAGAGGCAGCATCCCAAGGGCAAAATGCTAAAAAGGCTTTTAAGGGACACCTTTTAAGAGAGAAAGAAGAAACTCCAGCTGAATAGTTAGACTTAGGACATTATAAAAGAAATTGCACTAATCAGGTAAAAGATCTAAAAAGCTTCCGAGAGATGGGCACAGAGGGGAAATAGAGAAGTTATAAGCTCCATTTTTTTAGAGACAAACACTATTTGGAGCCTGTGATAACTTTAGAGTCCCCAAGAAGAAAAATTAGAATTTGTAGTAGACAGGGACAGAAAGAACATGCCTGTTAAACATTCCAAAAAGGTTATAGTGTAAGCAAAGACACTGTAAAAGTAACAGGAGCAAAAGGAGAGAGATTCACAGTTCCTGTCATTAAAATTGTAGTAATTAAAGGAAAAACTAGAATTTAAATAAGGAATCTATTATTAGTCCCTGGGGCAGGTAGCAACTTATTAGGAAGAAACTTACAAGTAAAACTAGGAACAGTAGTTATACCAGAGGACGGGAAAATTTGAAGCCAGTAATAAGAGAACTTATAAAAGATGAGACATTAGAACTTTATATGTCTCCTCATAATACCCCTATTCTCCCAGTAAAGAAGCCCAATAGAAACTATCTTTTATTATCTGGAGAAACTGAAGTTAAAGTTAGAGAACCTACCATGTAACTTTTGAATTTTCTGGGAGAAAAAAGATTAAGCGTATCAACAGGGAACCGGTAATTTGTAGAACCAGAGGTAAAATATTTTAGACAATAAATAAGGGTAGCTGGAAACTCAACCACGAGAGAATTGCAGGAATTTTATCTCTTCCCCCTCCCTCTTCAAAGAGGGAAATCAAAGAGCTACTCAGATTATTGGAATATTGCAGATTATTAATTGACAGGTACACACAAGCAATAAAAGTTTTATATGGAAAATTAACAAAGGAAAATGATGGTAAATTAGAAGAGTTGAAGTCAAAACTAGTCTAAGTACATGCTTAAAGCTTACCCTTGTTAGAAAAAGCATTTTCATTTGTATATAAATGTAGAAAATGGGGTAGCTCATAAAATTTTAATTCAGGAGTGGGGAGGAGTAAAGAGACCAGTAGCTTATTTATCGAAGAAGTTAGACCCAGTAAGCCACAGCTGGCCAGTATGTATTTAAGCTATAACAGCTACTGCAATCCTAGTAAAAGAAAGTTGTAACCTTACTTTTGGAAGTAAACTAGGTGTGTGTACACCTCGTACAGTCCGAGGTGTGTTGGATCAAAGAAAAGAGAAAAAGATAAGGAAAAGAAAAAGAAAGTAAGAAGGGAAGATAGAAGTTGAAGAAGGGGGGTGGTTAGCAGACTCTGGGATGTTGGAATGTGGAGTGATGATCTCTTGGTGCTGGAGGAAAACAAGAGTGGTGAATGCAGTTTCTGCATGGAGGGCAGGGAAGTGTCTTAACACATCGTTGTTAGAAGGTTGTTCGATGCAGAACTGGGGCCTGGAAAAGGTTTAGCAGAACAGGCCCTCCTTGAAGGGAAAAGAGGATATGTTGACTAAGGGAAGAAAAAGAATGTCAGGAGCACCCGGGGACGCCAAGTTTGGGGTTGTCAAGGTTGGGAGGTGTTTGACTGCTCCCATATGAGCGGCGGGGTCTCAGGAACTGCGGCAGACACCAATTCATGGAGGTGACCCGGCAGCGGTGCTGGGAGCAGATTACACAGGTTTGCTAGCCAGGAGCGGACTGGCTCAGTGGCAGAACTGCCGGGATGGCTCCCAGCTATCAGGGTCCCAAGTCCAGGATGGCAGCGGCAGCCCTGGCAAGTGGGTCAAGAGAGAGAGAGAGAGAGAGAGAGAGAGAAAGAGAGAGGGAAGAAGTGAGAGAGAGGGGGCAAAAGGGACCCAAGGCATGCCCCCAGGGTCCCCATGCCTGTGGCTGTAAATAAGGGTTTTTTTGTTTTCTTTTGCTGTTACAAAGAAGTTTTTGTTCTGAAAAATGGGTCTGTAAGGCTAAAACAATTAAATGTTGACCAAAAAGTAAAAAGCAATGATGTGATTCATCTCGTGTTAAAATCGACCTGGCCTTTCTTGTTTAACTAATTGTAGTTCATAGAAAGAAGAATTTGCCTCTGCTATTAGCACAGCTGGATACAAGAAGAACAGGCAGATGTGGAGAAAGCTTTTAGATAAATTCAGAAAGTTTTGAAGAAAGCTAATGGTAACAGTTAATGCAGTATTGTCGTTCTTTTATCACTGTGTTATTAAAAAGTCCTTTCCAGGTACTACTGAAACAGCAATCCGAACCACAGAAAGAGGGTGAATTCATGCCAGCAGAATCAAAGGACTTATGAAAGAACCTGAAGAATGGACTATCACATTTAAACCGGGTGATACCAAATTGACTATCAAACGGGGACGTAGTGGTAATGGTCTGGGAAACCCAAATGATCCAAGAAATGTACAAAGAATACCACCTAATTAAGAAATAAGGCAAAGGTTACCTCACTGGTTTCAAGCACTGCCTGAATAAAACATCTCCTTGGAGAGGAATACTTCAGACAGAAGGATCAGAACTGTTTTGGTCAAAGAGTTCGTAAATTCTGATGTTAAACTGTGAATTGTACAAGGGAGAGGGGGAATTGCCATCTCCATTAGTACCATACTGTAAACTTTATTTGATTCATCCAGATACTGGACATGCTAGCTGGGTTATAAGTAAATGTTTGAATTGTGGGAATAATTAGTATTGTGGTTCACAGAATTTATGCTCTTATTGCAAAAAGTGTTAAAGTAAAAACTTTGTTTTGTGGATGGGAATTATTAGTGCCTGTTGAATGGAAGATACCTGAGGAACGGTGGGAAACCACAGTTAAGGGGTGTCAAAAACGATTTGCCTGGAAATTAGCTAAGAGAAAGTGACAAGGAAATAGAGGGCAAGACCAGATTGGCCTCTATATTCGCCACCAAGAAGATCAAATACACCTGCTGTGGGTTGCAACCCCACAGGCATGGGAAGTGAGAGTACAAGCCATACTGGACCTCTGTTATTCCTGTCTCTGTCACTCATTTGTTGTCTTTTCCCTTTTGGGATACCAGCAAGATCATGTCACAAATGCTACAGAAAGCATCACATGGAAAGAAACCAAAGATCCTCTTTTATTACACACAAGTGGATTGCCATTGTGAGTCAGTGAGGAGCTAAGGGTGGAGCTTCCTGTGTTGCTGCTGAGTGGCTGATTATAAGAGGCCTCTGGGGAGTGCAGCAAACAGGAGTGGGCAAACAGGGGTGTGGTGAGTCTCTGGGGCGTATACAAGGCAGTTTGTGCGGCAGTTCGTGCAGGCAGGGCAAGCAGGCAGGGTTGCCAGCTCTCTTGCTAGTAAGGAGTCCTCTGTGTTCTTTGAGGTCTTTCATCTGCCTGGTTGTGTTTGAGGTGTCTGTTAGTAATGGTTTCTACACGGTCAAAAACTATGGCTGGTACAAATGTAAGTGACCAAGTCGAGCCCTCCAAAAAAGATGTTTCTGTACAGACCCATCCATGCCCAGAGTGTTTGAGCTTATTGGTGGCTTCAGGGAGTGTTGTGGAGGAGACCTGCCTGCGGTGTGAACAAATGAACGACCTCCTTTCACTGGTGACTGAGCTTACGGAGGAAGTTGAAAGGTTAAGGAGTATCAGGGAAAGTGAAAGGGAAATAGACTGGTGGAGCTCAGCCCTTCCATCTTTAAGGGAGGCCTCTCACCGAGAGACTGAGGACTTATATGCCTCCCGCTCTCAGGCAATAGAAGGGCACCCGGTAGATGAAGAGGAGTGGAAATGGGTCCCTATTCGGGGAGGTAATAACAAAAACTCCTCCCCATCCCCATCATCCAGCCAGGTACCACTTCAGAATAGGTATGAGGTCCTGGATCTAGAGACCCAACTAGATGATTTAGGAGAAAATTGTCTGCCCCGAGAACCCCCAAATTATGATTTGTCTGTAAGATGGGTCACTACCTCTAACATCAAGAAGAAAAGAAGGGTAATCGTAGTAGGTGATTCCCTTCTGAAGGGAACTGAGGGCCCCATATGTCGACCAGACCCATCCTACAGGGAGATCTGTTGCCTCCCTGGGACCTGGGTACAAAATATCACTGAGAGACTTCCTGGGCTAATTCAGCCCTCTGATTATTACCCACTGCCGATACTCCAGGCTGGCAGTGATGAGATTGAAAAGAGGAGTGTCAAGGCAATTAGAAAGGACTTCAGGGTACTGGGTCAGGTAGTTGATAGGGCAGGAGCACAGGTAGTGTTCTGCTCAGTCCCTTTGGTGGCGGAGGAAAATGAAGAAAGAAACAGGAGAATCTGCATCATCAACAAGTGGCCTAAGGGTTGGTGTCATCGGCAAAATTTTGGATTCTTTGATCATGGGGAAACTTTTACAGCGTCTGCTCTGCTAGAACCAGATGGGGTACATCTCTCTGTTAAGGGCAAAAGGTTTTTAGCTCATGAACTGGCAGACCTCATTGAGAGGGCTTTAAACTAGGTTTGAAGGGGGAAGGGGAAGCAGCTGAGCTATCTGGAAGCAGGCCTAAGGGTTGCAAGGCTAAGTCAAGGGCGAAGTCAGTAGCCCAGCTGAGGTGCGTGTATACCAATGCACACAGATTGGGCAACAAACAAGAAGAGCTGGAGGCCATGGTGCAACTGCAGAGCTATGATGTAGTTGCCATCACAGAAACATGGTGGGATGACTCACATAGCTGGAGTATTGCACTGGATGGATACAAGCTCCTCAGAAGAGATAGGAAAGGAAGAGGAAGAGGAGGGGTGGCCCTTTATATTAAGCAGACTTTCGATGCCGTAGAAATTGAAACTAAGGAAGATGGATTTGAATGTCTATGGGTAAGAATTAAGGGGAAGGCCAACAAGGCTGACACCCTACTGGGAGTCTGTTATCGTCCACCCAACCAGGAAGAAGAGGTAGATGACTTATTCTATAAGCAGCTAGGTAATGTTTCAAGATCATCAGCCCTTGTTCTTGTGGGTGACTTCAACCTACCAGACATCTGCTGAGAACTTAATACAGCAGTAAAGAGGCAGTCCAGGAAATTCTTAGAATGTATGGAGGACAACTTTCTGTCGCAGCTGGTGG
The DNA here is from genome assembly GCF_012460135.2 of Molothrus ater. Taxonomy (NCBI): domain Eukaryota; kingdom Metazoa; phylum Chordata; class Aves; order Passeriformes; family Icteridae; genus Molothrus; species Molothrus ater. Next base: position 2,395,460 of record NC_050510.2, on the reverse strand, counting down.
GTGAACCCACCAGGGGAGGGGCTATGTTAGATCTGCTGTTTGCAAATAGAGATGGGCTGGTGGGAGATGTGGTGGTTGGAGGTCTCTTGGGGCAGAGTGATCATGAAATAATAGAATTCTCAATATTTGGTGAAGTCAGGAGGAGCACCAGTAAGACTCTTACACTGAACTTCTGGAGGGCAGACTTTGGCCTGTTTAGGAGACTTATTCAGAGCGTCCCTTGGGAAACAGCCCTTAAAAACAAAGGAGTTGAGGAATGGTGGGCATGCCTCAAAACAGAGATCTTGAGGGCACAGGAACAGACTGTCCCTGTGTGCCGAAAGATCAGTCAACGGGGTAAACGTCCAGCCTGGTTGGGCAAGGAGGTTTTGGAGGTACTTAGGAATAAAAAGAGGATGTATCAGCGTTGGAAGGAGGGTCAGGTCTCTAAGGAAGTATTCAAGAAGGCTGCTGGAGCATGCAGAAAAAAAATTAGGGAGGCCAAAGCTCATTTTCAACTTAGAATGGTGACTTCTGTAAAGGATAATAAAAAATGTTTTTACAAATACACTAATGCTAGAAGGAAAGGTAAGACCAGCCTTTGTTCTTTATTGGACAAGGGAGGGAAGTTAGCATCTGCAGATGAGGAGAAGGCAGAAGTGCTTAATGCCTACTTTACCTCAGTTTTTAGTGGGAAGATGACTTGCCCTCAAGACACCTGCCTGCCTGGAATGGTTGATGGTGTCAGGGAGCAGAATGGTCCCCCCATTATCCAAGAGGAGGCAGTCAAAGAATTACTGAAATGCTTGGATGTTCATAAATCTATGGGACCAGACGGGATCCACCCCAGGGTAATGAGAGAGCTGGCAAATGAGCTTGCAAAGCCACTCTCCATCATTTACCAACAGTCCTGGCTCACTGGTGAGGTTCCGGATGACTGGAAGCTGGCCAATGTGATACCCATTCACAAAAAGGGTGCAAAGGAGGATCCTGGTAATTATAGACCAGTCAGCCTGACATTAGTACCTGGCAAGATAATGGAACAGTTTATATTAAGTGCCATCACACAGAATTTACAGCATGGCCAGGGTATCAGACCCAGTCAGCATGGGTTTAGGAGGGATAGGTCATGTTTGACCAACCTGGTCACCTTTTATGACCAGGTAACCTGCCTAGTGGATGCAGGGAAGGCTGTAGATGTTGTTTATTTGGATTTCAGCAAGGCCTTTGACACTGTCTCCCACAGCATACTCCTAGACAAGCTGGCAGCCTGTGGCTTGGACAGGAGCACTCTTTGCTGGGTTAGGAACTGGCTGTATGGCTGGGCCCAGAGAGTGGTGGTGAGTGGTGCTGCATCCAGCTGGCGGCCAGTCACCAGTGGTGTCCCTCAGGGGTCTGTGCTGGGGCCGGTTCTGTTTAATATTTATATTGATGACATGGATGAGGGTTTAGAGTCTTTCATTAGCAAATTTGCAGATGACACTAAGCTGGGAGCGTGTCGATCTGTTAGAGGGATGGAGGGCTTTGCAGAGGGACTTGGAACAGTTGGATGGATGGGCAGAATCTAATGGGATGAAGTTCAATAAGTCCAAGTGCCGAGTCCTGCACTTTGGCCACAATAACCCCCTGCAACGTTATAGGCTGGGGACGGTGTGGCTGGACAGTGCTCAGGAGGAAAGGGACCTGGGGGTGCTGGTTGACAGTTGGCTGAACATGAGCCAGCAGTGTGCCCAGGTGGCCAAGAAGGCCAATGGCATCCTGGCCTGTATCAGGAATAGTGTGGCCAGCAGGAGCAGGGAGGTAATTCTTCCCCTGTACTCGGCACTGGTGAGGCCACACCTTGAGTATTGTGTCCAGTTCTGGACCCCTCAGTTTAGGAGGGATGTTGAGATGCTTGAGTGTGTCCAAAGGAGAGCAACGAGGCTGGTGAGGGGCTTGGAACACAAGCCGTATGAAGAATGACTAAGGGAGCTGGGGTTGTTCAGCCTCGGGAAAAGGAGACTCAGAGATGACCTTATCACTCTCTTCAACTTCCTAAAGGGTGGCTGTGGTGAGCTGGGGGTTGGTCACTTTCACCGGGCAACAACAGACAGAACAAGAGGACACAGTCTCAAGCTGCGCCAAGGGAGATACAGGCTAGAATTAAGGAGGAAGTTTTTCACAGAAAGAGTGGTCAAATACTGGAATCATCTACCCAGGGAGGGGGTGGAGTCACCATCCCTCAAGGTGTTTAAAAAAAGACTGGATGTGGCACTTGGTGCCATGATCTAGTTGAGGTGTTAGAACATGGGTTGGACTCGATGATCTTAAAGGTCTCTTCCAACCTAGAAATTCTGTGATTCTGTGATTCACCTATGTCAACAGCCACTGTTATAACCCATCCAAATTAAGTACCTGTAGGCAAAATTGAGAAAATTATTGGATTGCAAGAAACTTAGGAAAAAGTGGCAATTCACGGGGAATTGAATGTCCAAAATGAGAGAGATGGATTTGTTTTACATTTAATCTTAAAGATACAGTTCAGGATTCAGTAAAAAAAAAAAAGTAAACAAAAAGGTAAAACCAGCACAGCAATCTGTCGCTATAGGACACAAAAGAACACACGCTCACACCGTTCTCAAGGTGAAAGAGAAAAAAAAGGGCCATTTATTTTCTGACTCCAACATTTATAGTTTTCCAAAAGTGACAGTGGATTGGAGGGTAACAGTGGCACATCTCCAATGCCACTGGTTAAACCAACAGTCCATCAACTCTCTCCTCCTCCATAAAGGAATGCAAAACAATAAGTTATTTACAGAAAGTGTGTGAGAAAATTCACTACAAGAATGTCAACATCAGAAGGATTAGAAAATCTTAAAAACTCAGGGTGACAGCAATCTAACTCTGTATTTATCCCAAATTATATGTTGAGTCGTATTAAAAGACTCCAAGCAGTTATAAAGATGATAATAAATAAAGCTGCTCAGGCATTGGAATTAATATCGAATCAGCAAAGCCAAACAAAAACTGTGCTGCATCAGAATAAGTTGGCTTTGGACTATTTATTGACTAAAAAGAAGGGGGTGTTTGTGGAAAGTTTAATATATCAGATTGTTGAAAATTGATGACCACAGAAAAGTCATTCTAGAAAAAGCAAAAGAAATCAAAGAAGAAAAAAATATAATAAGCCAGGTACCAGTCCAAAAATTAGAAAACAATGTTTCGAGGTTTAGGGCAAATTTGGAGGAGAATTTCCAAATTAGGGCTCCTCCAGTAAGCCAACCCACACAGCCCCTCCCCCCAACCGGTTCGGGAAGGATTTCTCAGAGAGAAGTGGAAAGAACCTGTTTATTTAACAAGCACAGCACCCCCCAGCACACAAAATGAACAATACCGGATGACACCACTCTGAAAAAAGATGACAAATTCAGAAAGTCTCTCTTGGGGGGTGGTCACTCTGTTCTCAGTCCCTCCGGCGCTGGGGCTGCTGCTGCAGGCCAGAAGGTGCAGGATCTTGGTGTTTCTCAGGTCCCAGTCTGGAGCAGGTTCGAAATGATCAGAAAAAGGAAAGGAGAAACTGTCCAGGAAGAAATTGGACAGTTTAGCTAAACTAGCTAAAGAGCAAAAGCAAGCAGAAGCGAAGCAAGCAAGAGCGAGAGAGCAAAAGCAAAAAGCAAAAGCTGCAGTCTCTGTGTCCCGCCAGGCTGATAAGAAAACCAAAACAAAACTTTCCCTCTTCAGAGCCGGTCTTAAAGGTACAGAACATAATATCCAACATTAACAGAACACATGAATGGGGATACAAGCATCATAACGTCACCCTAGGACATTCCACCCCTTATCCCCATATCATCAACATACTACCACACATCATGCATTTATTCACACAAAATTTCCATCTGCTCCCCCAAAATTTACAAGCAATACCCATCATGCCCTCATCACATCCCCACACTGGACCACTGAATCCAGGCCCTATACTACAGAGAGGCAGGATTTCACCCCTTTCACCTTACTCACTCAAAGCTCCATCTATCACTTGCTCAGACCTTCAACACTTGCACATCTCCTTCTCTATCTCCCACTTGCCCAGACCTTCAACACTTACATATTTCCTTCTATCTCATGTCTGTATGGTTTAATGTACAGGCAATGGCAGTAACATCCAACAAACAGTGATATTGCATATCATTCTCACCCTACAATCAGATCTCCCTGAGGTACACATCATGTTGTTCCATCTCTTTGCATTATCCACCATGTGCAACCTGGTCCCTGAGCAAAGACAACCCCACGAATGGGTTTGTCTGTACTCAAGGCAGAATTGACCCACACATTCTTCCCTAACAAACCTCTGACACGTACCACTGGGACTTTATCTCCATCTATTACATTCAGGGACTCAGACTGGGCAGGACCTGCTCGGTTGGTGGAACCTCAGGTGTTAACTAACCAGGTGGCCTTTGCTAAATGCTGCTCCCAATTTTTGAAAGATCCCCCACCCAAAGCTTTTAGCTGGGTTTTTAGTAGTCCATTGTACCTCTCCACTTTGCCTGCAGCTGGTGCATGGTAGGGGATATGGTACACCCACTCAATGCCATGTTCCCTAGCCCAGGTGCTGATAAGGCTGTCCTTGAAATGAGTCCCATTGTCTGACTCAATCCTCTCAGGGGTACCATGTCTCCAGAGGATTTGGTTTTCCAGGCCCAGGATGGTGTTCCGGGCAGTAGCATGAGAAACAGGGTAGGTTTCCAACCATCCCGTGGTGGTTCCACCATGGTCAGCACGTAGCGCTTGCCCTGGCGTGTCTAGGGCAGTGTGATGTAGTCTATCTGCCAGGCCTCCCCATACTTGTACTTGGACCACCGCCCACCGTACCACAGGGGCTTCACTCGCTTGGCCTGCTTGATGGCAGCACACGTCTCACAGTCATGGATAACCTGTGAAATACTGTCCATGGTTAAATCCACCCCTCGGTCTCTTGCCCACTTATAGGTGGCATCTCTGCCCTGATGGCCTGAGGCATCATGGGCCCATCGAGCTAGGAATAACTCTCCCTTGTGTTCCCAATCTAGGTCTATCTTTGACACCCCTATCTTTGCTGCCTGGTCTACCTGCTCATTGTTTTGGTGCTCCTCATTGGCTCTACTCTTGGACATGGGCATCTACATGGCGGACTTTCACAGGTAGCCTCCCTACACTGGTAGCAATATCTTTCCACTCATCAGCAGCCCAAATTGGTTTTCCTCTACGCTGCCAGTTAGCCTTTTTCCACCTCTCCAGCCATCCCCACAGAGAATTGGCTACCATCCATGAATCAGTGTAGAGGTAGAGCTTTGGCCATTTCTCTCTTTCTGCAATGTCCAGGGCCAGTTGAACGGCTTTGAGTTCTGCAAGTTGACTTGATCCACCTTCTCCTTCGGTAGCTTGTGCAACCTGTTGTGTGGGGCTCCATACGGCTGCTTTCCACTTCCGGTTCATCCCTAAGATGCGACAGGAACCGTCAGTGAAAAGAGCATAGCATGTTTCCTCTGGGGGCAGTTGGTTATATGGAGGAGCCTCTTCAGCCCGTGTCACTGGTTCTTGTTCTTCATCTGTGACACCAAAATTCTCACCTTCGGGCCAATTTGTAATTACCTCCAAAATCCCAGGGCGATTCACTTTACCTATATGGGCGCGCTGAGTGATAAGAGCAATCCACTTGCTCCATGTGGCACTGGTGGCATGGTGAGTGGAAGGAACCTTGCCTTTGAACATCCACCCCAGCACCGGTAGTCGGGGTGCCAGGAGGAGTTGCGCTTCTGTACCAATCACCTCTGAGGCAGCTTGGACTCCTTCATAGGCAGCCAAGATTTCCTTCTCTGTGGGAGTGTAGTTGGCCTCAGAGCCTCTGTAGCCTCGACTCCAAAATCCCAGTGGTCGACCCCGAGTCTCCCCAGGCACCTTCTGCCAAAGGCTCCAGGACAAGCCATGGTTCCCGGCTGCAGAATAGAGCATGTTCTTCCCATCTGGTCCCGTCCTAACTGGGCCAAGAGCTACTGCATGAGCGATCTCCTGCTTGATCTGGACAAAGGCCTGTTGCTGCTCAGGGCCCCAGTGGAAAGTGTTCTTCTTGAGGGTGACCAGGTAAAGAGGGCTCACGATCTGACTATACTCAGGAATGTGCATCCTCCAAAAGCCTATGGCACCTAGGAAATCTTGTGTCTCTTTCTTATTGGTGGGTGGAGACATTGCTGTGATCTTGTTGATGACGTCTGTAGGAATCTGACGCCGTCCATCTTGCCACTTCACTCCCAGGAACTGAATCTCACGAGCTGGTCCCTTTACTTTGCTCTTTTTAATGGCGAAACCAGCTCCCAGGAGGATTTGGATGATTTCCTTTCCTTTCTCAAACACTTCCGCAGCTGTGTTCCCCCACACAATGATGTCATCAATATATTGCAGATGTTCTGGAGCCTCACCCCTTTCTAGTGCAGTCTGGATCAGTCCATGGCAGATGGTAGGACTGTGCTTCCACCCCTGGGGCAGTCGGTTCCAGGTATACTGCACTCCCCTCCATGTGAAAGCAAACTGAGGCCTGCATTCTGCTGCCAGAGGAATGGAGAAAAATGCATTGGCAATGTCTATAGTGGCATACCACCTCGCTGCCTTGGACTCAAGCTCGTACTGGAGCTCTAATATGTCTGGCACGGCAGCACTCAGTGGTGGAGTCACCTCATTCAATGCACGGTAGTCCACAGTCAATCTCCATTCTCCTTCAGATTTTCGCACAGGCCAAATGGGGCTGTTGAAGGGTGAGTGGGTCTTGCTGACCACCCCTTGGCTCTCCAGCTCACGGATCATCTTATGGATGGGGATCACAGCATCTCGAGTGGTTCTATACTGTCGTCGATGCACTATGGAGGTGGCAATTGGCACTCGTTGCTCTTCTCCCATCAGACATCCTACTGCAGATGGATTCTCAGACAGCCCAGGCAAGCTGTTCAATTGCTGGATGCCCTCTGTCTCTACAGCAGCTATCCCAAATGCCCACTTGAGTCCTTTTGGGTCTTTGAAATACCCACTTCGAAGGTAGTCTATGCCCAAAATACATGGGGCCTCTGGGCCAGTCACAATAGGATGTTTCTTCCACTCATTCCCAGTGAGGCTCACATCAGCTTCCACCAAAGTGAAATCCTGGGATCCCCCTGTCACACCAGCAATAGAAACAGACTCTGTCCCCACATGTCTCGACGGAATTAATGTACATTGCGCACCAGTATCAACCAAAGCTTTATACTCTTGTGGTTCCGATGTGCCAGGCCAACGAATCCACACAGACCAGAAAACACGATTTTCCCTGGCCTCTACCTGGCTAGAGGCAGGGCCCCTCTAAGCCTGGTTATCCTTCTTTCCCTGGGCATATGTCTTGGATGTTCCTTCAAGGGGATCAGACGTGGCATCATCAGCATCATACCTGGTGGTTCAGCTACGGGCAACTGGAGCTGCTTTCTTCCTGGTGGCTTCCTTCAATTCACGCACCCGTCGTGCCAGAACAGCAGTAGGTTTTCCATCCCACCTCCTCATATTTTCTCCACAGTCACGCAGGTAGAACCACAGCTCTGTTCGTGGGGTGTACCTTCTCTGGCCATCTGGGGAACGTCTGCCTTGGATACCAGAACCTCTGATCTGTACTGCCGAGATTTGGAGAAGGTCTTCTTTAATCTCCTCTCTGAGCTTCTTATGATTCTCCTCTATCTTATCCTCTAAGTTCTGCAGACGTGTTTCTACCGCTGCAATTCTGGCATGTGTTGGGCCATGCACAGCATCTGCATATGCTCGGAGCTTCCTTGCCATATCCAGCACAGTCTCGTCCCTCTCATCCCGCTTCATTATGGCTAGAGCAGAAGCATATTCGTGTGGCCCAAGTCGCACAAGTTTCCGCCACATCACAGACGTGCATGGCACCAAGTCTGGGTTCCTAGTTGTCACATCATCTGAGAAGATAATCTCTGCCACTGCCATCTCTCTCAGGTGTTGGATCCCTTGCTCTATGGTCTTCCACTGTGTTTGCTGCATATAAAGATCATCTGCACACAGGTATCTTTGTGCAACACTTTCCAAGACCTGTGCCCAGAGGTTCTGAGGGTTTGCCCCCCTCATCATTCCTTGGTCGATGACAGGATCATGTGATAGGGATCCCAAATGCCTCGCTTCTGTGCCATCCAGAATTGTAGCCTCGCCTGCAGCATCCCAGAGACGGACTAACCAACTAATTATAGATTCATCAGGTCGTCGGGTGTAATCCTTCCGTAAGCCACGAAGGTCCTTCAGGGAAAAGGACTCAATATTTGCATCTGGTCTTGCACCTGCTGCTTTGACTCCTGATTTTATGTCAGGAGGCATTGAGGTTCCTTCTGCTGCATCATCATCATCATCATCATCCACTGGTCGATTGGTCTTGTCCGTGCATTTCCCACTTCTAGTACTGGTAGCAACAGCCATTGGTTTAGCTGCTGGCTTAGGCTCACTATCTGGTTTGGCTGCTGGCTTTGAGCCTGTGGTGTTGGCTGCAGCCTGAGTGACTGGGATAGCTGATTTATCTCCCTGCCCCCCTGCCTCCGTCTGCTGTCCTACAGTCTCCAACAGAGTGCGATAAGCATATGCCAGGGCCCAGCTCACTGCAATGACCTTTCTCTCCTTAGGCTCATCCTGGTATTTCTCTTTCAGATATTTCCCCACCTCAGCTGGGTTCTGAATTTGTTTATGGGGAAAATCCCAGACTATAGGGTCGGAGAATTCCTTCAGGATTTGGCCCATTTCCTCCCATTTCCCACACCACTCAGGATGTTTCACACCTGGGTCTACTCCAGGGGTCTCATCAACCCGTCTAGAAATCTCAGCCCTCATTCTGGAGAAACAGCAGACTGTATAGAAGAAGGTTACCAGACTGAATACAAGAAAGATGGTTTCTCCAACATTCAGGGGAAACTGAACATCCTTTACTACTGATGCAACCGATTCATAGGAGAAGAAGGAAAGCAAAGGCTGAAAAGCCTCATTCCCTGCTGCTCCTCCTCTAACAAACTGGACGAATAACCATAGCCAAGAACCATTCATACCTGGAGCAGACCCCAACATGTTTATAAACTTCTTGCACATCATTGCCATCAAGCCCAGCAGGATAGCTATTCTGGTCACTGCCCCTCTGCTGTAAAAACTACGTATGAGGGACAATACTAGAACTATTTCAGGATAGGAAAATAAACCTAGGGACCACAGAGGTATTAAAATCTCAAAAAACCCTAGGGACCAGAAGCACATGCAAGCCTTTACCCCAACACTCATCAGGAATTCAAAAAGCATGGCTATTAACTGCTTCAAACAAACAGAGAGTAATGGCAACCAAAATACTCTCAAAACAGGGTTTTTCCACTCACTCTCTCGAGCCCAGCGTTGGGCGCCAAGATTTTGTCGAGGTTTAGGGCAAATTTGGAGGAGAATTTCCAAATTAGGGCTCCTCCAGTAAGCCAAGTATAGCAGGGGGACTGCAGATGGCGACTGGACTCTATCCCTGGCATGCATCAGGGAGGGCATGCAGACGGGGAATGAGGAGCAGAAACTGGGCAGGTTTCGATCTGGCACAGTTGCTGGGGCTGTCTCAGTGGTAGCCTCGCAGGCTGCCTCTCTCCCTCCCTCCTTTTTAATTGTGTCCATGACTGCCCTCCAAGCAGGAAGCATTCATACCTCTGTCTCGTGGCCAGGCAGCATAGACAGGTTGTAGAGATTTATGCTGACCTTGTCCTAGAAGCAGAGAGTAAATATAGAAGAAGAGGTGGTGTCGGGGAACATACATGACACTCATCGTAAAAGTGATTTAAGGTCCTGCTTTAGGATGGGGGAGCCATGCTTGCCCACAAGGGCAAGCATGGTTTCATAGACATCTCTCTCATTGGACATGTTCTGTCCCATAGTTTGTTCCCCTGGCTCACCTGTCATGTCGCAGCAGACAGGTGATTGTGGGCCCAAACGCAGTTCTCTCACTGTCATGATCAGTTCCAGGGGCTCGCCAATTGCAGCCAGGTAGGCTGTTCCTTCCCTTCACATGGAGGCACCAATTATCAGTGATAGAGAAAGATGGGGAGATTGAGAGATGGTCAGAATCCAAATTCATTGTGGACTACATATGCTTATATACTATTCTAGGAAGGCTAGTAATGTTGTACTACAGTGATTGGATTAATCATCACATAAACAAACATACATTTTACAATATCTCTTGGTAATGTAATTTTCTTTTCTGGTAAGTCTTGATTTAATCTTTGGCTGGTCTTGATTTAATCCTCAAAGTTCTGTTTGCTCTTGCCAAAGCATCCTGATTATTAAATCTCTTATTACAACCAGGTCCAAAGTCCATCAGTGACCCTATGGGAAGCCCACACTGGAGCAGGTTTGCTAGTAGGACTTGTGGCTGTCCCTGGGGATCAATGCTGGAGCAGTCTGTTCCTGAAAGGACTGCACCCTGTGTAAGGGATCCACACTGGAGCAGTTAATGAAGAACTGCAGCCCATGGGAAGCACTCATGCTGGAGGAGCTCGTGGAGAACTATCTCCTGTGAGAGGGACACCATGCTGGAGCAGGGGAAGGACTTCTTTACCTGAGGAGGAAGCAGCAGCAAAAACAATGTGATGAACTGACCTTAACCCCCAGTCCCCATCTCCCTGCATCACTGAGGGAAGAAGGTAGAGAATCAAGAATGAAGTTAAGCCCAAGAAGGAGGGAAGGGGGGGGGGGGGGGGGAAGATGTCTTTAAGATTTGTTTACTTCCCATTATCCTACTCTGATTCTGATTGGGAATAAATTCAATAATTTCTCCAAGTCATGTCTGTTTTATCCATGAAAGTAATCAGTGAGTGATTTCTCCCTGTCTTTAACTCATGAGTCTTTCCTTATATTTTCTTTCCCCTGTCCAGTTGAGGAGGGGAGTGATAGAGCAGCCTTGATGAGCACCTGACCTCCAGCCAAAGTCAAACCATCACCGCTTCTAACAGACATGAGGTAAAATAATGCAATCTGAAAAAAGAAAAAATAAATCAATCCATGCTTTTCATATAATTTCTAAATCTCATTCATTTTAGGAGAGGTGAAGAGATGTAGAAAATAATATCCTAATATATTCTTTGTTAGATGCCAGTAAGGCAGTACAGGTGAGGGCAGTATTTTTTCTGTGCTGTCAAGTCTTTCGATAAACCATAACTTTTTATGGCACAAGCATCTGTCAATGATATATTCACGCTTAGAACTTAGGTAATAAAATAGCTGGCTGTTGACTTTCAGAAATAACAGACTGTCCTGGTTCAGGGCAAATTTGGGAGACAACTCCCAAAGGGGTTATTCTAGAAAAGCAGATTAAATTGGCCTCTCCCCCAACCAGTTTGGGAAAAAATATCTCCTTTGAGAAAAGTGGAAAAAGCTGTTTTTTAAACAATAAAACATCTTGCTGCTCCAAAAGAGATAACAAACTCAGAAAAGTCCCCTCCCTGGGTTGCAGCTTGGCTCACTCAGTCTCTTATCAGTCCCTCCGGCACTGGAAATGTCACGGCCTAGGCCTGGCCCGGTGGGCCACAGGTGCAAGCTGCCGGTGCTCTTCTGGGTGTTCAGTCCAGAGCATGTTTAAACAGGTCCAAAGAAAAGGGAAAAAAACCAAACCCCACAGTCCAGGGAACTTCTTTGCCTCAGCTAGCTAACACTAACTAAAACAAAAGAGAGCTCTGTCCTGCTGTCTGTCCATCTGCAGACAACAACAGTCCAAGAGCAGGAATGTGGAGGAGTGAGTGCAGTGTCTGAAAACAAACTGCGCACTTCTTCTGTCCCCCCTTCACTCTCTGGAACAAGTCTTAAAGGTGCAAAACTTATTATTCAGCATAAACAGAACAGACAATTAAGGATAAAAGCATCATATAGTCAACCCAGGACACAGACCTGAAAACTACAAACAGGTAAGCACATACTTTTCTATCATATCTACTGGACAATTAATGTACATAAGTATTTGCAGTTTGAGGGTATTAGATTTTCTAAGGCCTCAAAAAACTTGCTCGATGAGGCTTTTAAAAGGGCTTATGGTTGTTCATGTACTCTGAGTTAGATGCACAGGAGAAATACTGAGAAGATATTCTCAAGAGGTCAAAACAAAACAAAGACTTTGCTGGCAAACTAGAAAATCGGAGAACTTTGGCAAAAGTTTATAACAACATTCAATCAACATAAAACACTTCTCGAAGCAGTAACTTAGCCCATTCAACTTAGGAAACTCTAAGCCTGTCTGATTTTAAGTTACTCAAAGATTCCAAGAAGAAATTAGAAGAAGAAGAAAGAGAGAAAGATAAAAGATATAGAAAAGGACACATATAGCTATCAACTCCTGGGTTCCAGCAGTGTGCAGCTGATACAAATTCCAAGAGGAGATAGGGTCAAGATGTGTGCTTGCCTCCTGTTCAGCTTTAAATACCTCTTGGCCTCAGAGCATTTTCCCCCTCACATGAATTGGTGAGATGACCCAGGCCAGACATCTGTCCGGTAGGGAGCAATATCTGGCCAGGGAGATGGAAGCCCCAGCGCACAATAAACATCTTGCCTTGAGAGCAAGATGTAGGAAGATAAGCTGGAATTTCTGACTGAGACACTTCAGTTTACTAACTATAAAAGCTACACAAACTTTCACTAAAAGCAGAAGTCTTCTGCACACTAACGTAGGGCTGCTCCCTGAAGTTTAGATGCAAACATTGTGGTTTCTTTTCTGGTAATTGAGTGAAAGGACTCTATGTGCACTCCATCATCAATTCAGTGGTAAGCTACATTGACTCTTAATCTATACTATTTCTTTGCTAGCTGTAATATAGGTACCTCTATTGATGCTGAATTGATTTTTGCCTTTTTTGCTTTTATATGTTCTCTATATTCTTCACATATATATGTGTAGGTCTGTAGCCTATTGTATTTGTAGCTAGCACTTTACCTACTCTATTAGACAGAAAGACAAAATAAATTTCCCAGTGGCTCGAAGCCCTGTGGGTCCAAGGATAGGCTCTCTGGGAGCCAAGGTTGAAACCTATCGCTGTTGAGTAAGAAAGCAGCACAGACTCCAAGAAGGCTGGTTTACGCAGCAGCAGTTTTAATACGAAAAACTTCTCTCTTTTATAGACTGTTCTGATACATTCAGACCAGATTGGTCAATCAATCAATACATTTCACCTGATTGACTAATTAACAAAAACACCTTTCTCATGAACAATCCTTGAGAAGAACAAGAAAACAAAGAGTAGAAAAACACCACCTGCAGGTTGTTTATAATAAGTTATCATCGTTTCTCTACAACTCACTAAAAAGTCTCACAAGTCCACTATGAGAAAACTTATCTAGTTTTCTCGCTCTCTGACCAGGCTGATACATTTTTTCATAAACAAAGTTTAGTCTTTATTGAAGGGCAATGGGAATTCAGAAAAGTGTAGAACTGGGGCGGGGGGGGGTTAGGGAAATGTCTTATGTCTTTAACTGGGGATTCTTGTCAGTTATGCTAATTTGCTAAACATATAAAAATTTTATCCGCTTATGCTACATATGCATCTTTGGTGCTTTCCATCTAGATATCTAGCATACTATGAACCTAAGGATCCTTACAAAGGTAACCCCTTTGTCATCACCTAACTGTATTTGACTCGCGATTTTATGTCTTGGTTTGAAAGACAGGTGTCTGCTAAGGAAGGCAGGAGCCTCTCTTGAAATGGAAAATGCAAACCCCCTCCCTCTGAATTATCATAATTTTGAAATTAAGGGGCTCTCAGGCAAAGATATGGGAGTAGGAATAACAGTTCTTTATTAGGAAAAATAAAAATAAAAATGCAGTAATACAAAACAACACTGACAGTCAGAATATGACCTGACACCCTGTTGGTCAGGGTGTTGGTAGCAGTCTGATTAAATGGTGCCTGCAGTCCTCCTGGAGTGACGGATGTGATTCTGTTGAAGCAGTGATCCTGTAGAAGGTGTAGTCTTCCTCTGAAGGTCCAGTGGTGGTGTCGATGGGCCTGGTCTTCCTCTGGGAATCCAGTGAAAAAAGCTGACTATGGTATTCCAAATCTCAGATTATGTCCCGGTAGGAATGCTTGGCTCCTCCCCCTGAGCGGAGCATCTCACAATGGGATGATGTAATTTTATCAGTCATGCAGTGAGACTCAATGGCCCATTAACAGAAGATATCTCCCAGGAGGGAGGATAGGTCATGGAAGAGAGAAAGAAACCCCCCCCACTTGGTTTTAACAGGTGGCCCAATTAACAGAAGATAACTGCCCCACTGTGGCCATATTTCTCTTCACAGAGAAAGTAAGGCACAATTTCCCAAGGATATTTTCTGGGAATCGCAGCGAGGAACTTCAGAGAAAGAAAACACAATTCTTATTCAACTGCTGCTCCTCTTGTTGTGCAAAAGTAGAATGCAATATGGAGATTGTTTACCAAAAGTGATGGAGTTTTTTTTTCCTTGGCCTATCAGGGCCAAGCGCTTGTGCAGACTGTTGGTCAGCAGACAGTCACAAGATTTTGTTCGGTGGAGTTGAGTGCTTGTGCAGATTCAGTTTAGATGTAATGTAATATAGTGTAATATAATATAGTATAATAAAGTCATTAATTAGCCTTCTGATATCATGGAGTCCTCCTTGTCATTTCTCCCTTTGTTGGGGTTGCCTGCTTTACTATACCCCACTTCTAACAGATGGCAATAGAATACACACCCCCGGCCACATCTTGCATTTGCAACCTAAGACATTTTAGGACCAGCGAAAATGTATCTCTATTGTGCACTGTATTTATATCAACTACTAGTTCTTTTGTTTATCCTGTGTAGTAAGTCTGTTTAAAGTCTTGTGTCTGTTAATCTTGTGTCTGTTCAGTAAAAAATTAATTTTATAATAGACCTAATCAGCTGTCCTGGGGTGACTGAATAGTCTGGTATCCCCATCGTCTGCTTTTTTGTCTAGATATAAGTCCTGTGCCTTTAAGCGAGCTCGAAGGGGGGGGAAGCGGTGGAAATTCCTTCCACCACTTTTTTTAAAAACAGAGATAAGGTTCTCTTGGTTGTCTCCCAGTTTTCGGCTCCACAGAGAGAGAGAAACAGAGTTTTCCTTTTCTTTTGTCACTGGTTTTCCTCATTAGCTGAGGCAAGAAAAGTTTTCCTGCGACTGCGGCGGCTTCTTCAGGAGCTGTTCAGCTTTTCTCAGGTCTGAAAACACCAAACCAAACTGGGACCCCATGCCAGCAGCCTGGTGGGGAGAGGCCCCCTGGGATGCTGCCCTGCCAGCTCCTAGCTCAGAGAGACTGAGCCATACCCATGGAAAGGACTTTGGACTCTGAATCCACCAGTTCTCCACAACAAGAGGTTTTATTACCTAACATTGTTAATTTCTTTTTTTCTTGTAAAATAAACAGGTTTATTTTTTCACTTTCTCCAAAGGAAAAATTCTTTACATTTAAACCAGTGGGGGGAAGGGAGTGCTGAATCCGACCTTCTTCAGAGGGAATGCCTTTTCAGGATAATTTCCTCCCAAATTTGTCTCAAACCGGGACATCAGCCATTCTTAAGAACTTTCAATTGATCCAACAGTAAACAAGATCAATTTGGGGTGCAGGTCACCTCAAACAGAGCTACTGCCAGAAATCTGAGCCCAAGACAGAACTTGTCTAAAAGTTCTCATCTCCATTCCTAACACTTGTTAAAGATATGTTTTTTTGATTTTTGAAGAGCCATAGTGGTAAAAAGTTATTAAACTAGTTCTTGAAAGGACACATCATGATTTTTCTTCCTCATTTGAACACTGTTTTATACTCATAGCTAATTTCACATTTGATCTAAAATCAGCCTAAATTAATGTAGCTTGAACATAACTAATGCAAGCTGGAAGAAGACAACCTTCAGGATATGCTTTTTTCCTACTGAATAGGCAAAAAATTCTTTAAGACCTTTAGGAACTGCTGCCATGACATGATTCTGGTGCAGATGGTAAGAAAATAAAGAATAAACAAGAAATTGAGAGGTGAGCTAGCTATAAAATGAGGATACATCAAAGAAGCAACCCAAATGCTAAAACTATAGGAAAATATGATTTACTTTATTTTTAAACAAGTAAGATGTCAGGCATTAAGGCTCTGAGTTTTATTGCTTGTACAGGATTCAATTAGTTTGGATTTATTAAAAAATATAGCATATTTCCCTCTCAAACCATGTGCCACCCTTGGAAGGGGACAACACGGGAGGAGTAGGGCATGCAGTATCTCTCACACCGGGGTTCTCCCCAGGTGGTTGTGTGCCCACTGTGTGTCTGTCCCCGCGCTGAGCAGCAGGCAGCGAGTGCTCCTTGTCTGCACTGCCAGGTTCACGTCAGACCAGCTGCCCCGCCTCACCATGCATACAGTCTGTGGGAATGGGGCTACGCTATCTGCTCCTCTCCTTTTTGCTGCCCAAGAGGGAAAAGTGGGGTTGACTTATGGGCTAGTTGCCTGGTCTGGCAGGATCAGTGTGCCTTTTGCCGGACACATTGAGTCCAAAGAGGAAAAAGCCACACTTGAGGCTCTCCTAAAACAGGCTATAGGGAAACAGAACACTGTTTCAATGAACACCTTACAAGGGAAACTGAGTAGTACCACAGGGGTGAGATGAGACCTTTCTTCCAGCCTTTGAAATATGAACTGGGAAAATACTGGGTGGTTCATCAGTTTCTCTATTTGCCAAATTCTCCTAAGAAGGATCTATTGAAATTCTTCAAAGGGGGAAGAATAGCACATAATTTAAGATAGTTTACAGTATTAAATTTTAAAAATACCTTCTGCATTCCTGCAAATAAGAAAGTCCAAGGACTCTGCTGTTAAGTGGAAGAATCCTGAAAAAGGGAAAAGGACTGAGCACACTGAGGCAGAGTGGACATTTTCCAGGGTAGAAATCCATTTTGATTTAAGTGAAATGTACATCTTTGGGTTAAGTCTGTAGCTTGCTGTTTAGTCTGACTGCCTGTTCTATTGAAAAGCCTGTGCTTGGAAGGACTGCTTCAGCTGAAGGACAAGAGATAAGGGGGGAGGAGGGGGGCAGACAGAGCAGGGCAACCTGACCCAGGAACTCTTTCTGAAGAATTAGTGGCAAGTGTCACTCGAAATCAGTGGAATGAATATGTATGAACCTATTGTGAAATTGCATGCATATGTATTTGAGAGTGAGATAAAAGGAGATCTGGAGATCCCAGAGGTATGCATGTCATTTTAGGGGAACGATTCCCACATGCGTCCAGCACTGTAATAAACATACCGGCTTTACAACTTTCACAAAAGTTGTGGAGTTTTGTTTATCTCCGCAAAACAGCACCAGGACAGTCCTACCTGAGGGTTTAAAGAACAGCCCAACTATATTCAGAAATCAGCTGGCAAAAGAACTGGAGAAGGCAGCAGCTAAGAATTGCTGCATTCAACCAGCATCTGAGAATTGCTGCATCCAACACTTGCATCCAACTCACTGTAAGTTTATTCTTTGAACACTGATGACATGTATCCCATGCCATGTTACTGAAACAGGGTAATGTTATTTTGAAAGCGTTTGTTGACAATCCTGGTATGTCTCTGTTCTCAGCACTAACTAATAATGTATCTGAGTATGACTGTTTACAGACCATCGAAAAGCCCTATACCAGCAGAGCAGAACTGAAGGACATGCCTCCAGAGGATTCAGATTGGGAACTGTATACAGATGCGAGCAGCTTCGTGGCAGATGACAAATGGATGACAAGTTATGCAGTGACAACCTGTCCTAGGGTGACGTTATGATGCTTGTATCCCCATTCATGTGTACTGTTAATGTTGGATATTATGTTCTGTACCTTTAAGACTGGCTCTAAAGAGGGAAAGTTTTGTTTTGGTTTTCTTATCAGCCTGGCGGGACACAGAGACTGCAGCTTTTGCTTTTTGCTTTGCTCTCTCTCACTCTTGCTTGCTTCGCTTCTGCTTGCTTTTGCTCTTTAGCTAGTTTAGCTAAACTGTCCAAATTTCTTCCTGGACTGTTTCTCCTTTCCTTTTTCTGAACATTTCGAACCTGCTCCAGACTGGGACCTGGGAACACTGAGAGTTTGCACCTTGTGGCCTGCAGCAGCTGCCCCAGCGCCAGAGGGACTGAGAACAGAGCGACCACCCCCCCCCCCCCCCCCAAGAGAGACTTTCTGAATTTGTCATCTTTTTTTCAGAGCGGTGTCATCCGGTATTGTTCATTTTGTGTGCTGGGGGGTGCTGTGCCTATTAAATAAACAGGTTCTTTCCACTTCTCTCAGAGGAATCCTTCCTGAACCGGTTGGGGGGAGGGGCCGTGTGGGTTTGCTTACTGGAGGGGCCCTCCTTTGGAAATTCTCTTCCAAATTTGCCCTAAACCAGGACACAACCACAAACCAGGTAACCAGGGAAAAGCCTTGCCATCAGATGTATCATCACAGAAAGCTGAACTGATTGCACAGATGAGAATTCTGGAATTGAGCGAAGGGACGAAAGTAAAAATATTTACTAATTCTGAATATGCATTTAGCATTGTCAATGTCCATGGAGTCATCTCAAAGGAAAGAGAACTTTTGACTCTTCAATGTAATGGAATTTAACATACGGAACAGATCCATGTGCTGCTACAGAGGATTTGAGAGTCTAGAGAAGCAACTTTATGCATTGCAAAGCTCATCAAAAGGGGAAAGCAACTCCCGAATTAGACAATCATTTTGCTGATGAAATAGTAAAAGGGGCTGCAGAAAAAGGCATCTTAACAGTAGTGCCACAAAAGGAAATTGATTTGTCAAGGTTTGTTCCAAAGTGTGATCAGCAAGACCATCAGTTTTCTGGCACAAAAGCTGAAATCAAAGAAAGTGAATGAGCTATTACAGCAGAAGGACAGATGGTAGTCCTACCTCATCGAGAACATGAAAGCACCCATACGGGTACAGAGAACCTTTTGAAACATGGGAAGAAGGTAGTGATAGGAAGGGAAATGACTGATATTGCACAATTTATAACAAGCAAATGTGAAATCTGCTATAGAAACAACCCAAACATGAGCAAGACTTGTGTTAGAAATAACAGGCAGGGGATTTTCCTGGACATTATTGTCAAATAGATTCTGCTGAGTTACCACACAAAGAAGGATACAGGTATGTATTGGTGTTGGTTGACACCTTCAGTGGATGGTCTGAAGCTTGCCCTGGTCACACTAACATAGCAAAAGAAGTGGTGGAAGTTTTACTCAGTCATATAATTCCAAGGTTTGGGGTTGGTCCTAGGTTACAATATAAAGATGGGTTCTATTCCCATCTTCAAGAGATGTTGAAGCCAGGAGGGGCATTGTTTTTCCTTATCTCCTGTTAATGGGCCCATCAATGCCTTGCAGCATGACTCAGAGATAACTCCCTCCAGGAGCCATTTCTGTTTAATGGGCAATCAAGGACCCACCCCATGACTCATAGAATGATATCAGCCCATTGTGAGATGCTCCGCTCAGGGGGGAGGAGCTAAGCATCCCCATCTGGATATACTGTGGGGTTTGGGACAGAACAAGCTGCCCTTACCCACTGGTTTCCAGAGGACAAGAGCTACCAGATCTTTTCTACAGGATCACCACTTCAACAAGACCATTTCATCTGGACTGCTACCACCACCTTAACTAGCAAGGTGTCAGGTTGTATTCTGACTCTGTCAGTGGTTTTTCTTTTGTATTCTTGCATGTATTTTGTTGGGGTTTTGTTTCTTCCTTTTCCTAATAAATTGTATTTCTGACTTGGAGTCTCTCACTGGTTTTGCTTTCAAACCATAACAGGGTTCCTTTGGGGTTGGTCCCCCAACAATTAGGGAAGTTAGTCAAATGTTGGGAAGCTGTTTGGGATCTGTAAATTCCCTACACACCCCAGACGAGTGGTAAGGCTGCACATGTGAACAGAACCCTTGAAACACAGATTAGTAAAACTTGTCAGAAACATCCATGACATGGGTTCAGGCCTTGCTGTAAGTCTCTGTCCAAAGTTTCCCTCACCTGCCTCAAGAGCATCATGAAAGGGACAGAGATTGGGGACCACTGAAGAAAAAGGACCCTTGTTTGAAATCCTGGCCTTGTTAGGGATGGTCGCTTGCCAAGACCCTGAGGCCTGAGCACAGTCTCTGGCATTGCTAAGCTGTTGCAGACAACTTTTATAAAAATCCTTTCCTTAGGATTTTTTCCTCCTGAGAAGCTGAGAGGCCTCAGGAACAAAATGTAAACAATGGTTATCTGCTGCTGTGGAATGCAACAGGTGGATCTTTGATTGGCCTATCTTGGATGTTTATAATTAATGGCCAATCACAGCCCAGCTAGCTTGGCTCTCTGTCCGAGCCACAAAACTTTGTTATTCATTCTTTTCTATTCTTAGCCTAGCCTTCTGATGAGAACTTTTTCTTCTATTCTTTTAGTATAGTTTTAATGTAATATATATCATAAAATAATAAATCAAGCCTTCTGAAATATGGAGTCAACATTCTCGTCTCTTCCCTCATTTGAAAACCCCTGTGAACACCGTCACACTAAGCTATTGTTCACAGGTGTGTTTGCTGTATGCTACACTAAGCCCGGTGAAAGGAAAGAGGGGCACTCTGCCCCTTTCTTCGGCTGCACCCACTTTTGCAACAATGGCTCTGGAATTTCCCCACCTCAGCTTAGCTGGACTTCTCCTGAGGTAGTTTTTTGGTGGTCCTCACAGAAGACCCCTCACCTGTTTTACAACCACCATGACAGACAGACTGAGATGGCAGAAGCCTCTCCATCAAGGACTGAGACATGAAATCCTTTATGTGAAAAGCCCCCCCCGCTCCTTTCAAGGACTGGGACTGAAACTACTAACCCGGGGGAGGTGTGTGGGGGAGGCAAGCTAACCAAAGCAAGATGGATGTTGCAGGTGTGAGCAGTGGACAAAGAAGACAATGGTTCTTGCCCACTGCTGAGAACATGGACTGTGTGTGCCCTTCTTCAAATACCATTTTTCCCCAGAAAATACAATAGACTACTGTCTGGTCGGCTGTCTATCTCTGCCCAGACACGCGTAGGGTGGTTCTGGGGCCGCCCACGCTTCAAAGGACGAGTCTGGACTCTTCAGTTTTTCAGTCTTCAGATTGTTTATTATTTCTTATCTACAGAATTTTCTTTCTGCCCAGCAGATGTCTGACCTGCAAGGCAGCCAAGGGCACTCTGACCACCCATGGGGCGGTCGCGTCTTTTTATACTAAAAACTACGTATATCATATTTACCTTTATTTCCCAATACCTTTCACCCATATTAGCAAGTGCACCTTCACCATGGACCAATCCCCAAGTGCCAACATCACCACAGAAAATGGATGACAAGAAGGACAAGACACGCCCTGATCCCTCCATCTTGTCTCCATAACCCCCCTGTACCAAAACCCTAAAATCTATATTTCACCCTGTAAATACATCATTCCTGCACCATTCACTCCCAAGTGACTCTCATGTCCTCAAACAGGTGGCACATCCCTAGAGGGATCGAAATCAAGCCACCAGATGCTCCTGGCAACATTCCAGGATTTCCAAGCCCCCCCCAAGGGTTCTCTCGGTAACTCTGGACATCCGGAGTGATGTGCTGAGTTCCCACAGACTACTTTTGATTCGATTTCAAGATTCATCCCTTTCCCCCATCAAGAAAGTGTATAATAAGAGTTCGAATGGACTGGAATTTTTGAGATCTCCCCAGACATGACCTGGTGAACTCCATCGGCTGGACATCTAAGGACTTCACCGTTTCTATGTTTGGTAGCTATATACCTTCCTTTCTCTTCCTCCCTCTTTTTCCTTATTCTTCTCTTTTTCCCCAATTCCTCCCCAACGCATTTTGCTGTGGTCATTCAATAAAGGTACATTGGTTTTTTGATTAATACTGCAAACCCCTGTGCCGTGTCGGTTTTTGCACTCTGAGATCAATTCACAAACCATCGCAAAACCTGTTCATAAGGACGGATCGTGACACTTGCCTATAGCCTTACTGAGAATCCGCATACAACAAAGGTGGAGAGACAACATAAGTCCTTCTGAAATATTGCATGGCAGGTATGGAAGATCAGACAGCTACAAAAGCTGAGCTGGCTAACGCCACAGACCTCCTGGCCCTAGTACAGTGGAAGCTGTGGGAGAGATAAACTCAAGGCAAGAACAAAAATGAAGACATCATGTCTTGTCACTCTGACCACTCTGATGAGAGAAGATGCAACAAGGACATTGCTGGTGCAAAAGAATGTAACAGGGATCTGATAACCAAAAAGATTGTGTTGTTAAGGGAAGAGAGACAAAGGGGTTGGAGTGGAAAATTTTGTACAGATGTTAGAGAACTATAAATACTGGTGATTACTGTAATAAACTGGCTTCGCTTGCATAGCATGGTCCATGTCCTTCAATCACCGCAGCAGGCCATATCAAATTGTGTATATTCCAGGAGAAATTAATATATGAGGAGGAAAAATTACTTACTGAGGTATTTAATAGCTTTAGGTTCCACTTTGCAGAAGCTCCAGAGGTTTGTCATGTTATTCAGACATATAGGATTGGACACACCTGCTCATCCGTTCCAGCCTGGAGACTGAGTCAATGTTAAATTATGGAACAGTAACCCTTATAAGCTAAATGAAAAGAACCATTCCAAGTCCTGACTACCCTCACCGAAACCAAAGGTGCTGGCAGAGAACCCTAAATTCACTGTTCCAGAGTTAAGAATACCTCTTCTCCTGAAACAACTGGAAAACAGAGACTGATACAAATCAGGATGATGCGATTTAAATTGTTCTTTTTGTGCCTGTTATCTGCACAGTTGGTAACCACAATTCACGTTTGGCCCCAAAATTTGCATATGGCTTTTGTCCAAAATTAATCTGAAGCTCTTCATAAGAACAACTTGTCAAGGTGGTATTGGATATGTGAAAATGAAGCCTGGTAAATTTTGCACCTAGATAAAGATCTATATAAATTACAGCCCTTGGGGCTGTAATTCCAAACATAAAAATATTTGATCACATTGGAGATCCAAATGAATGGATAAGGAGGATGAAAAGATACAATAATCCCCTCATTGAGCATCCTACATTTTTACATACTGTAATAAGAGCTCTACAATCCCTTTTGCAGGTAACTGAACTGGAGACAGCAGTTGTTAACATCTCAGCTATTACTGAACATATTGAAAAGTAAACTTAGATGCAATTTTGGCTTACAAGAAGTCCATTATTTGTCTGGTATAGTTTTACAAAACAGAATGGCTCTCAATTTCCTAGTAGCCGCACAATCATTAACACTAGTTGTTCTTATGTAGATCAGAGTGAAAGAATTAATAAGGATTTGTTGGTTCTAATGCCTTGTTGGGGATCCGTTTGGCTAGTTCTGGACTCTGGTGGTACTGAAAAGGACAAAAGCAAAAGACGAGAGGCGTTCTTTCTTCTCGGGACCAAAGTCCCACAGCTTTAATGTAGAACAACTCCAGGAGAGGAAAGAGGGTCTGGGAGAGGAAGGAGCCATCTGGGAGAAGAAAGAGACCATCTGCCTCATGGCAGCAGATTTTAAACCTGGGGGGAGGGGGTGCGGAGGAAAGGAACTACAGCCAATGGGATACAACTGATGGGAGAGGCGAAGGGAGGAACTAACCTGGGGGAAACCAACACAGGACTTGGGTGGCGGGGGGGGGAGGTGTACGGAACAAACCATGTGATACAAAACAAACTACTCAGTGCAATACAACAAGGATTTGGTTGAAATTTGGAAGCAAACTCAAATTCTACATCAGGCAGCTTTTAGAAAAGGCTCATTGAACTTTGAATATATCTTTCATACACTCACTTCATGGTTACCAAAGTAGTCCTGGATAAAGGAACTGTTCATACAACCTTTATCTGTAGTTAGTCTTTGCATAATAGCTGGCTGTATGAAGCAATGGTGTGGCTGAATATGGAGTAGGGACTAGACAAGGTAGAGATTTGTTGAGTCTCTAAAGGGGGGAATTGATGCTGAATTACTTTTTGTCTTTCTTCCTTTTATATATTCTCTATATTCTTTACACATATATTTGTAGCTCTGTAGCCTATTATTGTATTCGAAGTTAGCCTTTTCCCTACCCTGATAGGCAGAAAGACAAAACACATTCCAGAGTTTCCAAGCCCTGGGGGTCCAAGGCCCCTATCCTATCTTGGTTCTTCCTAGGAGCCAAGGTTGAAACCAGCTCTCCAAGACACATTTTCATAAACAAAGTTCAGTTCCTATCTGAGGGGGGAAAATTTAGAAAAGGGTTGAACCAGGGAAGCATTACCTCACCACTTATGTCTCTAATTGGGGATTTTTGTCAGTTATGCTAATTTGCTAAACTTATAAAACTGCATTCACCCCATGTGGGGGTGGGCGTTTTCCATGTCTGCCCCTTGGAGGCCTCCAATAAAGACCAGCCTTTATATTACCTCCTATACTGATATTATCTCACAAGTGTGTTGTTTCATTTCTACATCTTTAAGGCATCAGTTTCACATAGCCAGCTGTGGCTGAGGAGAGGGCTCACTGCTCTCCCTTGTAAGAGGACTGACAGAGCTCCTTATGGAACTCTTGCAAAACTGCTGCCTTTTCCAGAGCTTGGAAGTGGGGGGGCTTACCGCTCCAAGTGCAAGTACAGCTGTGGACCGAGAGCATCTCACTGCCTCCTGATCACTGAGGTGGCTGCTTTTCCAAGCCCTCTGCTAGTGAGCACATCAGGTGGACCTGGCAACCATGCTGAGCGAGGCCTTGAGCTTGTCCATGGTATTGTTGCATTAGTCATCTGTTGACAGCAATGACTCTGATGCCAAACTGGTTTTGCCTTTATATATTCTTCATATATATTTGTAGCTCTCTAGCCTATTATTGTATAACTACATAGATTCATAGCTAGCATTTTACCTACCCTGTTAGAAAGGAAAAAAACCACATTCCTAAAGACCCAACCCTGTCACGGACATATTTTAGGAAAAATCCTTTTGACAGGATTTTTTCTCCTGAGAAGATGAGAAGCCTCAGAGGAAAAGAAAAAACAATAATTATCTGCTGCTGTGGAATGAAACAGGTGCATCTTTGATTGGTCCATGTGAGTTGTTTCTACTTGATGACCAATCACAGGTCCAGCTGTGTTGGGACTCTGGTCAGTCACAAGATTTTATTATCATTCTTCTTCCTTTCTTTGCTAGCCTTCTGATGAAATCTTTTCTTCTATTCTTTTAGTATAGTTTTAATATATAATTTTCTTTTAATATAATATATGTCATAAAATAATAAATCAGCCTTCTGAAACATGGAGTCAAGATTCTCATCTCTTCCCTTGTCCTGGGACCCCTGTGAACACCACTACATTTGGTGAACCCTTAGTGAGTGGCATTGATAGTCACCACACAAGTGACCACAGAAGTGGGTTCTAGCCTGGAGCTGAAGAACCGAAGACCCTGAATTTGGACAGAGTTCACAGCCAAGGTTGACCACAGAGAACCTTCTGAAGTTCCCAGACAGAATGTCCAGAAACTTTCGCAGCACAGAGCAGCCTGCTGAAGCCAAGAGGACACTGTTACAAGGTACTGTTAACTCTTCCCTTCCTGAAAATACTGCCCTTTGCAAAATGTGGGCTGAAATTTGGGAAAAGCTGCCTACGGAAACGGAGGTTCCATTTTCTTCTTCAGAGGAGAAAGTTATTACCCTCTGGATTTTATGGGGTCTCGAGGACAGAGTTCATATGGTGAAGAGACATTTCTATGAGTTTTTCAGATGGACAAAATTCCATGTATTTTTTACAGATTTGATATATTCTCTCGATTTAAATGTATGGGAACGCATGGAATCCTATTTTGAGGAGACATTTGACCAGGGTTTTGGGGTTCCCCTAATTTATCCGGTGTTCGCAACTCTCTTCTCTGTTTTGAAATGGAGAGAACCCTTGGTAGGGCTCGTCGCAGAGTGCAGGGGGCGAGCTTTTGCCCCCCCGACAGACCCAGAAGGAGAGAAAGCTGTCCAAGGACACAAACTGCTGGTTCCCAGGCCCCCTGCATTGCGGGGGGGTGAGGCTTTGCCCACGGCTGAGGGAAAGTTTTTTTCTGCTTCTTTGGGGCATGCGCAAATGGAGCTGCCTTTTCCCCCTCCTCCTTCCCTCTGGGGGCGAATGTGAGCCGGCCCCGCCAGCTTTGCCGTGGAATTCTGAGCCCACCCCCACTCCGGGATGGCGCGGACCCGCTCCCGCCCCCACCGAAAGAGGCAGTCGGCAGCCTCGCACTGGACAGCCCGCCCGGTCCCTCTGCATCACAGCCGTCAAGTGAATTCAAAACAACAGTGCAGGCGGCGCCAGCAGGGGCCAACCCCGTGCCGATTCCACCGCTTCCTCCACCCCTCTCAGGGCTGAGAGAGCCGCCCGCTGCTCCAGTGATGGTGGCGGTGCCCCCGCCAGCTCCGCGGACACTGCCAGTCCCTGCAGCCCCGTCCATGGTCGCCCCTCCAGCACAGCCCGTGATGGCTCTGACCGCAGCAGCCTCGCCCGCCACGCCGGCGGAGGATGAAGATGATGCCTTGGGGGCCGACCCCGCGGCTCCACTGCCCCCCCCAGCTGTCCCACTGCCTCCCAGACCGGCTCCGCCGGCTCTGATGACTACGCCTGCGCTGCAGCCGATCCTGGAACCAGGAAGAGAAGGGGCTGCCCCTCCCGTGCCTTCTCTCTCTGCATCCAGGTGTTATGAATGATCAATCGAAAGCCAAATTATCAAAAATGGGAAAAGATTTTATTTCTCTTTTTCTGCGACCAAAATACGGTCCTCAAAACCACCACAGCCAAAGAGACAGCGTCGATCCCGGGTTCGGCGCTGGGTGAACCTGGATCTGACCTCTATCGCATCAGACCCTTTCCCGTTCACGAGAGCTGCTTCTTGCGGGGTTGTTTTATACCGTTTATTATGCCCGAGGAAGGGGAGTCCCAATTTCTTTTGTAACTCTGCATATTCATAGCTGGTTCTTTCACTGTGCATAGCTGGACAATCGCCATTTCCTGGTTGATAGCCGGTGTTAATCGAGTCCAGGGAAGTTGCGTATTCACATGTATCTTTCTGGCGACTTCGGCTATCTTGATTGATGTTATCAAGAGGGTGATGATTGCTCTTAGGCATCTTCCAATGACTCAGGATAGCAGGGATCATCGCGCTGGGTACGTCAATTCATAAGTTAACTGCCGATTGTTCTCCTGCCACCTCCAGGAATCTCAGAATTTGGATAGACGTCTGCCTCTTGGGCTGCTTGCGGTCAGAGACTCGTTTGGATTTCACAATCTTTATAAAATACATTCTTTTATAGCATGAATTATTTCCCAACATATATTACAATCCCTCCCCTTCAATATAAACACATTAATTCATGCTCCCACTACAACTCATATAACTATCATCTATATAATTTCTACATCTACCCTCCACCTCCAAGGATCTCCTACAAAGAGAAGGCTTTATTTAAATTCTCATCATGCCCTGCTCTCCTTGCGGGATTCCTTGATAGCCGTTATAATTGTTCTCGTTGCGTTTGAGCTGTTTCTCAAATTTTGCCAGGACTTCAGCAGCACTGCTTGTACACTTTCCCTCTCCCAGGCTCATGATTTTGGACACGCTGTTTCTGGAAGCCAGCTCCGGGTCCATGGGTACTACTGCTATCCGCGTACCCTGTACCACGGAGTGTATCAGTCTAATAAAGCAAGGTATTAGACATGGGAGGAATATGACCCCAGCTACTGAACACATTACAAAAAACATTCTTTTGTTCCACCAGGCCCCGTCAAATAATCTGTCCCACCAAGATGATTGCAAAATGGAATTCCACTTCTGAACTGGGACATGGGCCACCTTTTTTATTTCGGCTGCTAAACCCCTTATGGTCTCACCATTATCATCAATTTCAATGCAGCATTCCGATTCATTGAATTTTCCACACACATTGCCCCTTCCTCAGCCAACAAATAGTCTAAAGCTATTCGATTTTGGTACACAAAAGCCCGCACCTGAGTATGCTGCCGGCTTAATAAGTCCAGGGCCTCCAAGGTGTGGTTCGACACAATTTCCACCACTGCCTGCAGCCTGATCAATTGGTTCAGCAGATAGATATCCATAGCTTCTGTCCTGAGCCCATGTGGCCGGCCCATAATAATCAATTATCCTTGCCACCAGCCATTCCTCCTCTCCCCAAGTTTGCCTGCCGCTTATGACAGGTATCATTTTCTTCAAGCTTCTCCTTTCCCTGTTCAGGGTCTCATATAATGGGGCCCCTAGCAGGTTACTTTTTGTCCGGGGAAGAGTGAAGAATACAGGTCAGATCATGCCCAAAGTGCATGATCCCTTCCATCTGGGAGGTAACTTGCTGTATGCCTTTTTCCCACAAATCCAATAAATTCCATCTGGGGCTTTCTACTTGATATTAGTTTTCCCTGGGTCTCCCCAATATTCTTTCAGTCCCCCCAATGACTGGTAAGGGTTAGCTCCGGGACTCTTGACCTAGCAAAGACCCATCTGACCATTCCATTCGCAATTTGTCTCATTTTTCTGACTCCAATATCCTGTAGAAGGTTCTGGTTTCCAGATTTTACTCCTACTATTTGAATTTACTGTCAGGGTGGATATACACAGGGTATACCCCACCATTTCAGTATATTCCTTTCCCTCCCAACTGATGCAAATCGTTCCAATCACTCACTGGTCCAACACCCATCCCTCACGTTTCTGTGCTAATTTTGAGACCCGTGGATTGTCCCACTTCAAAAGTTGTTCCAGAGCTAAACTCTCACCCTTCCAGGGCCATTTTTCTGCCGATTTCGGCCCCCCCCCAAATCCAACAATATGACAGTCCCAATTCGGTTGCTATCTCCTGAACCAAGTAAATGAATAGGTTTCAGTCTGGGGAAGGTAATCCCCCATCAGCATATTCGTTTTTGAGCTGCTCATACTGTTAACTCAGCGTTTTCATTCTTTCTTTCTCCACCCTTTTCTTTCTCCACTCTGACTCCTTTCTCTTCAGCTCCTGAGTAATCTGTTTCATTTTCCCCTCAGGATCTATCCCATCTTTGTTCTTTGAAAACAGACAGCCCTATCATATTGCAGACAAGCTCTATCATCATTTGCCTGTAGTAAATCCAGCATGATGGGCTCTCTATTTAGGGTGAGCCTGCTATGAAATTTCACATTCCTTCCAACCCAGTACGTTTTCCCATTCATTACACACATTCCTAATTTTGAATTATCATAACACAATGGATTAACTTGATGATACGCTACAAAAATCGATTCCGTCTTTCCCCTGACCCACATTGCCTGATTACATTGGCTACAAACGGGGATTGACATTGGTTCCATGTTTCTTTTCAGTATTCGGTGGCTGAGCCTGTCTGACCCCCCGTTCTTTGTCCCAGCCTTTGGATGTAAACACAACACTTCTTTGCCCATTTTGCACAATTTCACCCGAGTGCCGTTTATTGAACAGTACCTGCCTGGCTCCCTGATGCATTCCTCCGGGGCTTGGTATGCTGAGATCCCCGTCTCCTTGTCAGATCAGGACAATCTGCGTACACTCACTGCACTCATCCACAAGGTTTGGATTCCCGTCATCGATTGGGGTCTCAATATGCAGACTCAGCGTCCCGCACATGGCTAGGCTCAGGCCAATCAGGATTCCCTCCAAGCGTACTTCTCTACCTTTGCCTCTGCCCCCTGGGGTGCCACCAGTGGCGAGGAAGACCATCTTCGCGGCAGCAGGAGTACTCTTCAGGGAATACATTCTCAGACCATACTGCATACCTCCTCTTAAAGCCACCCCACCTCGATATCTTGACAGCATCTGAGCTGCACGGTACCTTGATTGATTTTCGACACTCCACATCCAATATCTCTGCCTTTGATTTGAGTTTTCCACGTACCCCATTCTGGAAAATGTGGAACCACTCCTGCAAATCCAATTCAGTAATACCTAAATTTGTGGCTAGGGTTAGAATGCGGTCAGTCAGCTCAAGCTCTTCCTCCAAACACTGAGTGCACAATCCTTTTGGACTCTGCGCCCTTCTACAATGCACAAAAAAAACCCCTTGAAAATACTCACATATGAAGTGTACAAATGGATAGCATACACAATCTGACAGTATACAACCTATCTGTTCACCGTCGGTCATTTATGAGGACACTAGAGCTTGATCTTCAGGTCGCCTGGAGAAGAGGTGATCCTCGGGAACCTCTTCTTGATGCTCGACCTTCTTCACTCTGGACGCGTGTGTCCAACCTTTTTCCGCCGTCCGAATGGCCGTGTCTGTTGTTAGAAGGACAAGAAAGGGGTCTTCCCAGTGAGGGGAGAGGGGTATGTCTTTCCACACTTTCACAAGTACTCTGTCACCTGGTTGAATTTTGTGGATAGCAAATCCCAGAGGGGCGCTCTGAGATACTATCCCCTGTTTCCTTAGTTCCTGTAGGTTTTTATTTATTGCTACTAAGTACGGTTGAATTTGGCTATCCTCCAATCTGGGGTGTCCCACCGGCATCCCGTGCTTATATGGCATTCCATACAGCATCTCAAATGGTGAGAGCCCCGTCTCTGAATGAGGCATTGTCCTGATATTAAGCAAGGCAAGAGGGAGGCACTTCAGCCAGGACATCTGGGTTTCTAAAATTAATTCAGACAACTGCGTCTTCAAAGTCTGATTCATCCTTTCAACCTGGCCTGAGCTCTGGGGATGCCACAGGGTGTGGTATTCCCATCGAATGCCTAGTGCCTCTGCCATCTGCTTAATAATCTTAGAAGTAAAATGAGTCCCTTGATCTGAGTCTATGTAATTCACCACCCCATATCGGGGCACAATTTCCTCCAGCAATTTCCTGGACACTGTCTGAGCCGTTGCCCTTGGACTGGGGAAAGCTTCCACCCAATGTGTCAATTTGTCTACTATTACAAGCAAAAATTTGAACCTTCCCACCTTGGGCAATTCAGTAAAATCGACTTGAATTCTTTCAAAAGGTCAGTACACCACGGGACGACTCCCCAAGATTGCCGGTCTTGCCTTAGTTTTGTTAATTTTCTGGCAGATCAGGCATCCCTGTACCTCTTGTTTGGCCAATTCATAAATTCCTCTGCACCCGTAAAATTTCAAAAACTGTTCAGCCAGGGCCTAAGCCCCCCAATGTGTTCGCTGGTGCGGTTTTCTCAAAATTGTCCTGGTAAAACCTTTAGAGACTAGTTCTCTCCCATCCAGTAATTTCCACTTACCTTCCTCCAATTTTCCCCCAATTTTCTCATAACTTTCAATCTCCTTTGGGGAGGGCTGAGGAGGGCCTCTTGGTCTGCCAAGTTGTTTCCCTGGGTCCGGAACTGCATCCCTGCCTGATGTCCCTTGACATGGACAATCGAAATTTCTTCCTGCTCCCTTATTGCTTCCAGAATTTGCCGGATCAATTCCCCGTGCATCAGTCCCCATCCCCGTGTGTTGATCAAGCCCCTTTCTTCCCAAATTTTCCCAAAGGTGTGAACCACCCCAAAGGCATACCTAGAGTCTGAAAAAATTGTTCCCTTCTTTCCCTTCAGTCCTTTCAAGGCTCTCAGAACTGCATACAGTTCTCAAACCTGTGCTGACCAACCCGCAATAATGGGGCCTGCTTCAATCACTTTCCCTGTTCCCCCGTCCACGACTGCATATCCTGATTTCCTTTTCCCTTCGATCACTCTGCTTGAGCCATCTACAAACCATTTTCCCCCTTCATCTAATTCCTCTTCTTCCAAATTCTCTCTTATCTTTGTCTGCAATTTGACCGCTTCCACACAATCGTGGACGACTTCTTCCGAATCTTCCCCAAACAAGAACTGAGCTGGGTTTTGCGCAGCTGTTGTCCGCAATTCCAAATCCTGCGAGTGAATCAAAATGGCTTCATACTTCAGCAATCTAGCATCCATGAGCCATTTATCTGCCTTCTGTTGTAGTATACACCGCACATTGTGCGGTGCAAATACTACCAAAGGTGCTCCGAAAGTTACTTTCTTGGCTTCCTCTGCCAACAATGCTACCTCTACAATTGCTTGCAAGCACGTGGGCCAGACCCTGCTAACAGGGTCCAAAAGCCTAGCAAGTAACCCATGGGTTTCCTGACTCCTGCCCAGTCCTGTGTTAGCACACCGTGGGCTGTGTGACTGCTCACATCCACAAACAACTGTAATGGCCATCTCACATCAGGGACGCTCAGCACTGGTGCTGCTGTGAGTGCTTCTTTGTCTCCCCTGAATTCATCCTCACCCTTTTCTGTCCATTTGATTCTGTCCGTGGTGAGTTTTTCGTACAAAAACTTCACGTTCTCCCTGTATCCCTCAATCCACTGCCGGCAATATCCCAACAACCCCAGCAATTGGGCAATAATCCCTGCCACCCTTTCAGGATCTAACTTCTTTTTCCCTTTGGTTAACCAATGTCCCAAATATCTGACCTCGGGGTCTGTGAACTGCAGCTTTGACTTAGACACCTTCAATCCTTTTTCCCCAAGAAAGTTAAAAAGCTCAATGGTACTCATCCTTACATCCTCCTCTCTCGGACCTGCAATCAACAAATCGTCTACATACTGTAGCAATTTCATTCCTTCCGCTGGTACAAATTGACTCAGCACTTGTTTGAGTGCTTGCCCAAACAGATTTGGGCAATCTACGAAGCCCTGAGGCAAAGATGCCCATCTGAGTTGTTGCTTTCTGTTCATTTCTGGGTCTTCCCATTGAAATGCAAAGTAATCTCTGCTGTCCTTCTCTAAAGGACAAGTCCAGAAAGCATCTTTCAAGTCAATCACACTGTACCACGTGTCCTTGGGAGAGATGTTATTCAGCAGAGTGTAAGGATTCAAGACCATGGAGAACAGTGTCTTAGCCCTCTGTTTCACAGCCCTTAAATCTTGCACTAGCCTGTAGCTACCATCCGTTTTCTGCACTGCCAAAATTCGGGTGTTGTGCCAGGACATGCATGGCTTCAATGTTCCTTTTTTCACTAGTTCATCAATCACTGGTTTCAACCTCCTCCTTCCCTCCATGGGGATGGGGTACTGTTTGACCCAAATGAGGTCTTCTGGCCTTTCAATTTCAATGTGAATTGGCTCTATGTCCAACCTCCCGGCCTCCCCTTGGACATACCAAACCTTTTGGTCAATTTTCTCCTCGTCCTGGGTGGTGAGTTGATAGAACCTCACCTTGAGCTGGGAATCCTGCTCTGCTAAACCAATTTCCAATGCCATCATCAAATCCCTTCCCAGCAAATTGAAATCTGCCTCTTTTATTAATAACATATTTCCTATACACCTTTTCTTTTCTGTTTCTATTTCAACATTCTTTATGATCGGAACCTTAAAAGGTTCCCCCTTTGCTCCAGTTACCATCATTGTATCATTGCTCAGAGAGCACCCTCACGGTAATTGCTGCACTGTGGTCTGTTCAGCCTCAGAATCTACTAAAAACCATACCTCCTGCCTGTGGGGTCCCACTCTCAGTTTTATCAAGGGCTCCCTCAGTGTTCCAGATACCAGACTGAAAAGCCCCTGACACCCCTAATCTTCCTGAAACATAGCTTGATCCTTGACCTTGTTGGGACAATTTTTCCAAATGTGTCCCTTTTGCTTGCAGTAGTAGCACTCGATGTCCTTCTTCTGGTTGTTCGAACCCTTTCCTTGGGAAGGATTTTGCTTCTTTGCCGGCGCTGTTTTTGCCGAGTCTCTGACCTGTTCCTGTTTCTGTGCTTCCCTCACTGCTGCCACTAACACTTTCGCCTGAATTTTCTGCTTTTCTTCATCTCTTCTCATGTAGATCTTCTGGGCTTACCTGGAGCAATTCCTGCAGTTCCCTATCTTGCCATCCATCTATCTTTTCCAATTTCTCCCTTATATCTTCCCATGATTTTGCCACAAATTGGGTTTTCAGCAAAACCGCCCCAATCGGAGAGTCGGGGTCCATCCCGGAATACATTCTCAGGCCCTTTCAGAGCCTTTCCAGCCATTCCGTAGGGGTTTCGTCCTTTCCCTGACATTCCCTGAGTACTTTGCTCATATTTTGTCTCTTCGGTACCACCTCCCAGATACCTTGTATCATCATATTTCTAAGATTTATCATTTTCTGTCTACCTTCTTCCCGCTGGGCATTCCAAGATGGCTTCTGCTCCGGCCACCTCTGATCTCCTTGCTCCCCCTGGGCATTCCTATTCTCCCAATCCCTGATCGCGGCTTGTCTTATCATTTCTCTTTCCTCGTTGTTGAACAGTGACCTCAGGATCGCATTGAGATCCTCATTAGTGTAGGTGCTGGTTCCTAGAAATTCATCTAGTCTTTCTGCCACCCCCAAAGTATCGTCCATCAGTTTCCCCATGTCTTTCTTGAAAGCCCTCACATCCCCAGTGTCGATCGGCGCATGTATGAAGCCGATAATTCCTGAAACCATCGGTACTTCCCATAAAGGGAAGAGTCCGGGCTTTTCCTCCTCATCGTCACTATCACCAGTGGTTGCCCTCCTTGTTCTCCACCTCATCCAATGGGCTCGAGGAGAGCCAGTTTTCTTTGAGGGAAGGATCTCTTTCTCCTCAGTTTTGGAAAATGGCCGGGGCTGGGACTGCTCGCCTGGGAGCAGAGGCGCCAATGCCTGTTCACGTGGGAGGGGAGATGCCATGGCCAGCTCTGGTGGGAGCGGTGGCGCTGAAGCCTGTCCCTGTGGGACTGATGCCTCTGAAAGCAACACAGGCATCTGAAGTACCTGCGCTTGCACAGACTGGGGCGGAGGGACAAGGTAGGCAGGTGGAAGGTTTTCCAGCGGTTCCCATTCCTTGCCCTGGGTTGCTGATGCCTGAGAGTTCTGATCAGTTACAACCCTGAACAAGCGTATTTCCGCATCTTGACATCCTCAATTTCCTCAAAATCCTGTGGGTGGTGATCGACTACATGGTCGTATAGGGTCTTGCATGTCCATACTTCGAAGATGACAAAAACCGGCCAGACCATATATTTTGCGATCTCCTTTCCTCCCCACTTTTCCATGCAAAAATGAATCATCATTTGCTTGGATTTCCCCACTCTCCTCGCACTGTCCTCCCAATGTTCC
This sequence comes from Molothrus ater, assembly GCF_012460135.2. NCBI lineage: Eukaryota > Metazoa > Chordata > Aves > Passeriformes > Icteridae > Molothrus > Molothrus ater. The sequence continues at coordinate 2,360,323 of NC_050510.2, read as the reverse complement.
AACATCCATCCCAATGGGCTTCATGGGCTTCCCCTTGTGATTTCAGGCAAAACCTTTTCGGGATCCTGGGGAGGGTTTCCCTGGGGCTTTTTCTGGCACTTGCTCTTTTTCAGTCCCATTTTCTCAAAAACACTGTTTGCTATTTTTCTCACCTCGAGTCCTTTTGGCTGGGATTCTTGATGCGAGTCCCAAGTCTTGTCCGGTACCGATTTCCTGAGTCTGTGAAACACCACCAGTGTACTTGACCACATGGAGAACCGTTCCATGGGTTTTTCGACTGGTAACGCGCTCTCTTACCTGCTTCTCCAGATCAGAAGGTTGACCAGTTCCCAAAACCTTTTGGGAACGTTCTTTCCCCTCCTGACCCCAAATGTGATCAACCCCCCTGAACTTCCTACGAGTCCCAGGTCCCATGTGTGTCAAGGAAAAGCGCTCGCTTCGCCCATGACCGACCACTTCCCTCGCGGGAGAGTGGAACTGCGATCGAGGGGTCCACTCTCACTTCATGATAGAATCACATCTCACACACACGCTCAATCACACCCCACTCAACCACACGGTACTCACGGTTCCTTTTCCCGTGTGGATTCCTCGTGCCAGTTGATTTTCCGGGTGAAAAAAAAAACACCACAGCCTTGGAGATCCCCTTTCGGATCACTCCGAGTTTCCCGAGAGCTCTGGGCCCATTTTTATCCCTCTTTGGCTGTGGTTCTGGCTTTGGTTAGGTGTTTGATTGGTTTTGCGTACTCCCAATCCCGTCAGGCCATTGAAATCAGCGGGACGCCTCCTGACTGGAGAGGGGTCCCCGAACCCCAAATTCAAATCATGTCCCGGACACCAGAATTGTTATAAAAGATCAATCGAGAAGTCAAATTATCAAAAATGCAAAAAGATTTTATTTCTCTTTTTCCGCGACCAAAATACGGTCCTCAAAACCACCACAGCCAAAGAGACAGCGTCGATCCCGGGTTCGGCGCTGGGTGAACCTGGATCTGACCTCTATCGCATCAGACCCTTTCCCGTTCACGAGAGCTGCTTCTTGCGGGGTTGTTTTATACCGTTTATTATGCCCGAGGAAGGGGAGTCCCAATTTCTTTTGTAACTCTGCATATTCATAGCTGGTTCTTTCACTGTGCATAGCTGGACAATCGCCATTTCCTGGTTGATAGCCGGTGTTAATCGAGTCCAGGGAAGTTGCGTATTCACATGTATCTTTCTGGCGACTTCGGCTATCTTGATTGATGTTATCAAGAGGGTGATGATTGCTCTTAGGCATCTTCCAATGACTCAGGATAGCAGGGATCATCGCGCTGGGTACGTCAATTCATAAGTTAACTGCCGATTGTTCTCCTGCCACCTCCAGGAATCTCAGAATTTGGATAGACGTCTGCCTCTTGGGCTGCTTGCGGTCAGAGACTCGTTTGGATTTCACAATCTTTATAAAATACATTCTTTTATAGCATGAATTATTTCCCAACATATATTACATCAGCTAAAGCTATAATTGGACAATTAAGTCCAATATGCTAATGGATGAGAACTTATAAAAGTTTGAGACCCCATGACCGGTTGTCCATTTTGTGACCATTTTAGGGTCATCTTGGTTGCAGCCCTGGCTGGGCTCTTGTACTGCCCAAGGTCTATCCATTAAGGCCTTCTAATAAATACCTACTTTATTCTTTAGCTCCGTCTAGTCTCTTTTCTAGGTCAGCCTTCATAAGGCATCAGCTCTGGCAACCATGAAGGGACAGAAGGCATCTGGAAAACCCCCTGGACCAGAGCCAGAGGAACATTCAGCTCTTTCTCCCCCTCTCCTTCTGGCACTCCCGGGGGGCACCCCAGCTGGAGTGCAGAAGGTATCAGAGCCCAAGAACCCTCAGACCTGACAGAGACACCTGAGTAGATAAAGGGGTATTCTTTTTAGCACCTAAGTAAAGTGTCTCTGGTGCTCCAGAGTCCAGACAGACTGCTGGTGGTGCTCTCCGCCCTCCCTGGTGGTAGTAATGTCAGACACTCTCTGAGAAGTGGATTAAATTCCTGCGCTGTTAGTGTGTGGCCAGCAGCAATGGCTCAAGCAATAGTTGCCACGCTGCAGCTCTGAAGGGCTAGGATTTGAATCCCATCTCTTCTTTCTCTTGCTCCCTGTGAAAAACACCAATCACTTGTTTTTAAAATTTTAAAAGTTTAATCATAATAAAATGGTTATAAAGATTTTAATAATGTTAGAGTTATAAAAATTTGGACAATTAGGGTTAGGACAATATAAGACAATAAGAACAAAGAGTTACGGACAGTCCAGGTACTTCTTTCTAGGCAAAATAAGCCCAAAAAAGGACACACATTAACAGAGGATTAACCCTTAAAACAATAGCCTCTTGCATATTCATACATCTCATACATGATGCATAAATTCCATTCAAACAAAGGATTCTGTCTGGTCATCATCAACTTCTTCCTCTTAATCCTGACGGCGTCTTCAGGCCTGAGCGAGGTAGGAAGATATTAGTTTCTTCTGATAAGGGAACAATACATTCTTTTTCTCTGAAAGATTTAGGTGTCCTGTGGCTGCTATCTCGCTGCAAGTACCTCATTCCTCTTTAAAAAAAAATATCCAACATCCATAGTTTCTATTTTAACTACAAAAGCTACATTTTAACTACAAAACTACATTTACCATACTATTAAAATGTTAATACAGCACTACTAATCAATACAGCATAATACATATAGTAAATATCTGGGTAGAGCCATATAATATGTGCTTTTCACACTCTCTCTCCCTGGTTCTTTTAATTTCTACTCATAATTGTTAAGATATAGGGTGTGCATTCTCCTGCAAGTGTTGTAGTAATAATATCCCGAGACATAGTTCCCTAGGATTAGTACTGAGAAACTATGGAGACCTTACCGGGGAGGAGTGGTTATTTTTCAAATCCAAACCTCTTAGACTCTCAGAAAATATCTAGCCAACGTATCGTAATATATGTTAGAAATAATCCATGCTATAAAAGAATGTATTTTATAAAGATTGTGAAATCCAAACGAGTCTCTGACCACAAGCAGCCCAAGAGGCAGACGTCTATCCAAATTCCGAGATTCCTGGAGGCGGCAGGAGAACAATCGGCATTTAACCCAAGAATAGACGCACCCAACGCGATGATCACCACTATCCCAAGTCATCGGAAACTGCCTAAGAGCGATCATCGCCCTGTGGATAACAGATCAAGATAGCCGAAGTCGCCAGAAAGATACATGGGAATACGCAACTTCCCAGAATTTGATCGATGCTGGCTATCAACCAGGAGATGGCAATCGTCCAGCTCTGCACAGTGAAAGAACCAACTATGAATGTGAAGAGTTACAAAAGAAACTGGGACTCCATTGCCTTGGGCACAATAAACTGTATAAAACATCTCTGCTAGAAGCGACTCTCGTGAATGGGTAAGGGTCCGATGTGATAGAGGTCGGATCCAGGTTCACCCAGTGCCGATCCCGGGCTCAACGCTGTGTCTTTGGCTGTGGTGGTTTTGAGGACCGTATTTTGATCGCGGAAAAAGATAAATAAATATTTTTGCATTTTTGAATAATTTGACTTCTCGATTGATAATTTATAACAATTCTGGTGACCCCAACGTCACCAGAATTTGTGGTTTTGGGTGCCCTCTCCGGTCAGGAGGCGTCCCGCTGATTTCAACGGCCTGACGGGATTGGGAGTACGCAAAACCAATCAAACACCGAACCAAAGCCAGAACCACAGCCTAAGAGGGATAAAACGGGCCCAGAGCTCTCGGAAACTCAGAGCGATCCAAAGAGGCATCTTTGAGGCCGCGGTGGTTTTTTTTTCACTCGGAAAATCGACATGCACGAAGAATCCACACAGGAAAGGAACCGTGAGTACCGTGTGGTTGAGTGGGGTGTGATTGAGTGTGTGTGTGCGACGTGATTCTATCATGAAGTGAGAGTGGACCCCACGATCACAGTTCCACTCTCCTGCGAGGGAAGTGGTTGGTCATGGGTGAAGCGAGCGCTTTTCCTTGACACACATGGGACCTGGGACTCATAGGGAGTTCAGGGGAATTATCACGTTTGGGGTCAGGAGGGGAAAAAAATGTTCCCGAAATATTTCGGGAGCCAGTCCACCTTCTGATCGGGAGAATCAGGTAATAGTGCTCTATACCAGTCAAAAGACCTGCGGAACGGTTCTCCTCATGGCTGAGTAGACTGGTAGTGTTTCACAGACTTAGGAAATCGACATTGGACAGAGACTTGGGACTCGTGTCGAGAATCCCAGACATAGGACACAAGGTCAAAAAATTAGCAAACGGGTTTTTTGGGAAAATGTGATGGGGAAAGAGTAAGTTCCAGAAAAAGCCCCAGGGAAAACCTGCCCAAGATCGCGAGAAGGTTCTGCCTGACAATCCCGAAGGGGAAGCCCGTTGGGATGGATGCTAGAACCTGGGACGACAGCCCCAGGAGATTGGGAAAGTCCAAGGAAAAGATGATACATTTTTGTATGGAAAAATGGGGGGAAAGGAGATTGTTCAGCACTTTCGAGATAAGGACATGTGAATCCCTGTATGACCACGTAGTCGATCACCACCCGCAGAATTTTGAGGAAATTGAGTATGCCAAGATGTGGAAGTACGCTTGTTCGGGGTCATACCCGATCAGAACTCTCAGATGCTTGGCAAACTGGGGCAGGGAGTAGGAACCGCTGGACAACCTTCCACGTCCCTACCTTGTCCCTCCACCCCAGCCCGCGCCAGCACAGGTACCGCCGGTGCCCATGTTGCCTCCCGAGGCATCAATCCCGCAGGGACAGGCTTCGGCACCACCGCTCCCACTGGAGCTGGCTGCTGTACCTTCTCTCCCACGTAGGCAGATAATGGTGCCTCCACTCCTATGTGAGCAGCCACAGACACAGACCTTTCCCAAGACCGAGGAGAAATAGGTATTTTCCCCAAAGAAAGCAAACTCTCCTCCAGCCCATTGGATGAGGTGGAGAACAAGGAGGGCAACCACTGGTGATAGTGACGATGAGGAGGAAAAGCCCGGACTCTTCCCTTTATGGGAAGTACCGATGGTTTCAGGAATTATCGGCTTCATACATGCGCCGATCGACACTGGGGATGTGAGGGCTTTCAAGAAAGACATGGGGAAACTGATGGACGATACTTTGGGGGTGGCAGAAAGACTAGATGAATTTCTAGGAACCAGCACCTACACTAATGAGGATCTCAATGCGATCCTGAGGTCACTGTTCAACAACGAGGAAAGAGAAATGATAAGACAAGCCGCGATCAGGGATTGGGAGAATAGGAATGCCCAGGGGGAGCAAGGAGATCAGAGGTGGCCGGAGCAGAAGCCATCTTGGAATGCCCAGCGGGAAGAAGGTAGACAGAAAATGATAAATCTTAGAAATATGATGATACAAGGTATCTGGGAGGTGGTACCGAAGAGACAAAATATGAGCAAAGTACTCAGGGAATGTCAGGGAAAGGACGAAACCCCTACGGAATGGCTGGAAAGGCTCTGAAAGGGCCTGAGAATGTATTCCGGGATGGACCCCGACTCTCCGATTGGGGCGGTTTTGCTGAAAACCCAATTTGTGGCAAAATCATGGGAAGATATAAGGGAGAAATTGGAAAAGATAGATGGATGGCAAGATAGGGAACTGCAGGAATTGCTCCAGGTAAGCCCAGAAGATCTACATGAGAAGAGATGAAGAAAAGCAGAAAATTCAGGCGAAAGTGTTAGTGGCAGCAGTGAGGGAAGCACAGAAACAGGAACAGGTCAGAGACTCGGCAAAAACAGCGCCGGCAAAGAAGCAAAATCCTTCCCAAGGAAAGGGTTCGAACAACCAGAAGAAGGACATCGAGTGCTACTACTGCAAGCAAAAGGGACACATTTGGAAAAATTGTCCCAACAAGGTCAAGGATCAAGCTATGTTTCAGGAAGATTAGGGGTGTCAGGGGCTTTTCAGTCTGGTATCTGGAACACTGAGGGAGCCCTTGATAAAACTGAGAGTGGGACCCCACAGGCAGGAGGTATGGTTTTTAGTAGATTCTGAGGCTGAACAGACCACAGTGCAGCAATTACCGTGAGGGTGCTCTCTGAGCAATGATACAATGATGGTAACTGGAGCAAAGGGGGAACCTTTTAAGGTTCCGATCATAAAGAATGTTGAAATAGAAACAGAAAAGAAAAGGTGTATAGGAAATATGTTATTAATAAAAGAGGCAGATTTCAATTTGCTGGGAAGGGATTTGATGATGGCATTGGAAATTGGTTTAGCAGAGCAGGATTCCCAGCTCAAGGTGAGGTTCTATCAACTCACCACCCAGGACGAGGAGAAAATTGACCAAAAGGTTTGGTATGTCCAAGGGGAGGCCGGGAGGTTGGACATAGAGCCAATTCACATTGAAATTGAAAGGCCAGAAGACCTCATTTGGGTCAAACAGTACCCCATCCCCATGGAGGGAAGGAGGAGGTTGAAACCAGTGATTGATGAACTAGTGAAAAAAGGAACATTGAAGCCATGCATGTCCTGGCACAACACCCGAATTTTGGCAGTGCAGAAAACGGATGGTAGCTACAGGCTAGTGCAAGATTTAAGGGCTGTGAAACAGAGGGCTAAGACACTGTTCTCCATGGTCTTGAATCCTTACACTCTGCTGAATAACATCTCTCCCAAGGACACGTGGTACAGTGTGATTGACTTGAAAGATGCTTTCTGGACTTGTCCTTTAGAGAAGGACAGCAGAGATTACTTTGCATTTCAATGGGAAGACCCAGAAATGAACAGAAAGCAACAACTCAGATGGGCATCTTTGCCTCAGGGCTTCGTAGATTGCCCAAATCTGTTTGGGCAAGCACTCAAACAAGTGCTGAGTCAATTTGTACCAGCGGAAGGAATGAAATTGCTACAGTATGTAGACGATTTGTTGATTGCAGGTCCGAGAGAGGAGGATGTAAGGATGAGTACCATTGAGCTTTTTAACTTTCTTGGGGAAAAAGGATTGAAGGTGTCTAAGTCAAAGCTGCAGTTCACAGACCCCGAGGTCAGATATTTGGGACATTGGTTAACCAAAGGGAAAAAGAAGTTAGATCCTGAAAGGGTGGCAGGGATTATTGCCCAATTGCTGGGGTTGTTGGGATATTGCCGGCAGTGGATTGAGGGATACAGGGAGAACGTGAAGTTTTTGTACGAAAAACTCACCACGGACAGAATCAAATGGACAGAAAAGGGTGAGGATGAATTCAGGGGAGACAAAGAAGCACTCACAGCAGCACCAGTGCTGAGCGTCCCTGATGTGAGATGGCCATTACAGTTGTTTGTGGATGTGAGCAGTCACACAGCCCACGGTGTGCTAACACAGGACTGGGCAGGAGTCAGGAAACCCATGGGTTACTTGCTAGGCTTTTGGACCCTGTTAGCAGGGTCTGGCCCACGTGCTTGCAAGCAATTGTAGAGGTAGCATTGTTGGCAGAGGAAGCCAAGAAAGTAACTTTCGGAGCACCTTTGGTAGTATTTGCACCGCACAATGTGCGGTGTATACTACAACAGAAGGCAGATAAATGGCTCATGGATGCTAGATTGCTGAAGTATGAAGCCATTTTGATTCACTCGCAGGATTTGGAATTGCGGACAACAGCTGCGCAAAACCCAGCTCAGTTCTTGTTTGGGGAAGATTCGGAAGAAGTCGTCCACGATTGTGTGGAAGCGGTCAAATTGCAGACAAAGATAAGAGAGAATTTGGAAGAAGAGGAATTAGATGAAGGGGGAAAATGGTTTGTAGATGGCTCAAGCAGAGTGATCGAAGGGAAAAGGAAATCAGGATATGCAGTCGTGGACGGGGGAACAGGGAAAGTGATTGAAGCAGGCCCCATTATTGCGGGTTGGTCAGCACAGGTTTGAGAACTGTATGCAGTTCTGAGAGCCTTGAAAGGACTGAAGGGAAAGAAGGGAACAATTTTTTCAGACTCTAGGTATGCCTTTGGGGTGGTTCACACCTTTGGGAAAATTTGGGAAGAAAGGGGCTTGATCAACACACGGGGATGGGGACTGATGCACGGGGAATTGATCCGGCAAATTCTGGAAGCAATAAGGGAGCAGGAAGAAATTTCGATTGTCCATGTCAAGGGACATCAGGCAGGGATGCAGTTCCGGACCCAGGGAAACAACTTGGCAGACCAAGAGGCCCTCCTCAGCCCTCCCCAAAGGAGATTGAAAGTTATGAGAAAATTGGGGGAAAATTGGAGGAAGGTAAGTGGAAATTACTGGATGGGAGAGAACTAGTCTCTAAAGGTTTTACCAGGACAATTTTGAGAAAACCGCACCAGCGAACACATTGGGGGGCTTAGGCCCTGGCTGAACAGTTTTTGAAATTTTACGGGTGCAGAGGAATTTATGAATTGGCCAAACAAGAGGTACAGGGATGCCTGATCTGCCAGAAAATTAACAAAACTAAGGCAAGACCGGCAATCTTGGGGAGTCGTCCCGTGGTGTACTGACCTTTTGAAAGAATTCAAGTCGATTTTACTGAATTGCCCAAGGTGGGAAGGTTCAAATTTTTGCTTGTAATAGTAGACAAATTGACACATTGGGTGGAAGCTTTCCCCAGTCCAAGGGCAACGGCTCAGACAGTGTCCAGGAAATTGCTGGAGGAAATTGTGCCCCGATATGGGGTGGTGAATTACATAGACTCAGATCAAGGGACTCATTTTACTTCTAAGATTATTAAGCAGATGGCAGAGGCACTAGGCATTCGATGGGAATACCACACCCTGTGGCATCCCCAGAGCTCAGGCCAGGTTGAAAGGATGAATCAGACTTTGAAGACGCAGTTGTCTGAATTAATTTTAGAAACCCAGATGTCCTGGCTGAAGTGCCTCCCTCTTGCCTTGCTTAATATCAGGACAATGCCTCATTCAGAGACGGGGCTCTCACCATTTGAGATGCTGTATGGAATGCCATATAAGCACGGGATGCCGGTGGGACACCCCAGATTGGAGGATAGCCAAATTCAACCGTACTTAGTAGCAATAAATAAAAACCTACAGGAACTAAGGAAACAGGGGATAGTATCTCAGAGCGCCCCTCTGGGATTTGCTATCCACAAAATTCAACCAGGTGACAGAGTACTTGTGAAAGTGTGGAAAGACATACCCCTCTCCCCTCACTGGGAAGACCCCTTTCTTGTCCTTCTAACAACAGACACGGCCATTCGGACGGCGGAAAAAGGTTGGACACACGCGTCCAGAGTGAAGAAGGTCGAGCATCAAGAAGAGGTTCCCGAGGATCACCTCTTCTCCAGGCGACCTGAAGATCAAGCTCTAGTGTCCTCATAAATGACCGACGGTGAACAGATAGGTTGTATACTGTCAGATTGTGTATGCTATCCATTTGTACACTTCATATGTGAGTATTTTCAAGGGGTTTTTTTTGTGCATTGTAGAAGGGCGCAGAGTCCAAAAGGATTGTGCACTCAGTGTTTGGAGGAAGAGCTTGAGCTGACTGACCGCATTCTAACCCTAGCCACAAATTTAGGTATTACTGAATTGGATTTGCAGGAGTGGTTCCACATTTTCCAGAATGGGGTACGTGGAAAACTCAAATCAAAGGCAGAGATATTGGATGTGGAGTGTCGAAAATCAATCAAGGTACCGTGCAGCTCAGATGCTGTCAAGATATCGAGGTGGGGTGGCTTTAAGAGGAGGTATGCAGTATGGTCTGAGAATGTATTCCCTGAAGAGTACTCCTGCTGCCGCGAAGATGGTCTTCCTCGCCACTGGTGGCACCCCAGGGGGCAGAGGCAAAGGTAGAGAAGTACGCTTGGAGGGAATCCTGATTGGCCTGAGCCTAGCCATGTGCGGGACGCTGAGTCTGCATATTGAGACCCCGTTCCATGACAGAAATCAGAGCTCCATGGACGAGTGTGGTAAGTCCACTCAGATGGTCTCAATCGAGTAAAGGGACAGGGCGATCTCAGCATACCAAGCCCCGGAGGAGTGCATCAGGGAGTCTGGCAGGTACTGTTTGATAAACGGCACTCGGGTCAAATTGTGCAGATCAGGCAAAGAGATCTTGTGTATAGATCTGAAGGCGGGGACGCAGAACGGGCAGTCAGACAAGCACCAACACCGAGTACTGAAAAGGAATGTAGAACCAATGTCAATCCCCATTTGCAGTCAATGTAACCAAACAATGTGGGTTGGGGAAAAGACAGAATCAATTTTTTAGCATATCACCAGGTGAATCCATTGTGTTATGACAATTCGAAACTGGGAATGTGTGTGATGAACGGGAAAATGTACTGGGTGGGAAGAAATGTAAAATTTGATAGCAAATTCACCCTGAGCAGAGAGCCGATCATATTGGACTTAGCACAGGCAAACGATGATAGAGTCTGCCTGCAATATGATAGGGCTGTCTGTTTTGCGAGAAACAAAGATGGAACAGATCCTGAGGGAAAAATGAGAGAGATTACTCAGGAGCTGAAAAGGAGGGAGTCAGAACTGAGAAAGAAAAGGGTGGAACAGGAAAGATTGAAAACGTTGGGCGAGCAGTACAAATTGCTCAAAAAACAATATGCTAATGGGGAACTACCTTCTCCAGACTGGAACTTATTCATTGATTTAATGCAGGAAATTGCCATGGAAGTGGGATTGTCAAACTGTTGGATTTGCAGGGGGCTGAAGTCAGCAGAGAAGTGGCCTTGGAAGGGTGAAGGTTTGGCTCTGGAACAGCTTTTGAAATGGGACAACCAAGGGTCTCAAAATTGGCACAGAGATCTGAGGGATGGGTGTTGGATCAACAAGTGATTGGGACGATCTGCATCAGTTGAGAAGGGAAAGAATATACTGAAATTGTGGGGTACACTCTGTGTATAACTACTCTGACAGTAAATTTTAACAGCAAGAGCAAAGTCTGGCAACCAGAACCTCCTACAGGGTACTGGAGTCAGAAAAACGAAACGAATTGTGATTGGAATAGTCAAATAGGACTTTGCTGGGTCAAGAGTACCGGAGCCAATCCTTACCAATCCTTGGCAGGCCTGAGAGAATATTGGGGAGACCCAGGGAAAACTAATATCAGGTGGAAAACCCCAGATGGAATTTATTGGATTTGTGGAAAAAAAGCATACAGTGAGTTACCTCCAAGGTGGAAAGGATCATGCACTTTGGGCATGATCCGGCCAGTTTTCTTCACTCTCCCCCTAAACAAAAAGTAACCTACTAGGGGCTCCTCTGTATGAGACCCTGAGGAGGGAGCGAAGAAGCTTGAAGAAAATGATACCTGTCATAAGTGGCAGGCAAACTTGGGGAGAGGAGGAGTGGCCAGCAGCAAGAATATTTGATTATTATGGGCTGGCCACATGGGCTCAGGACGGAAGCTATTGTGAAAAATGCATGTATTTTATGATTGGCTTTTTGCAAATATTAAAATGAATATTATATGTGTTGTGTTAGAAAGAAATGCTGTATTAATTCTCTTAAGTACTGTGTTAAATATAGTTTTAGGTTATAAAAATTGTTAAAATAGAAATGATGCTATGTAGGATACTTTTTTAAAAGGAAAGGACTCGCAGTGAGATAGCAGCCACAGGACACCTAAATCTTTCAGAGAAAAAGAATTTATTGCCCTCTTGTCAGAAGAAACTAACTTCTTCACGCCTTGAAGGCGCTGTTAGGCTTCGGAGGAAGAAGTTGACAGATGACCAGACAGAATCCTGTATTTGAATGGAATTTATGCATCATGTATGAGGTGCATGAATATGCAACAGGCTATTGCTTTTAATGGTTAATCCTTTGTTAACGGGTGTCCTGGCTTGTGCTGCCCTGAAAAAGGTACCCGGACGTCCGTAACTCTTTGTATTTGTTGTCTCATATTGTCTTAATTCAAATTGTCCAAATTATTATTGGTCTAATTGTATTACTATTTTATAACCATTTTATTACTATTAAACTTTTAAAATTTTAAAAACAAGTGATTGGCATTTTTCACAATTATGGTAGCAGAGGATGGTTACTAACACCTCTCTGCCGGTGCTTTAGGAGAGTCAGAGTGGAGAAGGCACGCCCTGCCCTATTTGGCAGCCTTGCTCTGTTTCCCCTAGTGTGACCGACAGACGCAGGTTGCGATCGGTGGACAAGAGGAGACAATAAAGCAAAGAAAAGGGAGAAAGGCTCCCTACAACCACAGTAATTGGCCCCCTAATACTAGCAGTGTGCACGAAGAACCCGGGAAGGAAAAGGGATTGGTAAGTATTTCTCGGGGGGGCAGGTACGGGGGGATGAATGTGTGTGAATGAGATGTGGGCTGGTTGTCCTTGACCTGCCAAGTGAGTGCTGGAGTCTCCCATGCTGCGTTTCCGACTTTCTGCGAGGGAAGCGGCCAGTAAATAGACGAAGCGAGTGATAAGAGGAGTGAAAGAATCCCCTGAGGTAACTGAGACTGGGTCTCAGGGAGGGGTTAGACCCCTCGGAAGTAGGGAGCAATGTTTCCTAGCCCAATCCACTAGGAAACAGGACAGGAGGGGCCCCTAAAAACCTGCTGGGTTGAGGGATTTATATTCCAAGAGCATCCAAGACCAGGGTTGAGCAGAATTCTGTCGGAGTGAGGATATGCCCGAGAACACCCAGGGTGGGACAACACAGCTAGACTGAGGGATAAAAATTTTGCCCAACAGGATCCGGGGTTGGACAACACAGCCAGATTGAGGGATAAAAAAATGCCCAAGAACATCCAGGGTTGGACAACACAGCCAAGAAAAAAATTTAAATGCCCAAGAGCATCTGTAGTTGTACCACACCGCTGGGTTGAGGGACAGAAAAATTGCCAAAGAGCATCTGGGGTTGGACAACACATCTGGTTTGAGGGATATCCAATAGCACCGGGACTGACCAGTAACACCTAAACTTGTAATAGGTGATGTGAAAGTAAAAGGTACCTTATTGTTGTCTTGTTATGTGTGTGAGAGTGAGTCACACACAAAAACAATCTCAACTTCCCAGGCAGGTGGGAAGGGGAGGGCAGTGGAAAGAGGACTGTGTGACCTGCACACCAGGCTATTGTTCCCCGGGTAGGTGGGGACTTTTGGCCAAAGGGCGTGAGTGACCTGCACACCAGGCTAGTGTTCCCCGAGCGTGTGAGGGGGCCATAGCTGAAGAGTGTGAGTGACACGCAGACAGCCTCACAAGTGAACTCGCACCGGAGGCAACCAGAGTCAGGGCCCTTCCAGGAGGCCCAGCAACACTGAGACCCGGAGGCCAACCCCAAGGCGAGGGGGGTGCCACAAGGACCCGTGATATTCTGGTAACAGGGATCCACTTTGTGTCTTGAGAGTGTGAAGTAATGTGTGGAAGTGAATAAGAAATAAAAGTGAGTGAATGTAGACGAATGAAAGTATAGGTAATGTAGATTGTGCATTTTAAGCCTTACCATATCTCCTTGGAGGGAGGTGTATTGTATTGAAAAGCAGTGTGAGAAAAAGGGGGTTTTTTAGGTGTAGGTAGTTAAAAGAAAAGTGGTATTTAAGCTGTTAGTGAAAGTGAGAAACAGAGGCAGGAGATTAATAGATAAGATCTTGAAAATGGAACAGAAAACCAGTAAATTGGATACAAGGAAAAAAGGGGAATAAAAGCATACTAGAAGAGATACCCCCAAGACTATGCCTCTCTTAAGGCGACTTGAGAAAGTCTAGTTACAACTGGGCATAGCTGCAGAGATCGCACCTCCTTGTGGTCCCGCTGGTAAGCCCTTAACAGGGTGACTAAGTCGATCTCTGCCCCAGTCCGGGAGCCTTTGGGACTCACCAGCCCAACGGTTCCTTCCAAATTTCGGTGAAACAAATTCCTCGGTGTAAGTCGCTAGTCTTACTACCTGAAACCTGGCCCCCCGGTCGGACAGGGGCGACGGGTTCGGAAGTGGGCTGACCACCCAGTCCGTTCCCGATGACGAATTCTGTCATGATTCGGCTATTCCAAATCCAGATCCGTTCCTCGGAGGAGGGAACTGTGGGCGGCCGTTACACCTTACTAGGGTATCGGTGGGCACTCAGACCTCCCGAGATGATTTCTTAACATCTAAAACCACCAAATTGACAGAAGATGAATTGGGCTTGCTGGTGAGCCACAAGCCAGTTAGGTAGCTCATAGTGGGTAGGGACAGGAACTTTAATTCACAATGCGTCAAATACCACCTGATTCAGACCAATCTTACCGGACTTGTACCGATTTACTGGATTTGTCCAAGGTGGACGGGCCACCTTTACTTAACCCATAAAAGGAACATATATTATTTATATGTGTTCAATATATAGCCCTTTGGGAGTTATGTTAGCTAACAGAAATACAACTGCTTGCAAAATACAGGGTATGCAGAAGTTAATGAGAAAAACATGCAAACTTGTGAATTACATACTTTAAAAAGAGCATTAGAATATTTAACACAAAAGAAAGGAGTTCTATATTGATTGAAGGTATGCCTTGAGAGTAGCACATACTTTAAGAAAAATTTAAAAAGGGAGATTACTTAATTCAAGAAGAAAAGGATTAGTACATGAGAAACTTATTTTAGAGGTTTTAGAGGCATTAAAATTTCCTAAGAGAGATAGCTATAGTACATATTAAGGGACACCAAAAGGTAAAGACCCAGAAATAAGAAGAAATAATTTGGCAGATCAGGAAGCTAAAGATGCAGCAGAAAATAGAGCTGAAAGAGTTAATATTAACTCCAAATGAAGAAAAATTAGAAATTCCAAAGTTTAAGGAAGCAGAGAAAAAAAGAATTAAAACAAGATAGGTGGTGAACAAGATAAATCGGGAAAATAGAAACATCTTGATGGAAGACAATTAGATAATAAAATGCTTACTAGGGAATCGTAGAAGACATGTATCAAAAAGCCCAGTGGGATACTCAGGCTTTGTGTGATCATTTTTTTAGGAACTATGGGTGCATTGGGATTTTTGGAGTAGAAAAACAAGTAACTGAAAGATGTATAATTTGCCAAAGGATAAATAAAAGGGTGATGAGATAAACAACATGAGAAGGTCGTGAGTTAGCTCGTCGACCATTTCAAGTATCCAAGCAGAAGTTTAGATTTGTTAAGCTCTAGATTTATTTGTACAAAACCGTTCATTCCAGAAGAAAGAGAATATACCACATGCTGGGGTGGGGGGGAGATTGTAAGAAAATAACATGTTTAAAAAGCAAAAAAAGAAAAACGGTGAAAGAAAAAGGCTGAGAACAAAATATTACCTCATCCATTCCCGTTTGTTCCCCCACTCGTTCGCAGCTGCACCACCCCCTCAGCTCCTGTGCCGGCTCCGGCACAGTTCGTCTGCCTCAGTCCCGGCCGCCTGGCCCGCGGCCCCTCCGCTGGCCGTGCCGGCGGGGGTGGGGGTCTGTCTTGCCGTGTGAACCGTGGTCACCGCGCCGACCGCACCGAGGGGGGGTCCCGTCTGCCCCGTCTGCCCCATCCCCGGCTGCCCTGACTCTGGTCGGCTACCACCGCTGCAGCCGGGGTCTGTCGCCTGTTTTGTCTTTGCCGGATCACCTGCCATTAGCCATGTGGGGGCTATCCACGCTCCAGCTCGGTCTGCACCGGATGATCCCCCTCGGGCGATTCCGCCTGCAGACCCCGCCTTTGGAGGACCGAGACTCGGCACTATGCCGAATCCCACCCGTCCTGCCCCGAGCTCCGTTCCCTTGGTAACCACAGCTCCGGCTGGTCAGGGGAACTCTCTAAAGGAATCACCTTATCGAAACACTAAAAGTTCAGTTAAAAGAAAGCCCTCTCCTGATTCTTCCTAAAAATGCGGGAGAAAGGGTATAGAAGATAAAAGTCCAAAAAGAATAAGATAAAAGGATTGGTCTATTTCCATTAAGAGAGGTTCCCATAGGAGAGGGCGGACGGGAGTTTGTAAATGCTCCTTTGACTTCGTCTGAGGTCTGAAATTTTAAGAAATAAATAAAAGAGATATCTGGAGGATCCCATAGGCATAGCTGAACAATTAGACCAATTTTTAGGTCCAAACATTTATACTTGAGAGGAGATGCGGTCTATAATGAAAATTATATTTTTCTCAGGAAGAAACACAGTTAATCAGAGGAGCTGAAATAAAAGCTTGGGAAAAAAAGATAATCCACGGGGACCCCCAGAGAAGACAAAATGCCAACTGTACCTCCTGAGTGGGGTCAAAATAATGAGGAGGGGAGGAAACACATGAATAATTATCATAATTATATAATCAAGGGAATAAATGAGAAAGCATATCAAGTTGAAATGCAAAAAGGTTTTTAAGGGACAGCTTTTTAGAGGGAAAAGAAGAAAGTCCAACTAAATAGATAAACAAACTTAAGAGAATTCGGGAAATGGTCCTCAGCAAGTGGAAGATCTGAAAATCTTTGAAGAGATGGGCACAGAGTAGGAATAGGGAGGTCATAGGCTCTATTTTTTTTTGGAGGACAAATACCATCTGGAGCCTGTGATAACTTTAAAAGTGGGTCCCCAAGAAGAAGAATTGGAATTTGTAATAGACACAGGGACAGAGAGAAACTGCCTGTTAAATATTCCAAAAGGTTATAGTGTGAGCAAACATATAGTGAAAGTAACAGGGGCAAAAGGAGAAAGTTTTACAGTTCCAGTCATTAAAGATGTGGTAATTGAGGGGGGAAACTAAAATTTGGATGAGAGATGTCTTATTGGTCCCAGGGGCAGGTAGCAATTTATTGGAGAGAGTCTTACAAGTGCAATTAGGAATAAGCGTTATACCGGAAAATGACAGCTAGTTTTAAAATTAGGCCAAGAAGATAAAGAAAAAAAATCAACAAAGTAGTTTGGGCTGGGAAGGAAATAGGGGAGGATTAGATATTGACCCCATAAGAGTTACAATTGAGAGAGAAGATTGTCCCATACATGTACATCAGTATCCTGTATCTTTAGAAGGACAGGAAGGTTTGAAGCCAGTAATAGAAGGACTAATAAAGGATGGGACATTAGAACCTTGTATATCTCCTCATAATACCCCTATTCTCCCAGTAAAGAAGTCCAGTGGGAGTTATAGACTAGTACAAGACTTAAGGGAGGTTAATAAAAGAACTCAGACTCGCTACCCAGTGGTACCAAATCCTTATACTCTTCCAAGTCCCACCCCAGCATCAGTAGTCTATTGCAGTAGATCTTAAAGAGGCTTTTTGGGCTTGCCCACTAGCCAAGGAGAGCCAAGATATTTTTGACTTCAAATGAGAGGATCAAAAAAAAAACCCAAAAAAACCCTGGGAGAAAGCAGCAATTAAGATGGACAAAATTACCACAGGGGTTTACGGAATCCCCAAACTTATTTGGGCAAGCTTTAGAAACAATACTACTAGATTTCCCTACTCCTCCTAAAATACAAATTATCCAATATGTAGATGATCTTTTACTATCTGAAGAAGCTGAAGTTGAAGTGAGAGAAGCTACTATATATCTTTTGAATTTTTTCAGGTAAAAGAGGACTAAGGGTATCAAAAGGGAAACTGTAATTTGTAGAACCAGAGGTAAAATATCTTAGACAATAAATAAAATTAGCGGGAAACCAAACCATGAGAAAATTGCAAGAGAAAATTGCAAGAATTTTATCCCTTCTCCCTCCCTCTTCAAAGAGGGAGATAAGAAAATTACTTGGATTATTGAAATTATATAGATTATAGATTGAGGGGTACACACAGGCAGTAAAATTTGTGTATGAAAAATTGACAGAAGGAGATGATATAAAATGGACCAAGGAAGATATTGTTAAATTAAAAGAGTTGAAGTTAAAACTAGCCTAAGTACCAGCTTTAAGCTTACCTTTGTCAGAAAATCCTTTATCATTTATACATAAATACAGAAAATGGAGTAGCTCATAAAATTTTAATTGAGGAGTGAGGGAGAGCAAAAAATATCTAGTAGCTTATATATCAGAGATGTTAGACCCAGGAAGCCACAGCTAGTGAGTATGTATTTAAGTTATAACAGCTCCTGCAATCCTAGCAAAAGAAAGTTGTAAGCTTACTTTTGGAAGTAAATTAGTTGAGCACACCTCGTACCATCTGAGGTGTGTTGAATCAAAAAAAAAAAGAAAAAAAAAAGGTAAGAAGAGAAGAAGGGTGGGGGGGGGGGGGGAAAAGGGAACCAAGGCATGCCCCCAGGGTCCCCATGCCCGTGGCTGTTCTCCCCTGCTCCGGCCCTGCAGCGAAGTGGCAGCAGCAGAGAGAAAGGTGAAGAACAGCATTGACAGCAAGGCTGTGAAAAGAGGGGGAGGGGGCTAGCACTAGAAGATAAAATCAAAGCAGAGATTGCTGAATCTACAAACCTCACAAAGTGGTTTGTTTTTCTTAAGTAAGAAGTTTTTTTTCTTTTTTCTTTTGTGTGTTTTGTTTGCTGTTAAAAATAAGAATTTTTTTTCCTAAAGAATGGGTTTGTAAGGCTAAAACAATTAAATGCTGCCCAAAAAGTAAAAAGCACTAGATGTGATTCATCTCATGTTAAAATTGGTCTGGCCTTTCTTCTTTAACTAACTGTAACTCACAGAAAAAAGAATTTGCTTCGGCAACTATTAGCACAGCTGGATAGAAGAAGAAGAGGCTGCTGTGGAGAAAGCTTTTAGCTAAACCCAGAAAGTTTGGAAGAAAAACGAATGGTAAAAGTTAATGCAGTATTGTTTTTCTTTTATTACTATGCTATTAAGAAGTCCTTTCCAGGTACTACTGAAGCAACAATCGGAATCACAGAAAGAGAGTGGATTCATGCCAGCAGAATCAAAGGACTTGTGAAGGAACCTGAGGAATGGACTATCACATTTAAACCAAGTGATACCAAACTGACTTTCCAATGGGGACTGAATGGTAATAGTTTAGAAAAACCCAAATGATCCAAGAAATGTACAAAGAATAACGCCTAATTAAGAAATAAGACAATGCTTATATCACTGGTTTCAAGCACTGCCTGAATAAAACATCACCTTGGGGGAGGAATACTTCAGATAGAAGGATCAAGACTGTTTTTGTAGTCTGACCTTAGCCTGTGAATTGTACAGGAAGAAGGGGAATTACTATCTCCATTAGTACCATACTGTAAACTTTATTTGATTCATTCAGATACTGGACATGCTAGCTGGGTTATACGTAAATGCTTGAATTGTGGGAAAAATTAGTATTGTAGTTCACAAAATTTATGCTCTTATTCCAAGAAGTGTTAAAGTAATAACTTAGTTTTGTGGATGGGAATTATTAGTGCCTGTTGAATGAGAAATACCTGAGGAACGGTGGGAGAGCACAGTTAAAGGGTGTAAAAAAGAATTTGCCTGGAAATTAGTTAAGAGAAAGTGACAAAGAAATAGAGGGCAAGACCAGATTGGCCTCTGTATTTTGCCACCAAGAAGATGAAATACACCTGCTGTGGGTTGCAACCTCACAGGCATGGGACGTGAGAGTATAAGCCATACTGGACCTCTGTTATTCCTGTTTCTGGCACTCATTTGTTGTCTTTTCCCTTTCGAGATACCAGCAAGATGGTGTCACAAATGCAACAGAAAGCATCACATAGAACGAAACCAAAGTTCCTCTTTTATTACACACACCTATGTCAACAGCCACTGTTATAACCCATCCAAATTAAGAACCTGTAGGCAATATGGAGAAAATTATTTGATTACAAGAAACTTCGGAAAAAGTAGTAATAGATTTGGAATTGAATGTCCAAAAGGAGAGAGATGGATTTGTTTTACATTTAATCTTGAAGATACAGTTCAGAATTCGGTAAAAAAACAAATAGTAAACAAAAAGGTAAAACCATCACAGCAATTTAACTGTGTATTGACCCCAAATTATCTGTTGAGTCGTATTACAAGACTCCAAGCAGTTATAGAAATGATAGCAAATAAAGCCGCCCAGGCATTAGAGTTAATATCAAGTCAGCTAAGCCAAACAAAAACTGTAGTGTATCAGAATAGGTTGGCTTTAGACTATTTATTGGCAAAAGAAGGGGGTGTTTGTGGAAAGATTAATATATCAGATTGTTGAAAATTGATGACCACAGAAAAGTCATTCTAGAAAAAGCAAAAGAAATCAAAGAAGAAAAATATATAATAAGCCAGGTACCAGTCCAAAAATTAGAAAACAATGTTAAAACCTAGCTGGTGGAGTAATGTATTAGAAGAAATTAGGATTTTTCATTTTATGTGTTACAACTCTTTTGATATTTCTTCCTTGTGTAATCCCCTCTTTTATTTTGCCAGCATAGTCCAGAAGATGCAAGGAGATAAGAAATATTGCTCAAGCCAAATGATTTACAAAGAATAAGAGTGGGGATTGTGAAAAATGCATGTATTTTATGATTGGCTTTTTGCAAATATTAAAATGAATATTATATCTGTTGTGTTAGAAAGGAATGCTGTATTAATTCTCTTAAGTACTGTGTTAAATACAGTTTTAGGTTATAAAAAATGTTAAAATAGAAACGATGCTATGAAGGATACTTTTTAAAAAGGAAGGACTCGCAGCGAGATAGCAACCACACGACACCTAAATCTATCAGAGAAAAAGAATTTATTGCCCTCTTATCAGAAGAAACGAACTTCTTCCCGCCTCGAACGCGCTGTTAGGATTCGGAGGAAGAAGTTGACAGATGACCAGACAGAATCCTGTATTTGAATGGAATTTATGCATCATGTATGAAGTGTATGAATATGCAACAGGCTATTGTTCTTAAGGGTTAATCCTTTGTTAATGGGTGTCCTTTTTCGGGCTCGTGCTGCCCAGAAAAAGGTACCCGGATGTCCGTAACTCTTTGTATTTGTTGTCTCATATTGTCCTAATTCAAATTGTCCAAATTGTTAGTACTCTAATTGTATTACTATTTTATAACCATTTTATTACTATTAAACTTTTAAAATTTTAAAAACAAGTGATTGGTGTTTGTCACACTATGGATATAGGACTCCAATCTATCTACTGAACCGGCTGATCAGGTTGCAGGCAATGGTGGAAACTGTGTCGAATCACACCTCAGTAGCCCTGGATTTGTTGAGTCGGCAGCACACTCAGGTACGAGCATTTGTGTACCAGAATCTAATAGCTTTAGACTATTTTCTGGCCGAAGAAGGGGGAGTGTGTGGAAAATTCAATGAATCAAAATGTTGTATCGAAATTGATGATTATGGAGAAACCATAAGAGGATTGGCAGCCGAAATTAAGAAAGTGGCCCATGTCCCAGTTCAGAAATGGAAATCGATCTTACCGTCATACTGGTGGGACAGATTATTTGATGGGGCCTGGTGGAACAAAATAATGGTTTTTGTGCTGTGTTCAGTAGCAGGAATCTTATTCCTCCTATGTCTAATTCCTTGTTTTGTTAGACTGATACACTCCCTGGTACAGGGTATGCAGATAGCTGTAGTGCCCGTGGACCTGGAGTTGGCTTCCGGAAACAACATGTCCAAGATCATGAGCCTGGGAGAAGCGAAGTGTGCAAGCAATGCTGCCAAGATCTTGGCAAAATTTGAGAAACAGGTCAAAACAAATGGGAACAATTATAATGGTTATCAAGGAATCCCGCAAGGAGAACATGGAATGAGAATTTGATAAAGCTCTCTCTTTGTAGGAGACCCTTAAAGGTGGAGGGTAGAAGTAGGAAATAAATAGATATTAGTAATTTGGGATATAGAGGGAGCATGAATTAATGTGTTTATATTGAAGGGGAGGGATTGTAATATATGTTAGAAATAATTCATGCTATAAAGGAATGTATTTTATAAAGATTGTGAAATCCCAACGAGTCTCTGACCACAAGCAGCCTGAGAGGCGGATGTCTATTCAAACTCCAAAATTCCTGGAGTCAGCTAGATAATGATCAGCATTTAGCCCAAGAATAGACGCACCCAACGCAATGATCACGGTATCCCGAGTCATCGGAAACCACCTAAGAGCGATCATCGGCCTGCTGATAACATTGATCAAGATAGCCGAAGTCGCCAGAAAAATACATGTGAATATGTGACTTCCTGGGATTCGATCAATGCTGGCTATCAACTAGGAGACAGTCATTGTCCAGCTCTGCACAGTGAAAGAACCAACTATGAATGTGAAGAGTTACAAAAGAAACTGGGACTCCTTCGCCTCGGGCACAATAAACTGTATAAAACATCTCCGCTAGAAGCGACTCTCGTGAACGGGGGGGGGGATTTGATGCGATAGAGGTCAGATCCAGGTTCACCCAGCCCCAATCCCAGGCTCGACACTGTCTCTTTGGCTGTGGTGTTTTTGAGGACCATATTTTGGTCGTGGAAAAAGATAAATAAATCTTTTCGCATTTTTGATAATTTAGCTTTTGATTGATCATTTATAACACTGGTCTGGCAAAACCAGTGTGCCTCTTAGAAGAAACATTGAAGAGGAAGAAGCCACATTTCAGGCTCCCTTAAGACAGGCTATAAGCAGAGTCCTGTTTTAATGAACACCTTAGAAGGGAAACCAAGTCAGGATATTGTGAGTAGATAGTGCCACAGGGGTAAGTGAGATAAGATCTTTCTTCCAGCCTTTGAAATATGAATTGGGAAAACACTGTGGATCATCAGTTTCTCTATTTGCCAAATTCTCCTTAGAAGACTCAATTGCAATTTTGCAGAGTGGGGAGAATAGCAGATAACTTAAGAGGGTGTTCTATATTTAATTTTAAAAATACCTTCTCCTGCATCCCCATAAATAAGAAAGGCCAAGGACTCTGCTGTTTAGTGGAAGAATCCTGAAACAGGGAAAAGGAGCCAACTCACTGAGACAGTCCTACCTGAGGGTTTAAAGAACAGCCCAACTATGTTCAGAAATCAGCTGGCAAAGGAACTAGAGAAGGCAGCAGCTGACAATTGCTGCATTCAACCAGCAGCCAAGAATTGCTTCATCTAACAGTTGCATACAACTCACTGTAAGTTTGTCTTGTGAACATTGATGACAGGTATTTCATGCCATGTTACTGGAACAGGGGAATGTTATTTTGAAAACATTTGATGACAGTCCTGGTATGTCTCTGTTCCTGACACTAACTGATAATGTATCTGAGTATGACTGTTTGCAGACCATCAAAGAAGCCTATTCCAGAAGACCAGACCTGAAGGATGTGCCTCCAGAAGATCCAGATTGGGAGCTGTATGCAGACGAGAGCAGCTTTGTGTGAGATGGCAAACAAATGACAGCTTATACAGTGACAACCACGGATAAGGTAATGAAAGGCAAAGGACTTGCCATCAGATATGTCATTGCAGAGAACTGAACAGATTGCATCAACGAAAAATCTAGAACTGAGTGAAGGAAAGAAGGTAAAAATATGGACTAAGTCTGAATATGCATTTAATGTTGTGTATGTCCATGAAGTCATCTGGAGGGAAAGAGGACTGCCAACTGTTCAAGGTAATGGGATGAAACATACTGAACACATCCATGCACTGCTACAGAATATTTGGATGTCTAGAGAAGCAGCTTTTATGCATTGCAAAGTTCATCAAAATGGGGAAACAACTCCCAAACTAGAGAATAATTTTGCTGATGAAATAGTAGTGGGGAGGGTGGGAGGGAGGCAAAAAAGGGCATCTTAACAGTGGTGCCATTGAAGGAAATTGATCTTTCAAGGTTTGCCCCAAAGCACTGATGCCCGAAAGATAGGTTGGAAATAAATCCTCATAGACTGATGTCTATACAGCAGGTATTTGTTTATTTCAGCGCTGGAGGTGAGGGGGATATCTCCACTTGATTCACCCACCTTTGTCAAGTGCTGTGGTATATTTATACAGTAAGTATTGCTCAGTGTCACTATGTCACTACAACATCATCAAATACGTGCCGGAACTAATTTACATAGTATGATCTCATGGTTATTAGATAGTTCTTTTGCACTGCGCTTGCACCTCCCCAATTTGGGGGTCATCGGGGGTCTTTGATGAAGGCTTCCAAGGTCTTCTTTGCATCTGAGCTTTTCAACTTTGTCTTCAGAACATGTGCAGTTATGGTGTTCCTGGGTCTGTCTGGTCCTAACTGGTCTAAATTCTTTATTTTGTGGTTAATTGGCTTTACATTTTCCAATTTCTCAGTAGTACTATACTTATCTATCTCTAAAGCTATCCACCTGGTGAGTTTTTTCTTCTTTTTTGTCTATTCAGCATTAAGCAACTAGTTAACCATATACTAGCCATTACATTGTATTGAAAGTTATTTATATCAGGTTATATAGGTATCAGGTTATATAGATATATAAAAAGTCATAATTTAGGTTATATTGATATCAGATTATATAGATATATCAGGTTATATTAATACCTTATAACTCAAGCTATATAAGCACCTTGTAACTTTGACCTAAGTCATATAGGCATCAGCATGAAAGTGAATGGACTATTACACCAGAGGGACAGATTGTAGTCCCACTGCAGCAACAACATAAAAGCACTCATAGGGGAACAAAGAACCTTTTGAAACATCTGTAGGCAGTAGTAATAGAAAGAGAAATGACAGATACTGTACAGTCTATTACAAGCAAATGTGAAATCTACTATAGAAACAACCCAAACATGAGCAAAAGAATTGTGTTAGAAATAACAGAGGCAGGGGATGTTCCTGGAGGTTATTAGCAAATAGATATGGGTATGTATTGGTGTTGGCTGACATCTTTTGTGGATGATCTGAGGCTTATCCTTGTTGCACTAACACAGCAAAAGAAGTGGTGAGTTTTGTTCAATCATATAATTCCAAGGTTTGGGGTTCCTTTGGGGTTGGTCCCCCGGTGATCGGGGATGCTAGTCAAATGTTGGGAATTTCTTGGGATCTGCAAATTCTCTACATACCCCAGACAAGTGGTAAGGCTGAACATGTGAATGGAACCCTCAAAAAAAACCCAAACTGTGTCCACCCCATGTAGGGGTGGGCATTTTGCATGCATTTTCTATATCTGCCCCTGGAGGCCTCCAATAAAACCAACCTTTACATTACCTCCTACAGGAATGTTATCTCAAAAGTGTGTTGTTTCATTTTTAGGTTCTTTAAGGCATCACCCCAACCTGCGACTGCCTGAGATTTAAGAGCATTCTTAATTATGGCTGGATGATGCAGATTTTGGGTCTCGAATTATGGATTTTTGGTCAAACCATTCTATGAGCTTTTAAAGGAGGCCCCAGAAGGACCTTTGATTTGGACTCCTGAGAGTGAGCATGCATTCCATAACTTAAAGATAGCCCTGATGTCCCCACCTGCCTTAGGACTCCCAGACTTAACAAAGCCCTTTGAGCTTTTTATGCAAGAACAACAGCACCTAGCCCTCAGAGTTTTAGCTCAGAAGGTAGGAGACTTCAAGAGGCCTGTGGGGTACTTTTCAAAACAACTTGACAAGATCAGCCAAGGATGACTCAGATGGCTGCAAGCCATTGCAGCGACTGTTTTCCTCATACAAGAAGCCAGGAAATTGACTTTGAGACAAAAGATAGTAGTGTACAATTTGCACACCATAACTACTGTATTAGGCCAAAAAGGTGGGCATTGGCTTTCCCCGAGCTGCATGCTGAAATATCAGTCTGTTCTACTGGAGCAAGAAGATGTGGAGTTGAAAGTAACCATATTGGTAAATCCAGCCCAATTTCTGAATACACCAATGCAAGGAGAAGAGTATCTAACCCATGATTGCTTACAGACAATTGAGCAAGTTTATGCAAGCCAACCAGACCTACAAAATGCACCCACTGAAGATCCAGAGTTCTTTACAGACAGAAGTAGCTTTGTGAAAGATGGTGTCATGGTTTGACACTGGCACAATGCCAGTGCCCCCATGAGGATACCTTCTCCCTGGTTTCTGCTGTGAGATGTGACTAGGAATAAGCAAAGCAGGCTTCTACTTGGAAATAAAGAAAACAAAACTTTATTAACTATACTACAACTATAGATAAAAAAGAACACACACAGGGAAAATGAAAACTTTACAAATACATTTCCTCCTCCCCCCACTAAATTTCTAATACAATACATCTATTCTCCAAAATCACCAACTCTTGGTCTAGCACCACCCTTCAGACAATTAATTTTCAGTTCATCAAGAGGAGAGGAGTCTTTCTTGTACCATGGGCTTCCCCTGGAAACACAGTTGAAGCCTCGTGTGTTTCCGTGTCACTCGTGGCACCGCCCGGAGTACATCTGCCGTCGTGACCTCTTCCTTTCATGTCCAGTGCTCTCACCACTGAACATGGACTAGAGCTGCTTCTAGGGTTGTCTTTTTAAGGATGCTTTGTCCCATTCTAAAAAGAGCACAGTCTCTCCTTTGGGACACCTGTCCCCCCCATATTTTTTCACCCCCTGGGGCCGAGGAGTACCAACACTGAACCCTCTTGGTTCTGAGGCATTGCTTCCCCCTAGATGCAGTCTTTGTATCACAAGGAACATGGTTCTGTCCATAGCTGTACAAAAAGAGTCCAGCAAAAGCCACTCCATCATCTCTTCCCACTAAAATTCTTCTCTATTCTTCCACTATCTCTTGCTTGCCCAGACCTCTCTCACACTTGCACATTTTCTTCTTCCATTTCATCTCTATCTCTCTTCTAAGAAAAGGTTAATGTTCTGAAAAGTTTTCATTGTCCAAAAAGGAGTTAAAAGCTCCTACAAGCAGCCGGCTGCACCCCCCCTTCTTCTCCTTCCCAGCCGTGCTGCCGGCACAGGCCCATGTTTATCAAGTTTCAAGGTTACAGTCTCAGGCACAGGCTGTACTCTCTCTCTCTCTCTTGAGAAGGCTGCCCGATGCCTCCTGGTGCTTCTCCCACCCTTCCATCCTCAGGGGCCTCTTCACCTCCCCTCTCGGTCCAAGCCTCAGCCTACCTCACCCAGACGCATGGCTCCCCTCCCCCACCCAGCAGCAGCAGCTGGACGGGGGAGAGTTCCGAACTCTTCCCTCACCGAACCCAAGAGAGCCTCCCAGGGGAGAGCTCTGCTTTTAACCCTGTGTTCTCAGAAGCAGATCCAATGTCCCAATGGCCACATTAGGTGCCAATATTAAAATCTGAATATCCATTAGCCCAACTATAGCATCCTAAAAAACACATTTCCTGTCAAACCACCACAGATGGAAAACAAAAAGCTGACTATGCAGTAGTTAAGCCAATGAAGACAATAGAAGCTGCACTGCTGCCCATGTACACCTCAGTTACGAAGAGCCCTGGAACTGGCACCAGGAAAGGGAGTAAACATATTGTGTGGAAAATCACAATATGGAAAGCCCCTGGAGGCCTCTAATAAAGACCAGTCTTTATATTACCTCCTATACTAATATTATCTTGAAATTGTGTTGTTTTATTTCTAGGTTTGATAAGGCATCACTGGATGGGATTGCTCTTCAGATCTGGTCTGCCAGAAAACACTTGTTCAATGGTTACCAGGCAGTCACAGTACAAAGGTCTCTAAGCTTCTTCTGAAGCCTGGAGAAACATGTCTGAGTTTAAAGTAGTCATTACCTTAAGCCCAACATTGTCCTGCTCCAGTAGGACGACCTAGTATGTCAGCATTTTGCTGGTGATATCTAATGTCCTCCTTTTTGTTCCAAACCATTTATTACCCCGTGGGGTACATTGTAGTAAACCCCATAGATTTAGGAAAAGCACCATGGAGAATATGAACAATAGGAATGCTGAAACAGCAAAAGAAAATTCCTGTTTCCCTGTCCTCCACCCTTAACCTATCTCTGTAACCCTATAAGGCAATGTCATGTTAACCCCTTACCATTGGTCAAGCTTGGATCCTTTCCAACCCTATAAAAGAAGCATACTGTACCCCATTAGGGGAGAAAGAAGAAGAGCAGAGACCCTTCATGGACCTCCCTGAATAAAGCCATCTCCGTAGAACAGCCTGCGCCTTCTCCTTCTCCTCTCTCTCCATCTGCTGCAGCCTCAAGCCCGGGGCACCACTACCTAGCAAGCAAAGCTGAAATCCTGAGAGCTTGCAATCACTATAGAGCTGATAATCACCATGCTTGCTAGATGGTAGCCCCGCGGCGTTGGCATGAGTGAGCTAGCTTTGGGCACCCGGTTCCTACTCAGGGACTGAGCTCCTGAGCCCTATTGCTCTGCTTTATGATAAGGCCAAAACAGAGGCTTTATTAGTACATATCAGCTTTTGCGCTTCTCTGCAGCTACCACTGCTCTCAGGTATCCAGGTCATCCTTTACTTGCATTGTCCAATTGTTTAGACAGGCTGCTTCCATGACCCCAAATGCTGCACCAGTACCCTCAGTGCCAGGTGCATCCTTTCATGCACAAATAACTCAAATGGTTTGGTTTAAGTGTGGGAGTTCCAATGTTGGGGTTGGCATTAAGATTCTTTCAGGGCTTTCCAGGCCCTCTGACTCTCGAGAGTCCATACCAAGTATTTTCAGTGGAGGACCATACAAGGGTTTTGCCAGTACCCCATAATTGGCAATCCATAACTGACATCATCTGGCCATACCTAAGAAAGGTTGTAGTTCTTGGCTCCAATGTCTGACAAACAGCTGCTTTTCAGCTGCTTCCCAAGCTTCTTTTTCCCTGCAAGATCTCAAAACTAAAATATATTACCGCTTCTTTGCATATTTGTGCCATTTTTTTTTGACACCCTGTATCCAGATTGTCCCAAGAAATTTAATAGACTTACAGTGGCACTGAGGCACTTAGCTTCAGTTATGATTGCTGGCAGAATACTTTCCAATTATTTTTTTTTAGCACAATTCATGTTAGTTGTGGCCTTCCACCCAGTGTTTGGATTCCCCCACTGAAAGGCAAACAATTTCTAACTACCTGAGTCAAGGTATTATGGAAAAAAGCATCTCTAAGACTGAGCACCATGAACCATTTGTATTCCCCTTTCAGTGTTGTCAAGAGTGTGTGCAGATCAGCTACTACTGAATGAATATCAGGTAGCATTTTATTAATGACCCTTAAATCTTGTACTAATCTATAACTGGTAATATGGGTGTGTTATACTCTGATTTACACTCTTTAAATAACCCATATTCTAAAAATTTTTCTATAAGCTTCTCCAACTTTTTCTTTGCCTCCCAATTAATAGGATATTGTTTTTGCTTTACTCGTTTGCCTTCAGGTTTGAGAGTAATCTTCACTGGTTTGGCCACCTTTGATCATCCAGGCATCTCAGTTGCCCATACCAACAGGGTTACAGCATTATCTGCCTCCTCTGGGATTTCTTCCAACTCGTCTGATTCCTGTAGCATTAAATCTTTGCCTTGACAGCTTTTGATTGTGGTGTTTGAATTTGGTTTTTCCCATCCTGGAAAGTTATTTGCGCATCCAATTTTCCCAATAAATCTCTCCCCAACAAGGGTGTTGGGCATTCAGGCATATAGAGATTAGTGTTTCCCACACTGTTTTTTAAAATTTAAATAGTAATAATTGTAAAAAAAGGCCTGTTCTCTTTCCTCCCTGTTGCACCCACAACACTTACAGGTTCTGAGCTAAGTTTTCCTTTGCATGTATTCAGTACTAAGTTGTTCTTGTATCAATTTAAAAAATTTACCTTTTAATTTCCCAGTGATAATGTAACCAGGGGCTCAGCTGAAGATTATTCCCCTGGTCACCTTCAGGGGAATTCTTAACCTTCACTTAAGGTCTTAAGCTTGATGACTTGAAGATCCAGGTTTAGGTTTTCTGTCTGATTTCCCCTGGCTTGGAGACAGTCCCTTTTCCAATGTCCCCTTTCTTTACAAATTGCCAAATACACTTCAGTCACCAACTATCACAACACATACTGCCAAATATACTTTCATCCACTAATTAATACATATTACCAAAGTATACTTTAGCCACCAATTATTATAATATCCAATCAATTGTTTCCAAGTGAGGGGGGTCCTGAGTTTTAATTGTGGTTTCAAATTCTTTAGCAGCTCTATCCAGATCTTCCCTATAAACTCCTCCCACCTTTCTCCATGACATTGAATCCTCTATTAAAAATGGGGGTTTTACTCTTACTGGACCGTGATTCCTGACCGTCTGCTGGAGGGGAGCCATCACAACTTTCCCTCCCCCCCCATTCTTTGCTGCAGAGCAATCATCAGCTCTGAATCCTTCTCCTCTTGCCTGCACTTTAAACGCCTCTGTCCTATGATGCATGCAGAACAACATCTATTCAACCCTTTGCCTTTCTTTTCCTTTTCAAGTGATAAAATTAATGGATCTTGGTGGTCTTCCCACATTCCTTTTGCCCATATGGATGATTTCTTAGGGTGAAAACCAAGTCAACATAAGGAACTTCATCCCACTTATTTTCCCTTCTACAAAACAACATTAATAGCAATATGGTGTTATACTCTAAGATTCTATCCTTAGGCCACTTCTCTTGATCTTCCATTGCGTAAAGTGGCCACCACTGATTACAATATTTTATAGGTTTTTCTCATGTAAGGGGATAACCCCCAATTTCTTTCCAGTGTTTCAAGATACATTCCAGCAGTGACACCTGTGATACCTCTTTTGAGGTTTTGTTTCCCATTATAACCAATTACCATTTAGGAGCTCCTTAGAAGGGACTCTAACCCTTCCCTTTTCCTACTTTAGGTACCATTAAACCAATCCCTGCGTAGCTTTTGCTGCACCTTACAGGGAGGTTAACAGTTAACACCTTTAAAGTAAAGTAAAGACTATCTTACCAGGGGTCTTACTCTGATTTCCTTCAGACCAGTGATCAAAGGTTTTCCCTGAGAGTCCCTTGGTGCCAGCTGGAGGTCCTGTGATCCCTCAGATCTGTTGAAATTCAGGAGTATGTTCCACCTGGGTTGCCAAAACTGTTACCAAAAATTTGGTAAAATAAAACCAACTCCTTAGCACCAATGTATCATTAAGAAGCAGGCATTCTTTAATCGGCCAGAAGCACAGAGAGATAGCTCCTCCTAAAGCTGTGCATGCTGAGTACAGGAAAGTTTCTGTTTATGTACTGTATTTTACATACATATTCATTGATTGTCCCAGAATAAACATACATGTGATAATAGTTTCCCTGAAATCATTAATATTTTTTCCCTCCCCTTTATGCATGCGTTCTTCTGTCCTGGGGATCTCTCTGGTGGTTCCTAGTAGTCATGGACCCCAATGTTACAGCTGACATAATTGACTTGGGAGGGCACTGGGGCTGGTGAACTTCCAGTTCTCCTTACACAATGGGCATTGTGCAGTTTCATAGGCCAGTGGTTTCAGAAGAACAAACATTGTATTAGCTCACCAGGTATAGACAATTTATCATCTGGTGTGGGAAATGGAAAGATAGAAACTTCCACAGAGCCAGGAGGGTTTGATCTGCAGCCTTGGAAGGAGCATGGATTGATGTAAAAATAAAGTACACAGACATTAGGTAGAAAAATCATAAACTTATGTTTCTATAGTTGTAAGTAAGAATATACCTTAAGTAAGAAACTGTATTGGGTAAGATGGTGAAGGGTCTATAGTATAGTAATTTATTGGTATAGAGTAAGTTAAGAGTTTAAGAGTTATAATAGAAGCATGTATGTATAAGTGTGATAATAGCCCATTGAGTAAAAGTATCTGCAGTGCAGTAGAAGTGAGTAAAGGTGATAGGTTAGAAAAGCAAAATAAACCTTGTGGTGACTGTCTATTGAATTAGAAAGTTATATATTGTCCTATAATAAAGAACTTGTGACTACTTTGATCTATGGCTGACTGCTTGCTCCTTTAAAATCTCACCGTCTCTGAGACTGATGTTTATCTGAGCAATAAATCATTCTTAGCCCAACGATGGTCCCATTCCTTCATTACAAAGCAGCAATAAGGATAATCTGGTAGCATTTTCTTTGAATGTTCTAGTAATTCTGTTTTTCCTGAAGACTGGGGTAGTGTCTTGGGTACAGAGGCAAGGGAGTGGAGTTTTCAGTGCTGTTTATTCAAATATCATTTATGTCTTAGTCATGGGCATGGTTTTGGCAGGCGAGATTCCATGGCTGGAACCAGAAGGGAGTTAATTTTGTCTGGCTCACTCCAGTGAAGGTATCAGCAGACCTTGGCACTGCATGCCTGGCGGGTCTCCTCCCATTTCCCATGCCTCTAGGATGCTTCTGCAGGGCAAGGGGGTTGAGAAGAGGCAGCGGAGCTGCTCCTGAGCTATAGTATAACAAGGTGCCCCCAACCAGGGAATGATTTGCATCTGACTCCAAGGCTTTGGAATGCTGAACACTCGCTTTATTAAAACTATACTATATTACATTACAACTATATTAAAAAGAGATACTATACTATACTATACTATACTATACTATACTATACTATACTAATCATACTTACTACTAACTGAAAAAACTTGTGACTGTCTGCAGACCGACAGTCCACACAGCTTGGACCTGATAGGCTAATTAACATAAACAATCTCCACCAGAATCCAATTACCAAATTCCTTCAGGTAAACAATCTTCCCAACACATTCCACATATGCAAAACAACAGGAGCAGCAAGCAGAGATAAAAATTGTTTTCCCTCTGTGCTTCTCCAGGAAAAAACCTGAGAGAGAGAATCATGTCTCTCTCTGTTCAGAGAATGTGAATGCCACACCGAGCCACAGTGCTGAAGTGACAGCTCCAAACCACAATCTGGACCAATAGGGCCAGGGCACAGTTTTCTAAGATCATCAAGTCCAACTGTTAACCCACACTGCCATGTTCACCACTAAACCATGTCCAAGTGCCACATCTACATACCCCCTGAACACTTTCAGGGATGATGGCTCCACCACTTTCCTGGGCAGCCTGTTCCAATGCCTGACCACCCTTTCAAGTGAAGAAAATTTTCCTAATGTCTAATCTAAACCTCCTCTGGTGCAACTTGAGGTCATTTTGTCTTGTCACTTGTAACCTGGGAGAAGAGACCAACCCCCACCTTGCTACAACCTCCTTTCAGGTATGAGCTGCTTTATTGCAAACAATATTTATCAGTAAAGGACTACAGTTAGCCCAGAGATGGAAGGAGGAGAAAGATGGTTGTACAATAAAAGGCATTTTGCCTGGATTGTAGATGTCCTGGATTCAACTGCTACCTCTACAAGATTTTCAGCATAACATAGAGCATCTCTTTTATGCTGCTCCTATCTCTTTCCATCTACGTAATAAAATAATAATGCTTATTTTTAATTGCTTTTTATGGCATGACCTACAAAATACATTGTTCCTCAGGAAGGCAATAAAAATGTTCACAAATCAGTTTGAGATAGGAGTGTAAGTAAATTCAGTAATGAGAAATGCTCAGATCTTACAGAAATAAAAAATATCAAGAGACTGATGAGGATCTTAGAAGGTTTTTTCCATCTGTAATTGCCCAGATGCCACAGCTACTTTGCTCTTTCCATTACCTTTTTCCTGACACAGGAATTCCATTAATTCAGTCACTTTGAATTTCCTATTCAGCCCACCATTTTATTGTAAAATGTGTAAAATTGCATGAAATAAGGGCTACCATCCAGTTTGAAAATAAAAAGAGAAACATCTGAGTCCAAATATCCCGGAAAGTGAGATTTTAAATAATCTGGACAGCTCTCTAACACTTTCATTTTTTGTAAGGCATGTCCCACCTTTAGGGAGTGAACAGCAGAGGAAAAAGGTCAGCTGTGAAATTGGCCAACAACTCACCAATGTACAGCTCCAGAAGCTCCGCATTGCCCAGATGTTTGCAGTGCTTGATAGAAAAATTATATTGGGGGTCCTAGAGGGATTCCCTTCCCTTTCCTGCAGCTGCCCACCACTTTGAGACATGAGAACAGCTCAGCTTTCCCTCCTGCACCTTCAGGACTGAGTGATGGCCCTTCTCTATCCACCTGGCAGTTTTAAAGGGACTCAAAATCTTTGCTCTTCACCCTTTGTATAAGCATTTTATGGCTCACTTGATGATAAATAACTAAAAAGGAGAGGAAGGAAGGTGAGAGGTGACAGATGGACAGCCAGATGGAAGACTCACATAACCTTTATTTCTTTGGCAGCCTAAACCAACCTCCAAGCCAGCAGTGAAAAACAGTTTTGAGGTCCAGCCCAGCTGTGATGCAATGTGACAGCACAAAGAGACAGGTGGCAATTGTGGCATGACGGGGCATCAACAAGCCCATGGTGCCATCCCAAATCTCAGCTGGGATCTACATTGCTGCTCATCAATGCACTAAGAGCTCAAACAAGGTCTTTAAGGAGTGAGATGACAAAATCTGCTGTGGAAGAGCAGCAGCTTAAACAGGTAAGGATGCATTTAACAGAAAGGCAAGGCCATGCCTACACAAGATAAGAGATTTATATGTGTTAGTTTCCTCTCCCTGTCTCATAGAGATAGCTGGTTTAATAAAGCCTGTGAATCTGCAGCACAGTAAGCAAAATCATCCTGGAGCTGGAAAACTTCAGGTGCCCTGTGTGCGATGCATGCTGCACATCAGGGTGTAATATATGTTATGAAATAATTCATGCTATAGAGAGAATGTATTTTATAAAATTGTGAAATCCAAACGAGTCTCTGACCACAAGCAGCCCAAAGACAGACGTCTACTTGAATTCCGAGATTCCTGGAGCCGGCAGGAGAACAATCCGCAGTTAGCTTATGAATAGATGTGCCCAAGCGCGATGATCGCCGCTATCCCGAGTAATCGGAAGACACCTAAGAACGATCATCGCCCTGTTGATACCATCAATCAAGATAGCAAGAGTCGCCAGAAAGATACATGTGAATATGCGACTTCCCTGGACTCGATTAACACCGGCTATCGACCAGGAAACAGCGACTGTCCAGCTATGCACAGTGAAATAAACAGTCTTGAATATGCAGAGTTACAAAAGAAACTGGGACTCCTCTGCCTCAGGCATAATAAACGGTATAAAACAACCCCGCAAAAAGCGGCTCTTGTGAACGGGGAGGGATCTGATGCGATAGAGGTCAGATCTAGGTTCACCCAGCGCCGACCCCGGGCTCGACGCTGTCTCTTTGGCTGTGGTGGTTTTGAGGACCGTATTTTGGTCGTGGAAAAAGATAAATAAAATCTTTTCGCATTTTTGATAATTTGGCTTTCGATTGATCATTTATAACAAGGGTAACTCAAGGACAGCACTTTTAGGAGAAAGATTTGCAGCTGCTTTGACCTTGCATGCACTTAAAAATAAGCTGTTGCGTTGTGATTTCAGGGTTTACTTTAGAAACCCGGTCCCTCCCCTGAAGATTCCCTCACAGGTGTGTCAATCACCTCTCCTTTCCCCTCCCTGACCCCTGCCGAGCACTGTCTGTCAATCCTGGAATTCCAGAAGGGCGTCGAGTGATTGGCAGATTCAAAGGATGCCCTCTACCCCTGGGGGAGGGGGGGCATTGGGCCATACAGGTGTCCTTTGTCCCTTAAGACCTCCTCCTATGTACCTGGTTGGTGGGCTTCCTACCCCTTCCCTCCCCCTCTCCCCAGGGTTAAAAGAGCCAGAAACCACGTGGTTCAGAGAGTTCTGTTGGAGCTGTTGCTGGATTCAGAGGCCTGTGGGCCAGAATAAAGCTCTGGATCGAAACCCTCCATCAGAACCGACTCCTTTCCTTCACCATCGCCTTAGAGCTTCTCTGCCAGAGGTAAACCTGAGGAGCGAACCCTCTTAAGGGAGGGGGCTCCATCCCACCACCACCAGAGCTCCTGCAAGCCTGGACTTGTCTCCAAGCGCCCAGCTGCAACATCCAGCTAGCCAAAAGTGTCTCTTGGGTAAAACACCACAGTTGCCACTATTTGGTTCAGCAGCAAAGGCCAGACAAGCTCAGGCACATCCCGTCAGGCTATATTGGTAAATATTCCAATAATAAGCCATATGACTGTGCCCAACATATATAAATATTTTGTGGAGATGTAATTTTTTAACAGTAAATTTCTCACAATCAGCAGATGACCTAGCCATTACTTCCAACATAAGCAGGCAGGCTCAGCATCCCACCATGCATAAACCTTTGGTGTTGATGCAGGGGTCCCCCCGACGTGGGTGTAATTAGCACTGACTCCATGATGCAGAAGGCTGAACCATTGCTTTATTCTTCTATATTCATACTATTTTCTTAAGAAACCCGTAACCTCTTCCACCCTGTTCCATAAAGCTTTTACCTCATTGGTCAACCAACCAAAACACCACCACCCTTTGGTAAACAAATCTCCATAACACATTTCACATTTGCCTAGCAACAGGTGCAGCAAGTGGAGATAAGAATTGTTTTAATTCTTTCTCTGAGCTTTCTCACAGCTTCTCACAGCCTTCCCCAGGGAAAAATGCCTGGGAAGGCCTGTGTCTGCTCTCTGTGGCCAGAGAACTGCTGCCACACTTGGGGAGCTCATGAAAGGCATATCTATTACTGCTGAGACAGATCTGGGGCTCTGTTCATATATAACTCAGTAAAAGTCCACATAAACTCACTAGACTTGTCCTGTGCACAAGCTAGTTTTAGGAAGACAGGTACACTAGACCTCTGCTGCCAATCTGGCACTCCTATTCCACATCAGGTTGAATGAGCTAAAACCCAAGGGATTGGGGCTACAAGGCACACAGACACACGCAGACACACACAGATACACAGACACACACAGACACACAGAATCACAGACACACACAAACAGACACGCACACACACAGACAGACACACACACACAGACAGACACACACACACACACAGACACAGAGACAATCAGACACACACAGTGTGGTGGTTTGACAGGAAATATGTTTTCTGGGATGCTGTGGTCAGGCCAATGGGTGCTCAGATTTTAATATTGGCACCTAATGTGGCCATTGGGACATTGGGTCCGCCTCTGAGAACATGGGGTTAAAAGCAGGGCTCTCCCCCCTGGGAGGCTCTCTTGGGTTCTGGCGGGGAAACAGGTGCTGCGGCGGCTGGGCGGGGGAGGGGAAGCCATGCGGCCGGGTGAGGTAGGCCTGGGCCCTGAGGATGGAAGGGTGGAGGAGCACCAAGAGACATCGGGCAGCCATCCCCCCCCAGGAGAGAGAGAGAGAGCTGGTGCCTGTGCCACCTTGAAATTTGATAGCAGCCGGCTGAGAAGAAGAAGGGGGGGGGGGGGTGCGGCGAGAAGGTGCCCAGCAGGGCAGCCTGGGAGTTCTGGACAGGCAGAGACTGAGATTTTTAACCCTTTTCTTGGATGATGGAAACCTTACAAATGCTGATCCTCCTGGAGCTGAACGAGAAGAGAGATAGAGATAAGAGGAAATAGGCCACGAGAGAAGAATCTTAGGTGGGAGGAGGTGATGGAGTGGCCTTTGGCTGGACTTTTCTTGTATAGCCATGGACAGAACCATTTTTTTTTCCTGTGACACAGAGACTGCATTTAGGGGGGAGGCAATGGCTCGGAGCAAAGGGAGTGCAGTGATGTTATGGGAGTGCATGAACAGAGACAACGGGTCAGGAGGGTGGTGGTGCCCTCGATCTTCAGTGGAGGAGAAGATCTCTGTTCTTGAGACCCCTTGGCCCCAGGGGGTGAATTTGGGGGGGACAGGTGTCCCGAAAGTGAGAGACTGCTGCTTTTTTTGGAACTGGACAAAGCACCCTTAAAAGGAAAACCCTAGAAGCAGCTCTGGTCCATGGGCAGTGGTGAGAGCATTGGGCATGGAAGGAAGATGTCATGATGGCAAATGATCTCCGGGCGGTGCCACATGTGACAGGAAACACAAGAGGTCTCAACTGTGTTTCCTGGGGAAGCCTATGGCACAAGAGGGACTCCTCACTCCTTGATTAACTGAGAATTGATTATCTAAAGGGTGGTGATAGACTGAGAGTTGGTGATCTGAGGGATGGATGTATTGGAAATTTGGTGGGGAGGAGGAGGAGATGTATTTGTGAAGTTTTCATTTTCCTTATGTGTTTCTTTTTTTCCCTTTCCCTTGTAGTTTAGTTAATACATTTTTTTTTTTTTTTTATTTCTAAGTGGGAGCCTGCTTTGCTTATTCCTGGTCACATCTCACAGCAGAAACCAGGGAGAGGGTATTCTCATGGGGGCACTGGCATTGTACCAGTGTCAAACCATGAAATTTCCTACAACTTCCTAAGCTACAAGTGGGGCAGAGGTAAGATGGAAAGGATGTTTTTTCTGTGCTGAGGGGAAGAGAGTGTTTTGCCAGTGGGCAGGGTCAGCACAAAAGACACAGACACCAACTTAAGGAATAAGTGTAATTTACTCTCATGTAAAACTTCAAAGAATTACAAAAGGATAAGCTAAGCAATGCACGTAATTATTACTACAAAAGAT
Source organism: Molothrus ater (assembly GCF_012460135.2). Classification (NCBI taxonomy): domain Eukaryota; kingdom Metazoa; phylum Chordata; class Aves; order Passeriformes; family Icteridae; genus Molothrus; species Molothrus ater. The sequence continues at coordinate 2,322,054 of NC_050510.2, read as the reverse complement.
TGCTTAAAGTGATTAAGAAAGATACATCACCAGTTACCCTAGTACTTAACTATCATCCAGGGCTGCACATCAACTGGGGGAAACTGTCACAGCGAAAGACTGGAGAACCACTCCCAGTAACTGGGAAATCCAGCAGGTGCATCCACCTACAGGCAAAGAGGCTTCTCTGACTTTGCGGTGAGAGGGTACTGTTTTTATACTCTTGAATAAACAAGCTACTATAACTTCTAGTGCAGGAACATCTGTTTTCATTCTCCTATTGGGTTTCTCCCAAAGCCTGGCCAGGGCTCAAGGAGGAACCAAGGGAATTGTCTTTGATCCTATATCCCCAAACAAGGCAAGATGTGGCCTTGTCCATTTTCTAAATATGGAAAGGTAAATACATGTTTTGCCAATGAGAGGATACATATATCATATTGCTAATAGTACTTTGTTAATGAGTGGATACATATAAAATTTGGTTGGAAGGTTCATCTAGAGGTCAAATTTGGCTCAGGGCCTGTTGTTAAGGCCTTGGTACTTCAGAGTCATAGAAAATAGAAAACAATTCAATTTCCATAGACTATAATATGTAGCAAAACAATGGTCTCCCTAAAACAGTGGGGGAAAATGGTATTGCTCCCTGGTCCTGGCTAACACCTTCTCCCAAAGAATCCTACTTACTATGTCTATAGCACCAGATCCACAATATCCAGCATTTCTCTCCCCTAAGTTCACACCAAGCCTAGGGAGGGGACAGTACAGGACTGTAGAGGTCTCAGCTCTGTTATACAAAATATAATACAACCACGGAAAGAGTTACTGTCCCAGTGAGGGAATGTACTGCCCATCCAGCAGGTCCAGAACTCAAAAGACTGATGGACACCAGAGATGCAAAACACCAAAGGGTTTCTTTTGTAATCTGCTCTCCTGGGTCCATTGGTTCTTAGAAGTGAAATTACAGCTGCTTCTAAACTACAGGAGACTGAAGCACTGACCCTACTTGGTCCTTGTCCTAGCGTGACCAAGACAGTCCTAAAGAGAAACTGATCACAGAATTAAAGACTTCATTGACTACTGGAATGGCCAGACACAAAAAATGGTAAAAGTCTTTAAACCAAATAATTTTAAGCCCTAAATCAAAATCCCAGTATGAGTTCATCTTTCATGGCAGTTTATGTCATTTTGTATTTTTAACTTTGATTGATCATCCTGTCTGACTGTCTTTTAAACCCTCTATGGCAGCTATTGCATTTTGGTGAATTCTAACCAAATTTGCCAAGAGATTAAGGATCTCAAATAAAGGAAGTCATCACGAGTTTAATGAAAATCAGCTCTTGGGTGCAGTGTCCTCACTGATCAAAAGACTTCAACAGGAACTTAATGACTACTCAAAGGGTGGTAAAACACTGGCACAGGTTGCCCAGAGAAGCTGTGGCTGCCCCATCCCTGGAAGTGTTCAAGGCCAGGTTGAGTGGAGCTCTGAGCAACCTGGTCTAATGGAAGGTTCCCTGGCCATGGCAAAGGGGTGGGAATGGAATAATCTTTAATGTTCCTCCCAACCCCAAACATTCTATGATTCTATGACTCTTGAGCCTGATGTACGGGCTTAGTACCAAAAACATGCTCCTTTCTCAGCTGCCTCTTGGTAAGTGGTACTCAGGGGCATCAAAAGTGGTGAGGCTGATGGCATTTATACCTGCTGGGGGCTCCTGGGGTGAGAAAAGGGATCAGAAAAGGACCCCAGTGAAGGTGACTGTGGTCTCAAGGCACAGGCTGGTAGGATGCAAGTCTATAAGAAAGCAGACTTCATCGGTTATGCTGCTCCCAGAACAATTGTTCCACGAGACAAGTAACAAAATTAGTAATTAAGAAGATTCACAACCTGAGAGAATTAGTGCCTCTGATCTATAATAAAGCTATTAGAAACCTCAATGGCAGATTGCGCTGCCACAAAAATAAAAGTCAGCAGAGATTTTAGTGCCCTGTCCTTACTAAATCCTCACCTAAGACAGGTTAAAAAATAGCAATCAGATGGGTTGAATACTGATTTCAAGACCATTATCATGGTACCAAGCACTGAAAAAAAATAGCAACATGTTGCATATTTCTTAAGGTAAGTTCTTTCCCAGGATACTGAATTTACAGATAAAAGCAACAAACCAGCAGAATTAATCTATACATTAATAAAACTCACTGTGCGTTATTAGAAAGCAGTTACTCTGAGACAACAAGAATTATATTTATAGTGGTGTGTGGTGATACTGTCCTGAATTGCAAGATAGATAAGTGTATATTCTATTTGCCATCTGTTAGAGGTGTGGCAGTTATCTTCTGTTAACCGGGCAGTTTTCTTTATCTCTTCCACAAACCAATCCTCCCTCTGGTAAATATCTTCTGTTAATGGGCCATTGAGTCTCACTGCATGACTGGTAAAAATTACATCATCCCATTGTGAGATGCTCCGCCATAGGGGTGAGCCAAACACTCATTCCTGCATATAATATGATATTTTGGGACACCAGGACAGCCCTTTCCCACTGGATTTCCAGAGGAAGACCAAGCCCATCTACTCCACCACTGGACCTTCAGAGGAAGACTACACCCTTCTACAGGATCACTGCTCCAACAGAACCACATCTGTCACTCCAGGAGGACTGCAGCCACCATTTCAATTGGACTGCTACCAACACCCTGACCAACAGGGTGTCAGGTAATATCCTGACTCTGTCAGTGTTGTTTTGTATTACTGCATTGTTTATTTTTTTTTTAATTTTCTTCCCTAATAAAGAACTGTTATTCCTACTCCCATATCTTTGCCTGAGAGCCCCTTAATTTCAAAATTATAACAAATCAGAGGGAGGGGGTTTACATTTTCCATTTCAGGGGAAGCGCCTGCCTTCCTTAGCAGACACCTGTCTTTTCAAACCAAGACAGATTTTAATAGTTTTGTTAACATTATCTACTTTTCCAGAGACTTAAAAAGAATTATCCATAATAATGGTAGTTACGGCAGCATCTTAAAAATTTCTGGCTTTCTACCATTTTAATTCTATTTTCAATCATCTGCAATTTTCAACCTTTTTCTCACCTATTAGGTTGTGATTTTTCAGTGGAGAACCACAGTCCTAGGGTGATGTTATGATGCTTGTATCCCCATTCATGTGTTCTGTTTATGCTGGATATTATGTTCTGTGCCTTTGAGACTGGCTCTGAAGAGTCAAAGTTTTGTTTGGGTTTTCTTATCAGCCTGGTGGGACACAGAGATGGGGCAGTACATAGTGCTGCTTTTACTTTTTTTTTTGCTTTTGCTTTTCGCTTTGCTCTCTCACTCTTGCTTCTGCTTTGCTTCTGCTTGCTTTTGCTTCTGCTCATAAGCTAGTTTAGCTAAACAGTCCAAATTTCTTCCTGGACTGTTTCTCCTTTCCTTTTTTTCAACTAACTTGAACCTGCTCCAGACTGGGACCTGGGAACACCAAGAGTTTGCACCTTGTGGCCTGCAGCAGCTGCCCCAGCGCCAGAGGGACTGAGAACAGAGTGACCACCCCCAAGAGAGACTTTCTGAATTTGTCATCTTTATTCAGAGTGGTGTCATCCAGTATTGTAGTAAACCCCATAAGTTTGGGAAAAGCACCATGGAGAAAATGAACAATAGGAATGCTGAAACAGCAAAAGAAAATTCCTGTTTCCCTGTCCTCCACCCTTAACCTATCTCTGTAACCCTATAAGGCAATGTCATGTTAACCCCTTACCATTGGTCAAGCTTGGATCCTTTCCAACCCTATAAAAGAAGCATACTGTACCCCATTAGGGGAGAAAGAAGAAGAGCAGAGACCCTTCATGGACCTCCCTGAATAAAGCCATCTCCGTAGAACAGCCTGCGCCTTCTCCTTCTCCTCTCTCTCCATCTGCTGCAGCCTCAAGCCCGGGGCACCACTACCTAGCAAGCAAAGCTGAAATCCTGAGAGCTTGCTAATCACTATAGAGCTGAAAATCACCATGCTTGCTAGATGGTAGCCCCGCGGCGTTGGCATGAGTGAGCTAGCTTTGGGCACCCGGTTCCTACTCAGGGACTGAGCTCCTGAGCCCTATTGCTCTGCTTTATGATAAGGCCGATCAGAGGCTTTATTACGGTATTGTTCATTTTGTGTGCTGGGGGGTGCTGTGCCTGTTAAATAAACAGGTTCTTTCCACTCCTCTCTGAGGAATTCTTCCCGAACTGGTTGGGGGGAGGGGCCGTGTGTGTTTGCTTACTAGGGGGGCCCTCCTTTGGAGATTCTCTAACAAATTTGCCCTAAACCAGGACAACCACACACTAGTATTTTGCAAGAAGGATACAGGGAATCTAATGGGGAAAATATTTTACTCAGTACAGGGAAAAATATTTTTTAAATTATTTTACTTTATATAAGAGCTACTGAGTCAAAATTTGATCTGGAAATAATTCTGCTCCCTCAGAGGACCAGACAGCATGGATGGGCTCTATCAAGGAGAAGAGCAATGGGTGATGCTTAATCATGACAATGTCTTCTGGGGAAGCCTGCCCTGATTTTACTTCTCTCCCTGATTCCTGTTATGGGCTGTTAGGACAGGCTTCACTCTGTTCTGGTGTACTGCAAATTGTTTACACAATCCATGAAAGAACTTAAAAGGATCAGAGCAAAACAGAAAAACAGAGATGAAGTTTGGGAGCACAGTCTCAGGGGATTGTGGAGGGATTTGGAGGTGAGGCTGAACACAAGCAACCTTCAAAATCCATTTTGTCAGTTCAAGTGTAGGGTATGGAAGGTTTTAAAAGCTAAAATATTAATGTCTGTAACCTTAAGTCTTTCAGTGCCAAGATACAAAGTTCTTTAACACCTAAGCAAGACTGCAGTTAGATCCTTAATACTGATCACTCATATGCATAGTGCTCAGTCTTATTTTCTCCAGTCAATTTAACTTTTAAAGAGAACTTGCTGTTACTCCAGGTAAAATCAATTTAATTGTTATAAATTCCCAGTCAAGTTACAACAAAATTTGTCCCAAAATGGATCCTTTGATCCGGTGTGCAAGAGGCCAATCCACACACTGAGTCAAAGTATTTGATTTATTTACAGTCCTGTGCAGAAAGGGGAGCTGGGTGGCAAATGCACAAAGCCAGCACAATGACTATCAAAATTTTTAACTATTTATACATTTCAGCAAACAAAGGAATTAGTGTTAATTTGCTACAAGTTACATAGTTCTCTTATTAATTAGTATTCTATCTTATATTGGTTAATGAGTCTCTCCCTTCCCATGCTGATGCTCAGTCTCTCTTCTTTTGGGTCGGTGGTCCATGAGTTGGTGGTTGTGATCTCCCCCTGAAACAATTATCTTTTACCCAGTCTGTGCTGATTTCAGCACAGTTGCTGAGTTGGGTTTCTTAATTTCTTCTTTATCTTGGGAGTTCTGCCAAATGTCCTAACGGCCCATAAATGCTGCATTCTTTGTGTCCACTCTCGGTGGTACATCCTTTTTATCAAGCTTTGTTAACCTCCCCTTAGGTCTGAGATCATTGAAGCATGTCAAGCTCTAAACCTTACCAAGGCAATTCTACTGACAAGTAATTTATTTCTCTAACACCTGGACATCAAAACCATTAACAACTTATTCCATTACAACTCTTCTTGTCTAACACAGAGCAAGTTTTCAAGGGTTTACTCCCTAGGGTAATTAAACTGCTGCTTATTGAACTTGGCTTCCAAAAGGGCATTTAAATGGGGAATCTATTTCTCCTTCCATTTCCTGTGGGCATGTTTTAATTTGCTGGCAGAGCATTCAGTGAATTTCATGCCAAATCAATTAATAGAGCTAAACATGACCTATTAAAGGTGAGGTTTGGTACCTAGACTCTTTGGTATTCCAGTTTTAAAATAATAAGCCTTTTGCTTTGCTAAAGGACAAGGAAACCAATTAACAAGGTACTCAGGCCCTGTTCCTGCAAGAATTAGTCAGGCGCTCGCAGCTGCGCCTTCCCCACGTATGATGGAACTATTTAACCATTTTGCGTGCGGCGTCCGGGCCGTCGTGCTTGCTTCCTCCGCTATGCAACCTCCTCATCGCAAAATCTATGATCCAGTCCCCTGGCAGCCTGGGGCGGGTAGTGCGTGTGAAAGAAGGCCGGGGGAGGAGGGAGACGCGGTCACGTCCTGGTAGTGGCGGCCTGGGTAGCCCCTTGGGAAACCGGAGGGAAGCAAGGCTTTTTGGCTTTTTTCCCCCTCCCTTCTTGCAGGGGAACTCGGAGTCCCGTCGGCGCGGAGCGAGGGCGCCCGCTCCACCGTGAGCCCCAGCTAGCACGGGAAGAACGGCTGTCCGCTCAGAAGCACCTCCAGGGAGCAGTCGAGTCCGCCGCTAGAGCGCCCGCATGCTAGGACGCTCTGGCAGGCGCCACGCGCTTCTCTCTGTCGTCCGGCCCGCCTCTCCGACTGTGTGGCACTGTCGCGAGCGGAGCAGTCGTGCAGGCTCCGCCATGATGAGCAGTGGAGGGATCGGGGTGCCGCTAGGCTTCCCCTTGGCCCCCACGTCTGTCATCCAGATCACGAACCTCTCCTCGGCTGTGACCAGTGAGCAGATGAGGACTCTCTTCAGCTTCTTGGGAGATATCGAGGAGCTGCGCCTCTATCCCCCGGAGTAAGCAGGGTCTGCGTCGGCTCTCAGAGCAATAGAGATTTAGGATGAGGAAGAGGCTTAGAGGGGTCTAGAGGATGGAGGGAAAGGAAGAGGCAGAAGGTCCTATGTGCCATCTTGAGTGTGGGCATCAGTCTCCCGCACGTGGGTGTGTGTCTGTCATGTGGTCCCATCCCTTTGTATGGGGCAGGAACGTTAGGGGAAAGGGGCTATATGCCTGGACCTAAGATGGTTACCTCGGTCCGGAGGAGGGGAGCAGTCGCGGTATCTCTGGAGCGGCCTGTAGAAACACGGCGAGTTTTGTTTTCGTGGTGGCGGTCGGAGCCGCGGTCACCCGGTTGCAGCTGTCGGCACTGAGTCACAGTCTGACAAGACGCGTGCTTGCAGGCTGCCCCGAAGCGCTTCCTAGGTGCAGGTCTCGTTTCCCCCGTTTTCCTGAAAACCTGTTTTCTGTGCCCCACCTTTCTCTTCGCTCGGATTCATCCCAAGGGGGGGGAGGAGGAGGAGAGGGGGAGGGCGGGCGGGAGCGCCCCAGGCCTGACCTCCGCCTGGCTACCTGGTCTCGCCGGCACGCATCGCCCGAGTGGCGCGGCCGGCGAGACCAAGCTCTTTTTGTTCGAACGGCTGTTTTCTTCCGCGAGAAAGGGTCACTCGAACAGAAGTCAGCATAGCTGTTAACAGAGGAACGGTACTTGGCCTGTGCTTAGAAATATCTCCGATAGGATGTTTGCAGTAAGTGAAAATTAATAACGGACCTTACACGTTTCTCTAAATTGTAGCTGTCCTCATATCAACTGCATGCAAGGGATCTGCTCAAATGAGAGATAATATTGTTATTTTGCAAACCTCAATGTTTCTTCAAAGCAGATGGAACAGAAGAGGAAAATAAATATTTTTTTTCTTAACACATCCAGACTGGCCCTTTCAAACAATATTATATATATATATATATATATATGAAAATTAAATAGGAATATCAGAAAGGGGCAGGGGGAGTCATTCACATCCAGACTTCAATTTTAATACAAAGAAGACAGGAATAAAATTTAATTATTAAAAAAACTAGCAAAAGAAGATGGTATTTGTCCATTTTAATGTGTTACTAGATTATACATAGCTAGGTTTGGATGAAGAATGTTCAGAAAACCTAAATGTGATTTAACATATATAAAGTACGTATAGTAGGTATCCATTCATGTCAAGATAAAACAGCTTTACCTAAGTTTTAAACACTTTAATAGAGTTATAGTGATTTTTGCACAGTTTTCTAGGTTTTTATTTTGGACTTGTTCCACAATACACTTAATACACTTATCAGAGAATAGAATCATAGAATGGCTTGGGTTGGAAAGGACCTTAGAGATCATCTAGTTCCAACCCCCCTGCCACGGGCAGGGACACCTTCTGCTAGACCAGGTTGCTCAGGGTCACATCAAATTTGGCCTTGAACACTTCCAGGGATGGGTCATCCACAACTTCTCTGGGCAACCTGTTTCAGTGCCTCACCATCCTCACAGTAAAGAATGTTTTCCTAATATTTAATCTAAACCTACACTTTTTCAGTTTGAACCTCTTCCCCCTTGTCCTCTCACTATATGCTCTTGTAAAACATCCAGCCTTCTTGTAGGCCCCCTTTAGGTACTGAAAGGTTGCTATAAGGTCTCCACAATGTCTTCTTTTCTCCAGGCTGAACGGCCCCAGCTCTCTCAGCCTGTCTTCATAGGAGAGGTGTTCCAGCCCTCTGATCACCTTCATGGTCCTCCTCTGGACTCTCCAACAGGCCTATGTCCTTCCTGTGCTGGGGACCCCAGAGCTGGATGCAGTGCTCCAGGTGGGATCTCAAAAGAGCAGAGTAGAGGGGGAGAATCACCTCCCTCGACCTGCTGGTCATGCTCCTTTTGATGCAGCCCAGGATACAGTTGGCTTTCTGGGCTGCAAGCACACATTGTCAGGTAAACAATATGGTGAAACAAAGTTGTACGTTGCATTTTGTACAATTGTAGCCTGTTTTCTCTCTTATTCTGTATTGCAAATATTTAGCATACACACAAAATATTTTTACTTAGTCAGGCATGAGTTTGCAGAATACAATGAAGTTGCGTTCTCTTCTATATGCATAATTTTGCTTATTAAAAAGAGGACATTCAAGTTTAAAGATTTACTGCAATATTTGTAATCCCATTGCCTTTTCTGGGCATGTTTCTTTCTAATAGATATGAACTTGTAGTTCTGTTGATGCTCAACATTAAACAGAATATGTAGACATTATATCTACATGTGTATATCCACTTGATAAATCATATAAACTCTCCTTTTTCTAATTCAGCATTATGATCTTTCCAAATAAAAGTATAAATTTTTGTTCACCTCTTCAAAATAAGTCATGTTTGTCAGCCTTCTACTTTTTCCCTTAATCTGTTGAAGTCTAATACATAAAATCTTATATTAAATACTCAGTAGTGTTGTTATTAATTTTTTTTTGTTTGAAAGGAAATATATCTCATTCTGGTTTTTGTGAATTAACTTGGTCAAGGACATGGACCATTTTGAAGTTTTGATCCTGGTAATTTAATTTATTTTTGAAATATTTTTCCCCATTCTTGAAAGATGCAGTATTGCATGTTTAACTTTGGATTATCTTTTTCTTCCTAATTCTCTGATATTTTGCTCTGTCAGAGCAATCCAAGAGATTTATAGAAGTGGTGAATTTGATCAGGTGATCATCTCAACTTTATAGGAAACTCCTTTGATAACACTGTTCCACTATAGTTAGTTGTGCAGCACCCTACTGCTGACTTGAATGAAAAAAAAAGGATTTATGACTTACTAGGGAGTGAGGATGATGTATCATGTACCTATAGGCTCTTCAATGATTGTAGAACAAAGTATAGGGCTGTGCTATGAACTAGCATAATGAGAGAGAAGTTACTTTTCAGCAATTTTCTACATTTTTCCAGTCTCCTGTTATTTGTCTCTAAAAGTGGGATTCGTCACCTGGTGTGCAGTAAGACAATCTCACACACAGAGAAAAGGTATGTGGTTAGTTCATATTTGCACAAAGGTTGGTGCTGAGTGGTAAATCTACAAAGCTAGCACACAGAGCAGAGAACTTGATCATTATTTATACAATGTTAATCTAATCTATTCCACCTATCTACTACATATTCAATGTTTACTACTCTACTATTGGTTACTCATAAAAGGGCTGATCGCATAAGGTATTTTGTAATTCATTATTAGCTACTGCGCATTCTCAGGGCTCTTTCATTTGAATTGGGGGTTGTTTGGTGGTCATGATCTCCCCCGATGGAATTATCTTTTACCCAGTTGGACCTGCTTTCAGCACAGTTGATTAGTTGGCTTTGTTATTTTCTACTTATCTTGGGCAAATGTCCTTTTGGTCTGTAAATTCTGCATTCTTCTTGTCCATTATCAGTAACCTCCCCCTAGGTCTGTGGCCCCCAAACCATGTCAAGCCCCAAACCCCAACAAAGCGATTCTATTGACAAGCAACCCATCAAAGACATCACTGTCATTAACATATCCCTTGGTTTTATAGGGTGCAACAGAGAATTTCTTTAAAAAACTATCAGAAAGTCTCAACTGTTAAATATAATTACTTTAAAGAGAAAATATTAATGTTGGATTAGTTCACTTAAAGTTCTTGTAAGGATGCACAATGTGGAGAAGAAGAGAGAGAAACAACCTCAGTTTTTTAATGCATTAAATAAAAGGCAGGTTCTTTAAGATGACTCTTCAGTATTTCTAGTGAGCTTCCTGAACCCAGTGACTTTACCTGGCAATTAATATCTTAAGACTGGGGTTTTAAAGTAACAGTTTCTGACAAGGTCCTATATTTTTTTATACTGAAATGATTGGGATGACTTTTATGTATGTTGAGCTAAATCACACTATGCTCTTTGGTAGTTTGTCACTTCATGTTTTATCTTCATTAATCAAAGCCCTTCAGTTTCTTCAGTCATTGTTAAGCAGACATCCCATTAAGAAGGATGGATTTAATATCTGTCATTTTCCTGAAAGCCTAGTTCTCTGTGAGGAAGTGTCTCTCTTGTGTATGAGAGGTTTTTGCACTTTAGGCAGTTGCCAGTAAATGCTATTTTATTATTATTGTTATTTTCTGAAGAGGTCTGTGTGAACTGTGAATGAGCTGCTTTCAGATTCAGCATAGGAAACCCTTGGTACTGAAGAAGTTTCCATATGGTCATCATTATGATTTTAGCTACTTGTCAGTGAGACTTCATTGACACTGAAAACAATATTTCTTTTTATTGAAAAGCTATGAACGTGTATTATATTTCAGTAGGTCATAATGCTTGTTACTGGTGGCTGTTTGTATTTACCTGTTTTCTTACAAGAAAATTTAAATTTGACTTGACTTGACAACTATATACTGTTCTGCTCTCTGGAAGGCTTTCCATTGAAATTTTAATCTAAAAATTGAAAGCACCTATTTGATGAATAACATCAGTAAACAAGTTATGTGGAAGTGGGAAGAGGTTCTTTTTTTTAAAATCCACTCATTTTACTCTTAAGTAATTTGTATTTGATTATCAAATCTCAAAGAGACTAACTGAGTTTATATTTTATCTTGTTGCAATTGTCTGCTGTATTGCTTTAAAATTGGTGTCATAAACTTGCCCAAGAAACTTTGACTTCATGAGATTTTTAACCATTTCCTCATAAGACCTCTCTTATAGACTGCTGTAAGTATCTTTCAGTGCTCAAAGACCTCTTTTATTCCATTTCATTACTATTGCCAAGCATTTTGGTCACCTCTTCTTCCCTGTCCCATAAACAGAGCTTTAGCCTTGAGAAGAAGTATGTTCAGAGAATTTGAGGGTTTTTTTATCTTTTTCTAACTGCTCAGAAATGAAAGTAAGGGATGCTTGTAAAATCCTTTCAGAAAATAGGATTTTTATGTTGGCTTTTTTTATTTACTTGTACATATAATATTTTTCCCTTTTGCTTACATCTTGAGGAAAATAGGAGGACTGAATTGCAGGTTTCTAATTTTACCAAATGAGATCTGGTTTTTTTTGAAGATAAAGACTTAAATATCATAAAGAAAAGTTAAAGATGTATATGAAAATTACTTGGAAAATTGTTGTTAGATAGGGTGAAGCAGTTAAAAAGAAGATAAGCAGTTAACAAGAACATAAGATAATATTACAGTCACAGCCTTGGTAAGAATTTATGTCCTACAAGTTGTTACTACATCAGGCCCTTGGTGTGGATTTGCCACTTGTGTGTAGAAGAGGGTGGCTTTAGTGGGGCTTCTGTCATCTTCAGTGATATTTTGTCATCAAAGTCTGAGGAAAAACTCCTGACATTTTGAATATCTGTGTATGGTCCTGATTTGGGTAGAGATCTAAATTCTCATGCTGAGAATGGAGAATTGCTGTCATTGTTTAACAGGTGCTCCTCAGTTTGCCATTTGCAAAACCATGCTTTTGCGTTAGGTTTGTCACCCAGTTGAAATCTGTGTTTCAGAGAAGCCTTTAAAATTACATTTGTAGTGATACACCTTCAAATGTGGCTGTAAGAGGATTTTTGATTAGTTAAGTATTGAAAAGCTTTATGGAAATTGAACTTTAGCAGAATTAATTGTTCAAAAGCAGGGAGGCACAAAATGTCTGCATCAGGTATTGAAAGCCTTGCCATAATACTGTTTGCTTATGGGTGTTCTGGAGTTGTCTTGGAAGCTAATACACACAAGTGTTCCTTAGTTATTGTTATATCCAGCAGTGGCTGCAGTATAGATTGTTGCCTTCTTGTGAAGGCCGCGGTGACCTGGTTTCGGAGTCCAGCACGGCGATCCCCTCCTTGGGATCCCTCGGGGCCAATAACGGACGCTGACACCAATGTGGTGGACGGTTAAAGGCGTTTATTGAGGGGTCTCGAGGGTATTTATGGACTAAGGGGCTTCTCTACGTCAGACAGGGGTTTGGCTATACTTTCTAGGGTTAGTATGGAGTGGAAAGTTACTGGCATGCATAGGTTAGGGGGGCTACACGTCTGGCTACATTCCAAGGGTGATCCTTATCTATGGGGAGGGGGGCAGAAGGATTCCTTTAATTTTCCGTCACAGCCCGAAATCTTCCGAACGCCTGTCCCTAGCCTACCACAATAGATAAGGCCTTTGAGATAAAATACACAGAGCTTTATTTAAATGTGATCTGCACCATTATTCCAGAACATCTTATTTTGATGGGTTATTAGTTTGGGTTGTCTTCTCCACCATCAGCACCCTGAGAAAATTTGGACTCTTAGAGAGATATTTTATAACCTTTTATTTGATTTTTCACTGTAGATTTCTGAATAGGTAATTCTTAAGTTTTTAGTTGGTTTTTGTTCTGTTGGGGAATGGATGCTGCTGTCTCCCTACAAAGGAAAAGAAAAATGGTAGAAACATCTGAATACTATTTATATCTTTATTTCCTTTTTGAGTTTTCTTGCATTTTTAAAGAAACTGGATTATAGTAACCTTAAATCAGAAATGTAGGACTTGCTTTTTTGCAATGATGCTTTGTAACTGTAGGAAGAAGGCTATGAGACTCCCTCAATTCAGCCTTGAAAAGGATTGGCAAAAAAAAAAAAGGGATTAAAACAGAATAGGACTTTTCTGCTTTAAGAAAGACTTCTTACGAAGCCTACTGGGGAAGTTTAGGAGGCCCTCTTTGCAAAAAAAGAGGACTCAGTGTCCTGGTTTAAGGCAAATTTGGGAGAAAACCTCCAAAAGGGGGCCCGTCCAGAAAGCAAAACCACACGGCCCCTCCCCCCAACCGGTTCAGGAAGGATTCCTTGGAGAGAAGTGGAAAGAACCTGTTTATTTAACAGGCACAGCACCCCCCAGCACACAAAATGAACAATAGCAGATGATACCACTCTTCCACCGCTCTGAAAAAAGATGACAAATTCAGAAAGTCTCTCTTGGGGGTGGTCGCTCTGTTATCAGTCCCTCTGGCGCTGGGGCAGCTGCTGCAGCCACAAGGTGCAAACTCTCAGTGTTTCCCAGGTCCCAGTCTGGAGCAGGTTCGAGTAGGTCCAAAGAAAGGGAAAGGAGAAACAGTCCAGGAAAAATTTGGACTGCTTAACTAAACTAACTAATGAGCAGAAGCAAAAAGCAAGAGCAAAGCAGGAGCAAAGCAAAAGCAAGAGCAAAGTGAAAAGCCAAGCAAAAAGCAAAAGCAGCACTATGTACTGCCCCATCTCTGTGTCCCACCAGCCGTGGGGGAGCAGGCTGATAACAAAACCAAAACAAAACTTTCACTCTTCAGAGTCAGTCTTGAAGGCATAGAACATAATATCCAGCATAAAGAGAACACACGAATGGGGATACAAGCATCATAATGTCACCCTAGGACACTCAGTCACTGTGAAACTTTTTTGAATTTCAGAACTTTTGGATCTTAATCATATCCTGTGATGTAGATGCAGCATTGATGTGTTTTCAGCAGAAGTGGTCTCCTTATCAGAGAATTTTTCCTTTTCATCACTTCTCCAATGAATCTCATGATTAGCTTAACTTTCAGAAAACACTTTGTAGCAAGGCTTTTTTTTAGAGCCTTTTAGCAGTAGTATTCTTATGTTAATATTTTTAACCTACTTCTCAGCTTTTGTGATTGAAATCCAGGAAATACAGAGAGGGAAATATAGAAATGACACTTGTCATAACTGGCTCTGTAGTTTTTGGGATTTATAAGGTTTATTTATGTAGTGTCGTGAAACGGCGGGAGAAATGCGACACACCATAGGCGTGAATAGCAAATCCCAAAGTTTATTAAAACCCCACACATATTTATATTGGTGTTAATGAAGCTTATACATATTGCAAAAGCTGAGCTCATTATTGGTTAAAGCACACTTAGATCAACCACACCTACTTCTATCTTCTAACAATTATTTTGCTTCTATGTTTGCATTCTTCTAACTTTTCTACCTAAGATAACTACATTTTCTGGCAAGCGATTTTCTCCCCCGTCTTCCCGTTTCAGAGAAGGTCACTGTGACCTTTGTCAGTGATTGGACACTGGTTGCTCAGTTCCCAGCTTGTTTCCCCTATCCTTATCCATTGGTATCACATCGAAATGTCCTTTCTCAGCTAACCAATTATCCAAAAAGCTCTCTACAATGTAGGCAGTAACTGCCTGGAATAGAATTATGCTTTTGAGTTACCAATGAAATCAATAAAGAAAAAAAGCTAAGTGATGTTAGAAGTTTGAACCAGAGAATCTTCAATGGAGGCTTCAGTCATTTAGGTTGTAACACTGGCATATGAATTGATTAACAAACAAACCCCAAACAACAAGAAAAAACCCAAAAGACCCTCCTCCTCAAACTTACCCACACAGGCCTCTGTCCCCCCCAACCCAAAACAAACAAAGAATCCTGTGGCCATTAAAAAACAAAAAATCTTTGTGATGTGTGAAGTCTGGCTCTTCAGAATATGTAATATTACAAGTTGCATGCAAACATTTCTGCTGAGTACTGAGGTAGTCATAGCTCTTTGTCAGCTCTGATGGAAAGTGTCCTGAATTGAGACTTTATAGATGGCTCAGAAGCCATTTTTATACATTTATTTCCTTCCTGAATATGAAAGCTTGAAACTGGGAAAACATTCTCCACTACAGACAAATGGATAGAAGAAATGTAGTAATCTTGCAATGTTTTTATAAATTGCATAAGGTTGACTTTCATATTTATGTTTCTCCCCCTCTCTGCTTATTTTTCTCCCTCAATGTTTCTGTTTTCACAGAATTTTCCATCATAAATGTTTCTGACTGCCATTCTGAAGTTGACCAGCTCTCTAGATATTTTATCTAGATGTTACCTTTCTGGTATCCAGAAACATACCAATCTGCCTGCCTCAGATTAAGTTCTGGGTTCATTTATGCAATTAATATGATGAAATAATGTGCCTAAAACTTGTGAGCTTTTATTTAAATACTAAAGCTTAATTCCATCCAAAAACTTTGGGAGTACCTGCTTGGAATTTGAGGGACTACAAGATGGATTGGACTAAACTTGAACTCCTTGTACTTCTGAAAGCTGACAAGTGTTATAGTTGAGAGGGTCAAGATTAAACAGTTCAGGTAGTGTATTTTCCATGATTTACTATTTTTGTAGAAGATAGATGCTTTTTTAAAAATGGAATTTGCTGATGTTTCAGCAATATCCTTTTGTGTTCTATCTTTGAAGGTTTTACCTGAACTTACTTCATATGAAGAAATAAACTAATTGTGTAGAGTGTAAATCTTGACCAGGGAATACATCTTTTAAAGCAAACTTTGTTTTTGATCAAGATTACAAAATTTGCATATTGTGCTTTCTGATCAATCTGTTGGTGTACTTTCTAATGGAAAAGCAAGTTACCCAACATACGTACTTTTCATTTCCTTCTTTATTCTAGTCTGAGTGAATTCTTCCTACTTCCTCCAGTGTTATCCTGTACCACACCAGATCAAACTAAGATAAGATGATAAAAAGGATATTTGTTACATTAGTGAACTAAGATGTAACAATTGTAAGAATTCTCAAGAATGTGTTTTTATCTTAATATGATTTAACAAAATTTGTTTTGTGAAGGCCTAAGAAAGAATATCAGTTAATATGGGATAATATCCCAACGATACACTAAAAATGACTGGGCTTATTGTCTTAGAATTATGGAATACCCTGAGTTGAAAGGGACCCACAAAGTTCATCAAAGTCCAACCCCCAGCTCTGCACAGCACCATCCCAAGAATCACACCATGTACCTGGGAGTATTGTTCAAATGCTTCTTGAACTCAGTCAGGCTTGGGGCTGTGACCAATTCCCTGGGGACCCTGTTCCAGTGCTCAACCACCCTCTGGGTGAAGAACCTTTTCTTAATATCTAACCTAAACCTCCCCTGACACAGCTTCATGATGTTCCCTTGGGTCCTGTCACCGGTCACACAGAGGAGAGAGCAATGTCTGCTCCTCCTCCTCACAAGGAAGTTGTAGACTGTGATGAGATCCCTCTCAGTCTTCTTCAGGCTGAACAGACCAAGTGGTTTCAGCTGCTCCTTATATGGCTTCCCCTCAAGGCCCTTCACCATCCTCTTGGCCCTCTGTTGGACACTGATGTTTTTAAACAAGTTTTATCTGGAGGATAAAAGATAAACTATACATTATTTACTCGACAAAAGTGTCCTGTAAATATGCTATTTACAATAACAATGTAATTTTGTTTAGCAAGATTTGTAAAGAAAATCAGCCTTGTTAATTTGGGCTTTTGACTTCTGTAAGTTTCCATTAAAAAGAAGGAGGGGCTATATTATGAGTTTTTAAGTGACAAGGCAAATTAGTAAATTTGTAAATGTTGTAAAAATTAGTCAATTTTTAAGTAGGCAAATTAGTAAATTTCTATACTTGTCTTTTGGGTAACTTTTCCAGGAAATCTAATTTTTTTTTTTTTTAATTAAGAAATAATAGCTGAAAATATATGCATACATTTATTTAATATGGCTAATTGTTGTTTTTTTTTTTCCTTTTATCTTGCAGCAACACACCTCTTACTTTTTCCTCCAAAGTATGTTATATTAAGTTTCGTGAAGCATCAAGTGTTGGTGTGGCCCAGCATCTAACTAACACGGTTTTTATTGACAGAGCTTTGATAGTTGTGCCCTGTGCAGAAGGTTGGTATTTTAGACATTCTTCTGTAATGTTGGTCTTTGTCCTGTCTGCTAATTATTTTAAGCTTTCTATCTAAAGAGGCAGTGCTGTTATTTGATTTTATTTCTGTAAAAAAAAAGCCTTGAAACAAAATTGAAAATCAAACGAAGAAACCAAATTATCTAGATTAAACTGAAATCCAGCATTAGAAAAAATAGTTGATTTAAATTAGGATAGTTCAATTTTCCACAGTTATTAAATATTTTGTGGGAAAATAAGGTAAACTAATACTCTTCATTATAGTTTGTATTGGCAAGCTTATTCCCACACAAAGTTCTCTCTGAAGTCAATGGAGCACTGCAAAGATAAAGCAGTTTCCTGGCACTGTGATAACACTGCAGTTTGGATCTTAATGTGTTGCCCTTGGTGTAGTGTTTTGGTTTTGGGGTTTTTTTTAATAGTAATTATTTTTCAATTTTTTAGGCCAAATTCCAATTTTGTCTTGTAGACGTTATATATGCATTTGACTATTTTAGATTAATCTAATCTTATGTATTTTGCATTTGTGATGGTAATTGCTGTTTGAATATAAATATTTACTTTCTAATTTAATAAAAAAAAGTTTCAATTTTTCTTTCTTGTTCCTGTGGAAAAATATTACTTTGTGTGCAATAAAAAGGCTTTCTTATGCATACTGGTACTCTTCTTTTAGATATCTTTAAAAATGCGATCAACTGTACAGAATGCTTCTAGTGTAAAATATTTTTCTAACTCAGTAAAATAAAGTGAATGCTAAATTTACAAGTGTTTCTTTAACTAGCTTTGAGGTCCTGCTTTTACATGTGTTGAATACAAGGTAGTTCTTATTGTTAGTATACTATCCCAGATTTAAATGCAGTTCTATGAAGCATGGCTCTACTTACTGTAGGCAGATCACCAGAGTTAGGCAGAGCCCCATTGACTTCATTGTGATAATTGTGGGAATTGAGCATTTGCCCATTTGGATCTGGATTGCCTCTTTGGAGTGGAGTATTCCAGTTGATGGAGTAAAGATAACTTCACATGATAGCTGTTTTGCCATGAACAAAAATATTTAGAAAGACTGATCCATAAACTGCAGCAAGTTCAGAAATATCTGCTATTAACAGGACTTTTATAACTTCAATAGTCAGGTTTTGGTTCAAAAAATACTGTTGACTTTTTGGAGTTTAACAGTGGTCCCAGAGTGCCATATTTTGGCATGTTTGCCACATCATAATCTAGATAGTATGAGATTAGTGCTGCTGCAGTGGTGGTCTGGGGTTTTCCTAGCAAACTCTGACAAGTCTTAAAAATTTCATAGACTCTTAGATGACCTACAGTACACTGTCTATTCTTGTAGCCTTGTTAACATGGACATATTGACAAGTCTTTGTGAAGCCTAGATTTTTAGTTGCTTTTATGGTTTGTTTGGGGGACTTTTGGGTTTTATTTTTGGAACTTGTTCTTAAACCACAAAGAGGATATTGCTGTATCCACTTGAAGCTTTGTAAAGGCTTTGGGTAGGCAAAATGTATCAGAACAGCATCCTTATTGAAAAATTGCCCTTAATTAATTGACTGCAAATTCTTCAGAATCTTAACACTGGTTCAGTACTGCCAGAGAGGAAAGATTGCTACCTAATGAATGAACAACACTTCCTGGTATTTTTCTTGAGATCACTGCATGATGTGATATGACAACAGGCAGGTAGAGCTACATTTTCCTGTGTCTCTTTATGGCAGACAATGAGGGGAAGGAGAATAAAATCAAAGTTCTGAGAAATCTCATTCCAACCCTGTTTGTAGCTGACTTATAAGGTATTTCTCAGAAAATGTGTTACAGAAAAACTGTCACTGTTCCAGACCATTCTGGACCCCACAGAGATTTATATATAATTAGGTGAACATGTGATTGGGTTGTGAGGTCAATTTCTATTTTCAAGTCAGAATGCTGTTTTTATGTAACTTTCTAACAGAATAACTAATTTTAATTTGCAAAGATGTGAATTCATATAGGTTTAACTTTCTGAGACCATAGTGCAACATTTTTTATTCACTATGTATAATTGTTAATGGAATCAGTGGAGTGTACAATGGGCTTTAAAAATAACAATGGCTATATTCTACTAAAAGGTTAAATTATATCAGTAGCCAACAGTGCCAGCAATAAAATGTTTCATGTGCTGAATTAAACATATAGAAGGGGTAATATGAAACTCTGAAAACTTGGTTTTAGAAAACAGAATAAAATCTGAAATTTGTAGTGTATTTAGACAGTGGTAAATTAAGAGTATGAGGAAGGAACCACTACACAATGAAAACAGTGTTCATTTTGTGACATTTAATAAGCAATTTAACAAAAATATAATTGTAAATTAATTAACATTATCAAGTTGTCAAAATATAACTTTCTTTTGTGTGTATCATTAGGTTTTTCTTTAAACATTACAGTTTGAGAACACAAAAGTTGAAAGATAAACAAAGATACCACCCTAATAATTCTAAATTTTATGTCCACATTGTCTAGTAGATGGATTTTGACTATTAATTTGGTTTTGTATGTTTTCTCTGTGTGATATTTGTGCATTATTAGATGACTAGACTGGCCAAGGCAGACCTGTTACACTTGCCTGAGTTAGGCATTGTTTGCCATGCCACTAAACCTGCCGCCAAGTGAAATCTTCATGGGGGAAATGAGATTGAAGTCTGGCCTGCTGAAGATGGACGCCCTGTCTCTGTTTTCATTTTATTTTGCTTTCCTTCCTTTGTTTCTTTTATTTTCACTTTTTAATTTTTTTTCCTTTTTGTTTTGTTCTGTTAAATCCCTTACCCTTGTACTTGTGAACTGGTAATTCAGCTCTGAAAAAAATTATGCTTTGTAAAGGGTTCATAGTGTTTCATTTTGAAGTTGACCTGAAGCTACTTGTGGATGGTATACAGAGAATTTAGGATATGTTTAAGTTTTATGCTGTGAGCTATGGATAAGTTTTGTTTGGAATACATTTAAGCATCTAAATTCAACAGATGAACACATTGTGTCAGACTGGAATAGTGAAAACTATATCAGTTTTAAGATGCATTCTTTCATATGTTATGCTTTGTGAGCTTATCTTGAAAGAAAAGTTAAAACTTTCTGGAGAAATTAACTATACAAAGTAAAATCATTCTTTTTCTCTGCTATTTTTCCTTTTCTCAGCAGAGTACTTTTAGGCTGCATGATCTGTTTAAAAGAAGGGTTTCTATTTATATCTAATAAGAAGAGTTAAAAATAATTATTTCTGATATTGAGCTTTCATGAGTATTGAATGTCATGAAATATCTGTTTGCTTCTGATGAAACCTTGTTCCAGTGAGGTCAGTGGCAGTAAGATTTCATTTTGTTTTTGTAATTTTTAGAAAAAACTGTTTACCCCTCATAAGTACAAATGCAGCCTGAGATTTTTTTTTTAATGTGTTGTGAGGCACGTTGTCTTTCAACACTCTTATTCATGGGAAGATTGAAAAGTTTTGTGTGCGTGTATGTGTGTATTGCACTTTTGCATGCTCCAGTGGTCATTATTTCAAGAAGAGGTTAAAACCAAATTATCATCTCACAATCTCAGAAGCCCTGGCAGTTCATGCTGGAGTGATTGAGCAAGTTCTTATCCCTAAATGATGTTTGTTGTTGTGAAACAGAAGCCCTAAAACAGAAGTGCTGGACCAGGTAATGTGTCTAGTCCTCAAGCATTACTCTTCCCAGCCAGCTGCATTGGGACCAATTGGCTTGATTCTCATAATGCACCAAGCTGAGAACTGTAGCTGGGAAGAGCTTAGTGATCTCTGTTGGATTTAGCTGTGCCAGTTGAGGTAATTACAAGTAGTTGTAATCTCTTTAATCTCTGCTGCTAAATCCAATGAGAATAATGAACTGAATCACACAGAAATTATTTGTAAGTGTGCATTTTCCATTGATTTAAAATAGTAAAAAAAAAACCAATTCCTTTAAAATTCTTTCAAGTAAATGTAAAAAGAAAGTATTTAAAAAAGAAATGTACTTTAGTTATTTTTAAAGCTGTTTTGGGGTGATGGGAGGATTAACCATGTAGTTTCAGTATAAAGAGTAAGAAATTAATTTCTGAGCACATGGACAGTAATAAAAATACTGTGATTAGTACCTGCTTAACACAGGTAATTCTGTTTAGCATTTAACAAAATGGATTTTGGTACAGACTAGATTGACTAGGGCTTTTAAGCACTTAGGAAAACTACATTTCTGAAGAAGCATAAGGTATCTCTAGGTAATACAGAGCTAATTCTACATTTGCCTTCAGATTCCTTTGCAAAGTGATAAATAAATAATCATAGAATCTAATTTACTAAACACTCATGCATTCAAATAAATATTTCTAAGGATGCGGTATAGATGTGGCAAATTTATTTTGCTTGTTTCCCTTATTAGAAAATAAAGATATTTGCCTCATTTCCATTCAGCTTTTAAATACCATGAGTTTAAAAACCAAAACAGTTATTCTTAAATGAAAGTGTCCTAATTTGTTATGTCATTACTGACATATTTTGTTGTATATTTGTGGGCTTGTATCCCTTTTTAAAATAAATTAATGGAGGCTGTAACTTCTGAGGTTATTTGGCCTTACATATTAATTTGTTTTTCAAAACTGTCTAAAAACCAGGGAAATAAATTTCCAAGATATTTCAGGGTTTTGGGGTTTTTTTTATGCCCTCAACAGTTTATTTTCTATAGAATTGTTTAAAAGTTTAACCTGATCTTAAAAACTTAAAACCTAGAAAGGGGTATCTTTTCAAAAAGACAGTATCTGAAAATACAAACAAATTTTCAGGGTTCTGTCTGTAGAGGTAGACCTTTCTTCATTCTTGAATAAAATAAATAAACATATCTTTGTGGCATGGACCTCATCAACTAGATTTTGTATTTAACATTAAACATTATGTTGTTGAGGGACCAAAGTATTCTGGAAAAAATGCTGCTAACTTTACAGTTTATATAATGTATGTAATTCATTTTTTAAAACTATAATAGTTTATTTAACTGAAATTGTTAAATTGATTCCTTAAGCAATGTTTGAGCAAATGAATAATGAATAATTGCAATTATTTCAATAAAGTGAACCATATGCTTAAAGTTTAGAATTGTACATTTCTGAACTTGACTCCCTGTCAGTTTAGTTATATGCATATGCATAACTCATTTCCTATCTAAAAGGGCTAAATGTCTTAAGCATCTCTTAAGTTTATCTGGTTAAGTGTGTATTGAATTGGCTGTATGTAAGTGCATACTTAAATTAGGCATATGCTTATGTATATTATTGACCAAGGATCTAAATTACAATGCAGATGTACCACTTTAGGAGCCATTAAATTTACTTGAGCCATGTCTGTTGATCCTGTAGAAACCTCTATGAGTATCCAGTTAATTGCACGATGCTGGCTCAGCAATCATTTGAAAATGCTTAAGTATTTTGTTTTTCAGAAGAACTGGTATATAATTGTATGCCTAATTTGCACACACAGTTGTTGGAACTGTATATTTGGAAGCCTGTTAGTTAGCTACATAGTAGGCAGGATGTGAGGCAAGGTACCTGATTCTCATGAGCAGTCTGGCAAATCAAGTACACCTCTCATTGCATGCCTGAGTTCAAAATGAGACCTGTTAAGAGTGCTCAGCATTGTGATGATGACTCAGATTTATGCATGTTTTTATAAAAGCCCTGAAGACATAATAGCACAGTTAATTCTTATTTGTTAATAATTTTCCTATTTTTCTCCTTTAGATAGCAAAATAAAGTGGTTTGTTACATGTTAAGGAGCAAGATGCCTCAAAATTTAAATAGCTCTAAATAGAAGGTGTGAGAAAAAAGAAGAGTACTGTTATTTTATCTTTTCTAATCCACTCATGCTATATATAAATTAATTTTCATTTATATTTGTTTTGTCCTTTGTATCTCCAACTCTAACCAAGTCCTTGCTGCAGATCTGTAGAACAGGTTTGCAACTTTTGTCTTTTTATTTTTTTTAAGTAGTATGATTCCTGTGGGGTTTATTTTCACAAATATAGCTAAAATTGCACAGTGTTTTGAAAATAATATAATAATTTGGGTTTTGAGAACAATATTTATAATAATTTTAAGATTATGAAGTTAAGGGTTTTATAGTTAAAACACATAAAGTGTGAACCAAAGCAGTAAAAGTCACTGGCACAGTATTTGTATATACCTTGACTTTTAAAACAATTTTTAAATAAAAGCATTTACATTATTAAAGTGCATGGGGTAATATCAAAGGGCCCAGATGGGTAGCATATATACAGTTACTCCAGTAATTTTGAATAAATCATAGATAACTAATGTAATTAGCACTTCTTTTCTTTATTTTTTCAGTTCAGTGTTTAATATTTGTACCAGTTTAAATGCCTTTGCATTTCAAATTTAAAACATACGTTTAATTGCATTTGTAATTAACTATTGCATCTTTTGATTTTTGAAGATTTTTATTATTTATTTAGCAGTCTAATTGTAACTAACTTTCAATGAAACCTGTGTTTAGTTCAGATTAGATATTGCTTAAACTTTTTGCGTGACAGGGAAAATATAATATGGTTGAAATAGTAGGAAATATAGGGAAATATAGCTTGCTTAGCTGATAAGTTATGATTCTCTTTAATTTCAGTAAATTTATAGCTAATTTATCAAAAATTTAGATAAACTGAGGTGACCTAGAATGTAAGACAGTGCAAATATGAATTTTTCAGCCCTCCCTCCACTCCCAACTTCATTTGTAGTATGTCTTGTGTGGAGTCACAGTAGGGCTTTTTTTATTTTTATTTATTTTTACATCAAAAGTAGGTAACTCCAGAGGGTGAAAAAGCTCATGAATTTCAGTTAACACATACTTTGTTTCATTCTTTTTTTAACTGATTTGGTTATTTGCCATTTCTGGGGATTAAACTTAAAAAAAATGTTCTTCTTTTCTGTATCTGATGTTCTGTGTGCTATTAGTGATGCAGCCAACACGAACGGTTGTCATGTGTAAAACAGCTTTCGATCACCGTGAAAACACCGCCCCGGGAAAGCGTCCATGCTTGATATCGTTTGGTTCATGAACATTAAGTTTCCAGTACAGGTGACCCATAGCTCCAAGTGTTAAATAATTGTGTACATTATTCAGTTTTTAAAATAATAATCCATTAATGACATTGCTAGTCTTTGAAGTTCTGCTCACTTTTGTTTTTCCTAGTAGACGCAGGGTAAAAGGAAATACTTAAGTCCATATCTCTTTCTTTGTAAGGATCTGGTAAATAGATTCATTCTTATTTATTACTTTTTTAAATACAAGGGTAATTGTAAAATCATAGAAAGAGTAACATCTGTGTAGTGTTCCAACTCTGTGTAACGCCTTTCTTTGCTTCTTCAGGTAAAATCCCAGATGAAGCCAAAGCCCTTTCTCTATTGGCACCTGCTCCTACTATGACAAGTCTGATGCCCGGTGCAGGGTTGCTTCCTATACCTACACCAACCCCTTTAACTACAGTAAGTAAAATTCAGTCTCTGATTTCTGGTTTTCCTTTATACTCAGTAGCCTCTCTGTGTTCAGAGAACAAGAACTATCTGATCTGTGGATGTTGTCTTCTCATATGCTAAATCGGTGAGGATTTAGCTGTGGTGCCGAGAGGGTAGATCACAAGATGTCCATGCACTACCTTTCCTGGGTGTTTCTTTCAGGTTCTCGGATTACAAAATAGTGGCTAAATAATGGATTTGGTTGTGTTCATTTTAGTTGTTGTTCCTTCACTATACCCATTAATTTGATGCAGTAGCAATGCTATCTACCTCCTAATAAATTACTAAAAGATCATAGTTTAATTGAAGGAGTTCTTCATAATATTAAAATGCTGCAATAGGATGTTTTTGCAATAGGATACTTTGACCCTGGTGGAAGCTGAGGTGAGCCTGACTGAAAATGAGTGGAAGAGACATTCCATTGTGACTGGCCCAGAGGCCCCGTGCATTTTGGGCATAGACTTCCTCCAAAGTGGGTATTTCAAAGACCCAGAGGGACTCAGGTGGGCATTTGGGATAGCTGCTGTGGAGACAGAGGGCGTTAAGCCATTGAACACCTTGCCTGGACTATCAGAGAACCCATCTGCAGTAGGTCTTCTGAAGGGGGAAGAGCGACGAGTACCAATTGCCACCTCGACAGTGCACTGCCAGCAGTACCGGACAACTCAAGATGCTGTGATTCCCATCCACAAGATGATCCGTGAGCTGGAGAGCCAAGGGGTAGTCAGCAAGGCCTACTCACCCTTCAACAGTCCCATTTGTCCTGTACACAAATTTGGAGAATGGAGATTTACTGTGGACTATCGTGCCTTGAATGAAGTGACTCCACCATTGAGCGCTGCTGTGCCGGACATGTTGGAGATCCAGTACGAGCTTGAGTCCAAGGCAGTGAAGTGGTATGCCACTATTGACATTGCCAGTGTGTTTTTCTCCATTCCTCTGGCAGCAGAGTGCAGGCCTCAGTTTGCTTTCACCTGGAGGGGCATGCAGTACACCTGGAACCGACTGCCCCCGGGGTGGAAGCACAGCCCCACCATCTGCCATGGACTGATCCCAGACTGCACTAGAAAAGGGTGAGGCTCCAGAACATCTGCAGTACATTGATGACATCATTGTGTGGGGGAACATGGCAGCAGAGGTGTTTGAGAAAGGAGAGAAGATCATCCAGATTCTCCTGAAAGCCAGTTTCGCCATCAAGAAGAGCAAAGTCAAGGGACCTGCCCGAGAGATCCAGTTCCTGGGAGTAAAGTGGCAAGATGGATGGTATCAGATTCCCACCAATGTCATCAATTAGATCACAGCAATGTCTCCACTGCCCAACATGAAGGAAACACAAGCTTTCCTAGGTGCCATAGGCTTTTGGAAAATGTACATTCCTGAGTACAGCCAGACTGTGAGCCCTCTCTACCTGCAAAAAGAACAATATCCACTGGGGCCCTGAACGGCAACAAGCCTTCGCCCAGATCAAGTAAGAAATTGCTCATGCGGTAGCCCTTGGCCCGGTCAGAGCAGGACCAGAAGTGAAGAACGTGCTCTACTCCACAGCCAGGAGCCATGGTTTGTCCTGGAGCCTTTGGCAGAAGGTGCCTAGTGAGACTTGGAGTTGACCACTGGGATTCTGGAGCCGAAGTTACAGAGGGGCCAAAGCCAACTACGTTCCAACAGAGAAGGAAATTTTGGCCGCCTATGAAAGAGTCCAAGCTGCCTCAGAGGTGATTGGCACAGAAACACAACTCCTCCTGGCACCCCGACTACTGGTGCTGGGGTGGATGTTCAAAGCAAAGGTTCCCTCTACCCACCACTCCACCAATGCCACATGGAGCAAGTGGATTGCTCTCATCACACAGTGCACCCATATTGGAAAACTAAAGCGCCCTGGAATCTTGAAAATAATTACAAATTGGCCGAAAAGTGAAAACTTTGGTCTCTCTGACAAAGAGGAGAAAAAACAAGTGACACATGTTGAGGAAGCTCCGCCATACAACCAACTGCCAGCAGAAGAAACATGCTGCGCTCTTTTCACTGACAGTTCCTGTCACGTTGTAGGGATGAAACAAAGGTGGAAAGCAGCCGTATGGAGCCCCACACGACAGGTTGCAGAAGTTACTGAAGGAGAAGGTGGATTGAGCCAACTTGCTGGACTCAAAGCCGTTCAGCTGTCCTTCAGGTGAGCTTTTGGGATTGCTGTAGAGACAGAAGACATTAGACAATTGAACACCTTGTCTGGTCTCTCAGAGGACCCTTCTGTGGTAAGACTCCTGAGCATTGGGGCAACGCAGCAGAGGAATTTTTTGAGAAAGGGGAGAAAATAATTCAAATCTTCCTGAAGTCCAGTTTTGCCATAAAGCACAGTAAGGTCAAGGGACCTGCCCAGGAAATTAGGTTCCTGGGGGTAAAATGGGAAGACAGGTGCAGACAGATTCCAACAGAGGTGATCAATAAGATAGCTGTGATGTCTCCACTGACCAGCAAGAAGCAAACACAGGCTTTCCCTAGGCATCATGGGTTTTTGGAGGATGCATGTCCCAGAGTTCAACAAGATTTTAAGCTCTCTCTACCTTGTGACATGAAAAATTATTTCAAGTGGGACCCTGAACAACAGTAAATCTTTGAACAAATTGAATAGGAGATTCCTCATGCAGTGGTCTTTGGGCCAATCAGGACAGGACAGGATGTGAAAAATGAGCTCTACACCGCAGTCAGGGAGAATGGTCCTTCCTGAAGACTCTGGCAGAATGTACCTGGAGAGACTTGAGGATGATCTGTCAGGTTCTGGAGTCGGGGATTCAAAGGATCTGAGCCCAGCTACACCCCAATTGAAAAAGAGCTTCTTGTAGCCTATGAAGGAGTTCAAGCTGCCTCAGAAGTGACTGGCACCAAAGCACAGCTTCTTCTGGCACCCCAGCTACCAGGGCTAGGATGTTTAAAGGGAAAATCCCTGCAAAACATCATGCCACTTATATGACGTGGAGTAAGTGGATTGCTCTCATCCCACAGCAAGCTCGTATAGGAAATCTGAATCGCTTTGGGATCTTGGAAGTCATCATGAACTGTCCTACATGTGAGAATTTTGGATTATCATCTGAAGAGGAAGAAAAGCAGGTGACATGTGCAGAGGAGGCTCCACCATATAACCAGCTACTGGAGAGTGAGAGGTGATACTCTCTTTTCACTGATGGATCTTGCCATATCTTGCCATAGGGACCAGTAGGAAATGGAAAGCAGCTGTATGGAGCCCTACACAGTGAGTTGCGGAAGCTACCGAGGTGGATGGAGTCATATTGCAGAGCTGAAAGCTGTCCAGTTGGCTTTGGACATTGCTGAATGAGAGAAGCGTCCAACACTCTACCTCTGCATTGACTCGTGGATGGTAGCAAATACTTTATGGGGGTGGCTGGAAAGATGGAAAAAGGCCAACTGACAGCACAGAGGGAAACCCCTTTGTCTGCCAAAGTGTGGCAAGACGTTGCTACCCAGGTGACCATGAAAGTCTGTCATGCGGATGCACATGTACCTAAGAGTCAGGCTCATGAGGAGCACTGCAACAATGAACAGGTGGATCAGGCTGCCAAAATCAAGGTGTCACGGGTAGATCTGGACCGGCAACATAAGGGTGAGTTATTTCTAGCTCAGTGGGTCCATGATGCCTAATGTCATCAGAGAAGAGATGCAATGTACAGGTGGGCTTGTGACTGAGGGGTAGACTTAAACACAGATACTATATCCCAGGTTATCCATGACTGTGAAACATGTGCTGTGATCAAGCAGGCCAAGCTGGTAAAGCTCCTGTGGTATTTGGGGCGGTGGTCTAAATATAAGTATGGGTAGGCCTGGCAGATCAATTACATCACACTGCTGCAAACCCGCCAATGTCAGAACCCAAGAAATTCCTCTGGCTGCCCTGGAGGGCTTGAGCCCCTGCCCGGCAGGCTCAGAGACCTTGGCACAGAGCCCAAGACCCCCGTGCCTTTGATTTAGCCCTTGGAAAAAACAATTACCAACCTTTATATGAAGAATTACAGGTCAAGAGAGTTTAAGTCGAATAATAGTTAGTTGGTCACAGGGTGAAAAATAGATTTTTGGGTTTTTTAGAATGGAGGTTCAGGAGGCAAGATGGAGGAATCTGGGTGTGTCCAGTCTTTCTCCTTCTTCTTCTTCTTGTCCTCCATGTTCTGGGTGATGCTGGCACTTTTAGATTGGCTTAGAGTAGAAGCTCACTGTCTAACATAGATGATAGGTATTGGGAAGTTATTGTAAATAATGTACACGTTGTTTTTAGTATAAAAAGACAATACCGCCTCTGAGGCGGACAGTGTGCTTCAACCCGACCTGCCAGACAGACCTGAGGCGGGTCGGAGAAAGAATGTTATAGATAAGAAATAATAAACAACCTTGAGAACGAGAACAGAAAAATCCTGACTCCTTCTTCGACGGCCAGGCTGGGAAAAAGAAGCTTGTACATATCTCAGAGTCACTCTGACCAGCAGAGATTCTGAGATGCCAAGGCAAGAGTTACATGCTTACAGTGGTAGAAGCAACCACTGGATGGCTGGAGACAACCCCATGTCTCATGCCACTGCCCAGAACATTTTTTTGGGCTTTGAAAAGCAAGTCCTGTGGTGACATGGCACCCCTGAAAGAATTGAGGAAGACAATGTGACTCATTTCACAAATAGCCTTATAAACATTTGGGCTAGACAACACAATATTGAGTGGGTGTATTATATACCCTGTCATGCACCAGCCACTGGGAATGTCAACTGGTATAATGGACTGATAAAAACAACATTGAAGGCACTGGGTTGTTGGACCCTCAAGCAGTGGGATCTGCACTTAGCAAAGGCTACATGGCTAGTCAACACCAGATGTTCCACTTACTGAGACGGCTCTGCACAATCAGGATCCCTGCATACAGCAGATGGAGATAAAGTCCTTGTGGTGCATATGAGAGGTATGCAAGGAAAGACAGTTTGGATTAATCCTGCCTTGAGGAAAAGCAAACCCATCCATGGGATTATTTTTGCTCAATGACCTGGTTACACTTGGTGGGCAATGCAGAGGGATGGGGAAACACATTGTATACTTCAGGGGGTTTTGACTTTGGGTGAGAACAGCCTGTAATGTTGAATTGCATATGTAATACTGGTTGCTGAATGTCACTGTCACTGCATGTTGTAACTACCATGGACAATGAGAATGGACTGCTCCGGTTATATCAGTCATGGACCAAATGAATTCAATCCATATCCTGGAGGATAGTCAGTGGCTACTGAAATAATAATTGTATTTGTAAATATTTATATGTATATATATGTACAGGTGAAAGGTATTCATTTGGGCAGGAGTAGATGATATGGAATAAGGGTTGGATAATGTCCTGGGTAACCCAAAATGTTATTGTATTACACAGCTATCTGTGTCCAAAATTGTTACTGTCTCTTTAAGACCTGGCAGCTGAAAAATTGATTGGTAGGGCAGGAGCTAGGGGGTGCCCCAGGATTTTTAGAAGTCAGAGCACTCAGGCAGAGCTCTCACTTGTCTCTTGCCTCTCTTGCCTCTTGGCTTTTGCCATAGAGCTGAGACAGCATGGGTGGAGGCTCCCCTTTGGGTTTCTTTTGGTCTTTTTTCTTTGAGGGGGGTGCTTTGGGTGGTTTTTTTTCGAAAGGCTGTGTTTTGCAGTCCTGGACTGCCTCAAGGTAAATTCTGCAAGTGCCTGACTACAGCTGCAGCATCACACTGAAAAGAACATAACAGTCCTGCTCCATATGGTCGCCCCAGCCCACCAGCAGCGCCCGGTCAAAATGGGAAGGCACGGAGTCTGAGTTAACTCAGCCGACTGCTTACCATCTTCTGCCAAGAAGGCAGCAAAGTCCCTCCACAAGTTCTAGACATTGACCGAACTCCAGCCACTGGAGTGTGCCATCTGCTTTTTGCCAATGGAGCTGCCACTACTGGTGGAGACATAGAGGGGATGAGCTACTGCCATCTTTGTCTCTCCACATGCGGTCATTTACAGAGGGCATCATCTTGGGAGGGGAGTGGGGGTGGTGTTATTCCTCCATTTTGAGTTTCTCTTTGTTCTTTCGGCAGTCTGTGAGATTTCAGTAAGTTTGTAACTAGTGACTATTACTGTTATTTTCTGCCTGTTGCTATTTTGGGGTTTTTTAGTAAATGTTATTTTTTCACTTGTATCTACACATATTCTTTTCTTATTGGTGGAAAGGGATTGGCTAAAATACTTAAGAGGAGGTAACTCATTTTGAAGTGTCCACCTTTTGGATTGTCCTAAATCAAGACATTGTACTTAAATGATTCCTCATCTATCTCCATGACCAGAAACATTATTCCCACTCTCATATTCTTAGCTGATACTGATCAGCATCCTAAAAGAAATTCCTTCCTTCCTTCCTTCCTTCCTTCCTTCCTTCCTTCCTTCCTTCCTTCCTTCCTTCCTTCCTTCCTTCCTTCCTTCCTTCCTTCCTTCCTTCCTTCCTTCCTTCCTTCCTTCCTTCCTTCCTTCCTTCCTTCCTTCCTTCCTTCCTTCCTCCCTTCCTCCCTTCCTCCCTTCCTCCCTTCCTCCCTTCCTCCCTTCCTCCCTCCCTCCCTCCCTCCCTCCCTCCCTTCCTCCCTCCCTCCCTTCCTCCCTTCCTTCCTCCCTCCCTCCCTTCCTCCCTCCCTCCCTCCCTTCCTCCCTCCCTCCCTCCCTCCCTCCCTCCCTTCCTCCCTTCCCTCCCTCCCTCCAACAGAGGTCACTATCCATTTTAAAGGTTGTGGTCCAAGAGCTGTTTTCAAGTGTGCAACTTACATAATGAAACAGTGTATCCAATGTCACCAGTTAGAGGTTTAGGCTACTTCTGTTTATGGTTCATAACTGTCATTGTATGAGAGACATTGAAAAGAATTTTTAGTTCACAAGAATGCTGGTGCTTTTTTGTCTTAAAATATGTGAAGTAATAGTTTAGGTATTTCATTAAAAACTGTGCTTACTCAAGTTTCCACTGCATAATTGTTGGCAATGATCCCTAAATAATCATGGAATAATTTAGGTTAGAAAAGACCTCTAAGATCATCAAGTTCAACTGTAATCTTAACACTGCCAAGTCCACCACTAAACCATCTTCCCAAGTGCCGTGTTTACACATCTTTTAAATAGCTCCACAGATGGTGGCTCAACTGCTTCCCTGGGCAGCCTGTTCCATTGCTTGACAAGCATTTGGTGAAGAAATGTTTTGTAATATCCAATCTAAACGTCCCCTGGTACAACTTGAGGCTATTTCCTCTCATCCTATCACTTGTTACTTGAGAGAAGTGACTGACACCCACTTCACTACAACCTCCCTTCAAGTAGTTGTAGAGAGTGATAAGGGCTCCCCTGAGTCTCCTTTCTCCAGGCTAAATAAACCCAGTTCCCTCAGCGGCTCCTCATAAAGACTTGTGCTCCAGCCCCTTCACCAGGTCTGTTGCTCTTCTTTGGATGTACTCCAGCATCTTGTCATGAGGGTCCCGAACCTGAACGTAGTATTAGAGGTGTGGCCTCACCAGTGCCGAGTACAGGGGAAGAATCACTTCCTAGTCCTGCTGGTCACACTATTGCTGATACAAGCCAGGATGCCAGTGGCTTTCTTGGCCACCTGGGCATGGGCTGGCTCATGTTCAGCCAGCTGCTGACCAACATCCCCAGATCCTTTTTTGCCAGGCAGCTTTCCAGCCACCCTTCCTCAAGGTAGTAGTGTTTCATGGGGTTGTTGTGACCCAAGTGCAGTACTC
The DNA here is from genome assembly GCF_012460135.2 of Molothrus ater. Taxonomy (NCBI): domain Eukaryota; kingdom Metazoa; phylum Chordata; class Aves; order Passeriformes; family Icteridae; genus Molothrus; species Molothrus ater. The sequence continues at coordinate 2,289,406 of NC_050510.2, read as the reverse complement.
AGCACTTCACCTTGATGAATCTCATACAGTTGGCCTTGGGCCATCAATCTGGCCTATCCATATCCCTCTGTAGTACATTCCTACCCTCCAGCAGATCAACACTCCCACCCAGCTTGGTGTTGTCAAATTTGCTAAGGATGCACTTGATCCCCTCATCCAGAGCATTGATGATGATTGATATGTTAAACAGGACTGGTGTAATAATGGTGTTTAGAGACATTTGTTTCTAAACTAACCATCTGTAGTGGTTTTGCAAAACCATGACACCATCTAAGGTAAATTCACTTTGTTTTTAATATACATATTTAAAAATTATCTGTGAATTTTAGAATATCAAAGAGGAAGTCAAGCTGTATAACTTTAATGGGTTGACCTTGGCCGGGCACCAGGTGCCCACTGATTTGCTCTACCACTCCCCTTCCCACCTGGACAGGGGAGAAAAAATAAGAACTTGTAGGTTGAGATAAGGCAGTTTACTAAAGCAGAAGTGAAAGTTTGCATGTGCATAAACAAAGAGAAAAAAAAGTTTATTCTGTACTTCCCATCAGTGAGCGATGTTCAGCTGCTTCCCAGAAAGCAGGGCTCCAGCATGTGTAGTGGTTGCTCTGGAAGGCAAACACTGTAAATAATGAATGCATCCCCTTCCTCCTCCTTTTCTTAGCTTTATATCTGACCTGACATCATATGGTATGGAATATCCCTTTGGTTAATTTGGGTCAGCTAGCCTGGTTGTGTCCTCTCACAAGATCTTGCCCACTCCCAGCCCCTTAATGGGGGGAATGTTGAGAGACAGTGTTGATGCTGTGCCAGTGCTGCTCAGCAGTAGCCAAAACACTGGTATGTTATCAACACCTTTCTAGCTACCAATGCAAAGCACAACACTCTGAGGACTGCTATAGGAACATGAACTCCAGCTCAGCCACACCCAGTACAATAACCCTCTGTTTAATAATAAAAGGATTATTTCAAATAAAGAGAGTCGTTTTGTTACAGAAAAAACTACTGGTGGTTAGAAACTTTGCTGGAAAGGAAGTTGATTTTTGGATGGAGAAAAAAATTCAAACCAGGAACTCAGCAGACCAATTTAGTAATCATTTTAAAGTGACTTTTTTTTATAACATTCCCCAAGAGAAATTTCAATTCTCAATTCTGGCACCTTACAGTTTAAAGTCTTACCTATATTAGGTTTATTTTTACAGAAATGCACAAGGAAGGCAAGTAATAAAAGGTGAAGTGTCTCCTTCCTGTGCTTGGTTGCAAAGCATATCCTATTTTTATATTTTCCAGCTTGGTGTTTCACTTGGCACTTTGGGGGCTATACCAGCAGCAGCATTGGACCCTAACATTACAACACTGGGAGAAATACCACAGCCACCAATTATAGGGAATGTGGACCCATCAAAGATTGATGAAATTAGAAGAACAGTCTATGTTGGAAACTTGAATTCACAGGTAGCTTTTTTTGGTTTTGTTGGAAATAATAATGGAAGATACAGAATTGTTAATTTGTGAATTACAATCTTACATTTTAAGAGTTTTCATTAGTTGATGCCAATAGAAGTTTACTAGAGATATTTCAAATTCTTGAATGCTCTTTTGCCAATCAGATTACACCAGACTGTTGGAATTCATTCTAGCAGGAAAACAAAGAAATCACACTCTAACTGAATTCAAGAAACATTTATGATTGTGGGTGTTGATCAAATGTCCAGCTTGATTATATTAGCGGAACAATGCCTCAGAATTTGTGAGAGAATGGTAGCTGTCCCCCACAACACTCTGCAGTTGCTTAAGTACAGTAAGAAGAAATTATTTGTCCCAGTAGAAGTTGAAAAATTAGCATAAATATATTTGAGTTACTCTGAAAGGAAAGTTGGGTCTGTCAGAAATTTGTTTTTCAGCAACTGATTGAAAAACAATTTGATTTTGACTGATGGAAATATAAGTATTTGATTTTTTGTTTTTTGACTGCTAAAGTATGAAACTACTATTGATCACAATAAAATAAAACAAGCTTGGAACTAGTAGAAAAACAGATAAAAGTGAAGTCTTGTAATACTGCTTGGATTTTTTTTTTTTAGTTGATCAAAATTCACCATCAGTATCTTGGACATAGGTGTATCATCAGTTATTTCAAATAAGTTGTCTGAAAACTACAAAATCCTGTACAAGTGCTTTTTTTAACCTAGATGTAGGACTTCAGGGCTCATGGTTGCACTATTTTAAATTGTAATATATTTTTTAGATTAATGGAAGAAAAAAAATACCTTTCTCTCTTAAAGTGTATCATGACCAAATTCATGTCACCTGTGTAATGATGATGAGATGTCTTTCCAAAATCTGTAGCTGTTAGATTATCTGATATGTTGAATAAGTGGTTTTCATTATATATTTTACTTCAGCTGAGCTCTTTGACTCTTTCTAGACTACAACAGCAGATCAGTTGCTTGAATTTTTTAAGCAAGTTGGAGAAGTCAAATTTGTGCGAATGGCAGGTGATGAGACACAACCAACACGATTTGCTTTTGTGGAATTTGCAGACCAAAATTCTGTACCTCGAGCTCTTGCCTTTAATGGAGTTATGTTTGGAGACAGGCCACTGAAGTAAGAAACTAATTATCTATATGAATATTGAATGAGAGATGTCTTAGTATCCTTATACATTTATGACTCATGTGCAGGAAACTGCTGTGATTAATATTTGATATTATTATTATATTATTTATAATATTAATATATTATCAATGTAAAGACCTATTGTTAGTAAACTGGAATGCTTTATGAACTCAAATTTCAAGGTTGGACATAACTTTTTTTCCAAGAAGAATATGGTTGGCATTGAATAAGATATTTCTACATCCAATCTTGAATTGGTGAAAGCCATAACAGTGAGAGAATCTGCAAAGTCCTTTCTACTAATTAAGCTTTATATATGATGTGTATGTAATTAGTAGGTATTAATGTAGAAATTTGATCTGAAATAGATTTATAGACTTGTACTAGAAAAAAATTTAACACAGAAATATTGTGCCAAAATTATTTAAAAGTAATAAGTTTTGAAAGCAATAAAAACCAGGCATTTCATATACTTAGAAAAGATGAGTGTTAGAGGAAAAAATTGTAGTTTTGCTGAACTTTGTGGTTTTTAGTCATACATGGAAGTTGAGGTGCTTTCATTTTTTTTCGTTTTTCCTTTTCAAAAGTTTGGAAGTTAAAGGTTTTATTTTTGTCTTAATTTAGAATAAATCACTCCAATAATGCAATAGTGAAGCCTCCTGAAATGACACCTCAAGCTGCTGCCAAGGAACTGGAAGAAGTGATGAAGAGAGTAAGGGAAGCCCAATCGTTCATATCTGCTGCTATTGAGCCAGGTAGGTATATTATGTTCATTACCTAACAGACGTGTTCTGTGTGTACCTTAACACATGTTTTTAAGAGCACTTTCAAACACAGGAAAAGGGTACTCAAAGGTGAGCAAGATGTATGTGGGAAAACAAAAGAAAACAATCAAAATTGTTTTCATGCAACAAAGCAGTGGAATGAAGATGACTTTATTTCATCATGTCTTATTTTCAGATACATGCTCACTGAATGTTTTCAAAAATGCAAAGTCAATACTAAATTAATATTTAATGTTGCTAAATTATTATTTAATGTTGATGCTTTTAAAGTTCAAAGTACTTACAAACTTTAAAAATGCTTTATATTTTGTTTTCTCTTTTAGCACCCATTAATACCATAGTTTCATGATCAGAGCGAGCTAGTGTGCTGCTGAAAGCAGTAATATTATGCTTTTCTTTGGTGGGTTAATTTTATCACTGTGCTATGCTCTTTTTCATACTGTCTCAAGACTATATGGACCCTCAAAGCAAATGGGATCAGAGAATGAATCTGGGATAAAACTTAACATATTGTAACAGACTTTTTTTCATTCAGATTGGTTTTCTGATCCCTCTTAACAGTGAAATGCCAAGTCAAGGAGGAAGGTGTCAGAGGCTCAAGTGGTTAAGCAGACACTTGAGTGCTGATTTATGCTGACTTAAAGTGATTACAACACCTCAATGTAAAAAATTCTCAACTTGTTAAACTTGCAGTTGAAATCCTCTTTTTTTTTTGTCCTAGACTGCCAAGCGATGTGTATTCTATTTGCCATCTTTTAGAGGTGTGGCAGTTATCTTATGTTAATTAGGCAGTTTTCCTTATCTCTTCCACAACCCATTCTCCCTCCAAGGGAGATATCATCTGTTAATGGACCATTGACTGTCACTGCATGACTGATAGAATTACAGCATCCCATTGTGAGATGCTCTGCCCAGAGGGAGGAGCCAAGCATTCCTAACTGGCTATAATGTGAGATACTGGGACAGCAGAACAGCCTTTCCACTGGATTCCCAGAGGAAGACTACACTCTTCTACAGGATCACTGCTCTAACAGAACCCCACCTGCTACTCCAGGAGGACTGCAGCCACAATTCCAATTGGACTGCTACCAACACCCTGACCCAGAGGGTGTCAGGTTATATTCTGACTCTGTCAGTGTTGTTTTGATTTACTGCACTGTTTATTTTATTTTTATATTCTTCCCTAATAAAGAACTGTTATTCCTGCTCCCATATCTTTGCCTGAGAGTCCCCCTTAATTTCAAATTTATAGCAATTTGGAGGGAGGGGGTTTACATTTTCCATTTCAGGGGAGGTTCTTGCCTTCCTTAGCAGACACCTGTCTTTCCAAACCGAGACAGATTTTGGTGCACAATGTGGGGCTCGAGGGCATAGAAACAAAAAGGGAATAACAGTTCTTGAGTAATCTAATTCTTTGTCTGCTGCTATAGAAGCCTTGTTAAGCAACACCATGTGGTCCAGCTTACCCAGGTTTGGGGGACACATGATCGTGGCTGTATTTCTCCCATTTGCCGGCCCTTATCTAAACATGGGTCCTATATCCAAAGCTACTGTAGCTGTTATCTGGTTTGCTTTACGGGTGAATAAAGTGAGGAATTCATGGATCTTTAATTTCCTCTGGAAAGCAGGCACATGTATTCAGAGCTATCACACACTAACTGTATGTTTTTGAGGTTACTTTAATAATGGCACCTACTGTAAGGAAATTACACTGGGGGAAATTTTCTCCCAACCCTTTAACCATCTCTTTGGGTCTGTCCCACCAGTTTTTGAAGGGATCAGATCCACTCTAAATGCTAATGATATCATACAGTGGCTGGTGTTGCTGATAGGCCTGTTCTTTTTAGCACTTAGAGATAAGGGAAGATTAACCTGGATAACCACCCTGACACCTACCCTAGAGACTAGGGATGCTGCTGCCCAAGAGCCTGACTCTGCCCCATAGCCCACCTCAGATATAAACTACCCAGATTGGATGGGGGTTCTGGTGAAGAAGATACATGAGATGTGCCAGATGCTGAAGGAGTATATTTCCCCCGCTGGTGAGAAGCCGTCCCCCTGCCTCAAAGAGGGAGAGTATAATAGTGCAGCAGTGGAACCCACAGATGTTACAACTGTCCCAGTTCCAGCTGAACTGCAAAGGCAGCCACAGCCAGCAGCAGTTGCCCCTGTAGAAACAAGGAGATTTAGAATTAAATCAGAGCACCCAGATAAGGGAGGGTCCTCACAACCCACAGGGGAGCCAGAGGTTGCAATCATCACCGAGTCCCTGACATACAAAAGTCTCTGTAATCTGCACAAAGACATTGTACGACAGGGACATGAGGCTTATACAACCTGGCTACTTCAGGTCTGGGACCTTATGGGTATAGGTGTCCAGCTGGATGGTGGTGAGGCAAGGAATTTGGGACCCTTGACCCAGGACTCAGGTATGAATCAGATTTTTGTAAGGGAGCCAGGGTCCCTTTCCCTCTGGGAGCGGCTTTTAATGAGTATCAGAGAGAGGTTTGTCCACAGGGAAAGGATGCAGGAGCAGCACCATAGAATGCGCAGAAAGACTTTGAGGAAGGGATCCAACAGCTGAGAGAAGTGGCAGTATTGGAGGTACAGTTTGGGAGAAATGGACAGCATGATAATGACCCTGACAAGGTCAGGTGCACAAGGCAAATGTTGTGGAGTCTGGCAAATCTAGAGCCATCTCAATACACCACCTTCATTGCAATGATCAATGACGATACCAACCGAGAGACAGTGGGTTCTGTTGCCAACAAACTTAGAAATTATGAAAGTATGATCAATGGTCCAATGAAGGCCTCAGTTTGCTTTCACCTGGAGGGGCATGCAGTACACCTGGAACCGACTGCCCCCGGGGTGGAAGCACAGCCCCACCATCTGCCATGGACTGATCCCAGACTGCACTAGAAAAGAACATCTGCAGTACATTGATGACATCATTGTGTGGGGGAACATGGCAGCAGAGGTGTTTGAGAAAGGAGAGAAGATCATCCAGATTCTCCTGAAAGGCAGTTTCGCCATCAAGAAGAGCAAAGTCAAGGGACCTGCCCGAGAGATCCAGTTCCTGGGAGTAAAGTGGCAAGATGGACAGTGTCAGATTCCCACCAATGTCATTAACAAGATCACTGTGATGTCTCCACCAACCAGCAAGAAGGAAACACAAGCTTTCCTAGGTGCCATAGGTTTTTGGAGAATGTACATTCCCGAGTACAGCCAGATTGTGAGCCCTCTCTACCTGGTCACCCACAAAAAGAACGATTTCCACTGGGGCCATGAACAGCAACAAGCTTTTGCCCAGATTAAGCAGGAGATCACTCATGCGGTTGCCCTTGGCCCAGTCAGGACAGGACCAGAGGTGAAGAATGTGCTCTGCTCTGCAGCTGGAAACAATTGCTTGTCCTGGAGCCTTTGGCAGAAGGTGCCTGCGGAGACTAGAGGCCAACCACTAGGATTTTGGAGTCGAAGCTACAGAGGGTCCGAAGCCAACTACACTCCCACAGAGAAGGAAATTTTGGCTGCCTATGAAGGAGTTCAAGCTGCCTCGGAGGTGATTGGCACAGAAGTGCAACTCCTCCTGGCACCCTGACTACCAGTGCTGGGGTGGATGTTTAAAGAAAAGGTTCCCACTACCCACCATGCCACTGACGCCACATGGAGCAAATGGATTGCTCTCATCATGCAGCGCGCCCATATTGGAAACCTGAAATATGCTGGGATTTTGGAGGTAATTACAAATTGGCCGGAAAGTGAAAACTTTGGTCTCATAGATGAAGAGGAACAAGAGCAAGTGACACGTGCTGAAGAAGCTCCACCATATAACCAACTACCAGCAGAGGAAACATGCTACACTCTCTTCACTGATGGTTCCTGTCACATCATAGGGATGAACTGGAAGTGGAAAGCAGCCGTATGGAGCCCCACAGGACAGGTTGCAGAAGCTACCGAAAGAGAAGGTGGATCAAGTCAACTTGCTGGACTCAAAGCTGTTCAGCTGGCCCTGGACATTGCTGAGAGAGAGAAGTGGCCAAAGCTCTACCTTTGTACTGATTCATGGATGGTAGCCAATGCTCTGTGGGGCTGGCTGGAAAGGTGGAAAAAGGCCAACTGGCAGTGTAGAGGAAAGCTGTTCATGAATGGAAACACATTGTCTCTCAGGTAGAAAATCTATCTGTCAAAGTCTGTCATGTAGATGCCCATGTCCCCAAGAGTAGAGCCAGTGAGGAACACCGAAACAATGAACAGGTAGATCAGGCAGCAAAGATAGAGGTCTCAAAGATAGACTTGGATTGGCAACATAAGGGGGAGTTGTTCCTAGTTCGATGGGCCCATGGTGCCTCAGGCCATCAGGGCAGAGATGCCACCTATAAGTGGGCAAGAGACCAAGGGGTGGATTTAACCATGGGCAGTATTTTGCAGGTTCTCCATGACTGTGAGACATGTGCTGCCATCAAACAGGCCAAGCGAGTAAAGCCCCTTTGGTATGGTGGGTGGTGGTCCAAGTACAAGTTTGGGGAGACCTGGCAGATTGACTACATCACACTACCCCAGACACGGCAAGGTAAGCGCTATGTGCTGACCATGGTGGCAGCCACCACTGGATGGTTGGAGACCTACCCTGTGCCTCACGTTACTGCCCGTAACACCATCTTGGGCCTTGAAAAGCAAGTCCTGTGGAGACATGGAACCCTTGAGAGAATTGAATCGGACAACGGGACCCATTTCAAGAATGGCCTTATCAAAACCTGGGCTAGGGAACATGGCATTGAATGGATCTATCATATTCCCTATCATGCACCAGCTGCCGGGAAAGTTGAACGGTGCAATGGACTACTTAAGACTACCCTGAAGGTACTTGGTGGGGGAACTCTTAGAAATTGGAAAATGAACGTAGCAAAAGCCACCTGGATGGTCAATACCAGAGGGTCCATCAATCGAGCTGGTCCTTCCCAGTCTGAACCCTTGCACACAGTGGATGGAGATGAAGTCCCTGTGGTACATATGAAAGATATTTTAGGAAAGACTGTTTGGATTAATCCCACCACAGGCAAAGACAAACCCATGCATGGGATTGTTATTGCTCAAGGACCTGGTTACACTTGGTGGGTAATGCAGAAAGATGGAGAAAGCCTTTTTGTACCACAGGGAAACCTAGTCTTAAGTGAGAACTGTATGTAAGGTTTCATTGTGAAGCAGATGGAAATAGAATAAGGGGTGCATAATGTCCTAGATTGCCAAGCAATGTATATTCTTTTTGCCATCTGTTAGAGGTGTGGCAATTATCTTCTGTTAATTGGGCAGTTTCCCTGGAGATATCATCTGTTAATGGACCATTGACTGTCACTGCATGACTGATAGAATTACAGCATCCCATTGTGAGATGCTCTGCCCAGAGGGAGGAGCCAAGCATTCCTAACTGGCTATAATGTGAGATACTGGGACAGCAGAACAGCCTTTCCACTGGATTCCCAGAGGAAGACTACACTCTTCTACAGGATCACTGCTCTAACAGAACCCCACCTGCTACTCCAGGAGGACTGCAGCCACAATTCCAATTGGACTGCTACCAACACCCTGACCCAGAGGGTGTCAGGTTATATTCTGACTCTGTCAGTGTTGTTTTGATTTACTGCACTGTTTATTTTATTTTTATATTCTTCCCTAATAAAGAACTGTTATTCCTGCTCCCATATCTTTGCCTGAGAGTCCCCCTTAATTTCAAATTTATAGCAATTTGGAGGGAGGGGGTTTACATTTTCCATTTCAGGGGAGGTTCTTGCCTTCCTTAGCAGACACCTGTCTTTCCAAACTGAGACATTTTTTCATCAGCAAGATTTTGTCTTTGTTCTTACAAAAAGATACAGACATTCAGACATTAGCTTATGTAGGTTAGATGGTGGAGTGTCTTGAGGGTTTTTTTTTTGGGAGGGGGGATGGAGTACTTTCTGTCTTTTTGAGAGTTGTGAGAAAAATAGTTCTAACATTTTCTCAGTGTTAAGCAGCAGAATGATAATCTTTTAGAGTCTGAACCAAAGTCTGCAGAGGTCACTGGTAAGTTTTCTGTGGACTTCCTGGCCTTTGGATCAAACTTTTTACTCCCGTCTCTCCATCCCTTCCTCCCCCAAAACAGCATTTGAGGAATATAACTTCAGTATTTTTACAGTGGTTGGAATATTTAAAAGTATAAAAAGCACTAATTATTATTTGCATTTTATGCTTGCTTTTGAAACTCTGCCCTCTAAATTTATTGTTCTGAGGTTATTTTAAAAATTAATATAATTAAATAATATACCAGAGGAGAACCTGTTGTAATCTTGTGCATTGTGGCAGCAACATAAATCTCATTTCTAACAGAGCTAGCTGTTTATAATTACCTGGTTTATGTGTACCGTTGCAGGGTGGCTGCACTCAACGAGTATATGCAATGACTTTATTGGATTTTTCTCAAGGATATTAACAAAGAAGGAAGATGTGCAAAGCATGGGCCCCTTGCACTATATGTGTGATACATTAAACTTGTGCCAGATTGTTAACTGGTTTCTTTCAATATTCTGAGCTTACATTGCAGTGTTTTCTTCCTCTCAGAGTCTGGAAAGAGCAGTGAAAGAAAAGGTGGTCGATCTCGTTCCCATTCTCGTTCAGAATCCAGGTCTAGCTCAAAATCCCAATCTAGAAGGAAAAGATCTCACTCAAAACACAGGTAAGTATATTTATTATTTTGGACTAAGAATTCATACTGGGGTTTTTTTGAGTGCTGATGGTTACTGAAATTTCTTACTGAGTTGTGAGACAAGTTTCCCTGTAGAGAAAATTAGTAACTTTAACTGACCTAGATAGAGTAACTAGGAAATTTGTCTCTGACCAAATACTCATTCCCTCTAAATGCTGCCTGTTTTCTGTATTACTTTCAGGTAAAACACACTAGAAGGTACTTTTCGTGCCATGTAGCATAACTATTTTTATGGTTTCATGGTACATTTTGTGCCATGTAGCATAATTTCATTTTGTAACCTTTGTCTTTTAAAAAGAAATAGTTATCTCTGTTTTGGGGATGGAACATTTAGTTTACTGTTAATGCCTTAAACTTACAGGCTGGCTGGTTTTGCTAGTAGAAAGTTGCTGCTGTCCTGAACTTCTAAACATCTAGTTAACAAATGCTGTATTTTTATTAATTGTACTGTAAATGTAAAGCTGTATTTTTTAAAAGTCAGACGAAAAAAGGCTTTAAGGGTAGTTTTTAATTCTTCAGATTTTTTTTGCTTTGCTAATTTCTTAAGTTGTAAAACTGGCTTTGAAATATAGGACAAATAAAATTACTAGATCATCCATAAAGTTTACCCATTATTTTTTTTCCAAGAATGAGACAGTCTTTCTATGTAAGACTTATAAACACTTCCTGAAATGGTACAATGTCAGAAATGTCTTTTGATCATTTACATAATCAATCTAAAGATATTTGACTCCATTAAGTATAAAAAACCCAACAAAACCTCAGTGTATTTGATAGCTTGCACTTTAAAATGGTGAATGTTTTCAGTGTTGCAGCAACAGCACTATCCCATTCTTTCATCCATTGTTTTTTCAACAGGGCATCTAGAGTTCTTTCATATACAGAAAAGATGGCCAGAGGGAATATATCACATCAGTTATACTACCAAACAAGATTTTAGTGTGAAGGCTTCAGATTTCATAAAATCATAGAATAGTTTGGGTTGGAAGAGACCTTAGAGATCATCTAGTTCCAACCCTCCTGCCATGGGCAGACACCTTACATTAGACCAGGTTCCTCAAAGCCCCATCCAACCTGGCCTTGAACACTTCCAAGGATGGGGCATCCACAACTTCTCTGGGCAGCCTGTTTCAGTGCCTCACCACCCACACAGTAAAGAATTTCTTCCTAATATATAATCTAAACCTACCTTCTTTCATTTTAAAGCCATTCCCCCTTGTTCTATCACCACATGTACTTGTAAAAAATTCCTCCCCAACTTTCTTGTAGGCCCCCTTTAGGTACCAGAAGGCTGCCATAAGGTCACCCTGGAGACTTCTCTTTTCCAGGCTGAACATCCCAGCCTCAACTCTCTCAGCCTGTCTTCATAGGGTAGGTGTTCCAGCTCTCTGATCACCTTCATGGTCCTCCTCTGGACTCTCTCCAACAGGCCTATGTCCTTCCTGTGCTGGGGACCCCAGAGCTGGATGCAGTGCTCCAGGTGAGGTCTCACAAGAGCAGAGTAGAGGGGAAGAATTACCTCCCTCGACCTGCTGGCCATGCTCCTTTTGATGCAACCTTTGAAGCAGATTATTTTTATATGGTTGGCTGTCTGTGCTGCAAGCACGTATTGCTGAGACATTGTTGTGGTTTGATACTGGCCCAATGCCAGGCATCCATGAGAGTCGCTCTATCACCCTCCCCTGCCACAGCTGGGTAGAGGGGAAAAAAATTATCTAACACTTCATGAGGGAAATAGGGACCGGGAGAAATATTTCGAGGGCAAAACAGGCTCAACTTAAGGTTGCAAAGTGAATTTTATTACTAACAGAATTAGAGGAGGATAATGAGAAGTAAAATAAGCCCTTAAAACACCTTTTTGCTCCCCAGCTCCTCCCTCCTTCCCACTGACAGAGCAGGGAGACGGGACATGGGGGTTTTGGTTAGTTCATCACTGAGATTTTCTTCTGCTGCTCTAGGAGAGGAGTCCTTCCCCTGTGAGACTATGGGGTCCCTCCCACGGGAGACAGCTCTCCGTGAACTTCTCTCCGGCATGGGTCCACTCTCACGAGCAGCAGCCATACCCCACCTGCTGCAACATTAACTCCACCCACGGGAACACAGTCTTCCCAAAACTGCTGTGACGTGGCTCTCTTTCCAAGGGGTGCAGTCCTCCAAGGACAGGCTGCTCCAGCCTGAAAGCAGGGGCCCCCTCTCTCCACCGGGTCTCCCACTGGATCACAGCCTCCTCCAGGCATCCACCCACTCTGGCATGGGCACCTCCCCCACGGGCTGCAGGTGGATCTCTGCATCCCCTGCGGACCCCTGGGCTGCAGGGGGACAGCCTGCTTCACCATGGTCTTCACCACAGCCTGCAGAGGAATCTTGGCTCCAGCGCCTGGAGCACCTCCACCCCTTCCTTCTCTGCTGACCTTGGTGTCACCATGTTATTTTCCCTCACATATTCTCACCTCCTCCTCTAACTACAAGCAAAAACTTGTGACTTTTGTTTTGATTTTCTTCCTAAATATGTAATCACAGAGGCGTTACCAACTTCTCTCGTTGGCTGAGTTTTGGCCAGCAGCATGTCCATCTTCAGAGCCATCAGCCATTGGCTCTGTTGGACATGGTGGGAAGCTTCTAGCAGCTTCTCACAGGAGCCATCTTTGTGGCCCCCCTGCTGCCAAAAACCAGGCCGTGCAAAACCAATACATACATATCAAGCTTCTTGTCCACCAACACCCCCAAGTCCTTCTTCCCAGAGCTGCTCTCAATCCATTCTTCACTCAGCCTTTACTTTTGCTTGGAATTGCCCCAACCCAGGTGCAGGACCTTGCACTTGGCCTTGTTGAACTTCATGAGGTTTTTACAGGCCCACCTCTCAAGCCTGTCAGGGCCCCTCTGGTTGGCATCCCTTCCATCCAATGTGTTGACTGCACCACACAGTTTGCTGTCATCAGCAAACTTGCTAAGGGTGCACTCGATCTCACTGTCCATGTCACCAACAAAGATGTTAAACAGTGCCAGTCCCAATACTGACTCCTGAGGATCACCACCGGTCACTGCTCTCCACTTGGACATTGAGCTGTTGACTGCAACTCTTTGAGTGTGATCATCCAGCCAATTCCTTATCCATCGAGTGGTCCATTGTCACATCACAGAATCAGAGAATCAAAGAATCACAGAATATGCTGAGTTGGAAATGACCCACAAAGATCACTGAGTCCAACTCCAGGCCCTGCACAGCACCATCCCCAAGAACCACACCATGTGCCTGAGAGTATTGTCCAAAAGCTTCTTGTCCAAACTCTGTCAGGCTTGGGGCTGTGAGCACAGGCTGTGAGGAGCCTGTTCCAGTGTCCAACCACCCTTTGGGTGAAGAACCTTTTCTCTAATATCCAACCTAAACTTCCCCTGACAAAACTTCAGGCTATTTCCTCGGGTCTTGTCACTGGTCACCACAGAGAAGAGATCAGTGTCTGCCCCTCCTCTTCCCCTCACAAGGAAGTTGTAGACTGTGATGAGATCTCCCCTCAGTCTCCTCCAGGCTGAACAGACCAAGTGATCTCAGCCACTCCTCACAGAGCTTCCCCTCAAGGCCCTTCACCATTTTTTTTTGCCCTCCTTTGGATGGTCTCTAATAGCTTAATATCTTTTTTGTATTGTGGTGCCCAAAGCTGCTTACAATATTCAAGATGAGGTCACACCAGTACTAAGCAGAGCGGGACAATCACCTCCCTTGACTGGCTGGTGATGCTTTGCCTGATGCACCCCAGGACATGGTTGGCCCTCCTGACTGCCAAGGCACACTGCTGACTCGTATTCAACTTTCTGTTGACCAGGACCCCCAGGTCCCTATCCTTTGCACTGCTTTCCAGCATCTCATTCTCCAGTCTGTACATAAATCCAAGGTTGCCCCATCCCAGGTGCAGAATCTGTCACTTTCCCTTGTTAAACTTCATGCATTTGATGATTGCCCAGTCCTCTAATTTGTCAAGGTCTCTCTGCAAACCCTCCCCACCTTTGAGGGAGTCAACGGCTCCTCCCAGTTTTGTATTATCTGCAAACTTGCTTAGTATCCCTTTGAGTCCTGCTTTCAAGTAATTTATGGAGGTGTTGAAGAGCACAGGGAGGGCTAAGATGGAGCCCTGAGGAATCCCACTAGTGACAGGTTGCCAGTCTGATGTCACTCTATTCATTATAACTCTCTGTGCCTGACCTGTGAGCCAGTTGCTCACCCATCACATGACGTGTTTATCCAGATGTGTGCTTGACATTTTGTCCAGAAGGATTCTGTGAGAGACAGTATCAAAAGCTCTACTGAAATCAAAAAACAAATGACATCAACTGACTTCCCTTGATCAATGAGGTGTGTTACTTTGTCAAAAAAGGAAATCAAGTTTGATAAGCAAGACTTTCCTGTCATGAAGCCATGCTGGCTGTGACCGATGACTGCATTGTCTTTTGGATGTTTTTCAATACCTCCCAGAATAATCTTAATCACTTTACCAGGCACTGAAGTGAGACTAACAGGCCTGTAGTTTCTGTGGTCCTTCTTCCTGCCCTTGATAATTGGGCCAATGTTCGGCAGCTTTCAGTCAGCTGGGACCTCTCCAGATTCCCAAGACCACTCAAAAATCATCGAGAGAGGTTTTGTGATGACATCAGCCAGTTCCTTGAGGATTCTTGGATGAATCCCATCAGGCCCCATAGATTTGTAGGGATCCAGCTGGAGCAGCAGATCCCACACAATTTCAGGGCTGACTAGAAGTAGATCATTCTCACTGTCATGGTCCTCCAGCTCAGGACACGGAGACCCCCTTGATCCATCATCCGTGTTGATGACATAGGCAGAGAATGCGTTAAACACCTCTGCCTTGTCCATGTCCCTGTTTGTGAGGTAACCATCCTCATCCTGTAATAGGCCGATGTTCTTTTTACACTGCCTATTGCTATTATTATATTTGAAAAAACTCCTTTTATCATTCCCCACAGTTCTGGCAGCTTCAACTCCAGTTGAGCTTTACCATACAGATTTTCTCCCTACAGTGCCAAGCAACATCTCTGTATTCTTCCCATGTCACCTGACCTTGCTTCCACCTGGCATGCACCTTCCAGTTTTGCCTTATTTTCAAGAGAAGATTCCTGTTCAGCCAAGTCGGCCTTCTGCCTGGCCTGCTTGACTTCTTACATTTAGGAATTGCCTGCTCCTGGTGACCTTAGGAGGTGATGTTTAAAAAGTGACCAGCACTGATGGACCCCAACACCTACAAAAACATTTTCCCAAGGGACCTTTGTACAAGTCCAGGTAGATGACATCAGTCACTCTTCCTTCATTCACCACTGCTGTATCCCCATTGTAGAAGGCCACTAAATTTGTCAAGCACAATGTGCTCTGGCTGTCAGCAATCATCTCCTTATTTTCCAGTGTCTGTGTTTTGTAATAATGTTACACAGTAAGTGTTATATAATGACATCAAAACATTGGGTACCTTTTTAATGCAAGAACAATAATTTGTTCAGTTTTTTATTGCTTATCTTCTCTAACTCAGGAGATAACTGAAAAACAGTCTTTGTTTTGTGCAACTGCAGTAATCAGTGCTATTTTGTACTGATGTAAATCTAACTGATTTTTAGGAGATAAATTTGGATTTATTTTTCTTGCAGAAAATCTGTGCTTTAAACAATTGCTGATATATATTTATATATATATATATATTTTTTTTTTTTTAAGTGATTTTACCACTGCTATTGTCAGTTTTGAGAACATGCTGTGTTGTGGTTTAACCCCAGGCAGGAATGAAGTACCATGCAATCACTTGTTCACTTCCACCCCTCCTTCCCTGGTGGGATGGGGAGGAGAATCGGTAAAAGGTAAAACCCATGGCTGAGATAAAAACAGTTGATTAAGAGAAAAAAAAGTAAAACGTAAAAATAATACTAACAAAACCAACAATAATTTTAAAATGTAATTATAATAAGAGGGAGACAGAGGAATAAAACCCAAGTGAAACAAGTGATGCACAATACAATTGTTCACCATCTGCTGACCTATGCCCAACCTGTCCCCAAGCACTGATTGGTGGCTAATGGCCAACTCCCCCCAGTTTGTATACTGAACATGATGTTCCATGGTATGGAAAATCCCTTTGGCCAGTTCAGGTCAGCTGTCCTGGCTATGCTCCCTCATGGTTTATTGTGCACCTCCTCACTGGCAGAGCATGAGACACTGGAGAAGCCCTTGTCTTAGGGTAAGCACTACTTAGCAACAACCAAAACATCAGTGTGTTATCAACATTATTCTCATACTGAATCCAAACCACAGCACTGTACCAGCTACTGAGAAGAAAATGAAATCTGTCTCACCTGAAACCAGAACTGTATCCACCCCTTATTCCACACTATTTGTGTCATGCCAGGTCTCTGTTACAAATGGAGATGAGAGTTTGGACAAGTCCTGCCTTTGACTCAGATTTCTGGTAGTAGCTCTTTTTGAGGTGGCCTGCACCCCAAATGGTTCTCACTCCCAAGTTCTTAAGAATGGCCAATTAAGTATATTTTAAAATGAATTATTTATTGAATAGACACAATATTAACAGACATAAGACTTTAAACAGACTACTTACTACACAGGATAAAACAAAAAGAACTACTAGTAGATAAAATACAGTGCATGATAAAAGGTATCTATATTACAGCTAGTGAAGAAATAGTACAGGTTAGGAGTCAATGTAGCTTACCACCAAATTGATGATGGAGTACACATAGAATCCTTTCACTCAGTTCCTGGGAAAGTAACCACAAAGTTTGCATCCAAACTTCGGAGAGAAGTCCTACATGTTTCCAGGGTGTGTGTAAGAGACTTCTGACTTTGTGAAAGTTTGTGTAGCTTTTATAGTTTGTAAAGTGAAATGTCTGTCAATCAGAAATTCCAGCTTATCTCCCTACATCCTGCTCTCAAGGCAAGATGTTTATTGTATCCCATCTGGTGTCAGAGGTAACTCCTTACTGGACAAGCCTGCGTTATCTCCCCAATTCATATGAGGGGGAGAACGCCTGGAGCTATTGCACCAGCTGATGGATAGAACAGATAAGCTCTTCTGTGGTAGAGAGGAAGACTTATGTACATTCAGGTTCCTCAGGTGGTCATGAACCTGATCTTCTCTTACAGTGGGAAGGACTTTGCTCCCCCAGTCCCCATTCTGCTGTCCATCCACTCAAGAGGTGTGGGAAGAGAGGTTGCTATTGAAGACTGAGGCAAAGAAGTTGTCAAGTACCTCAGCCTTCTCTTCATCCATTGTTACCAGTTTACCAGTGTTGTTTATTGGGGAGTTACACATTCTTTGACCTTCCCTTTCTGGTTGACATAACTGTAGAAGCCCTTTCTGTTGTTCTTTGTGTCCTTTGCCAGGTTCAGTTCCAGCTTCACCTTGGTCTTTCTCACCCTATCCCTACACAACTGTACTTTGTCTCTATAGTCTTCCCAGGTCACCTGTCCTAGCTTCAACTGTCTATGCATTTGCTTCTTTCCCTTTAGTTTGACCAGCAGTTCCCCACTCAGCCATGCTGGTCTCTTGCCTTCCTTGCCTGATTTCTTTTTCCTGGGGATCACTAGCTCTTGCACTCTATGGATGGCTTCTTTAAATGTCTGACAGGTCTGTTCTACTCCCTTGTGCCTGAGGACAGTCTCCCAGGAGATCCCACTGACTCTCTCCCTGAAGAGCTGTAAGTTTGCCTTCCTAAAGTTCAGGGGCTTAACTGCTCCTTACCTGACCCATATCCCTCAGGACTATGAACTCCACCAGTGCATGATCACTGCAGCCCTGGCTACCTCTAATGTTGATGTCCCCAATTAGCTCAGTTACATTGATGACCAACGGATCCAGTATTGCATCCCCTCTGGTAGGGCTATTACCTGGCTCAAGAAGTTATACTCCATGCATTACAGGAGTCTCTTGGATTACCTACAGCTTGCTGTGCTACTTTCCCAGCAGATGTTAGTGTCACAGGTAGAGTGGGAGCTTCAGACAAAGTTTATTAGAGAAGCCTTTCCATTGAGTCACAAGGTGCAGAAAGGACCGCCTTGCTTTCTAAACTCCTCAGAGAGGAGCCTGAGTGTGGCTGGATCCAATCTTAGCCCCAGACTTTGTCAACGGTTTAAGTCTAAAGAATTATAAAGGTGTAATTGAACCTATGTACAACTTTGTCCTGTGGGATTAAGGATGGCAAACCAGATATATAGATATAGATATATATAAATTAATTATTTATTATGATAAATTATTAGACAAAAAGATCTTAATCAGAATTATTTACTACAGAGTATAGAAGCTAAAACTACTAGTATAGTATAGTGTACTATATTGAAGCAATTATATTAAAACTACCAAACCCACCCAATTTTTAAGTAGAGATTGATGTTACTCACCCATACTAACAACTCTGGTCTCTTTCAGCCTCAAGGAGTAACCTTGAGGGGTGCCCTCACCCAAGGGAGGAATCTTCATACACACTCCAAGAAAAGGTGTGTTAGAAGAACCTGCCATTTGAAAGTGGGACTGAACTTTTATAGTATAAAGTGATTGACTGTCAGTTAAATGTCTCCAGGTCAACTGTGCCAGCTTAGTATTTTTAGCTAAGGATACTTTACCATATCTGCTACATCTTCACCTCCATATTAGGATGCTTAACTTTGGGATTGATGAGTCAAACTGACTGTAGCATAATTCAACACCAAAAGCAGCATGATATTCCCCCTCTTAGTTCACCACTGATAGCTTTGAAAAATAGGGCATTGTTCAAGATGTTTTACCTGCTCATGGCTGTTCTTCAGAGACAACTCTTCACACTCAATCTGCTTCTTGATGTAGAAGGCAACTCATCTGCCTCTCCTTCTTCCCCCATCTCTTCTGAACAGCCTTTAGCCATAGATAGCCACACTCCAGTCATGGGATTCATCCTACCAAGTTTCAGTAATGGCAACAAGGTCATAACTTTGTAGCAGCACGGTGGCTTCTAATGCCTCCTGTTTGTTGCCCATGCTGTGTACATTGCTGTAGAGGCACCTCAGCTGGGCTTTTAGGTGTGTTGCCTTCGTAGAAGAAGGCCTCTTAATTTGAGATAATTTTCTGGTATTTCCCTGTTGGCTTTTATTAGCTTAGGAGTCCATGGCTCATCCCTGTAAGACTGCAAGTGTGTTCCAGTGTGGCCAGCATACTTCAGAGCCAGCGAGGTCTAGATGCACTACAGCTGGGCTATTGATTTCACCCCCAATACTGTCATGCCGCCCCTTAATTCATCTCTGCTGAGCCCGTTCTTTTCCCCTCTCTCCTGCAAACCTAGTTTAAAGCCCTCTCAATCAGCCCTGCCAACTCACAGACTAGAATCCTTTTGCCTTTGCTAGGCAGGCCTGGTGTTGTATAAACCACCTCTTGATCGAAAAAGACGAAATTCCACCAATGGCACTGATCTTTGAGACACATGTTGACCAGGTGGGTTCTCCTGTTCTTTTTGGCATTCTTCCCTGCTACTGAAGGAATTGAGGAAAACACCACCTGTGCTCCTGTCCCTTCAAGCAGTTGCCCCAATGCTTTGAAGTCCTTTTTGATTGCCCTGGGACTTTTCTCAGCAACCTCATCGCTGCCAACCTGGGCAGCCAGCAGTGGGGAATAATCAGAGGGCTGAATCAGTCCAAGGAGTCTTCTGGTAATATCCTTTATCCAGGCCCCAGGGAGGCAGCAGACTTCCCTGTGGGATGGGTCCAGTTGGCATACCAGGTCCTCGGTTCCCTTCAGAAGGGAGTCACCTACTACAATTACCCTTCTTTCTTTCTTAACAGCCGTAGTTGGGATCCGTCTGGTTGACTGACTTGTTCTGGTCAGCCCCTTAGATAGATCTTCACTATCATCTGCCTGATCCTCGAGTTCAAGAGCTTCATACCTATTCTGTAAGGGCACCTGGGAATGCGAGGGAGGCCGGAAGGGGATTCTTCCACCTCCTGAGCAGAGACCTGTTTCCATTCCCCTCCATTTTTTAGGTCTCCTTCTGCCTGATGGTGAGACGGTCAGGGCTTCTCCAACTCTTGCTGAGCTTCCATCCACTGCATTTTTTTCAGGGATGGAAGGGTGTGACTCCACCAATCTATTTCTCTCTCACACTCCCTGATACTCTTCAGCCCCTCCACTTCCTCTTTAAGCTCTGCCACCAGGCAGAGCAGATCATCCACCTGGTCACACAGCACGTAGGTGTTGTCTCTGCTGTCATCCAATGTTACCAGGAGTACATGAGTATTACTTAAATGGTGCATTGTTTCAAAGGAGAGCATATGCACCTGGTGAAGCTTAAAGTAAAAAACAAAAATGTTGATTGGCAGTACATTACTGAGGTGTAACTATAATTTTATGTAGTGAGGCAAGATTTATGTGGGGTTTTTTCCCTTCTTGGTTGACCTAATTTTTATGAAGTTTCAATATTATTTTTCTTCTGGCATTATTCATATAGAAGTAGATCTGGCAACAGATCACTCTCAAGACAAAAGGACAGACGAAGATCCAGAAGTCCCCTGAAAAAACGGTCTAGATCTAGGGAAAGGTGGGGATCAAGAAGTCGCTCTCATTCTCGGTGAGTTCCATTCCTCAGAAATTATACTGTTCATCTTAGCACATAGTACAAAGTTTTTGAAAAAAATCTAACAAACCTTTTAGGTGATGGCAAAGGGAGGAATCTAAATGCTTTAGCCTGTCCCAAGGCTTTGTTTGTGGAACAAAAGAATAGAAAGTAAGTTTTTTTTGTGCTCAGTGTACAGGTTTTGTCTGTGATATAGTTAATTTTTTTCATAGTAGTTCATATGGTGCCTTCAGGGGTTAAACCACAACCCTGAGGTATCTAAACTTTGATACCAGTCTAGTCTGCATTTATACCAACATCAAGTTGATTAAAAGTAGGTAACTTAATTGTCAGACTTTAACCAATGAATTAGGTATGTTCTGTGTAGCCTGTGCTACAAAAATGGGGATGATGCTTCTTCAACCTTGTCAGCAGTTATACTTTGGATTCAAGCTGAACTTGATCCTGCATTCTGAGAACATGTATAAAGCTTTTGTGCACAAGATTGTCATGCCGGCACGTGTGACCCCGGGACCAGGTCAGCCGGGAGTGTGGTAATAAATAAAAGGATGAGTGCAATGGATTTGCCTGGAAAATAAGAACCTTTAATAATGCACGTAAATAACAAATGTGGAGAAGCCATGCACAGTACAAGGGGCAAGATCCAAAGACCTAACAATGGGGCAAACAGAACTTTAACTGAGGGGCAGGGCTGAGGGGACAGGATCTAACCAGGGTAGAGAACAAAACTTGACTAAATAAGGAAACTGTAGCAAGCCAATCAGAGGGTAGGGTTCAGGACATGGCCTTATATGGAATGGCTTACTTTGCATAAGTATTCCCATCATTCCATGCTCATTCCATGCTGCTCGCCCTAACTTAACAAGATGTTTCCCCATGGCCTAAGGTTAATGCTTTCTGAGTAAGCCGGTGGGGCCATTCTGCTGTCCATCCCAACCAGACCCACTCCAACGTGAGATTGTTTTTTTTGCCTTTGGCTATTTCATATTGGCCATACACTACTGTAAGCATAAATGTATATGTCTATTATGTAACATATTTACATTTCAGCATCCAATACACCTGTATTTTGCCTAGCCCATTATTTTTAAGTCTGATTATCTAATTATTGAACTGTGAAAATCCAACAAAATAATTCCTTTATCTCCTTGGATGATAATGTAACGTTCTGAAGGGTAAAATAGTGAATATTCACAAAACAAAAGTGACTGTAAAAGTAGCTTAATGAATAGAAGCCTTGGTACTTTTCTTTCTGTTTCATCTCTTTAATTCCTCTGACTCATTTAAAGGGAGCTTCATACTTAAATTGTCCAATTGTTTTCTGAGGAGAAAAGTTTTGTGGGAAATAAAACTGCAGACCTGTGGACCTCAGTGGGAACAGTTAGGAGGTAGGCTACATAGCTGGGCTTCATTGATGGATCCTTTTGACTCTGTTGCGGTTTGGAGCTTCTTGAGATATCTGCTCACTGAAAGGGCCTAATCCAATGAAATCTCTGTGATAAATTACTAGAAGGTGCTTCTTGGGTCATTGTGAAACCCTTTGCTATTGCTGGGACTGTGTGCTGTTTCATCTTAATGATCTTACATTTCGTATGTGAGACATCCAAAGAGGTATTTGCCAAAACCTAATGGGAACCAAAGTCTTCAGGTCACAGACCATGAAACAAACCTACTATTTCTTAGTAGCCAAACACTTGTTCCAATGAAAAAAGGTGGGGGCTGTGCGTATAAATATCCTAGAGGCAGGTCTAGGAGTCGTGTCTCCTTTGATAGAAAGATGGTTTGGGGTCTCGTGCTTCCAAATAATCCTTTACCAAAATGTAGTCTTTCAGTGTCTTGGTTTGAAAGACAGGTGTCTGCCAAGGAAGGTGGGAACCTCCCATGAAATGGAAAAGTTGACCCCCTTCCCTCCAAATTATTGTAACTTTGAAATTAAGGGGCTTTCAGGCAAAGATATGGGAAAAGGAATAACAGCTCTTTACTAGTATTAATATGTATAACAAGGCAAACGAACAACAATAACTATGGCAGCAACAACAAACAAAACCAGAAACCCAGTAACAGCCTTCTCTCAGCTGTCAAGCACTTTCCCCTTTAGTGTAGTTATGGTCACAGCCAGCAGAGATGCTGCTGGCTCCCAGATGGGCAGGGCAGGTGTGAGGATTCCCTCGCAGCTGCAGGGGGCGCTGTGGCACAAGTTCAGACGCATCTCTCATGTGGTGATGGCAGGCGTGCAGATGGTGAAATGGACTGTAGCAGGAACCTTGGAGCAGTGGCTGGGATGGCAGGGCCTGCCTCACTTGGGGGTAGCAAGCAAAATGTAGCAGAGACTCCAGGGCTGTGCCCAAAACTGTGGGGTGTTCAGGTGTCAGGTTACAGTGTAGCAAGAAGTCCTGAAGCAGTGGCAGAGAGCAGCAGTGCTGGGCGGGGGATCACTCCCCATCATAGCTCACTGGCCATGGCTGGTCCCTGGGTCCCCTGGTTCAGGCTGTGCAGAGGGGGGGGGGGGGGGCAGCCCCCGGAGGGGAACAGGGTGGTCCTGGGTCCCAGTGTGGCACACATTGGCTCTGGGGTCCCAAACAGCAAAGAAGCAGAGAAGCAAGCCAGTAAGCTCAAGTCACAGTGCCAAAGGGAAAGGGGAAAGAAAAAAAAATGGGCAAAAGCCAAACGGCAACTGTATCTCTCAGAGAGATCCCACCACGTGGCAGTGGAGACCAAATCGCCCCACCAGAAGAGGAAGCAACCACCCCTCACCCCCCAACTTTCACAGGAAATCCTGGGCTGGCTCTCACCCATCTCGATACTCCCAGAGCTGGGGGGGGGGGGGGGGGGGGGGCGGGCAGCAGTGACCACCCCGGCATGCAAAACAAAAAACAAAACCAAAAGAACCATCCCCGAGACATCCAGCCAAACCTGTGATCTAACTGTGTGCACTTTTGGGCTCCATAATGTAAAAAAGATATAAACCTATTGGAGAATATCCAAAGGAGGGCTATGAAGATGATGAAGGGTCTAGAGGGGAAGCCATACAAGGAGCAGCTGAGGTCACTTGGCTTGTTTAGCCGGGAGAAGAGGAGACTGAGGGAAGACTTCATCATGATCTACAGTTTGATCACAAGGCGGAGGGGCAGGCACTGATCTTTTTTCTCTGGTGGCCAATGACAGGACCCAAGGGAACATCATGAAGCTGTCAGGGGAGGTTTAGGTTAGATATTAGGAAAAGGTTCTTCACCCAGAGGGTGGTTGGGCACTGGAACAGTCCCCAGGGAATTGGTCACAGCACTAAGCCTGTCAGAGTTAGAGAAGCATTTGGACAATGCTCTCAAGCACATGGTTTGGTTCTTGGGGATGGTTCTGTGCAGGGCCAGGAGCTGGATTTTGATAATTCTTGAGGATCTCTTCCAACTCAGCATAATCTATAATTTTATGATTAATTAATTTTTATTTGGCTTGTGTACTACAACATCCAGTGGATTTTTTTCTCACTGTTTTTATGAACATGTGTCATTCTCCCTATCACGAAGAAGCTGACTTGTTCTGTTACCTTGCTTCTGTTTTTATGGTCTTACTGATTTTTCAATAATTTTCTAATTCATAATGGCATTACAGATAGTTGAATCGTCTTGGTTGAGTTTTTACCTTACATTTACCTTTTGAGGGAATGTGGTGAAATTTTATCACAGTTTTTTGTTTCTGTGTATTGACTGATGTTGGATTTCCAAGCAGTTAAAAGATATTTATGTGAGAGAACACCGTAGAATAAAGACTTCAGTCCAGTCAGTTGTCATTATTCACATGGGTGTGGTTAATCTGCAGTCCATTTTACATGTACACCTATTTAGTAAAGAATGGGTTTACAATTTGTAGACTTTGTCTCACTCCTGATAAAATGTAGAAAATTTATGTATGTATGGTAACATAGCTGTGAGGTGAGAAGACATTCTTTCAAAGTGTGATAATGTCACTTTGACGATCACAGTTTGATTTGATTTTTGCCCCCTCTTCCCCAATTTGGTTTCCAAATTTTTCCTATCTATATAGCCTCTCCCACATGGTGAACAGGGATGACAAATGAAAATTTTGAATAGTTACTATTTTTTAACAGAAACATATATTTTGTCTTGAACAATTAAGGTATGCTAAAGAGTTAGTTGTAATTTTATTGGAAAGTTCAAAAATTAATTAATGGATTTGTGTTTGGCTTTTCACAGGGACAAAAAAAGAGACAAAGAAAAGGTCAAGGAAAAAGAAAAGGCCAAAGAAAAGGAGAGAGACCAAGACAAAGAGAAGGAGAGAAACTGGGACAAAGAAAAGGAAAGAGAGCGAGATAAAGAGAGACACAGGGATAAGGACAAGGAGAAGGACCAGGAGAAAGAACGGCATAAAGATCGAGAGAGAGTTAGAGACAAGGATAGGGATAGAGACAGGGACAAGGACAGGGAAAAGAACAAGGAGAAGGAGAAGGAAAAAGACAGAGAAGAGGTAGACCAGAACAAGGAAAAATATGATGTTATGAAAGAGGGGGAAAAGGATAGAGAGAAGATTAAGGACAAGGAGGGCGAGAAGGACAGAAGGGAAAAAGGGGACAAAGAAAAGGAGAAAGATGAGAAGAAAGAGAAGAAGGAGCAAGAAAGAGAAAAAGAGAGAGATGATAAACAAAAGAAAGAGAAGAGATCCAGAACACCCCCAAGAAGCTATAGCTCTTCAAGAAGATCTCGTAGCTCCAGCAGGTTTGTTTAGAATTTTTTAATGCTTTTTTGGACTTGTCAGTACAGTGATGCACGATGTAAAATGCACATCCTAATTTTTATTTATCAGTATCACCATGCCACTTACCAATTCAATTTGTATTCTTTCTGTTTCTTAGATTTCCCTATAAAATAAAATCCATTCCAAAGAGCTCTATATGATGGTTGTTGGAAAATAGTTTATTTTTGGGCAACTGATACTTGCCTTTCACATTACTGTATAGTATAGTCCTTGAGGACAGTAAGTAGATGGTTCTTATGCCATTTCACTGTGCTGGAGCCATCCAAAACTTATGATAGAGGGACATGAAACACCATCTTTGTCCTAATGAAAGTTTGAGTCACTGGTACATAGTTTCTTCATTACTTACATACTGTACAGTGTTGGTCTGTAACGGAATTTGTTGGGCTTATGAACAGTTGGATGGTAGTATTTGCCACTTGGCCACCTAAAGGATGGCATGCTATGAATTCTCTTGGCTGGATGGCTGAAGAGCAGGAAGCAAGCATGTTATTTGGCTGACTAACCATTCAGAAAGTGAATGTATGTATCTCAGTTGAAAAATAAGGAAACCTTGTTTAGTTGATTAAATGTCCAGATACAAGTACAAATTAACACTTCTTAACCATGCTGATAGTAAACAGGAAAGCAGTCAAGGTTAATCTATCTGTTGTTTTTGCCTGTGAGGGAGGGTAAACTGGGTGGAAGTCTGGGTAAATTCAATCTAGCAAAAGGAGACTGTGAGATTGATTTTAAGCTCTGTAACTGGACTAACTCAAGCATATTCAAAAGCATAGCAGCTAACTTAAGTTCAGAAGCTTTCCAAATACTTCAGCAATTATGGAGTTCAATAACATCATGTGACAAACTTAGAAAATTTTATGTTACCTTGAGAGAATGAAATGCTGGATGAATTGGGAAAAGTTCTACATATAATAATCACTTCCCTGGACAAAAGCAAAAATTTCATAGCCCTCAAAATTCAGGAGTTTATGGTTCATATAATGCAGAACAAGCTGTAATGGTTTCTGAACATTCTGTTTGGGTTATATGAAATGTCCATGCTGTTCTGGAGGTTTATGGGCAAAATATTGTGGCTTCTTTAAACATATACAGCTTCCTATTTTAATGCATTAACATTATTTCATGGGTTGACTACTTGCACAGAGTAGAGGTAGTGCTGTTAGTTTTGAAAACGATTTCTGCATGTATGTATCAGGAGTCTTGAATTAGATAATTAATTGTGCTGGACTGACCTAGGTTGAATGCCAGGTGCTCACTAAGCAACTCTATTGCTCCTTCTCCTCAACTGGATGGGGGAGAAAAATACCATGAGTTGATATAAGAAAGGGGAGAGATCACTCACCGATTACCATTATGGGTGTGGTAGGTTGACCTTGGCTGGATGCCATGTGCCCACCAAGGTGCTCTGTCACTCCTCTTTCTCAGCTGGACAGGGAGAGAGAATAAGATGGAGAACAACTGATAGGTTGAGACAAGGCAGTTTACTAAAGCAAAAGTGAAAGTTGGTGTGTGCACAAGCAAAGAGAAAAAAAAAATTAATTCTCTACTTCCCATTCAGCCACTTCCTGGGAAGCAAGGCATGTGTAGCAGTTGCTCTGGAAGGCTGTCACGGTAAAAAGGGAGATTTCCTCAACCCTTGGTGTGGGGATGCTTAGTATTTAATTTGTCTGTAAGCGCCCCAGGAAAGCTGAGACCCCAGTGCCCAACCAGTCTGTCAGCATCCTGTTAGTTGGACCCTTCACTGAACAGTCCAACTGGATTGAAGGGTGACTCAACTGACTTAGGAAAACACACCAACAGCATAAGGGAGACCCCTCAGCAAGTCTTCCCCTTTATTTATGTTACCCACTGTCAGTGCCTGTGAAGGACTAACACTAACAGTTTATGGAATAACACTATTAATATAAAATTGTGACAGGTTAAGGTTCAAGGATTGTCAGTGATGGTATCTGACTGCAAAAATGTATTCAAAGCAATACACAGACAAGCTCTCATCCCCATTAAAAGTATTCAGCATGCAGAGTATGGTTCTTACCCAATAGGCATCCCTATCTCGAAAAAGACAGGTTCAACCTGTTGACTGATCCCAACAGTTACAATGGAGTCTTCCCTAACTTTTCTCCCATTCTCCACTTACTTTTATATTATTTCTTTATGTTTAGGTGGAGCTTGAGTGACTCTAGTCATACATACCTTTGTTACTGCTTGGTATAAAATTCTGTTGGTTTGCTTTTAAAGATACAGTAAAAAAAAATATAGAGCACATGCCCAGTGAGGTGTGGTGGCACCTTGGAGGTGGGTAACTGTGGGATGGTGGTATGCATTAATATTACAATTAGGCTATAATGAAGCAAGTTCATCTGAGGAGAGCAATTTCAACACAGTTGATGGCTCAGCAGCAGGACATCTTTTCCTATCTCCCCTGGTTGACAGGTGCTACTTGGTTTATCAGCTGCAAAGTACCATTGAGTTCCCCTCCCTTTAAGGATTTCAACAGAGCCTGGCTGCAGTGTTTCCACTCGGTTCCACGTTCCATTCCATCCCCTTTAGCAGGTGCTATGGTTGCGGATTGTGGGTGTGGGGAATTATCATAGAATAGGTCTTGAGCATGCCAACCGCATTCCATCCAGGGAGTGGCAACTGTATTTTAGCCTATAATTTCCATACTGTTTATAACTTCTTTCAGGATGTGAATATAACTTCTCAGTTTCCTCTAATTTTATCCCCAGCCATCTTTCCACAAAGGCAAACATTGTAAATAAGGAATGTTCCCCCTTCTTCCCCATTTTCTTAGCTTTTATATCTGAGCTGATATCATATGATATGGAATATCCCTTTGGTCAATTCAGGTCAGCTGTCCTAGTAGTGTCCCCTCTGTCATGATTTAGGAATGGTATTTCCCAATTTAGTGTTTCCACTGAAACACTCCAAACCACATGCCACTTCCTCACTCCCCCCTCCCTCCTGCAGCAAGCTGAGAGGAGAACTGAAGGCACAAAAGGCAAAGATCATGCATCAAGATAAGAGCAGTTTACTGTAAAGATCAGTGAGATAAGAAAACTAACAGTAACAGCAACATTAGTAATAGCAATGTACAAGAAGGAGAACACGATTCACTGAATCACTCCCATTACTCACCATGGAACCCAGTAATAGGGGAACCTCCACCCCCAAAAGAGACCTCCTTCCCCCACCCCTGGCAATAAGGTGGTATAAACTAACCAGCCCTCCTGACTACTGCAGAATTTAACCCTATCCTGGCTGGAATCAGGATATTATCCACCCCTTAATCTATACCATATACTCATGCCCAAATCCTACACCTTCTAACTATATACATACATATATATAAAATATATATATATTATATATATATATATATAATATACACAAGCACAAATATAATTTCCATAGTCAATGGCCGTCCCTCCAAGATGTCTGTTAAGTTAATTTAGTCCATGACTGTGGGTTCTGTCCATCCTAGATGTCTTCTAGGGCAGGAGGGCTGGTGTGCTGTTGGCTGATTGCAAGTTGTATCAGGAACTCACGGCTGGTCTATCTGGAGCAGTCCATCCTCATTGTCCATGGTAGTTATAGCATACAGTAGAAGTGTCATTCAGCAACCAGTATTATACAATTCAATATTACCGACTGTTCTCATCCAAAAATCGAATCCCCTTGAGGTACACATTGTGTTTCTCCATCCATCTGCATTACCCACAAGGTACACCCAGATCCTTGAGCAAAAACAATCCCATGGATAGGTTTGTCTTTGCTTGAGGCAAGACTAATCCAAACTATCTTCTCTAACACATTCCTCATATGCACCACAGGAACTTTAACCCCTTCTACAGTATGTGGAGGTTTTGATTGGGCCTTCACTAGATGTAGATCCCAATGTTTGAAGGTCCCACCACCCATTGCTTTCAATGTGGTTTTTAATAGTCCATTGTACCATTCAATTTTCCCAGGAGTTGGTGCACCATAGGGAATATGATACACCCACTCAATACCATACTCTCTGGCCAAGGTGTCTATGAGGCTATTTTTCAAATGAGTCCCATCATCTGAGTCAATTCTATCTGAGGTGCTATGTCACCACAGGACTTGCTTGTCAAGGTCCAAGATAGTGTTCCGGGCAGTGGCATAAGGCACAGAGTACATCTCCAGCCATCCAATGGCTGTTTCCACCATAGTAAGCACGTAGTGCTTGCCTTGATGGGTCTGTGGGAGTGTGATGTAATCAATCTGCCAGGCCTCCCCATATTTATATTTTGACCATTGTCCACCAGGGGCTTTACCTGCTTGGCCTGCTTGATCATAGCTCATGTTTCACAGTTATGGATAACCTGGGAGATAGTGTCCATGGTTAAGTCCACCCCTCAGTCACAAGCTCATTTGTATGTTGCATCTCTTCCCTGATGACCTGAGGTGTCATGGACCCATCAAGCCAGAAATAATTCACCCTTATGCTGCCAGTCCAGATCCACCTGAGATGCTTTAATCTTGGCAGCCTGATCCACCTGTCCATTGTTGCAATGTTCTTCTGTAGCCTTACTCTTGGGTACGTGTGCATCTATATGATGTACATTTACTGCTCTATCCAGGCAGCAGTGTCTTACCACAATTCTGCAGCCCAGATGGGTTTACCTCTCTGCTGACAATTGGTCTTTTTCCATTGATCCAGCCACCCCCACAGAACATTTCCTACCATCCACAAGTCAGTGCAGAGGTAGAATGCTGGCCATTTCTCTTATTCAGTGATATCTAAAGCCAGCTGGACATCTTTCACATCTGCAACCTGACTTGATCCACCTTGTCCCTCAATAGCTTCCACGACTCGATGCATAGGACTCCATATGGCAGCTTTCCATTTTCAATGTATCCCTGCAATATGGCAGGAACCATCATTAAAGAGAGTGTATTGTTTTTCATTTTCTGGCAGCTGATTATATGGTGGTGCCACCTCTGCACATTTTACCTTCTCCTCCTTTTTTGATGATAGTCTGAAATTTTCACTTTTGGGCCAGTTCATGATGACTTCCAAGGTCCCTGGGTGATTGGGGTTTCCTATTTGAGCTCACTGTGTGATCAAAGCAATCCACTTACTCCAGGTAGTATCAGTGGCATGATATGTTGCAGGGACTTTCCCTTTGAGCATCCAGCCTAGCACTGGCAGTCAGGGTGCCAGGAGGAGCTGTGCTTCAGTGTCAATAACTTCTGAAGCAGCTCCAATCCCTTTATAAGCTGCCAGTATCACTTTTTCAGTTGAGGTGTAACAGGCCTTGGATCCTTTGTGTCCTTGATTCCAGAACCCTAGGAGTCATCCTTAAATCTTCTTGGGTACTTTTTGCTAGAGGCTCCAGGAAAGACCAATCTCCACAGATGCAGTGTAGAGCACATTTTTCACATCTTGTCCTGTCCTGACTGGCCCAAGGGCTACTGCATGAAGAATCTTCTGTTTAATTTGTTCAAAAGCTTCTTGTTGTTCAGCACCCAACTTATCAGAAGGTAGAGAGGACTTACAGTCTGACCGTATTCTGAAATATGCATCCTCCAAAAACCCACAGTGACTAGGAAAGCTTGTGTTTCCTTCTTGCTAGTTGGTGGGAACATAGCTGCTATTTTGTTGACCACATCCATTGTAGTCTGATTATGTCCATCTTACCAATTTATTCCTTAAAACTGAATTTCCTGAGCAGGTCCCTTGGCCTTACTCTGCTTTATGGCAAAACTGGACTTCAGCAGAATCTGGAATATCTTCTCCCCTTTCTCAAAAACTTCTTCTGTTGTGTTGCCCCACATGATGATATCATCAATGTGTTACAAGTGTTCTGGAGCCTCACCCTTTTCCAGTGCAGTCTGGATCAGTCCATGGCAAATGGAAGGGCTGTGTTTCCACCCCTGGGGCAATTGATTTCAGGTGTACTGGACACCCTTCCAGGTAAATGCAAACTGTGGCCTGAACTCTGCTGCCAGAATAATGGAGAGAAGCACATTAGTAATGTTGATGGTGGCACCACTTTGCTGCCTTGGACTCCAGTTTAGATTGAAGTTCCAGTATGCCCGGCACAGCATCACTCAGCGGTGGTGTGACTTCATTCAGGCCACAATAGTGTGTCAGTCTTCACTCTCCACTGGACTTATTACTGGCCGTAGAGGACTATTAAAGGGTGAGTGAGTCTTGCTGACAACTCCCTGGGTCTCCAGTTCACAAATCATCTCACAGACAGGGGCCATGGAGTCCCAGTTAGTGCAGTATTGCTGACAGTGCACTGTTGTGGTAGGGATCAGTACCTGTTGTTCTTCAACCCTAATCAGTTCCACAGCAGAAGAGTTCTATGAGAGACTAGGCAAGGTATTCAGCTGTTTAATTTCCACTGTCTCCACAGCATCTATCCCAAAATTAAAGTGATGCCCTTTTGGGTCCTTGAAATACTCTCTCCTCAGGTAATCTGTGTGAGGGATGCATGGGGCCTCTGGACCAGTCACAATGGGGTATTTTTGCCATTTGCTCTGTGTCAAGCTCACTTCAGCTTCCAGTACAGTCAGCTGTTGGAATCCCCCTGTCACCCTAGAAATAGAGATAGATTCTGCCCCTAAATATTTTGATGGCATCAGGGTACACTGTGCACCAATGTCAACTGATGCCTTATACTCCTGTGGGTCTGATGTGCCAGGCCATCGGATGCTCACAGTCTAATAGATCCGATTGTCCCTTTCCTCCACCTGGCTGGAGGCAAGGCCCCTCTAGTTCTGGTCATAGTACTCATTGCTCACTTATGGTAAAGATGACTTGGAGGTCCCTTCAAGAGTATCAGAAGTAACATCATCCCTTCTATTCTGTCTGAGGACTTGCTCACTGGAAACTAGAGCGACATTTATCCTTAAAGAATTTCCTGCAGTGGTTGTCCTTTCTCTCAACTCACGTGCATGTGTTGCTAGGACAGAGGTGGGTTTTCCATCCCATTTCCTCATGTCCTCTCCATGGGCACACAGATAAAACCACAGGTTACCTTGTGGTGTGTACCCTCTCTCTCAAGCAGGAGGGTGCTTGCTCCCAATAGCAGACTCTGGCCCATACTGGTGGGGCATGGGACATTTCCTCTCTAACTCTCTCGAGTCTTTCAAATCTGTCTGCTGTCTTGGACAGTCTTTCCACAGCTGAGGTACCACAACCACATGAACAGACCAAGCAACATAGTGACCAGTGGCTCCATATCTAATATAACAAATGCTTGTGGATGCCCCGCTGGACTCCCTACACAAAATCACAGACTTGTTAGGGTTAGAAGGGATCTCTGGAGATTATCTAGTCCAACCCTTCTGCCAAAGCAGGTTGTATTGGATCTGACTGAGATAGAGTTCATTTTTCCTTAGCAGCCTTCACAGTGATGTGCTTAGCATTGGTAGCTGGAAGTGTATTGATAACACACCAGTGTTTTGGCTACTGCTGAGAAGCACTGTCCCTCTAACACTCCTTCTCCCCATCAAGGGGCTGGGAGCGGGCAAGATCCTGGGAGGGGACACAACCAGGCCAGCTGACCCAAATTAACCAAAAGGATATTACATACCATATGATATCAGCTCAGATATAAAAGCTAAGGAAGAGAGGAGGAACAGGGGGGATTCGTTATTCTACATTTGCCTTCCAGAGCAACCACTACACATGCTGAAGCCCTGCTTCCCGGGAAGTGTCTGAACATCACTCGCTGATGAGAAGTAGAGATTAACTTTCCCCTTTGCCTATGCATGCACAAACTTTTGCTTGTTTTTTTCCTTTGCTTTAGTAAACTGCCTTATCTTAACTTACTAGTTGTTTTCCATCTTATTCTCTCCCCTGTTCCACTGGGGAGTGATAGAGCAGCTTACTGGACACCTGACACCCGGCCAAGGTCAAACCACTACAGTCCTTTCAGCACCCAAATGTGGGATAAGATAAAGGCAGTTATACATATATATATTGCATGCTATAGTAAATGGTAAATAGTAGTTTTCAAGTAGTAAGCTCCTATGTGGGACACGGTGTTTGTCAGCTGCGCTGCTTATCACTCTGTTTTGCTGAGTTTGGGAACATGTTAAGACAAACAATGATGAGTGAATACAGCTCCTTCTCCCTGCCCAGGGTGGATGTGAATGATTTTGTACTTCAGACTTTCATGGTCTTTGCTCATCCTAATGTAAGCTGTTTAATGCTATTAATAATATTAGCTAATACTGTTGGTTCACTATGGAATTCATACAATCTGTTATCATCCTGGTATAAGAGAAAACAACCTTTATGTGAAGAGCTATTGAAAATCTGCCCTGTGGAAAAATTTGGTCAGGTTCCTAGGGTAGTTATCACCTCCCATTGCCTGGGACTTTACACCCAAACAGGTAAACAACCGTAATAAACTAACCTGTCAACTGATAGAAGGGTGCCTTGTTTACCCCCATGAAAACCAGCAGCTTCTTGCCCTGTACTAGAGCCTGGCCTGTGCCTACTCAGCCACTGTTCAATACTCTCATAGGACTATAGTTGACGCAGGAATCCAAACTGCATTTGAGGACACTAGGGCTGAGACAGGGACTCAAACTACAGCAACTACAGTAATTACCCCTGTAGTGAAAACAAAAAAATGGACAAGGCAAGTTGCAGGCCCATATTACCAATTAGTAAGGGAGGAAGAAGAAGAGGAAGTAACAGTAGGAAAGGAGGGATTAGATCAAGAGGCAGGCCCTTCAACAAATAAATTGAAAGGAGTGAGGCAAATCAAACGGGAAACTGAAGTTACTTGGTGTTGCAGCCTGAATTGCTGCTAGTTAAGTCCAGGGTAAAGAAGTAAAAAGGCCTTTGCATAATATTCACAGATGTTTAATTCAGCCACCCAGTGAGATGTTCAGAGTTCCCAAAGCCCACACATATATATGGTCTAGGTTACTCAATCCCCAGGGGGTAGGGGGTGAACCTGGTCTCGGGGCAGTACAAAGATGAGGGCCAATCAGGGAATAGGGAGGGAGTGGCTCAGGGACATAGGAACAGGGAAAGGAGCCAGTGGGGCTGAACAGCTTTGAGGGAAGCTTCTTGTGTCCCTCCAACCCAGGGGATGCCCCCCAGGGTCTCCACAACTTGGTCCCTGGCCTCATCAGAACTTTGAGACTTGCAAAACGATTACAGTCACCAGCAAGGTGAGCGGATTTCTGCCTGGCTGCTTTTGTGCTGAGATAATGGGGCCAACAGTCAGTAGTTAGAAGGTCATGAAGCCCAACAGCTGAGATGCCTTCCTAAGGATCAGAAAACTGAAAGAGGAACTGGAAAGGAAGGAGCAATTTGCAGACTCGGGAAATGGCTTGTCTCAAGCATGAGGGCAAGATATCCATTTAAGGAAGATCTTGTGAGCTCCCCAGCCAAGTGGACCACTACAGACAAAGGTATCCAGTACTTAAGAGAAGTAGCAGTGCTGGAAATCATCTATAGTGATCTAAAAAGTGACAGAGTCCCTAAAGATCCAGAGGATGTCCCTTGCACAATGTCCATGTGGAGGAAGGTGGTTCAAAGCATCCCTGCATCATATTCCAGCAGCTTGGTGTCATTGTATTATCCACAAATGGATACACCAGCTGTAGAGATGGCATCTTCCTGGCTCTGAAATGTAGAAGAAACACTGGATACTTCCTCATCCCTACAAGCCAGCACCCCAGCTTTTAGGGGCAGCCCAAGAGATTGGTCCTCTCCTGCTCTGGTCAGAGGCAAGTCCCAAGCTCAGGCAATGAGGCCAACTCTGGTTCTTTCTGTGTGACCAGAGAGAGGGCGTGAGGAAGTGGGATGGTGAACCCACCTTTAAGCTGGAAGGCCATGTCTGTGAACTGAGAGGGAAGAGAGCTGTTAAGAAAGGGTCATCCAAATTGACTCCGTGTCGTTACTGCAGAGACACAAGAAAGCAATCAGTGATCTCCCAGACATAAAAGAACTGAAATCACTTCCATTAACCCTGGTGAGGACACTTCTGATCTGGCATCCCAAAGGTCAGACAGTGAATACTCTGACCAGGAACAGAGGGTCCCTGCCTTCAGCCAGGAGGAGGAAAGGGATGACCGGGTATACTGGACTGTGTGTATTTAATGGCCTGGCACATCAGATCCCCGGAAGTATAAAGCTTTAGTAGATACCGGTGCACAATGCACACTGATGCCATCAAGGCAGAACAGTGTGGAATCCATCTGCATCTCTGGAGTGACAGGGGGAGGCCAGGAGTTGTCTGTATTAGAGGCTGAGGTGAGTTTAACAGGACAAATGGGAAAAGCATACCATTGTGACTGGCCCAGAGGCACCTTGTATCTTTGGCATTGACTACCTCAGAAGAAGGTACTTCAAGGATCCAAAAGGGTATCAATGGGCTTTTGGTATAGCTGTGAATACAGAAAAATCAAACAGTTATCCACCCTGCCTGACCTCTCCGAAGATCCCTTCATCATGGGATTGCTGCAGGTTGAAGATGAGCAAATACCAATTGCTACCAGGACAGTGCATCGGCGGCAATATTGCACCAACTGAGACTCTAAAACTCCCACCCAGAGCCAAGGAGTGATCAGCAGGACCCACTCACCCATTAACAGCCCCATATGGCCAGTGTGAAAGTTTAATGTGGAATGGAGGCTGATAGTGGAGTATTGTGGCCTCAATGAAGTCACACCACCTCTGAGTGCTGTCGTTCCAGACATGTTTGAACTTCAGTATGAGCTGGAATCAAAAGCAGCCAAATGGTGCCACAACTGATATCACTAATGCATTTTTCTCAATCCCTTTGGCGGAAGAGTGCAGGCCACAGTTTGCTTTCACTTGGAGGGGAATCCAATACACCTGGAACCAACTGCCCCAGAGGTGGAAACACAGCCCCACAATCTGCTGTGAATTGATATAGACTGCACTGGAACACAGTGTCACCTAGAGCAGGTTACACAGAAATGTGTCCAGGTGAGTTTTGAATGTCTCCTGAGAGGGAGAATCCACAACCTCCCTGGGCAACCTGTTCCAGTGCTCTGCCACCCACAACATAAAGAAGTTCTTCCTCATGTTGAGATGGAACTATTTGTGTTTTAGTTTATGGCCATTGCTCCTGGTTCTGTCACTGGGCACCACTGAAAAGACTCTGGCACCATTCTCTTGGCACCCACCTTTGAGATATTTATATGTAGTGATCATATCCTCTCTGAGCCTTCTCTAGACTAAAGAGGCCCATCTCCCACAGTGTTTCCACATAAGAGAGATGCTCCAGACCCCCCCATCATCTTAGTGTCCCTCCACTGAACCCTTTCCAGTAACTCCTTGTCTTTCTTGTACTGAGGAGCCCAGAACTGGACACACAACTCCAGATGTGGCCTCAGTAGGGCCAAATAGAGGGGGAGGATCACCTCCCTCAACCTGCTGACCACACTCTTCCCAATGCACCCCAGCATATCATTGGCCCTCCTGGCCACAAGGGCACACTGCTGGCTCATGGTCAACTTGTCATGCACCAAGACTTCCAGGTCCTTCTCCACAGAGCTGCTCTCTAGTAGGTCAGCCCCAGCCTATACTGGTCCTTGGGGTTATTCCTCCCCAGGTGCAGGACCCTACACTTACTCTTGTTGAACCTCATTAGGTTTCTGTCTGCCCAACTCTCCAGCCTATCAAGGTCCTGATGAATGGCAACACAGCCTTAAGGTGTATCAGCCACTCCCCCCAGTTTAGTATTATCAGCAAACTTACTGAGGGTACATTCTATCCCTTTGTCCAGGTTGTTGATAAGCAAGTTTTTTGTGTTTTTTACACACCCCACTCTCATATGATTTTGTTCCCGGCTCAACCCCAGTTTTCCCATAGCAGTCTCAGACATCTGATTCCTTAATTTATTCATGGTGCAGTAACACAGAAACAGCTCAAGCTGGTGCCTTCTAGGAGGGACCCTGAATAACTGAATCCCTGGGCTTTTATATCCTTCCAGTCTATCTGCACAATAGTCTGGGGTCTTCCTCCTGAGTCCTCAGCTCCTGCTGTGTCTCTGAGTGTCCGATCACCTGGCTGGTGCTACAGGTCCCTGTGCCCTTTGTTGTGCAAAAGGTCAGTGCCAGTTCACACCCTCTTCCTGGGCCTCACACTATTTCCCACCACCCAGAGTTTAATCTGCAGCTCGCACTGCATCTTCACACTGAGCTACCTGCACAGAATGTATTACTCAACACTCACGAGAGTGGAGTAGAGGGGGTCTTATTCCACACTACCATCATTCTTCCAAGTACTACTAGTTGGAGACAGGTGTTGTGAAATGTCTCTGTCTCAGAGCTTCTGTCTCAGAATTCAAAAAATTCTAAAACCGCTAGACCTAATGTTGGTCTAAGGCAAATCTTGGAGTGATTTCTAGTGAACTTTATTTAAATCAACAGGAAGTTGGTTCCTGTCATTACCCTGAGGAATTTTTCCTTTGAGACAAGAATGTTAGTTCTGTGTATGATTTAGAGTCACAAAATCAGTATCAAATTTTTCAAACTATTTTTCCTTAAATTTTGCTGTATTAGTGTTCCTTAAGAGTGTGAATAAAAACAGCCACACAAAAATCTTTTTATAGACAAATGTAGCATAGAGGTAGGAATGGTGTCAGACACAGCTGTAGTTCTTCAACTTGAAATATGAAAAACAGAAACTGAAAATTAGATTCAATGAATAAACAGTTTCTAGTTGAAACATAATTACTAGGGTGCTTACTTGGTTGCTCACAGATATGTATGCAGGAAAACAAAATAAAGGGTATGTACTCAATGTAGACCAAGTGGGAACACTGTCAGAACAATATATTAATTTCCAATGTCCCCATTTGAAAAAAGGTGGTGATAAATGTAAGGCTGTTCAAAATGAGGTGCAGGTTAACCAGTGAACAGCTGATCAATGATTGTGGACGTTCTTTCCATGATTTTGAGGCCACTTTATATCTTTGTTTACCAAAAATTTAATCAAACTTAAGAACTTGCTGAAAAAAATAGTTATGAACTTTTGTCCTGTGCAACATCAGGTAGATCAAGCTAGA
Organism: Molothrus ater; assembly: GCF_012460135.2. Lineage (NCBI taxonomy): Eukaryota > Metazoa > Chordata > Aves > Passeriformes > Icteridae > Molothrus > Molothrus ater. The sequence goes on along the minus strand of NC_050510.2, from coordinate 2,250,842 downwards.
TGATACTGTCAGAGTATGAATCCAAATAGTGATACTAGGTATATCTTAATTTATGCTTTTGTAATTTATCTAATAACTGTTGTTTTCTTGGCCTTCCTAAATATTAAAGAAAATCAGTGGTGTCACGATCCGTCTGTACAAATGGGGTTCGTGATGGTTCGTGGATTGATCTCAGGGTGCAAAAAGAACCGACACGGTACAAGGGGGTTTGCAGTGATAATCAAAACAAATCCACCTTTATTGAATGACCACAGCAAAATGCGATAGAGAGATTAAGGGAGAGAAAAAGATAGAGAAAGAGAGAGAAAAGAGAGAGAGGAAGAGGGGGATATAGCTACCAAACGTAGAGACGAAGTCCTTTGGTCCAGTCCAGTCGAGGATCCGCCTGTTACGTCAGGGAGATCTCAAAATCTCTAGCTAACTCAGAGGTTTTTAATATGATAATTCTATTGAAAATTGTGAGGGGTGGGGAAACAGATACAATAAGGAATAGATGTAACAGGTAGTCTATGTTCTCAGCAGTAAACAAGAGCCATTGTTTTCATGGTCCAGTGGTCACAACCTGCAGGCAAACATCTCGCTTTGGTCAGCTTGCCTCCCCCCACACACCTCCCCTGGGTTAGGGGTTTCAGTTCCAGTCCTTGGAAGGAGGAGAGGGGCCTTTTCACATAGGGGTTTCATGTCTCAGTCCTTGATGGAGAAGCTTCTTACATCTCAGTTTGTCTGTCATGGTGGTTGCAAACAAGTGAGAGGGGTCTTCTGCAGGGGACCACCCAGAACTCAAGAGAAGTCCAGCCAGGCTGAGAGGTGGGACAGCTTCCAAGGCTATTGTTGCAAAAAGGGCACGGTGCCCCCTTCTTTGGGCTCAGTGTAGCATACAGCAAACAACACCTGTGAACAATAGCTTAGCACTGTGCTCTCAGGTCTCGGGCCTGTGGCGTGTGTAACTTTCTCCTACAGAGAAGACAGGGGGGGTCTTCTCTTCAGTGGTCCCCAAATGATGATCGTGAGGCAGATGAGGGAAAATTTGGACAGACTCTCACAAGTGGGAATTGCAAAAGCTGGTATGCATAAGTGTAACTTTTGTCTTGTGTCTTAAAATGCCCTGACAATTAGTTTTTAACTTCCCTGTTGTCTTTGTTGGTTCTTCCTGTTCTGCTTTTCCTGCCCTATGAAGAGGTGATAGGAAAGAGTCATCTTTGACAGATAGGTAGTATGTTTATGTTAAATGAAGCTTTTACTTGATCAATTTTTACTTTATTTTAACATGTGCCTCAGTATGTTTGCAACCAGTTATTTAATGTTCTGCTCTATTTGAGATCAGACTCCATAACAGCAACTTCATCAAATTTCATACATCTGTATAAAACAGCTGTTTTGTAAAATACTAAGAGCTCTTCAGTGTGTTATAGAATAATGCATAGGTTTGCTGAGCATGGACTGCTAGGAAAACAATTGATATTAGCATTTTCATTTTGATTTTGACAACAGCTTGAGATTCATTTTGCACTGCTTGCTACTAAAACAATATGAATGCTAGCTTATGTATTCAAGAATTAAATGTCAGTCATACTGAACTGGAATTCTAGTGATCTTAATCCTGCAATGTTAATTTTTGAAGTCTGTATTGCTCAAGTTTATGCCTTTTGTCTTCATTTGTCTTTTCATTCAATTGTATTATTTTCCTGACTGAAGAAACTTAGTACAGGAGTAGTGAATACCGTGTGTTTCTGTTGTTATCACATATAAGTACAAGCATGTAAGGATAAGCATAAAACTAAAATCTGAAAGGAAGGACACAACTTTTTTTCCTTCTTCTCACTTCCTTTCTCTCCTTTCCCATCAAACTGAAACATATGATTTTTTTTCTGTTGTTGTTTATATGTTTCATATACTATGGTCATAGATAACGTTATATTCAGGAATATTTATTTCGTTCTGTCAGATCATTTTAAGAGCTTTCTGGTTTTATTCAGTTGCTGAGTTTATTATTTTTCTTCTTTGGTGATCTTGAATTTCTTGGTCCTCCAGAGAAAGACGTAAAAGGAAGAGTAGAAGTCTCTCCAAGTCTCCTAAAACGACCAAAAAGAAGTCTTCACAAACTCCTTCTCCGAGAAGGTCAGTTTGCTATAAACATAAAAGTTAATGAGCAGTAAAGGAGGAAAAAGTTGTAGTATTTTTTTAAAACTGAAATGTGATATAGAGATCACTGTAATGAAATAAGCTAACTCAATTTGTGTTTCTTCTGGCTTTTGGTTTTTTAGTTTGGAAAAAGCTCTTTAGTAATTTTCATTTCTAAGGAAAAGGTCTATTTTTCAATAAGCAGAACACTCAAAAGTGGATGCAGATAAATATATTGAAAACAATTTGGGAAGTATTTTCATTGATTTACTGCCTTTTCATTAGTTATCTCAGATAATTTCAATTGGTCAGTATGATTCAGTTCTAAGTTAAAACAGACCAAAAAGCCCTTTATGGATTTGATCTTTGGTATGCTTTCAACTGGAGAATTTTTAATCTGTTAGCTCTTTGCAAATACCATGTATACTGAACACGTGCATTCTCTAGCTCTCTTGTCTTTGTGAAGGGATTTTTGTTATGTTTGAAAGTGACTGAACCTTTCTGAAAGAAAGCAAACCAGGATACCAACATTCATAGTTATTGTACAATTTACTGTACAGTACAGAGTATGCATTGGTAGTACATTTGTTGCTGTGGGATCAAATTCTGATTTAAGTAAAAATTTTCTTAAACAGAAACAAGAAAGAGAAAAAAAGAGAAAGAGATACAAATAATGAAAGAAAAGAAAGGGAACATTTCAAGAAAAAAATTAGTAAAGAGGGAAAGGAGAAATCTGACAAAAGCACCACTACTTTGAAGGTAAGCTGCTACAAGTGGAACAATTATTGGAATTTCCTCCCTTCTTCATCTTTCTTTCTCTCACCCTTCTTTTCCCCACCCTTCTTTTACCCCATTTTCTTTATCAAAGTATTGCCACTTGATGGAGCTTGTGTGAATAGGTTACTGAAACACTTTGTTTTGGTTTCTTTCTCTTTTCTGTGCTGTGCCATATGTTAGGAGTTGACTGGCTGCCTATCTGTATGGGCAGGCATAAAGGAGATTGTATAACTAAGCAGCAGGGTTCAGGGTTAGTTTGCCTGTTGTGGTTTAACCCTGACCAACAACTAAGCACCACACAGTTGCTATCACCCACTCCTCCTTGATGGGATGAGGGAGAAAATCAGAAGACTAAAAGGGAGACAACTTGTGGGTTGAGAATAAGGCAGTTTAATAGGGAAAGCAAATGCTGCACACACAAGCAAAGCAAAACTAGGAATTCATTCACTCCTTCCCATGGGCAGGCAGGTATTCAGCCATCTCCAGGAGAGCAGGGCCCCATCACGTGTAGCAGTTACTTGGGAAGACAAACACCATTGCTCAGAATGCCCCTCCCCTCCTCCTTCCCCCATCTTTTAATTCCTATGGAGAAAATTAGCTCTATCCCAGCCAAAACCAGCACAGGCTTTTGATCTGAAAAGATTTTTAATAAACTTTCATTCTGCAGTTCAGCCTCTCCCTGGTTGCTTTGGTCCTGGACTGTATATTTGACTCTGCAGGAATAAAACTGAAGATTTAAGGAAAGAGTAGTATGGGATTTTTCCCTTGCAAAATTGAAGGTGATGTGATTAAGAAAAGAAATATCTTCAAATGTTTAATTTATAATTTAAAACCCAGCATGCTTCTAAAGAGTAATTTGTGGTACTCAGAATTATTCAACTGTTATAAAACAGCTGATTTAGGTGACTCTGTCCACATGCTTAAGTAATTGTCTTACCCAAGAATTCTCTTAAAATTAACCTGACAAAAAATAGAAAAATTGCAATTCTGTTTTACTTTTAACATATGTTAAAGTCTTGATTTCTGGAGCTTTTTCTCATAGGTGCCATGACATTGCTTGTTCTGTATTACCTGAATATTGATCATAATGGCAGATCACTTTATGGCAAAGATTTATTGGGTGACAGGTTATTATGAATGCCTAACTTCATCCAATTACAGAAAAAAAAGACTTTAGAAGAATGTTTTAATTTAAAAATTTTTAAAACCCCTGATACCTCTATTCTGAAAATTGCTGAAACAAGGCATGTAAAAATTGAGGCATTCAAAATATCAGTAATTGGTTGGAAGTCATATCTTGTAATGCTAGGACAATTTGGGTTTTTTAATAATTTTATCTTTGGTAGGACAAAGATCACACTGAAGAGGATCAGAATTCAGAAACTGACAAAGAAGTAGGCAATAGAGATACAGAAAGGATTGGTGAAGTCCAACTACAACAGAATGGGAACTATCAACCAAATGACGAAAACCATTCAATTAAAATGGAAGAGGTTTAAAGCAAAAAATAGACCACTGACTCAACTAAGGGATGAAATCTGAATCTTTTTATTTCCCAGAACAAGGAAGAAAATATCAACATAATCAACCTGAACATGGTGATAGTACTAGTAGCTCTTCCAATTCTAGTGACAGTTTTGTCTATTTCTTGCTGTAAAGCAAGAGAGCTCAGATCAGTAGTTATACCCTGAAAAGGCAGATGACATCAGAACTATTCATGTCTGAAAATCCATGGGTCTCCATGATGGCTGTACTTACTTGTAAAATGATGTATGTTAAGTTTTGCCATTTTCTGTTACAAATAAGCAGAAACTGAAAGATGTAAACCTGTACTATCAAAAAAAAGCTGAATATATGCATCGAAGATTTTTTAAAGTTCTGATTGTTCATGAATTTTGTATTGACTTGCTTTTCAGGTTAAAAATCTACAAAACCTTCAATGTGTACTGTTTGATGTGCTTCAAAATGGTGCATAAATGTACACATTTTCTTCTGTTAAAAATGAAAATTATTTTTAAACATAAACACAGTTTTATGGTTCTTATGTTAAATGCCCACTGACTAGTTTGTTTTTCATTTGCTTACTTCTTGAGATTCTTGGATTTTATTTAAAACAATTTCTTACTGTTATGCTTAAAATAATTATTTCTTTTAAAGTACTTGAACAATGCATGATACTTTTCTGTTCCAAAAAGGAACATGGCTATGTTATAGATAATAAGTTAGCTTACTGGGTTATTTTGGGGTTGTTTTGGTTTTTTGTTTATTTTTGTCCTTCCAGATGTAAGCACATTTATATGATATTATGATAACTTACAGCTTTGTTTTGAGTTGTACGGCAGTGTGTTCAGCTGCAAATAGTACTGGTGCCATTATGAAATATTTTTTTCTTACTTGTTTAAAAAACTATGGGACCACAAGCAGAAGCTTTAGTGCCTTCTTAAAATAATGTGGTATTTTCAAGAAATGTTTGTGCTATTACTTATTTTCATCTAAATCTTACATTATTTCTATTGTTATTTGCCACCACAATACTGTAGACAAGAAAGCAAGTAATTTCTCAGAAGGATTTTTTGATTCACTTGTTAAAATACTAAAACTCCATCTTAATTTTTTTTTTAATTGCTAGAAGAGATTTATAGGTGAAAGCAAAGATGCATTTTGGGTACCACCACTGTACAAAAGCAGTAGCTGAATACAAAGCCTTTTCTGATCACCTGCATCAAAGACAGTCCTTTAGACATTTAATCTACATTTGGATGGCCTTAATTGTTACCTCTCCATCATCATCTCTGATACCTGTTGGGTGATCAACAAGGAATCATATGCAAAGCTGAGAGGATAAATAATTTTGGAAAATGTTCTAATTTACAAAGGAGTTATACAGTAGAGATTCTTTTTTTAATTCTTAAAAGAAAAAGCATGTAAGAAGAGAATGACAAACCAAATATTTTTGTCAAGCTAAAACACTGAGTACTTGAGTACTTTGAGTATTGTGCCCAGTTCTGGGCCCCTCAGTTTAGGAAGGATGCTGAGACTCTTGAACACGTCCAGAGGAGGGCAATGAGGCTGGTGAAGGGCTTGGAACACGAGCCCTATGAAAAACAGCTAAGGGAGCTGGGGTTGTTTAGCCTGGCAAAAAAGGAGGCTCAGGAGAGACCTTATCACACTCTACAACTACCTGAAAGGTGGCTGTAGTCAGGTGGAGGTCAGTCTCTTCTCCCAGGCAACCACTGACAGAACAAGAGGACACAGTCTTAAGCTGTGCCAAGGGAAGTTTAAGTTAGACATTAGAAAAAAAATTCTTCACTGAAAGAGTGATTGCACACTGGAGTCATCTGCCCGGGGAGGTGATGGAGTCACTATCCCTGGACATGTTTAAAAAAAGACAGGACATGGCACTCACTGCCATGGTTTTGTTGATTAGGAGCTGTTGGGTTAGGTCATAGGTTGGACTTGATGATCTCAAAGGTCTTTTCCAACCTAGTGCATTCTATGATTCTGTAACATGGCTTGTACCCTCTGAATTAATTTAATCAGTTTCATCATTGTGAGATTTCTTAAGAGTCATACCTTTAAAATTTATACCTAAAATCAAGTAGATTATTTTTACAACAACTTGATACAATCAAATTACTTGCCTTACTTCATGGGAAGTTATTTCCTTCAATTAAAACAAAATAATACCATATTGACTTTGCTTTCAATTTGTTTTCATTTTCCTTTGCATAAGTAATTCTTATCACAAAAATGAAAAAGAAAAGCATATTACAGGGAATGTAAAATAATCCAGTTTGATTGTAAGATGCTAATCACTTTTTTAATAGGACTTTATGTTCTTGAGACTGTGTACATTTAAGACTATAGAAAATGCTTTACCATGTAAAGTATAGATACTCATTTTTGTGTTGTTTAAGCTACATGCTGTTGATTGGTAAGCAGCTTATTTTGATCAAAGAATGACAAATTTGTATGCTTATAGAAAGACTGTGAAGGACTGTGTCTTACAACAACTGTCTTATTTATGATGTGTAAGTAGCATAGAGCAAAGAAATTCTTTGCATACTTGTCCTTGCTACCATTTCACTAATAAAATTAAATATTTTAGAGGGAAGTTTGCTTTTACATGCTTTCAGTTGATCTGATGCTGGCTGGATGCTTCCCCTCCACAGCTGGACAGGGGAGAGAAAATATAATGAAGGGTTCATGGGTTGACATAAGGACTAGGAGAGATCACTCATCAAATACCATCATGGGCAAAACAGGCTCAAATTAGAGATATTGAATTTATTGCTTACAAAATCAGAGAAGGATAATGAGAAGTAAAAGAAAACCTTAAAAACACCTTCCCCCCCACCTCTGTCTCCTTCCAGCTCTACCTCCTACCATAGTTGGTGCAGAGAGATAGGGAATGGGGTTTATGGTCAGTCCATCACACATTGTTTCTCCCACTGCTCAGGGAGAAGAGTCCTTCCCCTGCTCCAGTGTGGGGTCCTTCCAATGGGAGACAGTTCATTAATTTCTCCAATGTTAGTCCATCTCACAAGCAATAGATCTCTGTGAACCGCTGCAATGTGAGTCCATTCCATGGGCAGCGGTCCTCCCCATACTGCTGCAATGTTGGTCACTTTTCCACGAGGTGCAGTCCTTCAAGAACAGGCTGCTCAGGCATGGGGTCCTCTCTCCACAGGCCTCCCGCAAGGTCACAGCCTCTTCCCAGGCATCCACCTGCTCCAGTGTGGGTCTCCTCCACAGGCTGCAGGTAGATCTAGGCATCCCCATGGATCTCCATGGGCTGCAGGGGAACAGCCTGCTTCACCATGGTCTTCACCACAGGCTGCAGAGTCTCAGCTCTGGTGCCTGGAGCACCTCCTCCCTGTCCTTGTTCACTGACCTTGGTGTCTGCAGAGTTGTTCCTTTCACATATTCTCACCCTACTCTTCTCTAGCCACAATTACAACTGCACCACAATGTTTTGGGTTTTTTTCTTCTTTTTAAATATGTTATCATGGAAGCGTTACCGCCATTTCTAATTGGCCCAGCCTCGGCCAGCGTCACATCTGTCTTCGGAGCTACCAAGGATTGCCTCTGTTGGACATGGAGGAAGCTTCTGGCAGCCTCTCACAGAAACCACCCATCGTCCTCACACTTGGCCACTACATTCAGGCAGCTTCTTTGATTTGAAATGGGGATACAAATGAAAATAATACCTTTGAAAAGCTAAGTTTCTCCTTTGGGAGAAATTAAAATTCTTGCAGTGTATCACATTTCAGCTGAGATTAGTTGGATTTCCTGAGTTTTGTTATCCTGAAATGGCATAGCTCTATTATATAGCAGTTACAGAATATACAAAGGATTGTGTACAGTTAGCAAAGAAACATGCCTTTGAAAATTATTAGTTAAGGATGGAAGCCTTACTAGCTAATGCATCACATGTGTAAGTCAATATGTAGCACATTGTTATATCATATGTGAATTAATGGTTCACTTACAAAAAGTTTTGGGGTTTTTTTATAAAAAAGGCAAACTAACAAAAACAAATCCATCAAGCACATAAATTCCCACCCCACCCCAGGTCATATTTTCTTACAAATTCTATATTTTTTGATTTTGTTTTGTAAATACTATGCACGTCTGTGATGTAGTTGTTATATCTATTCCTATTAGGTGATTTTTGGTACCCCTCTTCCTAAAAAGCCACCACTAGAGGGCTATTCTGTAAAATGCCTGCCTCTGCAGAAGGTAGCTAATTTTTAAACCAGTAGCATAGCACAGTAATGAAGTTCCTGCTTGCTCCACCAGGATTGTGTGCTGTCACAGTGCATCTAGTCTGAAGCTGCCCCCCTAAACTCGACCAAACTACAAACAAAACCAGGTCCCCAGATAAGGCGGGGATAGGCTGGATTCAAACAGAGACCTCAGCCAACCCTGTTCACGCCTAGATGCAGATACACCACTGGCCAGAGATCTGGGCGGTGAGAAATCTCAACCAATCGGCTATCTGAACCTGGGAAATTCAAACCTCCTATAAGAAAGGCATCCATAATAAACTCTGGGCTGTTTGTTGAAGACCCTCAGTGAGTCCATCTCGTCTCTGTCTCCAACCAACAACCCCCAGTGTAATATCTGGTGATTCCCGACATGAAGACAGCAGCCATCCTGTGAGTAGAACGGGGGAGAAAGACAAACTGTGCATAAAGAGCGGCAAACCAGCAAAGCGCTGAAAAAAATCAAAGCAAGTGTGGAGAGCTGCCAAACCAGCAGCAAAAAGCTGCAACAGTGCAGCATGGAGAGCTGTTTGCAGTGGAAAGCCGCCCAAATCTGGGTTCCTTTGTAAATACCCCTTGTAAATAGGAGAAAAACCCCACTGGAAACATGGCATGGATTTCAGCCAAGAAAAACCCAGTAGTTAAGGTATGAACCTTTTTACTTCAACGTGAGATAAAGTATAAGCAACAGACTCTAGAAGCCGCTATGGACATTATAAAACCCCAGAGGCTTATAAAATAGGCTTTAGATGCCGCCATGGATGTTATGAACATTATAGAGCCCTGGAATCTAGTCTCAAACTGGTGTGGTTGAAAGCCGAGCAGGATGCAGGGACGACAGTAAAGATGCCATGAGCACCCAGCAAGCACAGAAAGTGGGGAAGAGCCACCGGGGGAGCAGATGCCATTTCAGGCATGCAGGCAAAGAAGACAGGTGAGAAACCAAGGAGGAGGACAGCCGTTATGTGAAAAATGACAATATAATATTGGCTTTTGCATTCATGTACTAGCTTTTACATGTTGTTTATTAATCACAAGTATTTTTGATATAGTTCAATTTATACTTACATTTTAACTGCTTTTGTGTATAGTATAATCTGTTAGTTTATGTATGCACCATATAGTTTATATAAATAGTAGTGTGATAATACTATATTCTAGACTTTAGCAAAATGTTAAAATAGAGACTATGTAATGTTAAAAATGGTTTTATATAACAAACTCAAAGAATGGTGTAAAACAATTATGTTGTTTCTCACATCTGCAGACCGGCCTCTGCAAGAGATAAGATAATGGTGAGAGAAACCAGAGCCCTAGAGAGGATTTATTATCTACTTGTTATCAGGGAGTGTTAAACAACAGGGTGGAACTTCAGGAAGAAATAGAATATATGGACCTAATTTACAAAATGTTATGCAGGCAAATCAGAGGTTGAAAACAAACAAAAGAGTTCCTAGAGCATCAAAAACTCAAAGGAATGTTTGAATAGTGTATAAGCTAATGAATATGCATGTAACCCCAGCAATGGAACTGTATATAGAGAATATGATTTTAAGCTACCAGTGTGCTCTTTGGCCATTTGCCAAAAGCACCCCAGCGCTGGATTAATTATTTGCCCTTTTATCCTTTATTAAACTTTAAAAAATCCTAAAGAGTTAACTCTCTTTTTCACAAATTTGGATGTCCCACCGAGATCAGGACCTCTAGTCTCAGTGGCTAGGGAGGTACCAGGCGGGAGGTGCCCTGCCTAATGACAGTGGTTCTCCTGGGCTTTCCCTGCTGCTATGAGAGACCGCAGGTTTAACCCTGGGTCGGTAGGATAAAAAGGGAAAAAAAGAGAAAGGGAAGGAAAACTCCGTTATAAACAGCGGCAACTCATAAATCTGTGCACGAAAAACTTAGACAAGTGAGTATATAGCGAAAAATGCGGAAGTGTGTGTGTGAGACGCGGATGGGAAAGTCCCTGATCTGCGAGGTGATTGTGGGGTCCTGATAAGCCGTGTTTTCATCTCCCCGCAAGGGGAACAGCCAGTGAAGGGACGAAGCGAATGCTGGAAACTGAGTAAGAGCCCAGAATGGGGGAGGATTAGTTATTTTAAGGTTAAAACACGGAATTAAGTAAACAAAGAGGAGAGGAATTGCCTGTAATTTCGACTACAGAAATCCTGATTCCGAGGTAATACTGCTTTTGACCCATGTCTGACTGCCTGTAGGAATCTTGACTATATTGAGGGTTGGGACAGTTAAAAGTTGGTGCAGAGTCTGCAAAAGGCAACATGAGGAGAATCTGAAACCCCAATATACCCTTGAGGCATGAATGGAGAGGCTGATAGGAGTGTTAAGCTGCTGAGCTGAAAACACTGCCTGAGAGATCTGAGGAAACTGATTAGGTCAGCTTGATAACCGGGCAAAAAGTAAAAACCTTGTAGTAGGGCCTTTGAAGTTTGTTTACGTGTTGTTATAAGGCTGGGGTTTTAGAAGTATTTGAGTGATGAGAGAAAGATTTTAAGTTTGGGAAATCTTAGAGGGGTTTAGTGTCATACTTTAGACAGAGACAATAAAAGCAACACACTCTATTTTCAGAAGGCTTTAAACCCTGTTTTTTATTATAGCATGCATGCTTTTTAAACATTCTTACAAAACTCATAAGTTTGCACTTATTGGTCACGAGAGACAAGCTTATTGGAATAGGCAGTTGCAGGTTTCTCTTATTTATCCTTCTTTCTTTCTTGGTTTCTATGTCAATGACCTTGGTAGAAAATTCTTTCAGAGGTAAACATGGATCATCTTATCAAACTTCTCTCTGGCTCACAGAAATTGCTGTAAAACCTCTTCCACAGTTTAGGACTATTTTGGGGAGGTAGGTTAATAAAGCCTCTGATTTGGCCTTATCATAAAGCAGAGCAATAGGGCTCAGGAGCTCAGTCCCTGAGTAGGGACCGGGTGCCCGAAGCTAGCTCGCTCATGCCAACGCCGCGGGGCTGCCATCTAGCAAGCATGGTGATTTTCAGCTCTATAGTGATTGCAAGCTCTCAGGATTTCAGCTTTGCTTGCTAGGTAGTGGTGCCCCGGGCTTGAGGCTGCAGCAGACGGAGAGAGAGGAGAAGAAGGCGCAGGCTGTTCCACGAAGATGGCTTTATTTGGGGAGGTCCGTGAAGGGTCTCTGCTCTTCTTTTTTCTCCCCTAATGGGGTACAGTATGCTTCTTTTATAGGGTTGGAAAGGATCCAAGCTTGACCAATGGTAAGGGGTTAACATGACATTGCCTTATAGGGTTACAGAGATAGGTTAGGGGTGGAGGACAGGAAAACAGGAATTTTCTTTTGCTGTTTCAGCATTCCTATTGTTCATATTCTCCATGGTGCTTTTCCTGAATCCATGGGGTTTACTACAACTCCACTTTCTGTTTTTACAAAAAAGGCGTTCGCTATATTTCTTTTGAAACAGTGAACAAGGCACGAGAACATAGCTAACACAATAACAACTACAAGGAGAATCAACAACATTCCCTTAACCAAGGATGCAGCCCATCCTGTTAATCCCCATTGCCCAAAAAGTTCATTGACCCAGTCTGGGATTCTTTCTACTTTCAAGTCCTTCACGAGATCTTTCAGTTTCTGGATGTTCGCATGGATGGATTCTGAGTGTGAAGAGAGGTTGAAGCAGCACATCCCTTCGAAGTCTTCACAGCCGTGTCCATGGGCAAGCAGCAAGAAGTCGATTGCTGCTTGATTTTGGAGCGAAGCCTGTCTTGTGGTTTCTTCTTCCTTTAAGAGATCACTCAAGGCTGCAGATGTAGCGTTAGCTTGTTTACTGAGCCAGCACCCAAGGTGATTTATTTCACCGAGGGCTTTAGCTGCAGCTACCCAGGGTAAGAACAGGGAGACAGCAATCTTTTTTGGTTTGTTCCAATCGTATAATTTAGGATCACAATTTTCATTAAATTCAGTGTAGGACCTTTTTTGTCATTTTGATTCGCTTTCTTTTTTCCAATTATGTAACAGGGTGATCTTTGGAGTAAGGGTAGAAAGTTTTCCAAGGGTACAGGGACCTCCCTGGAGTCGGGAGGGGATCCCAGCCCATACTCTGTCACCACAGATGAGAAACATTGCCTTGGGTAATACTTTGGGATGGAGAGAGGACACAGAAATCACACGAGCTGTGTAATTGCACCAATCGTGAGAGTTGTAGGCTTTGTTAACTGGTGATATCTCTTTTCGATATGTGTTTTTGGTCTGGTCCATTTCTGGCCAATTGTTTTTTGGACATCTAAAGTAAAATTTGACACAGTATGTGGCCTTGGAGGACCCCAACAGATCTAATTCTTGGGGTTCCTCTCGAGCATCTGGCAGAATTTTTGTTCACTCACCCCAAGTATCAGCCACATTGGGTCTCTTACCTGTGGTGCGGAGAAGCTCTGAGTTATGGACAGGCCAGTCATCTGCTACAAAGGGAATTCCTACTAGACATGTGGAAAGTGGATTATCAATGCTTCCCATGGACAAGCACATGTTGTCCTGTTTTAATGTTTTTGCTGAGGTTACCCAAACATTATGGCTAGGCTGTGGGCTAATCCAGCCGAAGGCACGCGGTACGGTGAAGAACATCCAGGCAGCAGTGAGGACAGCAGCAACGGAGATATTTTTCATCTTTGGGCATGAATAGGGCTTCTGATAGGGAATATAAGCAGAATTAGTTATCTTTATGATGAGAGGGTTTTCTACCTTGTTCTTTTGTCTGTTCCCCTCCTCCCCCGCTTTTTTCTTTTAATTTCTAAGCTACACTAAGGGAGGAGGAGTGGGTAGAAGATTAAGGGGTTTTAAAAGGTTAGGGAGAGGGAATAACAGGGTTGTTTTTTTTTGTTTTGTTTTGTTTTTTCTTTCTTTAAATACAAAAAAAAACCACTGTAACAACATATAGTTCAGAGAACACTTTTGTGTTAAGGCTATCTATGGCCTGATGCAGCAGACTGGCGTTTAGCTTTCAGTTTTGTCTGCTGTCTTGTAATGGGGTGGTCTGTTCTTGGGTTTGTGGGTATTTGGCGACGTCTTCATCTCCAGGCAGAGCTGGTTTGGTTTTGAGGTGGTCTTGTGTTTGCCTCAGGAGAGTTCTTGTCCCTGTTTGCAGGAGTAGTGTTCTCAGTGCCTAAGTATGGCTTTATGTTTTTTCCTGGGTACCACCTCGGACCGGATGGTAGTAGCACGCACGCATATCCTCTACCCCAGTAATCAACTGGTGAGGCCCAGAAATTTGGTGTGTTTCAGGGTCCTTCACAAGCACAGGTGGTTTCTCAGTGAGCTTTGCTTGGGTGGTATTTGCAAAGTGGCGAAGTATTGGTGGGTCAGGCTCTGATGCTGTACAGTTCAGGAAGTTGATGACGTAGAGACCCTTGCAAAGTCTTTCCACTGGAGATGTGATTCTCATGTCTCTGTTCTGTTGATTGAGGACTCTTTTGAGGGTTTGATGTGTCCTTTCCACGATGGATTGTCCTGTGGGGTTTACAGGTATGCCGGTCTTGTGTGCTATTCCCCATTCATTGAAGAACTCCTTTAACTTGCAGGAAGTGTAGGCTGGTCCATTATCTGTTTTAATCTCTTTTGGTACACCCAGGGTGGCAAAAGCGAGGAGAAAGTGTTTTATTGCGTGCATGGTATTTTCTCCGGCATGTGATGATGCAAATACTGCTCCTGAAAACGTGTCGACCGATACATGCACGTATTTTGACCTTCCAAAAGGTGCGAAGTGAGTTACATCTGTCTGCCACAGCTGGCAGCTATTCAGACCTCGGGAATTGACTCCCATCCCCATGGATGGTATCTGATAATTCTGACAGTTCGGACACGTAGCCACGATAGCCTTTGCCTGATCCTTTGAGAGCTTAAACATTCTCATAAGGGCAGGTATATTTTGATGAAAAAACGTGTGTGAAAACTTTGCCTGGGCAAAGATGTTAGGAACATTAGCAGTTTCTGCTGCCATTGCTAATGCATCCGCTTTTCTGTTGCCTTCTGCAACAAAACCTGGGAGGTCTGTGTGTGACCTCACATGCACTATATGGTAAGGTTGCTTTCTGTGGGAGATTAGGTATATTAATTTAGAGAGCAGTTGGTACAACTTTGGATTGGAAAACTCTTTGAGAAGAGCGTGTTCTGCTCTCATAGCTATACCAGCAACATAAGCTGAATCTATGACCGGATTAAAGGGTTCATCTTTGAATTTTTCAAAGGCTCTGACAACAGCTGCTAATTCTGCGTTCTGTGGAGATCCCTCCACTATTTGTATGTCAGAGTGCCAATCTTGTGTTTGGGGGTCTCTCCATGTAATCACCGACTTGTGGGAAGACCCTGAGCCATCTGTAAAGAGGGTTAGAGCCTTGAGAGGTTTTCTACTTTGGATTCATTTTGGAATCAAATGGAAGGTTACATCAGGGTTAAAAAGTTTGTGTTTTGGGATCTTAACTGAAGTTTGGCCCGTGTAGCTATCCAGGGCAAACTGGAGGCTTTCATTGGTCTGGATCAAATCCTCAAAGTCTGTAAGAGTTATTGGTAAGTATATGCATTCGAACTCACAACCTGAAAGAGATCGAAGGCAAGTCCTTGCCTTTTTTATTAAATGTGCTATGACCTCCTGGTAGGTGGTGTCTTTGTGGGCTGGCTACTTGTAAAGACCCATTCCAGTATCAACAAAGGGTCTCGAAGCTGGGAATCCCATTGGAAAATCAGTCCATTGAATCGAGGTGCTTTTCCCAGGATGATGAACTGGAAAGGCAGGCTGGGCTCGAAGCGATGGGCTTTGCGTGAAGACAGGGCTTCCTGGACTTTGGTGATGGCACCTCTGGCTTCTTCTGTGAGAGTGCAGGGAGAGTCCAGGTCCTTAGGTCCACAAAGAAGGTTGAACAAGGGAGCAAGGTCCTCTGTTGTAATTCCTAGCAGTGGACGTACCCAGTTGATGGATCCGCACAGGCTGTGTAAGTCCCTGAGGGTTTTTGGGTCATCATTTATGGTGATCTGCTGAGGTACGATGGTCCTTTCCCGGATCTGGACTCCAAGGTAAGTCCATGGTTTGGTGTACTGGATTTTGTCCTCACAAATCTCCATTCCTGCCTTTTCTATGGTTTCAATAGTCTTTTTAACTGTATTGTCCAAGTAAGCTTTATCTGAAGCACACACCAGGATGTCATCCATATAATGGTGGATAATAGCATCGGGGAATGATTTCCAAACGGGAGACAGGATGTGAGCCACGTACCACTGGCAAATAGTGGGCGAGTTTTTCAGGCCTTGAGGAAGATAACGCCAATGATATCTTTTGAGCCGGGCCTCCTTGTTAAGAGAGGGAACGGAAAAAGCAAACCATGGAGCATCCTCAGGGCACAGAGGGATGCTGAAGAAACAGTCCTTAATGTCTATGATAGCAAGTGTCCAGTTTCTAGGCAGCATCGATGGGGAGGGCAGGCCAGGATGGAGAGGGTCCATGTCCTCGATGACCTCGTTGATTCTGCGAAGGTCGTGGAGGAACCTCCACCTGTTTGTCCCAGGCTTTGGCAGAACGAAGACTGGAGAGTTCCAAGGGCTGTCGGACTCTACTATGTGGCCTTTTGCGAGCTGTTCTTCCACGAGGGTGTTTAGGGCGTGCAGCTTGGCTTTATTAAGGGGCCACTGTTCAATCCAGATTGGCTTGTGACTTTTCCAGGTGAGATGAGGTGTTTCTGGCAGCGCACTTAGCTCAGTGGCCCCGATTAGAAATCCTGAGTGGGAATACGTAGGGAAGCTCCCCACTGGGATAGAACGTCTCTGCCCCAAAGGGTGATGGGGGCCCTTACCACGAATGGACGGATGGTTGCCAGCTTGCCTTCAGGCCCTTCCACAAGGATGTTGTTCTTGCTTCTCATGGACACTGTAGCTCCGCCAATCCCTGAAATCATGCCTGCAACAGGTTGTAGATCCCAGTGTGCTGGCCATTCTGAGCGGGCGATGATGGTCACATCAGCACCGGTGTCCAGCATCCCTGGTAGGTGGGTCTTCTCGCCTTTGCAGGTGAGGCCGCACTCGATGGTAGGCTTGGATGGTCCTACGACTTGTGCCCACATAGCTGTAGGGTTGAGAGGAATCTGTTCCCTGTGATCCTTTGGGAGTAAAAAGGCTTGTGCTATTGGAGTTCCCTTTGAAAGAAAAAATGGTGAGTCCATGCAGTATACCTGGACGAGAATCTCTTGTCCTGGCTGCACTGTCAGCACTTCTGGAACAACGAAGATCTCCTTTGGGCTATTAAGAGAGTCACCTATAATTAAAATGTGCGAAGGACCACCTTTTGGCCCATATTTGCCTGTGGGAACACGGTGAACATTCTCATTATTAAAGTTGATGGACAAAGCAGTTACCAGTTGACGGCGGGTTCCCATCTGGGTTGCCCCGTGGGTTGGATCCTCTTCTTGTGGTCTGGAACGTCCTGGGTTGGTGCGGGGTTGGGTCTGGGTGGCCTTTGATTTGTTGTCAGCACCCGGGGCTCAACCGGGCGGCGCAAGGAGTTTAACGGACGCTGCTGGTAGCGCTGCTGATTCTGGGGTCTTTGGTAATTGTTACGGTGGTATCGGGGGGGTGATCTCTCTGGGCAATCCTTTATGTAATGTCCAAGATCCCCACAGTGATAGCATCTAGCTTGGTCTTTAGAAGCTATTACTGCATGTGCCCCAGAAACTCCTTCAGCAATACCTTTAGCAACTACTTGGGCCACTGTATTTTCAGTGGACATGTGACGTGTACAGCATTCCAGCATTTGCTCTGTGGTGGGGTCTGTATCCATGGGTAGAGACCTCAAAATGGCTTTGCATTTTTCATTTGAGTTACTCAAGGCAAGTTTACATAAGAGTTCCTTCTTTGCCTCTGTGCTCTCTATCTGTTTCTCCAGAGCATCTCTAAGTCTGTCCACAAATTTGATAAAACTTTCATCTGTCCCTTGTTTAATAGTAGAAAAATGCATTGTTGGCATTGACTCATCATGCACGAGAAGTAAAGAGGTTTTTGCTGCCAGAGCGATGTCCTGCAGTGCCTCTTTATTCAAGGTTTCCAATTGGTCTGCTGGTT
Organism: Molothrus ater; assembly: GCF_012460135.2. Lineage (NCBI taxonomy): Eukaryota > Metazoa > Chordata > Aves > Passeriformes > Icteridae > Molothrus > Molothrus ater. The sequence continues at coordinate 2,233,094 of NC_050510.2, read as the reverse complement.
TCTGTAAGTCACCTTCACCAGCTAGTTGGACTACCGTAAAATTCGTCTTATTAGCATCTGCAGAATATGAATCTGATAATGTTTTAAAATGGCTTTTCCAATGCCTGTCCCATAACAAATATTCTGCTGGGGACAGGAGGCAGTGTGAAATATTTTTTATATCATGGGGAAGTAAGACATGTGCTGAGAACATGGCTTCTAAGAAATTTCTAAAAATATGTGAGCTTCGCCCATGTTCTTTGGCTATATTTCTTAATTGCACTAGTTCCTTATTTGAGTTAGCCTTCCATGTTTTTATAGTGGACTCGCCACCATTCCGTCCTTGCTTATATTCTACCGGGAAAGCATTAATTTTCTGTGCCAGCTCCCAATCTCCAGCCTTGGTCGCTTCTATCTTAATAAGAGCCCATGGATCTGTGTGGATCGTATCAGAATCAGATTCACTGCAAGAGCTCTGGTCCTCTGAGGAGGACTGAGGGGGGGTTGCTATCTGTGACTTACACTTTTTTCATTTAGAAGCGTTTTTCAAAGGTTTCAATGGCTGAGCGGGGAGACATGGCATGACCTGGCTAGGGGGAGGTGCCACTGGAGCTGGGATTGCAGCACAGCATGCACAGGACAGGGTGGGGGGGGTAGCACCTTGGGGGGTGTCTGGGATTCCGTTCGGGTGGCACTGAGGGTGGGCAGGGGGTTGGGGGGACGCGTGGTGGGGGCAGGGGGGCTGGGTGGGGTGGGGGTGCGGGCATGGGGGGAGTGGGGGTGAGCAGGCAGTGGTACCGGTCCGGGGTGCCGCGGTTATGGGGTGGTGTGGTGGGACTACGCTTGAGTGAGGTCCCCCTGCTGTGGCAGGCAGGGAGCAGGGGGAGGGGGTGGGAATGGACACAGGCGTGGGAGCGGCGGGGGTGTGGCTCGGGGAGCCGTCGGGAGGGGACGGGCCGGTTGGAGCCGCGGCAAGGGGAGCGGGGGCGGCGGGCGCGGCGACGGGAGGGATGGTGGGGGACACCAGCGCGGGGGTGGGGGGGTACGCAGAGGAGGGGGGCAGAGCTGACGCAGGGGTGGAGGGGGCGGCAGAGGCAGGAAAAGGGACCCCCAGGACCGGAAGCAAGGAGGAAGCCGAGCCGGGGGTAGGGGGGATGTGTGGAGTTACAGATAAGACAGGATCCACGGAGTTAGGCAGCACAGGTCCCGCAGGGGTGGAGGATGTGGGAGGGGGAACCGTGGTGGGCAGCGTAACCTCTGCTTTAGGAGTAATGGAGGCGAGAGGGACTTTAGGACCTAAGGGATGATGTGAGGTATGCAAGTGACTTTCCTCTGAGGCCTTATTAATCTCGTTAGTATTTGAAGAGGAAGTGTCTGTTACCTGCAAGATTTTTTCTCTGTTAAATCTTTCAACGGTTTTAGTTATTAAATGGAATAAAGGCAAATAATTAGTTACAGAGAAATCCTGGTTTGTTTGGGAGACATATATTGTGTTCCCGATCATATCCCAAAACAAATTTTCAATGACTGCTTTCTTATCAGTATCAGGGTATTGCGAAATAATCCAAGTTACAAATTTTTTAAGGTTAGTTTTTGAGAGCTTGCCTTTAGAAAAGAAGAAGTTGTTAGCAGATAAGATTTCTAAAATAGTTAAATATATCTCTCTCTTGGTTTTACTTAGTTTTAATGTACTAAAAATTGTACCCATGTTAATGGTGAGCCCTTCCAGCAGAAAAAACGCGAAAAAAAAGGAAAAAAAACGAAAAAAAAGTTTTAGAGCCCCAAAGTTATGCACGCAATATTAGCTAATACTTAAAGTTCCTGGGGTCCAAGATCTGTGGAAGGGGTCTGCTGACGTCAGTTCTCCTCGGAACTTTCTCTCATTCAGATGTAAGTTTTGAGTGTCCAACTGACCCTCCTGGGAATAGGATTTTCTAAAATGAAAAGTCCCTTCACAGAAGGAGCGGTTTCCTGAACAGGAAATCACAGAAAACCCTGGGGGGGCTTCGTTGCTCAACCGACGGATATCGCCTCTGGGGGGGTCCGTAGTCATTGGGCGCCACTTTAATAACCTCTCTGATTTGGCCTTATCATAAAGCAGAGCAATAGGGCTCAGGAGCTCAGTCCCTGAGTAGGGACCGGGTGCCCGAAGCTAGCTCGCTCATGCCAACGCCGCGGGGCTGCCATCTAGCAAGCATGGTGATTTTCAGCTCTATAGTGATTAGCAAGCTCTCAGGATTTCAGCTTTGCTTGCTAGGTAGTGGTGCCCCGGGCTTGAGGCTGCAGCAGATGGAGAGAGAGGAGAAGGAGAAGGCGCAGGCTGTTCCACGGAGATGGCTTTATTTGGGGAGGTCTGTGAAGGGTCTCTGCTCTTCTTCTTTCTCCCCTAATGGGGTACAGTATGCTTCTTTTATAGGGTTGGAAAGGATCCAAGCTTGACCAATGGTAAGGGGTTAACATGACATTGCCTTATAGGGTTACAGATATAGGTTAAGGGTGGAGGACAGGGAAACAGGAATTTTCTTTTGCTGTTTCAGCATTCCTATTGTTCATTTTCTCCATGGTGCTTTTCCTAAATCTATGGGGTTTACTACAGTAGGTCACTGTGTAACTAATAAGCACCTGTAAAGGAATATTAATACCTAACTCAACAAAAAGGGTACCTCATTATTGTGTAAATGTGTGTGAGATGTATGTGTGCGTCTCTCCTTTCTCGTGTGACTGACAAGTGTAACTGCTGAGTGAATGAGATGTACTATTAGTAAGAGGTGAGTGGGGGGTTCGGATCTGCAGCTCCATGTTCTGGTGACTGGAACGGCCAGAGAAAGGCAACGCGCTTGTCATTTTACAATAAAGATTTTATGTTGTTTGTATCAATGTAATTTTCTCTTTGAGTTGTGGACCCAGGTGTGAGCCTTGGGTCTTGTGTGAGTGCAAAAACTGTCATAAGAGGTGGTATTGCACTACTACTCACAGGAGTGCCTAATGCTGGGAGTGTTGATGAGCAGAAGTAAGAACCAGATATTGGGCACTGAATTTTTTAATTTCTGTAGGACATGAGGCAGTAGACAGCCCAAGGATAGGAAAAGCCTGGAGGCAAGCAGAAGCTGAGTCACAACAGGCAGAAATAATTTGTGCGTGGAAGATGGTATATGGTTTCCAGAATTTGGACTGTATCTGAGGAGAATTGGGAAAATACCTGTGAAGAGTGCAGAGTTAGATTCAAATGGAAGCTAAGAAAAAGAGACAAAAGGGGTTGTGTGGGAGGTGTTGGGATAAACTGGTAAAAGTGGGACACAAAGTAAGCAAGGAGAAAGGGGAAAGGGAAGCAAGAAAGCATCAATGAATATACCTCCCAACAGCCCCCTGGGAATAAAATTGGCACAGTAGGAACATAACCCTGGCATGAAGAATAAAAATAAGATCAAAATGATACATTATTGTATGATAGAATGGACCAAAGAGGAGATTAGATCAGGTCATTTATTCTGGCCTATACATGGTTCCTTTGAGAAGGGGATGTTCCAAGCTTTGAATATTTATGTGAGTGACAAAGAAGCAGCCAGCAAAGAAGAGAAAGATTATGCTGCTTGCTGGGGCAGGGGAGCCTCTCTGGGGGAAGTGAATGTGTTTAAATTAGAAGAAAAAAACTGGGACCCCTTAGATTATCTGCTCCCTCCATATCTGCCAGCACCTCCACACCCTGATGGACCTAGCCAGAACACCAGGGGAAGAACGGTCCAACTAGAGGAATTGAAAAATGAGGACCAAGCAGTATCATTATATCCCCTCCAGGAAGTGCCATTGGGAGGGGCAAACGGGGGAATCGGGTTTGTGAGTGCTCCACTTCATTCCTCCAAAGTAAGAGCATTTAAAAAGGACTTAAAAGGTCCCCTAGAAGATCCAATTGGACTAAGTGAACAAGTGAATCAATTTTTGGGACCTAATGTTTATACTTGGACGAAATGCAGTCCATACTAAACCTTTTGTTTACACTCGAAGAAAGACAGATGATCCGAGCAGCAGGGATACAAATACAGGAAAAGGAACATGCAAACATGTGGTGTTACATTTTAGTTAAATGGTACGCTCTGTCTCACCCCTCGAAAATACACGGTTTATTCCAAGCGGGTGATCCTCCCCTGAAGTATCATGTATCTGTAACCCCATTGGCCCAAGTCTTATTCCACGCCCACCTTGAATCTCCCTGCTAAGCAGTGCGAAGGAGACCAGGCTTGCTCATGGAATACCGCTTCAGCACCGCCTTTGGCACCGCAGGGTGGCCCCGCCGAGCCGCAGATGCGGCCCTGCCACCACCGCGCAGAGGCCCCTCCAGACACCGCGCCGCCATCCCACCACCACCAGCCCACGCACCTCGGCCCCGGCCTGCCACGCACACACACCCCAGCACCCAGAGAAGCTGCGCGGAGTGCACCCGGCCCGCCACTCACAGCGCCGTCCCCGTGGCAGCGGGGCCGAGCCCACCGCCCCCTGCCAGGCAGCAGTGAGGGGGCCCCCCGCAGAGCAGGCGGGCCGTGCGGATCGCCGAGCCTGCGTAGCCGATGCCCTGGACCACAGCAGTGGCGAAGAAGGAACCAAAGCCCACCAGTTTCCGCGGGAGAGCCACCAGACGAGCAAGAAGCAATTTTCAGCTTTGCCCGAGCCCCGCACCCCCCAAAACTGCTTTCATCAGTTCTGTGACCTCCTTCTTCAGTTTTACTCTCTCCCCCCTCTCTGCTCCTTCTCCCTAACTCCATCCCTAACCCGCCTTCCCCTAAACAAACCCCCGAGAGTCCACTCCGTCCTGCTAAGCCCGGCACAGCAGCCACACGGTTAAGGCTCAACATGGCTACCGCCATGTGTGCTGTGCCCGCATGGCCTAGAGATCCAACATAGCCGCGACCACGTGTCAGCCAAGATTGCTCCAGCCACATGGCACAGCACCATCTTCTACTTCTCCTCCCCAAAATATTTTTCTTCCCGGCTTTTTCTCCCCCGTGCTCCGCCCCTTCTCTGTTTCTCATAAACCAGCCCCCCCTCCAACGCCTAGTTCCCACCTTCCGCCTTCCAAATCCCACAAGGTGGGAGCTGGAATTGGAGAAGAAGCTAAGAAACTAAAACCCAAAGCTAAAGTAATTTTGTAATACCAGTTTTAACAGCCGTGTATATTTAGTTGAATTGAAAATTCTACTTTATGATCTCCTTCCCCTGTTATTCCAAGAGCAGGATAATATCCTTCTCTGCAATCCATACCTCTTTTTTCGTTATTTTGGGTAGTTCACTGTAATATATGTTAAGAAATAATTCATGCTTAAAGAGTGAATGTATTTTATAAGATTGTAAAATCCAAACGAGTCTCTGACCACAAGCAGCCCAGAGGCAGATGTCTACTTCAGAATGTCGAAATTCCTGAAGGCAGCAGGAGAACAATACCCCCGTTTACCCATGAATAGATGTGGCCAGCGCGATGATGTCATCCTCTGGAGTAATCAGGAGACATCCAAGAGTGATCCTTGCTTGACTGATACTATTGATCAAGATAACAGAAATTGAAATTGCCAGAAAGATACATCTGAATACGTGACTTCCCCTGACACGATCAGCACCTGCCACTACTCAGGAAACAGCGATTGTCCAGCCCTGCACAGTGAAAGAAACTTTTTTGCATATGCAGGGCTACAAAAGAAATCGGGGCACCTCTGCCTCAGGCATAAAAAACTGTATAAAATAGCCTCGCTGGAAATGGCATTTGTGAACAGAGGGGGATCAGATGTGTTAGAGGTCAGATCTAGGTTCACCCAGCGTCGATCCCGGGCTCGATGCTGTCTCTTTGGCTGTGGGTTTTTGAGGACCGTATTTTGGTCGCAAAAAATAAAATCTTTCGCATTTTGATAATTTGGCTTTTCGATTGATCATTTATAACATTCACTGAGAGCAAACATCTTGAAGGGGCAGAGTACCCTGAAAAGGTTTTTCTTTTGCAGAGTCCCTGGCTCCCCGTAACCTCCCCAATTCCCAATCCCTATCCACTTGTTCTAGCTGAAAAGAGCTCGTCAGCTAGAACTTTTATCCTAAAACCCTCTAACCTTTTTATCATTCTTATCCAATACCTGTTTTCTCTCCATTTCCCTCCCGTCCCCATGAAGTAGTTTTTACAATTATGCTTTTCTAGTTTAAATGTGTGTTCATACCGCAGCTTGTCCTGTTTTCAGTTTTAGAAAGCAGGGGCCTGTCAGGTCACAAGGGTAGATCCAACAAAAAGCAGTTTCCGATTGTTTCTTTCATAGTGAGTGTTCAGATAGTATTAGACTGCTGAATCAAAATCGCTGTTGGGTTTATGCTGTCCTCAGTAGGTTCTGAGGGTGACTGATAACCTAAAATGGTGTCTGGGAAAGTATTTTGATGGTTTTTGTGGTGAATGCTCCCTGAGTATAGGTAGTAGCTGAAACCAAATTTCTTTTATTTTCTTTTTGTTTTTCTTTTAACAACCTAAAACCAGGGTTCTTCTGGGTTAAACTGGTTGGAAGGTGAAAGAAGCGGTAAAGCTCAGATCATAGAGTGAGAATCTGAGGCTGCAAACCTGCCTGGAGTCCGGGGGACTCCAGGTTATTCCCTGTCCCTGAGAGGGGGAGCAGGAGTCGGTGCCATAGCCTAAAACTGGGGACTGTGGTGGTCCAAAAAGCCAGTTGGAAAAAGATAGACACCATTGGGCCAGTCATGCTGAAAAGGCCAATCCCAAAATTCTCATATGAGCTTAGTGCCAAAGGCTGAAGCCCTTTAAGCACACACACATGCTTTAAATTAGTTTAAAATCTGCAATATGGACCCACATATATTCATATATCTCATACATGATGCAAATATTCTTTTCAAACAAAGGGTGTTTTCTGGTTGTTGTCAACTTCCCCCCCCTCATCTTGTAAATCAATGGTTTGGCTCCTCAAAATCTGGTTCTTCCCAATAAGGAGGCAATAATTCTCTTGGGATTTTGGTGTCTTGTTGATGTTATCTCTGTGCGAAGAATTTCTTGATTATCTTCCTTGAGCTAGTTACAAAAAGTATCTTACATTGCATGGTTTCTATTTTAATCTTATGTTATAGCCTAAAACTATATTTACCACAACTACATTAAAAGGATTAATACAGTACTACAAATTAATACAACATAACTTTCCAACATAACACATATAGTATTCCTTATAATATTTGCGAAGAGCCAATCATATAATATGCATTTTTCACAGAGAGGATAAGAGAAAATATGAGAAAATACTCTGGTATTGATCCTGAAACAGTACCAGGACAAGTTTTATTAAAAACAACCTTCGTCACTCATGCTTGGCCAGATATAAGAAAAAAGCTAGAAAGACTGGAAGATTGGCAAGACAGAGGGTTGAATGACCTGTTAAAAGAAGACCAAAAAGTATATGTATTTAGAGATGAGGAGAAAGCAAAGGCAGAAGCTAAAATTCTGGCAGCTGCTATTGCCAAAGGAAACCACCGTGCAAAGACCCACTCCTACAAGGAGGTGAGGCCCCAGTCAGGCCAAAACAAGGGGCAGCAGGAGGGGGTTAAGGGGAATAGAACTCCCTGGGAAAGAGGCTCTAAAGAAGAAAAAGGGGAATTTAACAACTGGGGCCCAATCTGTCACTATTGCAAGGAAATTGGACACTTAAGGCAAAGCTGCCCACAGAGACCAAAAGATCTGAACGTTTTTAGGGAGGTCTGAGAAACAGACAAATAGTGGTGTCGGGGGCTCTATCTCCTTGGCGGCAAAATATCAGCAGGAGCCCTTGATAACTTTAAAAGTAGATCCCCAGGAGGAGGAATCTGAAATTTTAGTAGATACAGGGGCGGAGAAGACGTGTTTGTAAAATTCCAACAGGATGTGAGAAAAGCCAGAATACAATTCAAGTAGTAGGGGCAAAAGGGGAAGGATCTAGAGCACCACTCATAAAACATGTAGTATTTGAAAGAACAAACAAAATAGGAATGGAGGATGTTTTATTTGTACCAGGAGCAGGATGTCATTTTCTGGGGAGTGATTTACAAGTACAGTTAGGCATCAGGGTGCTTCCAGAAGGGGATAAAATGGTAGTCAAACTCCTCCAGTTAAAAGAGGAAGATGAAAAGCAAATTGAAGAAGTAGTCTGGGCCAAGCCTGGAAATGGGGGTAAATTAAACATAATAATCAATAATAATCAAGTAATCAAAATAACTAATGCAGATTGCCTGATTTGACTATGGCAATACCCACTCTCATTAGAAGGGAGAAGAGGGTTACAAACAGTAATTCAAGAACTGATTAAAGATGGAACTTTAGAACCGAGCATGTCTCCCCACAATACCCTCATATTACCAGTGGGGAAATCAAATGGGACATACAGGTTTGCGCAAGATCTGAGAAAAGTAAATAAACAAACTATAGATCGATATCCAGTGGTACCTGATCCCTACACACTATTAAGTAAAATCCCCCATCGCATTGGTGGTTTAGTGTGATAGACCTCAAAGATGCCTTTTGGGCCTGTCCCCTAACAGAAGAAAACAGATATATTTACTTTTGAATGAGAAGATCCTGATACAGGGAGAAAGCAACAATTGAGATGGACCAAATTATCAGCGATGGAGAGATGGGGATGACTGAGCTGGATCAGAAGCCAATTTTTATTGAGAATACAAAGGGTTTATATAGGGTATACTTGTATGACACTTCAATATAGGATTCTCTTTTTGATAACAATTTCCCATTGGTTATACATTCTTCATGACATCAGTTACTTGGTAATCATTGCAAAGTTTCACAACATGTTTCTTGGTCACTTCTACACCAGGGAGCTGTTATCTGTGTGTCTCTCCCATGATTTCTGCTTGATCAGGCCTAAGATATCAGGCTGCTTTATCAGTTCCATTGTCCTTTCTGTCTTATCTCCCATACTAAATTACCCCAAGGATTGACCGAATCCCCTAACTTATTTGGACAAGCCTTAGAAGAGATACTGCAACGTTTTCCCATAGTACTGTTGCATTTTATCTTTTTCTTCCTGGGTCAGGGTCGGGATTGAAAGCACTTGAGATGGTATTTCGTGTTTGGACTCAGATGTTTATTAATTTTTATCTATATTACAGTCTTACAAGTCGTGAGTCCTACAACATTTCACTAACAATCTACAAAAGTGGCCCTGTATCTACCTCTAAAAGGTCTTTTAGGGAAAGACTATCCAGTTAAGAAATGACACCAGAATTATTTTTACTTTTAACCCAATAACTAATCACCGGTGTTCCGTAATGCGGACTTTTCTGTCCAATTACAAAATGCCACCCAAACCCATGAAGAAGAAGGACTAGCCACCACCCTAAAACCTCCATCTTAGCTTTATATATATTACCACATTCCAAAACCTTTAACTCCAAGCTCTCCACCATGTGAAATCACACACTTCTATTCAAACTGCATATCCACAATCCCAGTGCTACCATTCAACCTTGGAAACCCTCTCCACGGCCCCAGGTCAAATGCAGTGTTCTCCTGAGGGTCCATGCCCCTCCACACAGAAAGTCCAAAATCCTCAGCATCCAGGGCTCCAACATAGTACCAGAGGTAAAGCTTATTCAATATGTTGATGACTTACTTCCCTCAGGGGAGGATGAGGAAAAAGTCTGAGAATCCACCAAATCATTACTAAAGGTTTTGGGAAACCAGAGTCTTTGGGTATCGAAAGAAAAGCTTCAATTTGTAGAGAATGAAATAAAATACTCAGAGCATCTAATAAGCCAAGGGAGCCAGCAATTAAATCCTGTAAAGATTGCAGGAACAACCTCCCTGTCCCAGCCAAAATCTAAAAAGGAAATCAGACAACTTTTGGGTTTGTTGGAATATTGTAGAATATGGATAGAAGGGTACACCCAATCTGTTTAATTCCTGTATGAAAAATTAGTAAAAGAAGAGATTACATGGGAAAAAGAAGATGAGCAGAGATTTGAAAGTTTAAAACAAAAATTTAGTGCCCCTGCTCTAAGTCTTCCTGCTTTAGATAAACCTTTTTACCTATTTGTAGTTGTGGAAAATGGGGTAGCCCATAGAATCCTAGCCCAAGAATGGGAAGGATCCAAGAAACCAGTGACTTATCTGTCAAAATTGCTAAACCGTGTTAGTAGGGGGTGGCCAATCTGTATCCAGGCGGTAGCCTCCACTGCCTTATTAGTAGAAGAAAGCAGAAAACTAACTTTTGGGGGGAAATTTAAAGTGCACACCCCACATGCGGTTAAAAGTATTTTGAACGAGAAAGCTGAGAAGGGGCTCCTGTACAGGAGAAAATCAGGATCTACCAGTATTCAGTAAAACAGAGGAAAAGAACCTCCTTCAAATAGGAGCAAAAAAAGACAATGAAGGGAAGTGGGTGATGTGAGACAGTTACTAAATAAACCACTGGCCAGGAAAATATTAAAAAGCATGCATGGTAAACCTCACTGGGGTACCCAAGCACTGAGTGATCAGTTTCTGAGAAATTAGGGTTGTATAGGAATTTCTGAAAGAGCTAAGCAAATAATTGAAAAGTGTGCAATATGCCAAAAAGTAAACAAAAATGTCATGAGGGGAGCCCACTGAGGAGGGCAAGAATTAGCCTTATGACCCTTTCAGAGTATCCAAGTACATTTCACTGGTGGACACCATGCACTTTGGACACAGGTCACCCAAGATGGCGGTCGCCACATGGTGCAGGAGCTACCTGCTCAAGATGGCGGAGTGCAGATGGCAGTCAGTGGGGGAAGAGATGCTGCACCAAATACATGGAGGCAGGGGCCAAAATTGCCCTAGCATTGGCACCTGATACTTCCTTTAGTGAGCCCACCAGATCCAGGAAGCTCCAGTGCGGAACTGTGCACGCCAAAACCCAGAAGTGCGGAATGCCGTATCATAACAAAGCCAGGGCTCAAGAAGCCTAAAAGACTATAATATAATATAATATAATATAATATAATATAATATAATATAATATAATATAATATAATATAATATAATATAATATAATCTCAAGGCTGTTTGTCACAAGGACCATTGAGTGTGTTGTTGTGTCTGTCTCAGACCCAACCCCCTCCACATTACATGTGGTGACCCCGATGTGATTCGACACAGCCATTTTCTGCGCACAAAGCAGGGAAGACTGAATGACATGATAGCCACAAAAAGCCAGTAAAGGCTAGAAACCCAGACAGTGTGATAGCTGGTGGGACGGCAGAACAGCGGCAGAATACAGCTGTGAGCAGTGGAATATTTGCTGTGGACAGCCCATGTGACTACAGAGGGCGGTGGAATTTTGCTGCGAGCAGTGAAAAATTTGCTGCGGGCCTCCATTTAAGCTGTGGAGGACAGCAGATATTGCCGCAGGCAGCAGAATTGCTGCAGGATCCCCGCGGAGCAGTGGAGAGTGCTGCGGAAGACAGCAGAGTATGCCAGGTAGTTTCAAACCCTCCTTTTGTGGATTGGAAACGCCGCTGGGAACATGGGAGTGTGGGCTTCCCTCCAAGTATGGACTTTTTTATGTTATAAAACTGCGGAACCTTATAGATCAAGCTTTAAAAGCCTCTATGAACATTAAAAAATCAGGGATACTCCCTTCGGACTGACTGGAGTAGTTAGAAGCCAAGAAAAATGCAAAAGCAGCTACTAAAACGCCAGTGCCAGTCGCTCAAAATGGCGATGAGCACATGGAGCAGAAAACATTCACCCAAGATTGCGGACAAGTTGGCAGGTCCAGCACCTGAGACTGTGGACTGCTGCATGGCACTGCATCTGCAGTCAGGACTCAAGAAACCTGGGAGGCACCGAGGCAGCCATCGCGGCAATCCATGCCCGAGAAACTGAGAAATCCAGCTGGCACAGGCAGTGCAGAGAACTGTGGGACATCACATCATGGCAGCTGCCAGCAGCCTCAGACTCCAGCGGGGTAAGGCAGGACCACCCGTGGCCACCAACAGCTGCACTTCCTAGTGGCAGCAGCAAGCACCAAATACCTCTGCACGGTGGCTGCCGAGCTGACGCCCTCAATGTCAGCTTCCCCTGCATCACGCGCAGCCCATGCCGTAAGCCCCTGAGCCACCACCAGAGCCTGCAGCTGTGGAACACCGTGACTCATTGCATTTGCAGTTGAATCAGAGCTGCCACGCGGCACCCTCAGACCAGACAAAGAAAGATGTTTGTGGCACCACAACAGCCCCTCCAAGCCTTTCTTCGCCTCTAGCCAACAAGTGTAAGTCAGCTGGGAGTGAGGGAGGAAAACCAAAAAATAACACCTGGTGCCCCAATCCATTTGGCCCTAGAGGGGACTCAGACAGTATCACAAAATAATTTGTGCCACCCTGCACTATGCAGCCTAAGCTGGAGCCAAGTCATGGCAAGTGGCTGGGGCCGGTGGAGCCCTTCCTGGTGGTGTGCCCCCTCTTGGTCTGTCCTCTACTAAAGTGGGGCAGCAGTGACAGAAATAGCTGGGGGGAAGGGGGGCAGGGTCTGCGGATCAGCGGAGACACAGTGCTGCAGTGTCAAAACCCTTGTATTGAGGAGAGACACCTGCAATCACTTGGGGCATTGAGCCAGCCCCAGCCGTCCAAAAAGCCACCACCCTGGGGGGGGGGGGGGGGGCCTGGGGAGGCGCCGGGCTCCCACTCCTATGCCAAGACGCAAAATCAAAACATGGGAAAAACCCTACATGGAAATGGCAGAGAGAGGCAGGTGGGGGCATGGTACTGTGGGGGCAGTAACAATCAAGCTGTCCCAAAAAGATGGCACCGGCTGCATAGCACAGCTGTCTCACAGCAGCAAAGGGCAGGCCACCCTCTCAGTGAGTCCAGTGGGATGCCAGCAGCCCCGGTGCCGGCACCCCCAACAGTGACCCAAAAGCTCCAGAGCCCGATACAGTCTTCTGAACAAACCCCAACTGTGCTGAAAATCGCCACCATGAGGGGGGCAGGGGGGGGGCTCCTGGGCACCCTTCCTCTATGCCAAAACCAAAGATCAGAGCATGGGAAAAGCCCCTGCGAGGGGCCTACCAAGCAAGAAGCACTGGGAACAGGCATGCAGCATGCCAGAGCAGCCCACACCTCTCATCACCATGGAAATGCCAGGAATGCCCCCTCCTGAGACTGAGTGGGCCAGCTCCAAAGCTATGCCTCCATGGAGCATGGCCGCACCTCCAGAGGGCATGGTTCTGCTCTGGATCCAGCCTCTGATGGCCACGCCTGCTTGCTGTTGCCGCATGGGGGCAGGCCCCAATGAGACGTCACTACAGGTGCCCAGATGCCAAGCCTACATCACACCTGGAAATAGACCACAATCAGGAAATCCTAGCACAACAGTGCCGAGCCCCGGTCTCGGTCCTGGACCCTGTCACAGCCTCTCCACAAGCCTTTCTACATCTCCGACCATAAAAATGTGTACAAAAATGTGTAGTTTTAATTGAAATGGGTTTGAGTTGAATTGTTTATTGTTTGTAATGTTAAGTTGTAATTTTATAACTTCTAAACATTAAGCCTGTGACATGCTAACCTAAAAAGATTGTAATGTTGGTGGTTATGACTGACACCTTCTGGATGTGAGCGTCATGGCTCCAATGATACAGGAAGAGCTGGAAGCCATGGTGCAACAGAAGAGCTATGATGTAGTCGCCATCACAGAAACATGGTGGGACAACTCACATAGCTGGAGCACTGCATTAGATGGCTACAAGCTCTTCAGAAGAGATAGGAAAGGGAGAAGAGGTGGTGGTGTGGCCATTTGTATTAGGGAGGGTTTTGATGCTATGGGTGTTGAAACTAATGATGATGAAATTGAATGTCTATGGGTAAGAATTAAGGGGAAGGCCAACAAGGCTGATATCCTCCTGGGAGTCTGTTATTGTCTACCCAACCAGGAAGAAGAGGTGGTCAACTTATTATATAAGCTGTTAGAGAATGTTTCAAGATCATCAGCTCGTGTTCTTGTAGGTGACTTCAACCTGATGGACATCTGCTGGGAACTTAATACAGCAGAAAAAAGGCAGTCCAGGAAATTTTTAGAGTGTGTGGAGGACAATTTTTTGTCGCAGCTGTTGAGTAAGCCCACCAGGGGAGGGACTATGTTAGATCTGTTGTTTGTAAATAGAGATGGACTGGTGGGAGATGTGGTGGTTGGAGGTCGCTTGAGGCAGAGTATTCATGAGATTATAGAATTCTCGATCTTTGGTGAAGTCAGGAGGAACATTTATAAGACTTTTACACTGGACTTTCGGAGGGCAGACTTTGGCCTATTTAGGAGGCTTATTCAAAGTTTTTTGGGAAGCAGTCCTTAAAAGCAAAGGAGTTCAGGAAAAGTGGATGTGATTCAAAACAGAGATCTTGAGGGTACAGGAAGAGACTGTCCCTTCATGCTGAAAGACGAGGCAATGAGGCAAACGCCCAGCCTGGATGGGCAAGGAGGTTTTGGAGAAACTTAAGAATAAAAAGAGGATGTACCATCTTTGGAAGGAGGGTCAGGTCTCTCGAGAAATATTTAAGGGGACTACTAGAGCATGTAGAAGGAAAATTAGGGAAGCCAAAGCTCAGTTTGAACTTAGAATGGCAACTTCGGTAAAGGATAATAAAAAATGTTTTTACAAATATATGAACAATAAAAGGAAGGGTAAGATCAGTCTTTGCTCTTTATTAGATACACGACGGAACTTGGTACCTGCAGATGAGGAGAAGGTAGAGGTGCTTAATGCCTACTTTGCCTCAGTTTTTAGTGGGAAGATGACTTGCCTTCAGGTAAACTGCCCTCTTGGGTTGGTCGATGGTATCAGGGAGCAGAATGGTCCCCCTGTTATTCAGGAGGAGGCAGTCAGAGAACTGCTGAGCCACTTGAATGTTAATAAATCTATGGGACCAGATGGGATCCATCCCAGGGTGATGAGGGAGCTGGCAGATGAGCTTGTGAAACTGGTCTCCATCATTTACCAACAGTCCTGGTTCATTGGTGAGGTTCCAGATGACTGGAAGCTGGCCAGTGTGACACCCATTCACAAAAAGGGTAGAAAAGAGGATCCTTGTAATTATAGACCAGTCAGCCTGACTTCAGTACCAGGTAAGATAATGGAGCAATTTCTATTGAGTGCCATCATGCAGCACTTACAGGATGGCCAGGGTATCAGACCCAGCCAGCATGGGTTTAGGAGGGGTAGGTCATGTTTGACCAACCTGGTCTCCTTTTATGACCAAGTGACCTGCCTGGTGGATGCAGGAAAGGCTGTTGATGTTGTCTATTTGGACTTCAGCAAGGCCTTTGACACTGTCTCCCACAGCATACTCCTGGAAAAACTGTCAGCCCATGGCTTGGACAGGAGCACTCTTTGCTGGGTTAAGAACTGGCTGTATGGCAGGGCGCAGAGAGTGGTGGTGAACGGTGCTGCATCCAGCTGGCAACCAGTCACCAGTGGTGTCCCTCAGGGGTCTGTGCTGGAGCCAGTTTTGTTTAATAATTTTACTGACAACGTGGATGAGAGTATTGAGTCCTTCATTAGTAAGTTTGCAGATGACACCAAGTTGGGGGCATGTGTTGATCTGTTGGAAGGGAGAAGGGCTCTGCAGAGAGACCTAGAACAGTTGGATGGATGGGCAGAGCCCAATGGGATGGAGTTTAATAAGTCCAAGTGCCAAGTCCTGCATTTTGGCCACAATAACCTCCTGCAACGTTGTAGGCTGGGGACGGTGTGGCTGGACAGTGCCCAAGCGGAAAAGGACCTGAGGGTACTGGTTGACAGTCGGCTGAACATGAGCCAGCAGTGTGCCCTGGTGGCCAAGGAGGCCAATGGCATCCTGGCTAGTATCAGGAATAGTGTGGCCAGCAGGAGCAGGGAGGTAATTCTTCCCCTGTACTCGGCACTGGTGAGGCCACACCTTGAGTATTGCGTCCAGTTCTGGGCCCCTCAGTTTAGGAGGGACGTTGAGATGCTTGAGCGCATCCAGAGAGGAGCGAGCGACAAGGCTGGTGAGGGGCTTGGAACACAAGTCCCATGAAGAACGACTGAGGGAGCTGGGGTTGTTTAGCCTGGAGAAAAGGAGACTCAGAGGTGACCTTATCACTCTCTACAACTTCCTGAAAAGTGGTCGTAGTCAGGTGGGGGTTGGTCTCTTTCTCCAGGCAACAACTGTCAGAATGAGAGGACGCAGTCTCCAGCTGTGTCAGAGGAAATATGGATTGGATATTAGGAAGAAGTTTTTCACAGAAAGAGTAATAAAATATTGGAATGGCCTGCCTGGGGAGGTGGTGGAGTCAACTATCCCTGGATGTATTCAAAAAAAGACTGGATATGTCACTTGGTGCCAAGGTTCAGTTAAGGTGTTTAGGGCATGGGTTGGACTTGATGATCTTGAAGATCTCTTCCAACCTAGTCATTCTGTGATTCTGTGATTCTGTGAAGTACATCACTAGCTGTGAGAGACTAGACATGTTGAGTTGGGTGAAAAAGCCTTATTCAACTCATCTCATCAATTGTGTCATCATGCTGCCTTTGTTGTCTTATCTGCAAGGTGCCTGCAGAAGATAACAAAGAACACTTTTGCATTTTTTAATATAACCAAAAGGGTGAATTGTCACATTGCAGCTGATCTGAAGCTGGCCCCTAAATTCAACCAACCTAGAAGAAAACAAGTCCCCAGATAAGGTGAGTATAGGTTGGATTCAAACCCAAGCAAAGACCTCAGCCAACCCTGTTCAAGCTTAGATGCAGGTACACCACTGTCCAGAGATCTGGGCAGAGAGAGAACCCATCCAATCAGCTGTCTGGGCAAGGGAAATACAAACCCCCTATAAAAAAAAGGGTCTGAACAATAAAATAGGCTGTTTGTCTCATGATCAAGAGGACTCGAGTTGTGATTTCTGTTTCCCTCCTATGACTGCATATAACACTCTTCTACGTGATATAAAAATTTTGATTGGGCAGGGCCAGCCTGATTAGCAGATTCCCTGGTGTTAACTAACCAGGTGGGTTTTGCTAAATGTGTATCCCAATGTTTTAAGGTCCTACCACCCATTGCTCTCAGTGTAGACCTTAACAAGCCATTGAATCATTCAATTTTTCTGGAGGCTGGTACATGATAAGGAATGTGATATACCTACTCAATGCCATACTCTTTTGCCTAAGAGTCTATGAGGTTGTTTCAGAAATGAGTCCTATTGTCTGATTCAATTATTTCTGGGGTGCAAGGCTCCATAAGACTTTCTTTTCAAGGTCCAGGATAGTATTCTGAGCAGTGGCTTGGAGCATGGAATATGTTTCTAGCATTAAGTGGTTGCTTCAACCAATGTTGACGCTTGCCTTGGCAGATTTGTGGGAGTGATATAGTCAATCTTCCAAGCCTCCTGATGCCTTGTGAAGGCTGACCTAGAACAGAGACTAGATGGAGCTAAAGAGTACAGTAGGTATTTATTAAGAGGTCTCAAATAGATCCACCTTGGGCAGCACAACCCAAAATGGCCAAAAAAATGGACAACAGGTCATGAGGTCTCACATTTTTATAAGTTTTGGTTCATTAGCATATTGGAGCTAATTGTCCAATTACAGCTTTAGCCCATGAAGTCCCATCCTTCTTGTTTTCTCTCTTTGGTCCACCATTGTTTATGCTCTTAGGCCTGAGATCTGGATCGGCTGTCCTTGGGTCCCCAGCTAGAGAAGGAATTGCTTGGTCTAACTATTCTGTGGAGAGAGCTTACTATCCCCTAATACAAAGCCTAGACTTACACACTAAAGCAGAATAGAATCTGAAAAATATAAAAGCTAAAACCTGAGACATCACTCCCCATATTTATATTTCAGCCATCATCATCCATAACACAGAGGCTTTAACCCCTTGGCTTGCTTAATTGCAGCACATGTTTCACATCCATGGATAATCTGGGTTTTAGTGTGTATGGTTAAGCCCACCCCTCTACCACAAGCCTACCTATATGTTGCATCTCTTCCTTGATGGCCTGAGGTGGCATGGGCCCAACAAACTAGAAATAATTCACCCTTATGTTGCCAGTCTAAATCCTCCTGAGCTACTTCAGTTCTAGCATCCTGATCCACCTGTTCTGATGTTCTTCAGTGGCCCAATTATTGGGTACATGAACATCTGTGTGACTGTGTTGGTTTTCCATGGCCTGGTTTTTGGTAGTGGGGGGGAGAGGGGGGGCACAAAGGTGGCTTCTGTGACAAGCTGCTAGAATCTTCCACCATATCCAGCAGAGCCAATCCCTGCTGGCTCTGAAGATGGACATACCACTGGCCAAGTCTGGGCCAATTAGAGAGGTTGGTAATGCCTCTGTGATAACATATTTAGGAAGAAAATAAAAACAAAGTGGACACAGTTTTTTCTACCCAGAGAAGAGGAAGAGGTGAGAACATGTGAGGGAAAACAACATGGAGACACCAAGGTCAGTGGAGAAGGAGGGGGAGGTGATCCAGGCGTCAGAGCCAAGATTCCTCTGCAGGCCATGGTGAGGACCATGGTGAAGCAGGCTGTCCTTCTGCAGCCCATGGGGATCCACAGGGAATGCAGAGATCCACACACAGCCAGTGGGGGAGGAGCTCATGCCAGAGTGGGTGGATGCCTGGAGGAGGCTGTGATCCAGTGGGAGACCTGGTGGAAAGAGGGATCCCCTGCTTCCAGGCTGGACCAGCCTGTCCTTGGAGGACTGCACCCCATGGAAGAGTGACCCATGCCACAGCAGTTTTGGGAGGACTGTGTGCCCGTGAGAGGGACTCGGCAGCAGTTTTGGGAAGACTCTGCTTATGAGATTTGGAGCCATGCATAAAGAAACAACATGAAAACACTGAAGTCAGTGAAGAAGTCAAGTCTCAGATGGGAGGGATGAGAAGATGCCTTTAGTTTTAGGCTGAAATCTTGTAAAACTATGGATAAGGATGTAATTGATACATCAGACGCTTTTTTTTTTGTTGTTGTTCCTATAATGCATGAAGGTATGGGGAGATGAAAGTGTTCAAATTGTAGATATCGAGCAAAGGTCTCTATGCTAAAGTAAGCAGATGTTGAATTAGCTGATCCTATGAGAAGTTTGAACAGACAAAGAGAAGAGTGATGAAGACACTGTGCCCTCAGGGAGAGAAGATGACCTCTGTTCCCAGAGATGAAGATGATTTTAGAGATAGATAAAGAGAACCTTTGCTTTTGAACAGCTCATCTTTAAAACAGTACCCCATAAGTTGACATGGCCCATGAACACAGTTGTGGGAAAAGTTGTGGAAATAGGAGGGATTTCACGATTGCAGATTTCCCCTGGTGGCTGCTATTCATGAAAATTTAAAGCCACAAGAGAACTGTTTTCTTGTGGAGAAGTCTCCATAACATTAACAAGAGGGACTTCTCTCCCTAAGTGAACTGAAGAAAGACTATTCTAGAGGTGGCAAATTGAAAATTTTAGGTTTTGCTTCTTTACATTGTCAGTGGGAAAGAAAAGGTTGTAGGGGGAGAAGTGTCCTGAAGGTTGTGTTCTGATTTTTATTATTTTTTCTTTTAGTTACTGTTAATAAACTTTTGTTAATACCCTTTTAAAGTTTTGAGCCTGCTTTGCCTTCCTCCTAATCCTATCTCACAGCAGGAAATTAGTAAGTACATTCTAGGGAGTGCACTGGTGTTTGGCCAGCACTGAACCCACCACAGAGTGTTTTCTCCTGGTCCTTATCTCACCTCACGAACCTTTAGTTAAATTTTTTCTCTCCTCTACCCATCTATGGCAGGGGAGGATGAATGAGCAGCTTTCATGGGTGCCTGGCATTTGGCCAGTGTCAAACCATGACAGTGAAGTACCTGCACAACCAGGTTCTCCACCTGGGAAGTAATATCTTGCCACAATTCAACATCCCAGATGGGTTTACTCCTGTGAGAAACGATTGTTTACTTTTTAAAATTTTAAAGGCTTATTAAACCTTAACAAAAAATACAACAAAAGGACTAAATAAGGAAAAATTACAGCGCTGGGAGCCCCCACGACTATCAGCCACGTGTTGGTCTTTAAAGTGGATGCTCTGCCTTTTATACCTCTAGCCTCTCCTAAAGTCTTGTCAGTTGACTCCTTCCTTGCCGTCTAGTGGTGGAGATCACTTTTTTACATCTTGATTAGAGGTCAGGTATTGCTACAGTAACAAGCCAACCCTCCCCAAATGCCCCGACTACCAAGGCCATCCCGTGATAACAATGCAAGGGGGGGATGACACATTACAGTAACATAACTATACATCTACAAAACTTCTTTTAACATACATATAATGTTCACCCCTTAACTGTGAGAGCAAACCACCTCATTACTCATCTATAACATCCCTATACTGCCAGTTATTCTGCTTCCATTGCTGCAACCACCCTCACAGGGCATTTGCCACCATCCATGAATCAGTACAAAGTATTGCCCATTTCTGTCATTCAGCAAGGTCTAAAGACAGCTGGATGGCTTTCACTTCTGCAAACTGATTCGCGTTCTCCTTCAGCAGTTTCTGCAACTTGTTGTAGAGGTGAAACAAAGGGCTGAAACAAGGGGTTTAAGACTCCACAGCTATAGTCTGTGGGGTGAACATTTCTAATAACAGCTCTGGCCAGCAGTTGGGGACATATGGGTATTTATTCGCCAAGAATGTCCAAAGAAACAAAGACTCACAGTGTTGGAGGTTTGGATTTTTCCTTTTTTTTTTTCTTTCTCTCAGGGATATTTGTCCCATTTGTTGCCTAAGAGATGATTATGACCAGTACTTAGTGTTATAAATAAAAAATCTGCCAAATTTTTTGGGAAGAAAAAGAGTTGCAAAACCAGTTGGACTAGTTGTTGCCAAGGTGGAGTTCTACCTGTTTGTTATTGTAATCACTGGTCATTGTAGCTAATTGCTCCTTTTGTATCAGTAAGGCCCTGCCTGGGGCTAAGTTAATGGCTCTTCTCCCCAGACGGTGGGTGGAGGGGACATGGGGGGGCATCAGAGAAGATGCAAAACAGCTTCGAGACCAGCATGCCATGGGAAGGAACATCATCAAACTTACCAAAAAGACCCCAAAAACAATGAGCCAATACAGAATTAAGAGATTAGAGTGATGTCTGGACGTGAGGAACAGAGTACTGAGCCTGCAGAGATGCTGAGAACCTTTGTTGCCCCTCACCCTGAGCACAGACCTCATCTGGAACCAAGACCCCGAGCCAGAAGCCACTCGAAAATTGCGAAAGATGGGGTTACGCCCACTGCTCTTGTGAGGATGGGTCCCCCAGCTCTGCCCCTAGTGGACAAAGCTGCACATTCCTCCTCCTCTGAGTCACCCTGGGAGAGACGATGGACACTGCAGATCCGTTCAGCTTCCCAACCTTGAGCTGATCACTTTTAATAAAGGCATTAAAAGGAGAAAAAGTCTCCTGCCCTGTTTATTTCACTTAGGAGGCAAAAGAAGTGGCTAAGGAGGAGGAGAAGGGTACAGCTGGCTACTCTCTTTGTTGGGGGGTTTTTCTCTTGGGAAGTGCAGAGATACTTCGAGATATTTGGCTGGGGGTGAGGAGCTGGGCTCTGCTCCTCACTCACTCTCTCGCTCTTGGATTGGAGGGGAACAGTCAAGTTCCTGCTTCCGTGGGGAGAATTCGCTGCCACCGTGGAGTCCAGCCCTTCACTGTTTCTTCCTTACTGTGGGTGACCCTTTGCTTGTAAGAGTGGCTGTTGAACTGGGACCTTAAAACCCAATCACACCGGAAAGGACCCTCACCATCTACTTGGGTGCCTCAGGGGAAAACCTGGAACCCCAAACCCCTCCCTCTTCCTGGAAGGCGTGTCTCCCAGCTGTGTATGGCAGCTGCTTGCAGAAGCCCAGCTGCCGTTGCCGAGCCCCACTGTCTTCTGCTGCTGTTTCAGAGCTTCTTGCTACATTTTAACCCGACTCCCAGGCACCCTGCGGCTTCTGGCACAGCCGCAGAGTTTCTGCTAAATTTTGTTTGCCACCCCCATGAAATGAAAGTTTTGGGGATTCACTTAAGTCAGCAATATGAATTAAGCATTTAAATTTTAGCTTGTAGAATTGTGTGTTGAATTTTATCCTTTTACTTAAGAAACTTCTGCCATGGTACAAAGGGCATAGGAAAATGCAAAATTCTGAAGCTTCTTGTGATAAAGAACAATACCAGGCAAAGACCAAGGAATGCAAGAAACCTAGATAAAGGGGCTTCTCTGTCTCCAAGCTGATCAAAATCGACAGACGTACTCAGATAAGCACCAAGGGACCAAAGCGCACGCGCAAAGAAGAAAAGTTCAAAAGTTCAAATATGAGGAAGACCACGGCCTTCAGCCTCAGAGACCACCCAAAGACTCCTGTGAGACCACCACTGTAAACAACCTATGCTCAGAAGGGTGTGGATCTAATTACCATGCGAGGCGAGGACGGGGGCCAGGGGTTGAATATGCATGGAAAGGTTGTGCAATGTAATGTATATGGAACACCTTCATGAATAAAGATGTGGGTCAGACCAGGGCTTGGGGCACAAGTTTTCACAAGAGCTATCTCGCTTGTGCCGAGCGCTGACAATACATACCCACTTCATAACTACATCAGGTTGTGGAGTCTATTTATTCTGCATATCGCTTCACCCAGGTGTGTCCACCTCTGCTATTCCAGCTGGCTGCTTCCAAGGTTCCTGCTACAGCCCATTTCACCATCTGGAGGAGCACCAGGACCAGATGCCCCTGTGGGTTTGTAAAGGAAGCCCCTTTTCTATCTCTTCCACTGGCTGCCATGCCATTACCAGCGTGCAAAGAGGCGGTGTCAGCCTCTGGTTCATCATGTGCCAGTACTATTGTCTTGTTACTTCTTACTGTCACCCACCAAACTCCACTGGTGTCACTGCTACTGTTTCTGAGCCATTGGTGTGTTGGGGGGGAGAAAAAGTCTCCCCAAACACCAAAAATGGCACCCCTTTGCCCACTGTCTCTGGCCCCCATGCTGCCAAATGGTGTTGCAAAATGCACGCTGAAACAGTTTCTCTAGTTGCTACTGTTGAGAGCCCAGAAATCAACCTGAAACAAGCCCCTCTGGAGGCCAGAGAGAAAGAAAAAATGAAAACAAAACCATGAAGGGGAGCCTGTACTGCCTCAGCTCTACTGGAGAGAGACAGGGAAAGGCAAAAGTCAAGAGAGAAACAACAAAAGAAACCCCATGAAGCAGAGTGTCTGCCTTGAGCAAATGCCACAAGGCAAGAGTGGGTCTGCCTAAGAGACTGTTATAAATACATATTATATTGTTGGCTTTTTGCAATTATTAAGATGAATGCTACATGTAAAATGTTAAAATAACTTTGCTTTTATTTCTGCTTGTCCTGGTTTAGGGCAAATCTGGGAGAGAATCTCCAAAGGGGGCCCCTCCAGAAAGCAAAACCACACGGCCCCTCCCCCCAACTGGTTCGGAAAAATTCCTCGGAGAGAAGTGGAAAGAACCTGTTTATTTAACAGGCACAGCACCCCCCAGCACACAAAATGAACAATACCGGATGACACCACTCTTTCACTGCTCTGAAAAAGATGACAAATTCAGAAAGTCTCTCTTGGGGGTGGTCGCTCTGTTATCAGTCCCTCTGGCACTGGGGCAGCTGCTGCAGGCCACAAGGTGCAAACCCTCGGTGTTCCCAGGTCCCAGTCTAGAGCAGGTTCGAGTTGGTCGAAAAAAAGGAAAGGAGAAACAGTCCAGGAAGAAATTTGGACTGTTTAGCTAAACTATCTAATGAGCAGAAGCAAGAGCAAGCAGAAGCAAAGCAGAAGCAAGAGCGAGAGCAAAGCGAAAAGCAAAAGCAAAAAAGCAAAAGCAGCACTATGTACTGCCCCATCTCT
This sequence comes from Molothrus ater, assembly GCF_012460135.2. Lineage (NCBI taxonomy): Eukaryota > Metazoa > Chordata > Aves > Passeriformes > Icteridae > Molothrus > Molothrus ater. The sequence continues at coordinate 2,209,266 of NC_050510.2, read as the reverse complement.
GTGTCCTGCCAGCCATGGGAGAGCAGGCTGATAAGAAACCAAAACAAAACTTTCACTCTTCAGAGCCAGTCTTGAAGGCACAGAACATAATATCCAGCATAAACAGAACACACAAATGGGGATACAAGCATCATAACGTCACCCTAGGACATTTACAAAAACTTAGCCATAGTAGTAGCGGTAGCTGATATAGTTATGAGTGAACTGTCTGTTTGGCCAGGATAACATCCAGTGAACACGTAATGAGGACCCTGCTATTGATATGCCAACTCTCAGCATCTGCCATCTGAAGAAAGTATGGACCAAGGCCCAAACTGGAAGCAATTAAGAGAATGGACCAAAAGCACAGCCAAGAAACATGCATGCTCTAAAAAGGTAGACCCAAAGAGGTGTCGGGTCCGGCTGTCTGTCTCTGCCCCGACACGGGTAGGGTGGTTCTTGGGTGGCACGCGTTTCAAAGGACGAGTCTGGACTCTTCAGCTTTTCGATCTTCAGATTGCTTATTGTTTCTTATCTACAAAATTTTCTGTCTGCCCAACAGAGGTCTGACCTGCAAGGCAGCCACGGGCACTCTGACCACCCACGAGGCGGTCTTGTCTTTTTATACTAAAATCTACGTACATGATATTTACTTTTATTTTCCAATACTTTTCACCCATGTTAGCAAGTACACTTTCACCATAAACCAATCCCCAAGTGCCAACATCACCACAGGAGATGGAAGACAAAAGAAGAAAGAAGAAGGACGAGACACGCCCTGATCCCTCCATCTTGTCTCCATAACCCCCCTGTACCAAAAACCTTAAAGTTTATATTTCACCCTCTAATTGCGTCCCTTTTACACCCTTCACTCTAAAGTGATTCTCATGTCCTCAAACTGCTGTCACTTCTGTGGATGGATCAAAATCAAGCCACCAAACACTCTTGGCAACATTCCAGGATTTCCAAGACCCCCAAGGGTTCTCCTGGCATCTCTGGACATCGGGAACGATGTGCTGAGTTCCCACAAAGAGGGGCCATGCAAAATAGTTCATAGAATATGTAAACTAGTTTATAGGAAAATATGAATATGCATAAGGGTCTATAAATATGCAACGGGCTGTTGTAATGGAAAAGGCATTTAAGGGGTATCTCTGAAGATAACAGTGTGCTCTTAGCTGAATGCCAAGCACCCGGCCGTTTTTAACCCTTTGCTTTATTTCTGTCTTCTACTGTCTTTTTTTAAAACATTTTAAATTTTACCAGGAAAGTGAACCTCATTTTTAACAATTGGGGATTTGTCCGGGATCAACACCTCACGTCTGAAATCCCAGGGGACACAGAGTGGGGGGCACATCCCGCCCGAATTCTGCGGCCTTGCTCCAGTTCTTCTGGCATGGATTGGAGGTTGCAGGTAAAACACTCCATAGAGAAGAAGGAGACTAATAAAGCAAAGGTAGAGGGAAAAGGCTCCCTAAGAAACCACAATGGTTAGCCCCCCAATTCTTGTGCACGAAGACCCGAAAAAGAAAAAAATGGTTACAAGTATTTTTCAGGGGGGCGGGTATGGGGGGTTGCAAGATGTGTGTTTGAGACGTGGGCTGGCTACCCCCAGACCTGTGAAGTGAGAGTGGTGTCTCCCAAGCTTTGTTTCCGTTCTTTCATGAGAAAAACAGACAGTAATGAGACGATGCGAAAGATAAAAGGAGTGAGAGAGACCCCCCCACAGGGTAACTTGGATGGGGTCCTGTGACAGTGTTCACAGGGGTTTTCGGATTGGGGAAGAGACGAGGATCTGACTCCATGTTTCAGAAGGCTTGATTTAGTATATTATGATATATATTACATGAAAATTATACTAAAAGAATAGAAGAAAAGGTTTCATCAGAAGGCTAGCTAAGAATAGAATAAGAAAGAATGATAACAAAAGCTTCTGTCTCGGACAGAGAGTCCAAGCCAGCTGACTGTGATTGGCCATTAATTAGAAACAACTCTATGAGACCAATCACAGATCCACCTGTTGCATTCCACAGCAGCAGAGAACCATTGTTTACATTTTGTTCCTGAGGCCTCTCAGCTTCTCAGGAGGAAAAATCCTAAGGAAAGGATTTTTCATAAAACTTGTCTGCGACAGGGTCCCAGGGAGGGGTTTGGACCCCTTGGAGGAAGGGAGCCAAGGGATTTCCTGGCACAATCCACTAAGAAGAGCAGGATAAAAGGGGGGGGGGGGGGCAGGCACAAGACGGGAAGTGTAGAACTCAATAGCACATGGGCTTAAAAGCTGCCAGGTTGAGAGCAGAAAACACTAGAGGCTCGGAAGTGTGGGATCCAAGAGCACCTGGAAGTGGCCAACAACATTTGAGATTCTACAATAGCCATGGGTGGATATTAACAAGTGACTTGAGAGTAAAGGTACCTTATTTTGTGTTGTCCTGTTGTGAATGGGGGTGAGTGAGACACATAATAAAAAAATAAAAGTGAATGAGTGTAAATGGATGAAAGTATATGTAATGCAGATTGTTGATTTTAAGTTCATTTTCTGGAGGGAGGTGTATTGTATTGTATAGTTGAGAGAAAGGGGTTTCTGTGTTGTGGGGAGTAGGTGGTATTCAAGTGGCTGGGGAAGTGGGAAACACGGGCCAGGGATGAAGAGATAAAATCCTGAGAAATGGGACAAAAACCAGTAAGTTGGGCTCAGGGAAAGAAGGGAGTAAAAGGGTGCCAGTAGATATACCCCAAGATAGTCCCCTGGCTATGATGTTAGCTAACTGCGATATTGATCCTTGTACAAGAGAAAAGGATAAAGTAAAAATGATTCAGTATTGTATGACAGAATGGACAAAAAAGGAAATAAGACCCAACCACGTCTATTAGCCTAGATATAGCTCTTTTGAAGTTTGGATTTGTCAGGCCTTAAACATATTTGTAAATTCCAAAGAACTGTTTAATCCGGAAGAAGAATATGCTGTGTGCTGGACAGGAGACATGGAACTGCTGGGGATAAAAGTTTTTAAAAGATCAGAAACCCTAGAGACAGAGCAAGAATAGAAAAAGAAAGAAAAGGGCTGGGACCCCCTGGAAATGTTGCCTCCCCCGCTCCTGCTTGTTCCCCTGCCAGCTCTGGCTTTTCCTCCCCCCCCCCAGCCCCGTCCACACCAGGGTTCCCGCCTGCACCAGCCCCTGGCTCTGCTTGCTGCGGCTTTGCCCACCCCAGCCCCCACTGTCCTAGCCACTCAGGCTGCTCAGGTTCCTCCAGCCCCCCAGCCGCTCTGCCTGCAGCGGCCCTGGCCATGCTGCTTCTTCCAGCAGCCCAGGCCACCCCAGTTTTTCCAGCCTCCCTGGCCACGCTAGCATTCCCACCTGCACCAGCCCCAGCTGCTTCGGCCATCCCACACCAGGCCTCTTCTCTTGCAGACCCTCTGATCGTCCCAACCCTGGCCGCTCTGTCCACGCCGACACCAGCCACGCTGGGTGCTGGACATCATGCAAACTGTCCGTGCCCTGGTTTGGTTTCTGCCGGAAGGCTCCACCCCTTTGGCGATTCCGGCAATGGTCTCTACCAACTCCTGCCCCCACCCCCCTTTCTCTGGCAGCCCCATCAACCCCTTCCCTGGTTGCCGTTCCCTTGGTAACGATGGCTCCTCCTGTTCAAGGGTACTTTCTCCTTAAAAGAAGAACACCATACCAAAATACAAGAAGCTCAGTTAAAAAGCAGATTAATAATCCTTCCCCTGACACTTCCCCAAAACAAGGGGAAAAGGTTATAAAGAATGAAGAACAAAAATGTTGAGATCAAGAAGTTAGTTTATTCCCATTACGAGAAGTATCAATGGGCAGAGTCCAAAGGGGGACAGGGTTTGTAAATACCCCCCCTGACTACTTCAGAAGTCAGAAATTTTAAAAGAGAGATTAAAAGATTATTGGAAGATCCCATAGGTACAGCTGAACAATTAGATCAATTCTTAGGTCCCAATATTTTTACTTGGGAGGAAATGCAGTCAATAATGAAAGTAATATTTTCCCAAGAGGAGAAGCAGATGATGATTAGAGCTGCTGGAAGGATAATTTGGGAAAAGGAGAATCAACAAAGTCCACCAAGGGACCAGAAAATGCCAATAGCACCTCCTAACTGGAACCAGAATGAAGAGGTGAGGCAAGGACATATGAATGATTATCATAATCTGATAATCAAAGGAATAAAAGATGCAGCACCCCGAGGGCAAAATGTTAGAAAAACCTTTGAGGGACAACAGGGAAAAGAAGAGACCCCAACTGAGTGGTTAGAGAGGCTCCGAAAGGATATGAAACAATACTCCGGAATCAACCCTGAGACCATAGCAGGTCTGACACCTCAGGTTTTAGCTTTTATGTTTATCAGATTTTATTCTGCTTTACTGTGTAAGTCTAGGCTTCATATTAGGGGATAGTAAGCTCTCTCCACAGAATAGTTAGACCAAGCAATTCCTTCTCTAGCTGGGGACCCAAGGACAGCCGATCCAGATCTCAGGCCCAAGAGCATAAACAATGGTGGACCAAAGAGAGAAAACAAGAAGGATGGGACTTCATGGGCTAAAGCTGTAATTGGATAATTAGCTCCAATATGCTAATGAACCAAAACTTATAAAAATGTGAGACCTCATGACCTGTTGTCCATTTTTTTGGCCATTTTGGGTTGTGCTGCCCAAGGTGGATCTATTTGAGACCTCTTAATAAATACCTACTGTACTCTTTAGCTCCATCTAGTCTCTGTTCTAGGTCAGCCTTCACAAGGCATCAGAGCAAGCCCTATTGTGAGTGAATTTTATCACTCTGGCCTGGCCAGATATTAGAAAAAAGCTGGAAAAGATGGAGGAGTGGCATGATAAACCCTTAAATGACCTGTTAAAAGAAGCGCAAAGGGTTTATGTACAGAGAGATTAAAAAAAGCCAAAGTGCATGCAAAGATTATGATAGCCACTATGAGACAGAGTAACTTCCAGAGGAATCTAAAGCCCTCAGGTACCACTCCTAAGCATTCAGGTTTTAGAGAAAGGGAAAAGGGAAGAAATAGAGTCCCAACACGATCAAAATCCCAGTAGCAATCTAAAAATGCCTGTTTCTAGTGTGGGGAAGAAGGACACTATAAGAGGGAGTGCTCTCACCTAAAAAAGGACCTGAAAATATTCCAATAGATACACCCAGAAGAGGAATAGGGAGGTCATAAGATGTCACTATTGTATTAGGGACAGCTGAAAAAGCGACACAGACTCCAAGGTCTTCTCAGAAGGCAATAGCAAAGTTTATTAGACATCACATTCTTTTATAGACTGTTCCGAGAAAACTGGGCCTGATTGGTCCTCAATCAACACCCCTCACATCATTGGCTAATTAGGAACGACACCCTTCTTGTAAACATCTTACAAGTAAACAACAAGTTCAAAACACCAGCGGCAAAGATTATTTTAATTCTTTCTCTGAGCTTTCTCAAAGCTCCCCCAGAGCAATGCCTGGAAAAGTTTTTCTGACTTTCTCTCTGACAAGACTTTCAGCATCCACAATTCCCTCTTTTTGTTTTAAAGCAGAAGATGGGATTTGTAATCTCCTGCAGGGCCCTTCGCAGGAAGGAGAACAAACACAGCTCAAGAGGTCCCTTTAGTAATTTTCTGGTTACTAAACAGAACCTCAATCAAACACTGACTTAGAATGCTCAGGGAGATACTCTAGCACATGCCATCAAATTCTTCATAATCACATCCATGCACCAACATCATGTCTTGTTGTTCATTCTTGCAAGAAGTCAGTTACTAATTCTAATACAGTAAACAAAACATCGTTAGTCTCCTCAAAGAACTGGCAGTCTAACTTGTCAACACTCACTACTCCAGAACCAAAGGAAAAGATAGAATGCTCATTCTCTACTTATAGAAGGACCATCCAATTGATGATTGGCATCCTGATCATCATTCAAAGGTTGCCTGTTGGACGCATTCTGCTTTTGGTGTCGCAAGTCAGGGCAAACACACCTTGCAGGTATCCACCATACCCCAGTATCTGTGGAAAAGCATGCATACCCATGACCCCAAGTGATAAGCTCACATGGGCCCTCCCACTTATTAGCGGTTAGATCCTGTACCCAGACTTTCGCTCGAGGCAGGTGCATCTTGCCTAAAGACTGCAACAAAAGTGATTTAAAATGACAGAATTGTTTGAATTTCATGGCACTGTAAGGTGATTAATTGTATATAGAGCCTTTTCCAATTGACTGTGCTGGGTTTCTCCAGGCATTCCCCCTTTTTGTTTTTCCAGAACACGCTTTAAAGTGCCATGAGCGCGTTCAACAATAGTTTGACCAGTTGGAGAATGCAGAATACCAAATTCATGCAACACTCCCCATAAACGTAAAAACTGCCATGTCTTCTGTGAGACGTAGGTGGGACCATTATCAGTTTTCACACAAGAAGGTATATCTAAGATTGCAAAAGCCATCCTTCAATGGGCAATAACATCGCGACCCTTTTCTCCAGTGTGAGCAGAGGCCCACATAGCAGAGGAGAAGGTGCCAATGGACACGTGCACATACTTAAGTTGGCCAAATTTGACAATATGAGTGACATCCGTTTGCCAAAGTTGCAAGGCCTTTAGGCCTCTGGAGTTTACCCCCGCTGGTTAAGGTGCAGCAAGTACATGACAGTCAGCGCAAGAACTGACAATGTCACAAGCCTTAGCTGACGTTAACTGAAACTGTTTCTGCAGAGTATGTGCACTTTGATGGAAAAAATCATGCAATGCTTTGGCTCGTGCAATTTTGTCAGGCTGAGGTGCTACCCATGCAGGGTTAGCTAACCTGTCAGCTCTGGCATTACCTTCTGTTATGAAACCTAGCAAATTGGTGTGACTCCTAATGTGCAGGATGTAATACGGATGAACCCAGGCCTGAATTGCACACCACAAAGTTTTCAATAACTGAAACAAAGCTTCATTACTGACTTCTTTCAGAAGTGAACAATCCAAACATTTGGTTACGTCTGCTACATAAGCAGAATCAGTGACCAGATTCATAGGTACCTGAGAAAATTGCTGGAATGCCATGACAACAGCCTTCAATTCAATCAACTGTGCCGAGCCTGACTCATGGCCTTCTAGCACCTGCCACTCAGATTCATCCTTCCAAGTAACAATGGCTTTCCCTGTTTTTTTCTGAGCCATCCGTGAAGACGGTGGGTCCTTGCACCAGCACCTGACTATTTTTTGTCCACAAAGACAAATCGGTTGATTTTGCCAACTGCAATAACTTATGACTGGGCAGATGATAGGCAATCTGCCCTGAAAAGTTTTGCAGTGCACTTTGCAAAGGAGCACTGTCAACAAAACTCCATTCAAAGACTTCCCGCTCTAGAGGAAGAATAATTTTTGCAGGATCAGCTGCCATTAATTGCAAGTACTGTTGATGGCATTTGATTATCAAATGAGCGATCAATTCAAACAACATGGGTGCTGTCTTTTTTGGTTGATGGGGCAAGAAGACCCATTCTAAAATGTGCAAAGGATCGGACCATTTTTCACTCAATTGGCCAATGATACCTGTAGGATGAAAATCTGGATCAGTAATGAAAACAGTGATATCAATGGAAGGATCTACTCCATAAACCTGACAAGCAGAAATAGCTTGTTGAACTTCCTCCAGTGCTTGTTGCACCTCAGGAGTCAGTTTCCGAGGTTAATTTGGATCAGGGTCCCCCTTTAAAATGTTAAACAGTGGGGACAATTGTGTTGTGGTTAGCCCCAAATAAGGATGTAACCAAGTGATGGTACCCAGCAATTTCTGGGCATCATTCACAGTCTTAGTAGAATCCATGAATTGCACCTCTTGATGTTGAATGGTTTGATCCAGAATTTTGACTCCCAGATATTTCCAAGGAGGATGCTGTTGAACCTTCTCCAGAGACACTTGCAGCCCATAAGAATGCAGAGCAGTGAACAGCTGAGGCTGTATCCTCAGCAGCTCATTCTGGGTGGATGCCACCACCAGGATATCGTCCATATAGTGATAGCAGTATGCTTCAGGAAACTGCTTGCAGACTCCAGAAAAGGCCTGAGCCACATACCATTGACAGATAGTCTGACTGTTCTTACAGCCCTGCAGCAAAACCTTCCACTGATACCTCTGCACAGGTTCAGTATTATTAATTGCAGGTACCATAAAGGCAAATTTTGGATTGTCGTCACAATGCAAAGGAATTGCGAAAAAACAATCCTTCAAATCAACGATCAAAATTTTCCACCCCGTAGGGAGCATGGTGGGTGAGGGCATACCAGGCTGCAATGCCCCCAGTCTTTCCATCACTGCATTGATTTTCCGGAGGTCCTGTAACAGCTTCCATTTCCCAGATTTTTTCTTAATTACAAAGACAGAGTATTCCAGGGACTAGTAGAAGGCTCAACGTGTCCCTGTTGCAATTGTTCCTGAACCACTTTCCATGCTATGACATCCTGCCTGTCGACTTATCACATATTTGGAATGGCCTTAATTACAGGAAAGGCTTGGACACCCCCTTGTGGGGCTACACTGCCTCCCTGATCCACCTGTATACCTTCTTCAGATGCTGGAACAACTACTTGACTTTCTCCTGTGTCTCCCTGCCCTGCACCTATTGTCTTGATAATTCCACTCTTGGGCATCCCTATCTTCTCTAGCAAGTCCCAATTCCCCATTTCCAGAGTTCGCAATTTGACCAATTCCCAAAAACATCCTGGGTGCTTTGGTTGCACAGTTACTGGACATGGTGGCAGTGTCAACAGGTGGCTCTGGGGTGATCTCGCAGCACATTGGTGCCGGCACTCAGCTGCCAGGCCACTCCCCCATTGCAGGACAAGCTGTTGGTCTTCATCAGTATTCTGGCTTGGCGGATAATCAGTGTCTCTGACCGTGTCCCGGGGAAATGGCATGCGGGACAGACTGAAGGAAGCGGAGGAGGGCAGGCTGGCTGGAAGCGCCAAGGTGGGGGGGCAGCCATGGCAGGCCCTGCAGGCGTTGGTGCTGAAATAGCAGAAGGCACCGTGCTCGCAGTTCTGCATGCGGCAGGGGGAGGTGGTGGTGCAAACGCCTGCACTGACCCCGCAAATGGGAACGGAGTGGCTAAAGGGAGAATGGCTCTGGCCGCGTCACCTGTCTGCAGTGAAGGCACTCCCCCTGCCACTTGCGATGCAGAGAAAGGAGTGGCCGGGGGGACAAATGGAGCTGGCTGCAGCAAAGGCTTCCCCGCGGCCACTTGAGACACAGAGAGAGGAGGAGACGAGGGGGACAAACGGAGGAGGATGCTCCGCAATTTCCGGCTGGGGCTCAGCTAACAAAGCCTTCACGAGCTGTGTCACGGGTGAGGGGTAGTTTGGCATTACAAAGTCACAGGGAGAGGGATACTTCAGGGGAACGTAATCTCGCAGTGAGAGATAGATTTTAGGAGCAATTTCCATGTCTCTCAGGGGTCTGGGCAGAGCCAAAGGAAAGCCACCAGCAGCCCCCTCAGCCCCCCCACCCTCTGGCATGTCAGTGTCCATAAAAGGATCGTCCTCACCCTCTGAGTCTGCCACATCCATATCGCCCTGTCCCGGTGTCCAGTGCTGTAATGCTTTAAAGAGAATGCCCCACGTAACTGGCAATTCAAATGCGTCCTTATCTCCAATGGAGATTTCCTGCCACAGCCGGTCGCCTACTGACTGCCAAGCATCTAAGCTAAAAGCGGTCTCAGCGTCTACTGAAAATCCATAAGTCTTTTCCCAGCAGAGCAGGGCACGCAGGGAATGATCTGAAACAGCAATTCCCATGCGCGGTAATGTGTCCTTCTGTGGTATTCACATGCCCTCTGAACAGAGAGAAGCTGTGACACAAGCAGAGAAGAAGGAAAACACAATTCTTATCTCGTTTGCTGTGCCTGTGCTGTGCTAAAGTAGAATGCAATATGGAGATTGTTTACCCAAAGTGAGGATATTTTGTTCCCTTGGCCTATCAGGGCCAAGAAGTGCGTGTCACGGCACAGTCATGAGAGAATCAGAGATGAATGCAGTTCTGTGCAGTTGTGAGCAAGAGTGAGTGCATGGCAGATTCAGTTTAGATGAAATGTACATAGTATATTATAATAAAGTAATTCTTTAGCCTTCTGATGATGGAGTCAGATGCATCATTCTCTCTCCCCTTTTTCCGAATCACCTTTGATTTACAATATCCTTCCACACAGAAAGGACAATTTGTTCTTCTGTAGAGGTTTGATTCCCCATATAGTAGGGAACTCTTCCCTAGCAGCCCGCCTAAGCAGTGATTTGCTCTGGAATACAAACTCTCGCTTTGCTGGGGCCTGTCCTGACCAGCTCTCAGACCAGTTCCACTACCTGTGGTCGCAGAGACCAGTCCTCTCTAGGAGGGCATGGGGAAATACTGTAGCACCTCTCTCAATGGAGGACGGAGGGAGACTCCGGTTCTTGTCTTGGCTGCAATGAACGTTGGGGTCACCAGATGTCACTATTGTATTAGGGACAGCTGAATAAAGCGACACCGACCCCAAGGTCTTCTCAGAAGGCAATAGCAAAGTTTATTAGACATCACATTCTTTTATAGACTGTTCTGAGAAAACTGGACCTGATTGGTCCTCAATCAACATCCCCTCACTGTCGCAGACATCTTTGTATGAAAATACTTTCCTTGGGATTTTTTCTTCCTGAGAAGCTGAGAGGCTTCAGGAACAAAATGTAAACAATGGTTCTCTGCTGCTGTGGAATGCAACAGGTCCATCTGTGATTAGTCTCATTTGCTTGTTTGTAATTAATGGCCAATCACAGCAGAGCTGACTCGGACAGACAGTCTGAGGCAGCTGTCTTTGTTATCATTCTTTCCATTCTATTCTTAGCTTAGCTAGCCTTCTGAGATAAAACCTTTCCTTCTATTTTTTTTAGTATAGTTATGATGCAATATATATATATATAATAAAATAATAAATCAAGCCTTCTGAACATAGAGTCAACATTCTCGCCTCTTCCCTCACCTGAAAACCCCTGTGAGCACCGTCACACCTCACATCATTGGCTAATTAGGAATGACACCCTTCTTGTAAACATCTTACAAGTAAACAAGTTCAAAAAACCAGCGGCAAAGATTATTTTAATTCTTTCTCTGAGCTTTCTCAAAGCTCCCCCAGAGCAATGCCTGGGAAAGTTTTTCTGACTTTCTCTCTGACCAGACTCTCAGCATCCTCAATGGACTCTATTTTTTGGGGGATAGATACCATCTAGAGCCTTTGATAACTTTAAAAGTAGGCTCCCAAGAGGAGGTATTATTATTATAGTTGATACTGGGGCAGAGAGAACTTGTATGGTAAACACTCCCAAGAGATGTGATGTCAGTAATGACACTGTGAATGTAACAGGAGCAAAAGGAGAAGAGTTTAAAGCCCCTGTCATTAAAAATGTAGCAATTGAGGGGGAAACCAGAATAAGGATGGGAGATGTCTTCTTAGTTTCTGGAGCAGGCAGCAACTTATTGGGTAGAGACTTAAAAGTGCAACTAGGAATAGGAGTCATACCAGAAGAAGGGAAGATGACAGTTAAAGTGTTAAAGCTGGGCCAAGAGGATGAGGAAAAGATTAACAAAGAAGTTTGGGCTGGGGAAGGACATAGGGGAGGACTGAATATTGACCCCATGAGAGTCACAACTGAGAGAGAAAAATGTTCCATATGTGTCTGTCAGTACCCTATATCCTTGGAAGGAAGAGATGGCTTAAAGCCAATAATAAAAGGACTTATAAAGGATGGGACATTAGAACCTTGTATGTATCCTGATAATACCCCTATTCTCCCAGTAAAAAAGCATGATAATAGTTATAGATTAGTACAAAAATTAAAAGAAGTTAACAAGAGAACTTAGACTCATTACCCAGTGGTACCCAATCCCTATACTCTTTTAAGTAAAGTCCCACCCCAGCATCAGTGGTTTAGTGTAGTGAATCTTAAAGATGCTCTTTGGACCTGCCCATTAACAGAGAAAAGTCGAAATATTTTTGCTTTTAAATGGGAAGATCCAAGTACTAAGAGAAAGCAGCAACTAAGATGGACAAAATTACCACAGGAATTTACTGAATCTCCAAACCTATTCGGACAAGCTTTAGAAAAAAATATTACAAACTTTCCCCACCCCTCCTAGAATACAAATTACCCAGTATGTGGATGATCTTTTACTATCAGGAGAAGCTGAAGTTGAAGAGTATCAAAAGGGAAACTACAATTTGTAGAATCAGAAGTAAAATATCTTGGCCACTTAATAAGCAAAGGTAGACAAAAGCTAAATCCTGAGAGGATTGCAGGGATTTTATCTCTTTCCCTCTCCCTCTACAAAGAAGGAGGTTAGAAGGCTGCTCGGATTATTGGGATATTGTAGACTATGGATAGAAGGGTATACACAAGCAATAAAATCTTTATATGAAAAATTGACAGATAGAGAGGATATAAATTGGACCAGGGAAGATGACAATAAATTAGAAGAATTGAAGTTGAAACTGGCTTCGGTACCAGCTTTGAGTTTACCTTAATTAGAAAAGCCCTTTCTTCTGTATGTTAATGTGGAAGGTGGAGTAGCTCATGGAGTTTTAGTCTAAGAATGGGAGGGAATAAAGAGACCAATAGCTTATTTATCAAAATTGTTGGATCCAGTGAGCCATGGCTGGCCAGTATGTATTCAAGCTATAGCAGCTACTGCTATTTTGGTAGAAGAAAGCTGTAAACTTACTTTTGGAAGTAAACTAATTGTGTATACACCTCATGCAGTCCAATGTGTTAAATCAAAAAGCTGAAAAATGGTTAACAGATTCTAGGATGTTAAAATATGAAGCTATTTTGATAGACAAGGATGACTTGACACTAGAAGTAAACAAAAGTTTGAATCCAGTGCAATTTTTATATAGAGAACCAAAAAGTAACTTAACACATAATTGTTTGGAAATTATCCAATACCAAACTAAAGTTCGAGATCTAACAGAACAGGCCCTCCCAAAAGGAGAACGAATATATGTTGATGGTTCATCCAGATGCATACAAGGAAAAAGAATGTCAGGATATGCATCGATTGATGGGGAAAAGATACAGACCATTGAAAAAGGAAAAGTAACTTCAAATCGGTCGGCTCAGTCTTGTGCATTATATGCTCTAAAAAGAGCCCTGGAATATTTAGCACACAAGAAAGGAACCATATATACTGATTCAAAGTATGCTTTTGGGGTAGTACACACCTTTGGAAAATTTTGGGAAGAAAGAGGGTTACTAAATTCAAAAGGAAAAAGACTGATTCGTGAAGGACTTGTTTTAGAGGTTTTAGAGGCATTAAAATTGCCTGAAAAAATAGCTGTAGTACATGTTAAAGGACATCAAAGGGGAATGACCTTAAAAATAAGAGGGAATAATTTAACACGTCAAGAGGCTAGAGATGCAGCAGAAAATGGGACCAAAAGGGTTATGTTAGTTTTGACCCCAGATAAGGAAGAATTAGAAGTTCCAAAGTTTAGTGAGGCAGAAGGGAAGGAACTAAGTAAGACAGGGGGAGAGAAAGTTCAGTTAGGGAAATAGAAACTTCCTGATGGGAGACAACTACTTAATAAGCCACTTACTAGGAAAATATCATAAGATATTCATCAAAAAACACATTGGGGTACTCAAGCTCTGTGTGATCACTTTCTAAGGAATTATGGGTGTATTGGGATTTTGGGATTGACAAAACAAGTAACTGAAAGGTGTATAATTTGTCAAAAAGTAAATAAAAAGGTAATGAGGAAAACAACATTTGGAGGCCATGAGTTAGCTGTTTGACCATTTCAAAGTATCCAAGTAGACTTTACTGAACTTCCCCAAGTACAGAGATGGAAATTTTTATTAGTAATAACAGACCATCTAACTCATTGGGTGGAAGTTTTTCCTACTGTCAGAGCCACAGCCAATGTAGTATGTAAACCCCTTTTAGAACAAATTATTCTCAGGTATGGAATGATTAATAAGATAGACTCAGATAGAAGAACACATTTTATGTCAAGAGTCTTACAGCAAATAACTCAAACCTTAGGAAGAAAATGAGAGTTACATACCCAATAGCATCCACAGAGTTCAGGCCAGGTAGAAAGGATGAACCAGACTTTAAAGAGAAGTTTAACAAAATTAATGATTGAAACCCAAATGTCATGGGTAAAATGCCTATCTTTGGCTCTATTGAGGCTCGAAACACAACCCAGGTCAGACCTGGGGATGTCTACCTATAAGATGATATTTAGATTACCCTTTCTGACCACCCAACATGAAACTGCTACTTATGAAGTAGGGGAAAGAATGTTAGAAAATATGTCACCACAATTGCAAAAACTCTCAAAAATTTGCAGTTGAAAGGGATAATCCCTCAAGCCACACTGTTAAAATTTAAAATCCATAATATCCATCCAGGGGAATGGGTACTAGTGAAAACATGGAAAGAACAATCTTTAACTCCACAATAGGAAGGTCTTTTTCAGGTACTACTGACAACTGAGGCAGCGATCTGGACCAAGGAATGAGGGTGCATCCATGCCAGCAGAATCAAAAGACCTGTAGAAGTACCTCAAGAGTGGACTATGACATTTAAACTGGGTAATACCAAATTGACTCTTAAACATGGACTGGGTGGTAATGAACTGAGAGGACCCAAGTGATCCAAGGAATGTACAAAGAATCCACTTAATAGGAAAATAAGGCCGAGCATATACCAGTGGTTTCAAGTACCACCTGGACAAGTTCTGAGATGCCTCTGACAGTCCCCTTGGGGAGGAATACTTCCACTTCAACCAAGAGGATCAAGACTGTTTCAGTCTGAGAGTTCTCATATTCTGGCCTTAGCCTGTGACTTATACAAAGAAGGAATTACAACTTCCATCAGTACCATACAAAATACCCTGTCTAATACATCCCAGTACCAGACATGCTAGCTGAGTTAAATATAAATGCTTAAATTGTGGAAAAAATTAGTATTGTAGTTCACTAAAACAACACTCTCATTGCATGAAGTGTCAAGTGCCAAATCTATTCCCTATCCAGGTAGAACTAAGAACAGCTGAAATAGTAACTTTGCTTTGTACATGAAAACTACTAGTGCCTGTTGAATGGGAGATACCTGAAGAGTGATGGGAAACTACAGCTAAGGAGTGTCAAAGATGGTTTGCCTGGAAATTAGCAAAAAGGAAGTGACAAAGAAAAAGAGGGCAAGACTGGATTGGCCGCTGTACTTGCCACCAAAAAGATCATATACACCTGCTATGGGTAGCAACCCCATAGGCATAGGAGGTGGGGGTATAAGCCATACCAGACCTCTGTTATTCCTTTTTCTGTCACTCATTTTTTGTCTTTTCCCTTTTGGGATACTGGCAAAGTCATGTCACAGATGTTACTGAAAGCTGTATATGGAAAGAAACCGAGGTTCCTTTTTTATTACACACACCCATATCAACAGTCACTGTTATAACCCATCCAAAATAGGTAATTGTATACAAAATGAGAAAAAATACCAGATTGCAGAAAACTTAGGAACAAGTGGCAACAAGTTGGGAAGTAAATGTCCAAAAGGAGACAGATGGATTTGTTTCACGTTTGCCTCTAAGAGTAGAGTCCAAGATTTGGTTAAAGAACAACTGGTAAGCAGAAAGGCAAAGCCAGTACAGCAGTCAAAATCTGTGCCAATTTCACTTCAGGATTTATATACAAAACTTGAACAGCAATTAGAAAAGGAAATAGATAACTCGAGACTGGGGAAGAATCTGTTTGTGGAATTGGGGGAAGGAATAAGTAAGGAACTTAATATAACCAACGGTTTGGTCTGTGGAAGACCTTTGATGTCAGAAGAATGGCCATAGAAAGGCAGTAGCTTAGGCCCTGTTGAACTCCTTAAATGGAACCAGACAAATATAAGGGGGGAAAACCAACCAGAAGGGTGAATTTTAAGTTCAACAGAGATAGAGGAAGAATGATAGACGAAGAATGTCTCTGGCGCACTGAGAACAATTTTCTTAATGAAGTAGGAAATACTCCCTGTAAGAGATATAAAGTTAGCAATAGAACTATTACATGGTGGATCCCAGAGGAACCAACTCAGTATTGGACTCGAGGAGAAATGAAAGAGGGAAATTGTAAATATAATAATGAAATTAGACTTTTTCAGTGTAATGATAGAGGCAAAAATCCTTATTGTGGAATCCCAGAAATATCCAAATTTTAGGAGAATATAAATCAACAGAAAAATTATTATTGGAAAGCACCAGATAGCTTATTTTAGATATGTAGAAAGAGAGCATACCCAAGATTCCCCTCCAGGTGGAAAGGGAGTTGCACTTAAAGAATTATACAGCCAGGATTCTTTCTTCTACCAAGACCAAATGGAGAAATTAGAAGTACCAGTTTATGAGGACCCAAAAAGAAATAAAAGAGATTTAATTAGAAGATTCCAAAAATAGAGAGATGAAGAATGGCCCCCTGAATGCATATTATATACATATGGGCCAGCCACCCAGCACAAGATGGGAGTTGGGGATATCAGACCCCAATGTATATGCTGAATCGTACTATAAGACTCCAAGCAGTTGTAGAGATAATAACAAACAGAACTGGTCAGGCAATGGAATTAATATCAAGGCAACAAAACCAAACAAGAGCTGCAGTGTATCAGAATAGGTTGGCTTTAGACTATTTATTAGCTGAAGAAGGGAGTGTTTGTGGCAAGTTTAATACATCAGATTGGTGTTTAAAAATAGATGACAATAGACATGCCATCCTAGATATAGTCAACGATATCAGAAAAAATGCCCATTTACTTGTACAAAAGTGAGAATCAATGCTAAAAACTAGCTAGTGAGATAACATATTGGGAATAGAATGGTGGAAGAAGCTAGGCTTCTTCCTTTTATGCACTACAGCTGGTTTGATATTTCTTCCTTGTTTGATCCCCTGTTTTATTTGGCTAATCACTAGTGTAGTCCAAGGCATGCAAGTGGTATCAATGTCTATAGACACAAAATTAACTACATCTGGGACTGCACAAAAGATTATGGTGCTAAAGAAACCAAATAATATGGAAGACCCCTTGGAAGAAGCAAAAATTATTTATGGAAAAAATAAGCGAATAATAGAGGTTAGAAAACAAGAAATATTGCTCAAGCCAAATGATTTGTAGAAAGGGAAAAAGAGGGATTGTTATAAATACTTATTTTATTCTTGGCTTTTTGCAATTATTAAGATGAATGCTATATGTATAATGTTAAAATAACTTTGCTTTTATTTCTGCTATTAACAAAAACTTAGACATGGTAGTAGTAATAACTGTTATAGTTATGAGTGAACTGCTATTGCGGGTAAATGAGAACTCTTGAACATCTGACCAATATGATTAAGCAGAAGCCGTTTATTGTTTACATTACACACACTTTTATAGATTCTACTAACTACTAATATCACACTTCTTGATTGGTGCCTTTGTCTTGTTCCCTCGTTCTCTGCCTCTATTTCTCAGCGTCTGTGATTAGTTACCGTGCAGGTGTTCAACAGTCCTCTGTTATCTAGTTCTTGCGATCCTGGTATGCTGTTTCTCAGCTTCTTCGTTCTTATTTTAGCACAGTTTATGTCTTAGTAACCTTGATGAATTCCACAGTGCCCTGAGAAATTTCTGATAAGAACAGTTACAAGCGGTATGGCTGGTGCACACAGAGGCCTAAGTTGTTCAGATACATTGCTACACTTCCCCCTTCTTCTTCTTGCACCAGTCAGACCCTCTTTACTGTATTCTCTACTAAGGGGGTCTGTTGGAAAGAATGAAAGTTTGACAAGAAAGTCTCACAGATATGTATGCTTGGAAGAAAGATTTTTGAATGCAGAATCTGAAGAAGGAATAGAAATGAAAGCAAGTTTTGATATAGAAGAAAAGAATTGCTGAGCCAGTCTTACTGGATAACTAAGAAGGCAAAGGGTATGTAAGTTAGAAGGGGTTTTTATGGCTTAGAGCAAAGGATAAACCCACCTCAAACAAGATGTTCTTACCAAACAGAAAGATACCATAGGAAAACAAACATGCCAATGTTGCAAGTGGAAAAAAAGGTCTCAGAATTTTCCACTGCAAGAAAACTGAAAAACAACTTCTAGCTTAAACTGTAACATACTAACATTTAGTGATTGGAGAATAGTAACATGAATATGGTAATTACAGTAGTTATGATAGGCTATAGGTAAAAGGTAAGGTATAGTTTGGTTCTTCTGTATTAAGATGCTCAGCAAAGAAAAGTATATAACACATTGTAACCAAAACTAAAGGGTCTTCAGGCTTGTCTGCAGCTGGAGCTGATGGCTGTAGGCACAGGCTCTGTTGCCCATGACCCTGGAATGCTGTAACATCTTGGATGTAATAAACTGCATTATGAAGAGCTGCCTGGAGTCCCACATCTCTCATTATGGCTCTTACAGAGGTCACCAACTTAATTATGCATGAAATAACACAAAGCAATAAAATAATGACTACTAATACTAACAAAGTTCCCTTTACCATATCTTTCAACCATACAGTTACTCCCCATCCCTTAAACCATTCATCCAAACCCCAGTCATTCACAGTCAATTTCTTCATGCTATCTTGTAGTTGTTTGAGTTTCTTGTGAATGGACGCAGAATGGTCAGAGAGGTTCATACAACACATCCCTTCCAACTCCTCACAGATTAAAAAGATACCTGGTGGAAGCTTTGTTACAGTTGCATTTGCACCAGCACTGCCAAGTCCAATTATGGCAATATTTGGTCACATTCTTATACCATGGAGAATTGGGATCAAGAATGACACTATTATTTTTGGGACATGGGACTAGATCATTGCTCATATTAGTTGATTTTGGGTTTAAAAAGTAGTTTAAAAACTAGTAATAATTTCCAGGTACCTGTTGCAGTGTGTCCCATTTCCTCTCACCTATCCCATCCCCCTTAGGTACATCAACCTTTCCCCCTCCCCCTGTGCCCTCCTGCCTGGCACCTTCCAGCAAGGTGTCGTGTGATTGGCAGATGCCCCCCAGGCCTGGGCTCATTGGTTTGTCCTAGCGTCCACATCCCCTGACCCTTCCCCTGCTCACACCTGGTTGGCCTTCACCTGTCCGTCCCCTCCCCCTGTCCCCGGGGCTTAAAAAGGACACGAGACCATGCGGTCGGGGTGTCTGCCGTGGTTCTGTCTCTGTCTGTCTGTCTGGAGCTGTTGCCGCATTCAGAAGTCTACCATGCTACAATAAAACTCTGGATCTAAGCACCTCGGCAGAACCCGCTTCTTTTCTCTTCACTGTCTGAACCTTTTCTACCAAAGGTAAACTGAGTTCCTATTTTGCCTGGACTTGTTCTGAGCACCCAGCTGCAGCACCTAGCCAGCCAAAGGCATCTCTGGGGTGAAAAACGCCACAGCTGCCGCCTTTGGTCCAGCAGCGAGGCCAGACGAAGCCAGGCAGGACACACCCCAGAAGCATTCGGGGCATAATATTTAATAGGTACCGATCCTAGTAAGTCTAGTTCTTGAAGCTCTAGTCCGCTTTCATTCAGTAACTGTTGTCATACCTGCTTGGAAGCCCTCGCCATTTGGCTTAATCCCCAACCTTTTGCACATGTCCAATTTTGTACCACCACTGGTTATGTTACATCATCAATCCTCCGTGTTCGGCTTACTGGCTTCCACGAATGGTTTTCCTCCAGCTCCTACCCATTTTGCAAACCCAGCAAAGTCACTTATTGGGATACCAATTAAAAATGTATAGAAAGGATCTCCTGGCATGGCTAAGGATAAACAAAAGGAATCCACTCCAGTAGCATTGGCCCAAGTAAGCCACATATTCTGTCAATGCCATCCTGATGGGTTAATTTAGACAAGCACCCAGCACTCCGACCCCCACAGCCAACCAGTGCAAAAAGACCAGCCCCAGCAAGGAGGCAAAACCACAAGCTCCTCCATCAAATGAGCCAGAGTCTGAAAAACAAGAGGGAAGCAAAAAGAGACAGCACCGACAAACCCAATCCAAAGCTGAGAAGAAACACAGCATCCCACAACAAGGATAGACAAGACTCCATGAAGAAAAAGGCCAGAGAGTTCATCCACCGTCCAGAACAAGGATCCCTAGAAAACACCAAAAAGCCCAAACAACCCTGCCTCCCACACAGCCTGCAGGGCCACAACCCACGGGCACCAGGATGCATGAAAAGGAAACAATCCCAGTGCTTCTTGAGGTTTATGGGGAATTAATTGTTATTCCTGTTACTTGGGAAAACACCACCCAGGTATCAAACTTTTGGGTGTGCCGATGTCTGCACTCTCCACACCCTGGGAAATTTCCTCCTCTAAAATCACAGCTATCTAATCCACACTCCACATATTCTAATCTCACCCAAGGATAGCAAAAGCATCCACAGTTCTGAGGGCAATGGATGTTTTCAGGTGGCGCTGACTGATTAGTTCACTACAATTATCTACTAACCATAGATGATTCATAACATGAACTGCTTTCAGCACTCTATTCTGTGGGCTCAGCCCATCCTCCCCCGTTTCTTGTTTATCAATCAGCCCTTTCAATACCTGCTGTGTCCCTTCGCCTCAAAGATTTCACTGAGCCATTTGCCTTTGCCCTGCCAAGTAAGGCCTGCTTTTAAAAGTTTTATTGACTGGCATAAGTCAAAACCATGAGGCCTTCTACAGGTTGCTTTAATAGCCAAGGCAGTTCTTCCACCTGTTGATGCAAAGAAAAAGGCTTATGAGGGGGAAAATGAGTGCTAATAAGACCTGGAAAGCTCAACAATGCCCATTGCAAGGTGTCTTACATAGCTTTGTTGATCTTTTCAAGTATAGGCCAAATTTCTACTGGTACACTGACCAAGCAAGTAGAGAATGGATTTTCTGGAGTTGCAGTAGATAAACACAAAGTATCTAAACCTGAAACATTAACTAAAGTCACCCAAACATTTGTTCTGGAAGGCTAACCGGTAAAGTTGCACTACTAAAAGCAAATAAGGCCAAAAAGCAGAAGTATAACATTCGATTGAACCCCATATTTCCCTTAAGCTATCAGCTAACAAAAATTCTACAACCCTACTGAGTCTCCCACTTATAAAGTCCACATTTTTCTGTGGGTGAAGCACAAAACGTCACGTGCAAGTTGGAATCTCCGTGCAATTCACGTCCGTGTGTTCTCCTCTCTGCTTATGGAGTGGTCAGCATTTTCTTGCATTTGATAGGGTCTCATGCTCTTTGTGGAAATTTACCCAGACTCCGTACTTGCAGAAACACAAGCAAACTCACACCCCCCGCAGGGACTGGAGGGTTTTCTTAAAATCTTAGAGGTGAAAAATGGGCTCTAATACAAGAAACAAAATATTGATTAGTTCTGCTTTGCAAAATTATATGGAGATAGGTAAGATAATGACATAAGTTGTCACCACTAACACCCTTTGATTATTAGCATGAGGAAACACTAGAGCAAAACAATGCATGTAGGGAAGAAGAAACTGACAGCAATTATGAATTAATCAGACAATACACCTAATCAATAACACATGTGAAATTATATAATTAATTAGCATTACAACACTGAATCATTATCCCAGAGTCTGCAACAGCTGATAAACCTCAAATCAATGGAGAATTGGAAAATCATGTCTGGAAAACGATTCCCCAAGCTCACTTTAAAAGTAGGTTCAGCTGTCATATTAACAAGATCAAATTGTCAAGTTAAAGTGACTTAAATCTAGTTTTGATGCAGAAAACACCTGGGTTTGTTGTTAAACATCCCATCCAAGTAGAATTAGGGCCTGGCCACAGCCCAAACTCTAATTGGCGGATGTCTTTTAACACATTTTAAAACAAGGCTCTTAAGAATAACAGTTATGAGTAAAGACCTTAATTGAATCACTCCACAGTTTCCTTCAGGATAAAGATACTTCAAACACAGCAAAGCTCTTCTTCAAAGATCTGAAAGTAGTCACAGAGGATTGTGAGCCTGGATCTAGACACTTAGAGTATGAAGGTGGAGGAAGTGCAGCTGCATGAGAGACTGATTACCCAGTAGGAAACCCAGAGAAAAAAAATTAATGTTTCAGTTGGACTCTCTATGAAGTGCTTTTGTCATAACTGAGGAAAGCAACAAGACTAGCAGTCTGGAGGAGGCTTTCAATTAAGCTCAAATATCTTTTCTTAGAACTCTGAAAAATACTTAAAATTATGAGACAACATTAGATCAAACCATAAGGTTAATGTAGGTGGGACAGAATGGAAATTATCCAGAGTAGAAATCCATTCCAATTTAGGTAAAAAGTACATCTTTGATTTAAGTCTGTAGCTTGTGAACATAGCTGTTTAGTCTGACTGCTTGTTCTCACAAAAAACCTATGTTTGAAGAAACTGCTTCAACTGAAGGACAGAGATAAGGGGAAACAGAGAGGCTGTGGGAGAAGGGGAAACAGAGAGGCTGTGGGAGGCAGGGCAGGGTGACGCAGGAATTCTTTCTGTACTTTCTGATAAAAAAACTAGCTGCAAGTGTAACACAAAATCAATAAAATGAATATTTATGAACCTGTTGTGAAATTCCATGCAAATGGATTAGTAAGAAAGATAAAAAGAGATCTGGAGTTCCCAGAGGTACACATGTCCTTTTAAGCAATCCCCACATGCGTCCAGTGCTGTAATAAACATACCAGCCTTACAACTTTCACAAAAGTTGTTGAGTTTGTTTCCTTTTCCGCAACTCATTATGGCGAGGCCAGGCAGGAGATTTTCTGTCCTTGCAGGGGCAGAGGGGAGAATGGACCCCCTTGGTGCATCCCGGGGATGTTCCCTGGAGGGGCTCCGCTGGTCTCAGCTTGCCTCCTGCGGAGACAGACAAGGACCTGCTGGTGTGCAGATGATAAACGGTATGTATCGATGGGCCCTGGGGGAGAGAGAAAGATAAGACTGCTAAGTCACTCAGAGACGTCTGAGTGCTCAGCCTTGTTCCTGTCCCTCAGACAGCCCGTCTGAGAGAGCGGCTGGACTAGAGAGGGGTTCACTGTTCGATAGATTGACCGCTAGCTACTCTGGGGCTGAGTCAAGTGAATCCGTGTGTGTTTGTGGTGTCCGGACATGTGTTTGTAATCATGTGAGTGCGTGGTGTATGAAAGAGAGAGTGAACAAGTGAGTGTACCCGCGGCGTAGGGGGGAGAGTTCTACCCCTGTCTGAAGTGTCCGGGTGAGGCCTGAGGTGCCGGCTGGGGCAGGCTGTGGGGGCAGGGAGCACCCCGCGGAGAAGTGGAATGAGTGGAGAAATGTGAGTGAGGACATTTATTGTGTTTAAAGGTGGTAATTTGTGTAGATTCTGCACATTTTAACCATGGCTAGACAATCTCAGGAGATTCCTCTGCCCTAGTAGTTTGGACTTGATCCCTGGAATTTTACTGTGTGCTGTTATTTTGATTGTGTCCAGAGTGTGTGAGGACCAGAGAAAGCTGATGTGGGTAAATGCTGAAGTTTTGTATGCTGTGTTGTGTTGAGAAAAGTGGGCATTTTGAGAGATACCCCTTTTCCTGGTGAGTTTGTGTGGTTCCTCCCCCGCATTGTGGTAATTTGATTCTCAGGATTGTATGGTTTTGTTTGTGGAGATTTTAGGATTTTGTTTGCAAGAAGTGTACCATTTTATGCAGAAGAACTACAGTATGGTGATTTATGTTTAACTGTGGTAAAACTAATCAAAGGAATTCCAGGAATTCCCCTCTCTCCTGGTTTGAAAAGAAGGTGAGTTTTTTGGGAGTTTGGTGGCCAAACCAATAGGTGCTCAGATTTGAATATTGGCACCTGGTGTGGCCACTGAGGACATGGATACGCCTCTGAGAACACAGGGGTTTAAAAGCAGAGAACTCCCAGGAAAACTTTCTCTTGGTTCCGGTCCGTGAAAGAGGTCAGACCTCCCCAGCCCAGCTGCGGGATGAGTGGGGGAGGGGAAGCCATGTGGCCAGGTGAGGTAGGCCGGGGCCTTGGACAGAGAAGGGAGGTGAAGGCCCCTGCAGGATGGAAGGGTTGAGGAACACTGAGAGGCATCGGGCAGCCGCCCCCCCCCTCAGAGAGAGAGAGAGCCGGTGCCTGTGCTTGTGCCACCTTGAAATTTGATATCATGTGCTGGCAGCAAGGCTGAAGGAGAAGGGGGGGGAGTGCAGTGAGGGTGAAGTGAGAAGGTGCCCGACAGGGCAGCGTGGGAGTTCTGGACAGGCAGAGCCTGAGATTTTAACCCTTTTCTTGGATGATGGAAACCTTACAAATACTGATTCTCCTGGATCTGAATGAGAAGAGAAATAGAAATGAAATGGGAGGAAATGGGCAAGTGTGATGAAAATCCATGCAAGTGAAAGATATCAGAAGAGTTGAGAAGAATCCTAGGTGGGAGGAGATGATGGAGGGGCCTTTGGCTGGACTTTTCTTGTATAGCCATGGACAGAACCATTTTTTCCTGTGACACAGAGACTGCATTTAGGGAGAGGCAATGGCTTGGAGCCAAGAGAGTGAAGGTGATGTTATGTGAAGGAGTGTGTGAACAGAGACGACGGGTGAGGAGGGTGGTCGGGGCCTCGATCTTCAGTGAAGAAGAAGATCTCTGTTCGCGAGACCCCTTGGCCCCAGGGGGTGAATTTGGGGGGGACAGATGTCCCAAAAGTGAGAGACTGTTGCTTTTTTTGGAACTGGGCAAAGCATCCTTAAAAGGGCGACCCTAGAAGCAGCCATGGTCCATGTGCAGTGGTGAGAGCACTGTACATGGAAGGAAGATGTCACGATGGCAAATGTTCCCAGGGCGGTGCCACGTGTGACATGGAAACACAAGAGGTTTCAACTGTGTTTCCTGGGGAAGCCTATGGTACAAGAGGGACTCCTCTCTTCTTGATGAACTGAGAATTTATTATCTGAAGGGTGGTGATGGACTGAGAGTTGGTGATCTGAGGGGTGGTAACTGAATTGAGAATCCAAGGTTTTGTCTTACTGTGATGTATTGGAAATTTGGTGGGGGGAGGAGGAATGTTTTGGAAGGTTTTCATTCTGAGTTCTGTGTGTGTTTCTTTTTACATATAGTTATAGGTTAATAAAGTTTTTTTCCTTTATTCCTAAGTTGGAGCCTACTTTGCTCTATTCCTGGTCACATCTCACAGCAGACACCAGGGAGAATATATTTTCATGGGGGCACTGGCATTGCACCAGCGTCAAGCCATGACACCCTCCCACAGCAATTCAAGCCCCGACTCTTGTGAATTTGAGATGGCGGGGGGAGGGTCTGTGTCTGTGGGCATATCAGAGTTTTTGCTGTAACAGGCACAGGCTTTTGCAAGGCAGTAAAGTGAGTGTCAGTGGAAACAATGCTTTTATTAGATTGTGCAGGAAGAGAACTGGAAAAGACTGAGATTTTGTAAACCAGAGTTTAGATAGAGGAGACGAATGAGTTTATATAAAGGGGTTTTATCAGACTTCAGCTGGAAATATAGTAAGTCTGGACTGAAAACAACCTGCCGTAGAGTGTTGCAGTGTGATTTCCTGTTTCACCTATCCCAGCCTCTCAGGTGTGCCAACCTTCCCCCTCCCCCTTTTGCCCTCCTGCCTAAGAGCTGTCCATCAATCTTAACATTCCAGCAAGGGCGTCGTGTGGTTGGCAGAAGTTCAAAAGATGCCCCTCAGGTCCGGGTTCATTGGCCTGTCCAAGCATCTATATCCCTTGACCCTTCCCCTCCTCACACCTGGTTGGCCCTTACCTGTCCCTTCCCCCTGTCCCCGGGGCTTAAAAGGACACGAGACCATGTGGCCCGGCGTTCTATTGCGAGCTGTTACCACATTCAGAGGTCTAGCATGTTGAAATAAAACTCTGGATTAAGACTCTACGATAGAATCCGCTCTTTTCTCTTCACTGTCGCCTGAACCTTTTTCACCAGAGGTAAACTGAGTTCCTACTTTGCCTGGATTTGTTCCGAGTGCCTAGCTGCAGCACCCAGCCGGCCAAAGGTATCTCTGGGGTGAAACACCACAGCTGCAGCCTTTGGTCTAGCAGCGAGGGCTAGACGAAGCCAGGCATGACACACCCGGAAACATTGGGATTAATATTCTATATATTGGCACCCAAACGTGTGGCTGCACGAACCTGCCGCCCCAGAAGGAATCTCAGAACCTTGGAAAAGCATTAAGGCAGCTTAAGCTTCCACTGGTAGAGCTGTGGTTGCATAGCTCTCGAAAGAGACTTTGGGACTGATCCCACAAGAAGCCTCGAGGAACGCTCCGCGCCTCTGGAAAGCCACAGCTCCTTTCTGGTGAGCAAATTTTCCAGGGGAGAATAGGGGAGCCCCTCCTGCCCAAGGCGTTCTATTGAAGTGAAGAGACCAGCCTGCCTGACTTTGCCAGCAACAGCTTCGATTTTGGTGAGTATTTCTGCTCCTTGGGGGGGGTAGAAGCTCAAATTCCGTCTCTGCCGTGAGACTTGTTCTTTTTTGCTCTTGCATTTAGGCTGCACAGCCCTGCGGAGCGAAGGCGATTCATTCCCTGTTAAGCTTTAACTCTGCGGCGTGTTTTCGCCATTTTTAGAATTCACACCATTGGCTCGGAGGAGCAGGACAGCTCTGCCTGCTCCTCCCCCCGGCTCGGCAGCGCAGCGTGCCCGGCTCTCGGTGTGGGAGGGGCTGCTCTCTCTCGGTGTGGGGGGCTGCTCTCTCTTGGCGCGGGGGCGGGGGGGTGCTCTCTAACGCGGCACGGAGCAGCCCCGGATTCGGCTTGCTGTGTGGCGTGGGGGGGCTGCATTCTCAGGCGGGGGAGGCTTTGTCTGTCTCTCCATGCCGCGGGGCAGGTCCCAATTCCCTGCTGCTGCTGCTGCCACGGCAGTTTTAAAAGCAGTACAGCTGCATTGTAAAAGGTTTCGTCTGATATTGCCTTTTAACCGTGGTCTTTTTAGAAATCGGTAGCTGATTTTGGCTTTGTATTCGGTCAGCGGGACTGTGTTCTGTGCCATTTACATCAAAGATGGGCTCGAAGTTAAGCACATCACAAAAAGGAGTGTATTATCATAGTGTTGGAATTTTAGTTAGTGCAAATGTAAAGTTCTCAAAAGGAAAATTACAACAGTTTATAAGGTGGCTTTTTCTACACTTCCCACAAACTTCTCCTGAGGAAGTCCACAATATTCAATTTTGGGATAAAGTAGGGCATGAATTGATAACCTTGGGACAGTCTGGGAATACATCTTCAGCTAAACTTGTGTTCTGGAGCTTACAAATTCGGACAGCCTTACTGAAACAAAGGGAATTGGAGAAAAAGCCCAATATCAAGCCATGTACCTCTGCTATCCCTGTTCCTCCCCCCTCCAGCCCTAAAACTCTTACCCCAAAACTTGGTATTTTAAAGAGAGCAAATCCTGCTCATGTGCTGGGAAGTTGACTCCCTGAGAACGTTAAAATGCCTGAGTTCCCTTGTCCACAAGGACCTGGCCAGGTCTCGTGGAAAACTCCCCAAAACCCTGTTTCCCCTGCTCTGAAACCCAGAGCACATGTTAGTTTTTCGGAGAGCAGTGATCCCCAAAATGGCCCCCAGTGCCTAGGGGGTACACAAGATGGAGGATGCCACATGGCACCTTCCCAAACCTGGTCATCTTCTTCCCAAGATCCCCCTAAGTATCCCAAAATTCCTTTCCCATCCCCCTCTCCTCCTGTTCCTCATGACACCTTCCTTCCCCCTCCCTTACCTGCAGTACCCTCAGCTCCGCCCCTCTACTCCTCCCAGGGGGCGTCTGCCGATGTGACGTCACCAGGTGTCTCCGCCTTCTGTTTCCACGGTATCCCCGCCCCCTGCCTTCCCCCTGTCCCCGCCCCCTCCCCGGGTTCCCATGGTGGGGGCATGCCCACTGCATGTCCCCAAACCTGCTTCTGTGATCCTGTTGCTTCCAATGCAAGGGATACAGGGCAGGAAGCTGCAGACCCAATACAGGGTCCCACTTTGTCATTCGCCCCTGTTTCATATCAGCCTGCAGCACAAGGAGGAGCAGCCCCAACTGCTAATTGGAGCTCTTTTGGACGACAATTGATTAAAGAGGTCTGTAAATCTCACCGGGAGTATGGCCCACACAGTCCATATTTCCGTGGCCTTTTAAATTCTGAATTGAGTAGGACTGTAGTAGTCCCACATGATTTAAAACAGCTTATCTCATGCCTCATGACCTCTACAGAATTCAAATTATGGGAATTAGCATGGAAACAACTGTTAAAAGAGGCTCTCTCAGGCTTGCATGCTGATCCAAACACAGCGAAAGATGCTAATGGCATGCCAATTACCATTGAGCATCTCTTCGGTGAAGGCCAGTGGTCTTCACCCTCAATCCAAGCTACTGTAATTCCTGTAGAAACACTCGAGAAGGTAAAGGAAGCAGCTGAAAAAGCATTCTTTTCCCTCCAACTTGAGGGGCCGTTTGAGCCCTACAGTAAGATTAAGCAGCTACCATCAGAGCCTTTTCTGAAATTTGTAGAAAGGTTAACTAGAGCCATTGAAATCCAAGTTAAAATGAGAATGCAAGGGAAGAGGTTTTACAAATGCAAATGAACAGTGTTGAGTGGCAATTTTGAGTCTCCCTCTCGAACTTCCCCCTACACTAAAAGATATGCTTCTAGTCTGTAACAGGAACGTGCCTCTGATGAGTGTTGCTGAAGTCACCAGACCAAGGCTGCTGCCAAGACCACCACAGCGTGTCGCCATTGCCATCCCTGCGCCCATTCCCTCAGCACAGCAGCACCCTGGGCAGCAGCGAAGACCAGCAATGGTTGACCCCACAAAGCCATGCCTGCTTTGCAATAACCTTGGACATTGGAGTAACCAGTGCCCCCTGAATAGGCAATTTGATGAATTTAGAAATGGCATGGGAGGAAAATTACAATCACTCCCAGGGGGTCAACAACAAAAAAAAAACTGAAAAGGGAGCGCCAGCCTGCCAGGCGTGCAGACGTAAAAAGAGCAGGCCAAGGTAATAAGGGAAGCAAAACAAACCAAGCGGGCAGTAATATTACTATTTCTGTAAGTGAAGCAGATGCTTCAAGGACCAGGTCTGCTGGTCCACTGTTGAGAGTTAAACAAAATAACCTTTGTTATGATTTAGGTGAACCTATGTTAACCACGTCTTCTGTCAATGAGCCTGTCAGGTTGCAGCTGACAGAATCACTCCACCTGGAAGACACTGACTGGCATTTTGTCTCTGTCAATCCAAATCAGAAGGGTATTTGGCACCAAATTTGCTCTAAGTACATAGTCATTGGGGACACCAAACACACACCACATGAGATTGAAATTGCTCCAGGAATGACAACATCAGATCCTGAGCAATTCGTTCTCGGGCTGCACTGTTTCCACCCACCCCTGTTTCTTCCCAAAGGACAAATTGTTGCACAAGCTATCCCTGTACTGTTTTTGCCTGAAGGCACCGAAAAACAAGGGCCCACAGTTGCCCGGGTCCAAATTACTGGGAGACACAAACCCAAATTATGGTGTAATGTCAGTGGGGGTGGGCAATCAAAACGCATTGAGATGCTTGTAGACACGGGTGCAGACTGCACAGTGATCCCAGTACAAGACTGGCCAGCACATTGGCCTTTGCAAAACATTGCTGGTCATGTTCAAGATGTAAGAGGCCTGCAATTTGCGAGACAATCAAAAAGCATCATCCAAATCGAGGGACCAAACAGACAGTTGGCAAATATCCGTCCATTTGTGTTAGATTATTCGTAACCTTTGTTAGGGAGAGATTTAATGGCCCAGTGGGGTGTCACAATTGATATTCCAGACCCTCCACAGCATTTTTGTACAGCGGCCATTGAACAACAGCGCCCCACCCAAAAACTGAAGTGGAAAACAGACAAACCAGTTGAGGTGAAACAGTGGCCGCTCAGTAAACAAAAAATAAAGGCGCTTGAGGAGCTAGTGGAAGAGCAACTGAAAAAGGGTCACATTGTGGAGACCACGTCCCCGTGGAACTCTCCAGTGTTTGTCATTCAGAAAGCCGACAAAAAGAGATGGCGGCTCCTCCACGACCTCCGACAAATTAATAATGTCATTGAAGATATGGGCTCTCCCCAACCTGGTATGCCATCCCCAACAATGCTTCCCCAGGATTGGAAATTAGCTGTTATTGATATAAAAGATTGTTTTTTCAATATTCCCCTACACCCTGACGATGCACTGCGTTTCGCATTCTCGGTCCCGACCATCAACATGGAAGCCCCTATGAAAAGGTACCATTGGACAGTTCTTCCTCAGGGCCTGAAGGTTTCCCCAGCTATCTGCCAGTGGTATGTCTCTTCCCTGCTTTCCCCAGTGCGTGCAGAGAAGGCCATCATCTATCATTATATGGATGATATCCTTGTGTGTGCCCCCAATGATGATTTACTCACACATGCGCTTGACCTAACGATCGATGCATTGATTGTTGCAGGGCTCGAGCTCCAGGAAAAGAACATTCAAAAGATGCCACCTTGGAAATATTTGGGCTTAGAAATTGGAAATAGGACCATTGTTCCTCAAAAACTAGAAATCAATCCAAGGATCAAGACCCTTGCAGATGTCCACAAGTTGTGTGGGTCTTTGAATTGGGTAAGGCCATGGCTAGGTCTGACTAACAAAGACCTTGCCCCTCTTTTCAATTTATTGAAAGGGGGGGAGGGCCCAGATGCTCCTAGGTCTATTACCCCAGAGGCATGGAAAGCTCTAGAAAAGGTTCAGATTGCCATGTCCACAAAACAGGCCCACTGATGGCGGCCTGACCTGCCATTCAAATTTATCATCTTAGGTAAGTCGCCACACCTCCATGGAATCATTTTCCAGTGGGAGGAAAAACAAACACCTAAGGCAAAGGGCACACCAAAAAGGGCCTGGACCAGAGGGACCCTCTCTTGATCATAGAATGGGTTTTCCTCAGTCACAAAAGGTCCAAGAGAATGACAAAGCCTCAGGAGCTGGTAGCAGAACTGATCTGGAAAGCAAGGACCTGGATCAGGGAGTTAGCAGGATGTGACTTTGAGTGCATTCACATTCCAATTGAGTTAAAATCGGGTCAAAATTCTATGCAAATATTGGAACAATTGCTTCCAGAAAATGAAGTGTTGCAGTTTGCTCTGGATTCCTACTCAGGACAAATTTCTGTCCTCTGGCCTGCCCACAAAATGTTCGAACAAGATGTTCAATTTATTCTGAAATTAAGAAGTGCTCACAGTAGGAGACCTTTAGAAAAGGCTCTGACTGTCTTTACAGATGCGTCCGGGAGGTCCCACAAGTCCGTTATGACTTGGAAGGATCCTCAAACCCAGCAGTGGGAGACGGACATTGCTGAGGTGGAAGGTTCACCTCAGGTTGCTGAATTGGCTGCTGTTGTTAGGGCTTTTGAAAGGTTCTCAGAACCATTCAATCTGATTACGGATTCTGCATATGTGGCAGGAGTAGTATCCAGGGCAGATCAAGCAATACTGCAAGAAGTGTCTAACATCGCACTTTTCGAATTGCTCTCAAAACTTGTAAAGTTAGTCACCCACCGAGAGCAACCATTTTATGTGATGCACGTCAGGTCACACACCGACTTGCCAGGGTTTATCGCTGAAGGCAACAGAAGGGCAGATGCTCTTGCTGCACCTGCAGTGATGGCCACTCTTCCAAACGTTTTTGAACAGGCAAAAATCAGCCACCAGCTTTTCCACCAAAATGCACCTGGCCTGGTTTGTCAGTTTCACATCACTCGAGAACAGGCCAAAGCGATTGTGGACACATGCCCAAATTGCCAACAACATGCACTCCCTACAGTGAGTACGGGAGCAAACCCAAGGGGGTTGAACAGTTGTGAACTGTGGCAAACAGATGTTACACACATACAGTCATTTGGACGGCAGAAATATGTTCACGTTAGTGTAGATACCTTTTCTGGAGCGGTCTATGCTTCTGCCCACACAGGAGAGTCATCTAATGATGCCATTAAGCACCTCTTACAGGCTTTTTCTTTCATGGGCATCCCCAAGGAGTTGAAAACTGATAATGGACCTGCCTATAAATCCAAGGAATTCGGGAGCTTCCTGCAGCAATGGGGAGTAGAGCACAAAACTGGCATCCCCTACTCCCCTACAGGTCAAGCCATTGTAGAAAGGACTCACTGTGATATTAAAAGTGTCCTGGACCAGCAACAACAGGCTCTGAAGGTGGAACCTCCCCACATCCGGTTGTCCAGGGTGCTGTTCACAATCAATTTTCTGAATTGTTCCTTTGACAGCCTGAACCCACCCATCCTACGCCACTTTGGGGGGAGCAGTCATACAATGATGAAAGAAAAGCCTCTGGTTTTAGTAAAGGACCCTGAGACTTGGAAGACAGTGGGACCTTACAAATTGGTTACTTGGGGACGTAGATACGCCTGTGTGTCCACCCCCTCTGGGCTAAAGTGGGTTCCTTCCAAATGGGTAAGGCCCTATGTTCCCAAGGTCTCAGAGAAATCTACAGAAGCGTGACAGGTTGCTAATGCTGCCTGGAGAAGGAAATGCCGCACGCGTTCTCTGGAGGAAATTCCATTTAAGCCTCCTATCTGCAATAGTATGTAATATATGTTTGTCTTAAGTTCCTTGTACTAGTTTAGATCCCATGGTTCGTGTGTAGCCTCAAGACGCCATGAGACCAAGCCTGCTCCTCGTCCTACTCATGATCATCCCACCAGCGATCTCCCGGATAGTCCCTCAGCCCAAAGCACGTATGGATTACCTTGGCAAAAGACCTCGGACATCAAGAGAGAAACTGACGACTGGCTGAGTGGACTGTTCAAAGGCTGGGGACTCTCGGGCTGGTTGGGATCTATTCTGAAAACTGTGCTTTACTATTGTTTATATTAGTTATCATTGTTGCAGTTTTTAGCATTGGTTTTGGACTAGTCAGACGCATGGTTCTCAAGTTCATTTCAAGCTCATCTCCCCCTCCTGAAGTTTACCATTTGGGAGCCCTTAGTGCTCCAATGGATGACATGGAACCCTCAGTGGAAAGCACTGAACCTCCTGTAGAAGACAAACCGATTTACCAACCATGGTTTGGTAAGCATTCTGCACCACAAACCCAGTCCTCTTCTTTTTAAACAAAACTAGGGGGAGATGTTGCAGTGTGATTTCCTGTTTCACCTATCCCAGCCTCTCAGGTGTGCCAACCTTCCCCCTCCCCCTTTTGCCCTCCTGCCTAAGAGCTGTCCATCAATCTTAACATTCCAGCAAGGGCGTTGTGTGGTTGGCAGAAGTTCAAAAGATGCCCCTCAGGTCTGGGTTCATTGGCCTGTACAAGCATCTATATCCCTTGACCCTTCCCCTCCTCACACCTGGTTGGCCCTTACCTGTCCCTTCCCCTCCCCCTGTCCCCAGGTCTTAAAAGGACACGAGACCATGTGGCCCGGCGTTCTATTGCGAGCTGTTACCACATTCAGAGGTCTACCATGCTGAAATAAAACTCTGGATTAAGACTCTACGATAGAACCCACTCCTTTTCTCTTCACCGTCACCTGAACCTTTTTCACCAGAGGTAAACTGAGTTCCTACTTTGCCTGGATTTGTTCCGAGTGCCTAGCTGCAGCATCCAGCCAGCCAAAGGTATCTCTGGGGTGAAACACCACAGCTGCAGCCTTTGGTCTAGCAGCGAGGGCTAGACGAAGCCAGGCATGACACACCCGGAAACATCGGGATTAATATTCTATAGTAGAGGTTAAGTGATAGATGCTGAAGTGATAAATGGAATAGCCTGCAGGCAATTCCCGGGAGCTATTGGTGCATTGAGAGGCTGGCACCTTGCGTGCAATGTAGAATTTGTGAGAGGTGCTGGTATTGCTGTTCTATGCCCCAAGTGTAAATTGAAGATTCCTGATCAAGCCGATTCAGAACCTGAGATCTCAAAGCTTATGTGTGGAGGATCACATCTGATACCTGCTACCTGGAGGTCTGTGTAAGAGAAAAACTGAGAAAAGACACTGTGAGGCTTGGGTGGAAACAAGATAGTATAAGGAGAAGGAGATAATGAAAACTAACCAGAGTGAAGAGGTTCCTGAACTAGCCCCTTTGGGAGGCGCTCACTTGGAGAAAGCTGCCAGTAGGGGCGACTCGGAAAATAAAAAGATTTATAATACTATATTGCAGTTAATGTTGTTTTAAGACGAGAAAGCAAATAAGATGAGGTCTTGTATGCTGATATGTTTTTTGCCTTAAAGAATCACCCAGAATGGCAGAATAACTGTGGGTTCAGAGCTCCCTCTGACCCACTGGTGTTAGCTCTTGAAAAAGAAAGCAAAGCAAAGAGAAGGCAAATCAAATGTGTTGTTCAGCATACAGTGTAAGACAGCAATGTATGAAATCAGACAAAGTTCATCATGCTGAAACACAAAACAATTACAAGTTGCAAAATGAATGCATATGATTTGTTAAAGGCTCCTCCTAAGGTAAGGGAGGAAGAATAAGGAGGACCTCCCCAAAAGGGAAGAGGACTCAGGCTCCAAAGGTATACCCATTCACACCCATCCCCCTCCTGGAAGTCCAATTTCATCCAGAACTAGGAGGCAACAGACCCCTCTGCGAGAGGCAGTGAGACCAGAAGAAAGGAAAAGGGTGGAATTTTGGTTTATATGGGGACCATATATTCAGTTTTAAATAAAGCTTTAGTACCTGTGGAGAATGATTATGTTGTAGTGTGGGGAACAACTGGCCAGTCTGAGAAGGCATACTTTTGCAAACCTTTAAAGTAACAATGGGATATTTACAAGTTTTTGTATATGACCAATTCACCAAACATTCTAAAATGGGGAGGTTACTCTGGAGGTAAACGATCAAAAGTATATAAAGATGTTAGGCTTAACATTAACAGCCATTGAAATTAAGAAGGAAATTAGTAAAGAGATATTAGGACAAGTATTTTTGGGGGTATGGGCCTCTGGTGTACCAGGGAGAGCGAAGAACACCACCCCCCCATAGTAATCAAACTTAAGGAAGGGACACAACCAGTGAGAATTAAGCAGTACCCCCTCAAAAAGAAGATAGGGAAGAAATCAGCCCAATAATTGATAGTACAGGATTGAGGGCTGTCAATAAGATAACAAAAGATTTATACCCTGTGGTAGCAAATCCATATACTTTATTAACTTGTTTAACACCTGAACTAACCTGGTTTACTGTTTTAGATCTGAAAGATGCTTTCTTTTGCCTCCCTATCCACAAAGCCAGCTAGAAAATTTTTGCATTTGAATGGGAAAGCCCTAAAAGCAGGCGCAAAACCCAGCTCCCATGGTCCATGTGCCTCAAGGCTTCAAAAATTCCCCCACTCTGTTTGGGGAACAACTTGCAAAGATCCCGAGTCCTGGGAAACTCCACAGGAAGAAGGAAGAAGCCTTTCAAATTTCCTAGGACTCCAAGGATACAGAGTATTAAAGAAAAAGGCACAGGTAGTGAAACAGAAGGTAATCTACCTAGGGTACAAGGTTACTGCTGGGCAACAGACTTCAGGTCAGGCTCGCAAGGAAACAATATAAAGGAACTCCGAACCTTCTCTAGGCATGGCAGGGTGGTGCTGGCTGTGGGTTTACCCTTACCAACAGGCACCTCTGCGCAGAAGACCGAGATAATTGCACTGACAAGTGCTTTGGAAATGGCAAAAGGAAAGAGAATAAACATCTATACAGACTCAAAGTATGCATTCAGAGTTGTGCTTGCACATGGAGCCATCTGGAGAGAGAGGGGACTGCTGACCTCACAAGGAAAGAACATTAAACATGCACAAGTGATAATCTGGCTGCTGAAAACAGTTCAGCTGCCTGAAAAGGTAGCAATTATGCATATTAAGGCACACCAGAGAGTGAGCTCAGAATTTGAGGAAGGAAATGAGCTGGCGGATGGAGAGGCAAAGAAAGCAACAAAAGGTGAGGTAATTATGGAC
This sequence comes from Molothrus ater, assembly GCF_012460135.2. Classification (NCBI taxonomy): domain Eukaryota; kingdom Metazoa; phylum Chordata; class Aves; order Passeriformes; family Icteridae; genus Molothrus; species Molothrus ater. The sequence goes on along the minus strand of NC_050510.2, from coordinate 2,173,313 downwards.
TGATTTCCCTTGAAATTAAGCCAGAATATAATAATAATACTAATCAAAAGGGACATACAACCAAGAGGGGTGGGCTACCATTGAAAGGGAGCTGGTAATCCCTTCCCATTTGTGTGGTGACTAGTAAGGGAGGAGCACCGGAAAACACACTGGGGCCTAACTAGTTAAAAGCTCTTATAAAGTGTGGCTCCTTTCCCAGAATGACCAAGGCTGCCAGTGTTACAGAGTGCATCGAAATGAAGTGTTGACTTTTAAGTAGTAGTTTCCACAGGCTTTCTAGAACACATATCTGATGGAAAGAATCGTTGCCAGGAATTTATATGCCAGTATTACTCAGGTAAACTGACAGTGAGATCCTTGACTCCAGACTAACCCCAAGAATACCCCCACACCAAAACTAGATCAGATTGGGAAGGGTCATGGACCTGGACAGCAGTGGTAAATTGACTTTTCAGAACTTCCATGGAAAGAGGGGTGTCAGTATTTATGAATATTGACAAATACATTTTCAGGGTGGCCAGAAGCGTTCCCCACCAGGACTGTCAAGGCTTAAGAGGTGACCAGAGTAAACAATATCGCTTTCAGAGTTCCAGCCACAATACCTATATGGGGGCTTTAAGTAGACAGCTCAGAGAAAATGAAAAACATGTGGCTGGAACTCAGAGCAGGGAGCTAAGTGAACCAGTACATAACATACAGCCTCGGAATTATATATACATTAAGTCTCTTACAGAAAAGACTGGAACCACAGTAGGAAGGACCATTCCAGGTGCTTCTCACCACCTTCACCGCAATCAAGATTAAGAAGCAGAATGCCTGGATCCATCACACTCAAATTAAGCAGGCCCCAGAAGCCCCTTGTAACTTGACACCAAGAGACAATGAACTGAGACTGAAACTTATTCGGGCAAAATGAGTGTATTGCAGGGAGGGGGGGGATAGTTTGTAATTTTATTTATGGAATTGTTTTGTGTATAATTGTAATTGAAGTCCTGGAGTACCTCTATCCAAAACAATGCTGAATGGCCTTGGTCCCAGGTTTTAATCTGTATGCTGGATCTATGAGAGAGCTGGCCACTGCAGCAGGTGGCCTAGCAAAATTGAAACAGCCTTTACGGTCATCTCTATTGGCATTAAGAACTAGCCAGTGGCAGATTTCAAAAGTACTGCCAAAATGGGAAAAGGCCAGGGACCAAGACCACAAGTTAATAGTAGAAGCGCTTAGTACAGTTCAAGATAATGTGTCTTTAGCTTTCAGTTGTATACAAGCACAGTTATGGATGCAGGCAACAGAAACTTTGATCATACAGGAAGGGGGTGACGGTGATTTTCCAGCGGAAATTCGGAAGGTTGTCTGGGATAATGTGATTGATTTTGAAAGGAAGTTTAAATCCTGGTGCACTATAGTACATTTGACCTATAATCCTGCTTCTAATGTGGCCACTGCCTTTGTGCTTACCACACGTAATGCCACTGTTTATGTTATCCACCCCATCATTGAACTAGGATTAAATAATGAAAAACAGTGCTCTACACTTCAGAACATAGGGTGTGGGCATGAAAGGTGAATGAAAAGTGGCAAACAGTAAATTTAGAATCTTGTGTTACTAGGGAACAACTAGGAAGCAATACTATTAATGCTTAAGATATGTGTCTTGACACTGAACAAAGTATTTGCCACTTCGAGATTCATCCAGGCACTAATCAGAAAACTGTGCTTGTATTTACTGGTAAATGTTGTGTATGCTTGAGAAACGTCCTTATCAAATGTACAGGGTAAAGCATTAAGGCACGCTTATTGTCGTAGGGATTTGCATTAAGTAAAAGAATTTACTTATTCCTTTTAGGAAAGGGGGGAATGAGACATAGTGGAAATTATCCAGAGTAGAAATCCATTCCGATTTAGGTAAAAAGTACATCTTTGAATTGTCTGTAGCTTGAAAACATAGCTGTTTAGTCTGACTGCTTGTTCTCACAAAAAACCTATGTTTGAAGAAACTGCTTCAGCCAAAGGACAGAGAGGCTCCGGGAGGCAGGGCAGGGTGACCCAGGAGTTCTTTCTGTACTTTCTGATAAAAAAACTAGCTGCAAGTGTAACTAGCTACAAGTGTAATGCGAAAACAGTAAAATGAATATTTATGAACCTGTTGTGAAATTCCATACAAATGGATTAGTAAGGAAGATAAAAAGAGATCTGGAGTTCCCAGAGGCACGCATGCTCTTTTAAGGGGAGCAATCCCCACGTGTCCAGCGCTGTGATAAACATACCAGCCTTACAACTTTCACAAAAATTGTGGAGTTTGTTTTGTTTTCCGCAATTCATAGGCACAAGCCAGAGAGTTAACCTGGTCTAAGAGATGCATTAACTGCTAGAGAACAGAAAAAAAGTAGGATCCTGAAATGACACGTGTCTTATAGGTGATCACAAAGAGATGGCAAAGCTGGCTGGCTGATGGAAGCCAGCTGTAAATACTATAATAATACCTTGTAAATAATTTGTATCACAAAAAATCAGTGAATACACATTATACAATCAATATAACAGCAGCAAAGGTTTGAAGTAGTTATGACAACGTTTTTAAACATTCATGTGATATTATTAACACTTACTATTTATCAGAATCACCTATAAAAGAAAAACAGCAGAGACTGTAATGAAGAATAGAACTTTCAATGAAATTGATGATGCAACAAACCGCATCTCCTTCCACTCACAAACAGGTGTTTGTTAGTATCTCAGCTGTTTCAATCAGAGCTGTCTTATCTCACTAGAAAAAGAACTACATATCTTACCATTTAGACAAATAACTTTTAACAAAACTTAGGATAAGTTATATTAAACAACACTTAAACTTGGAATGAATGAATTCTGATAGCAAGAAATAATAAACCTAATTTTAACAGAATATCAAAGTGACAAGATGTAACTTAAGAGTACTTAGACTTAAATGTAGTGAAACATAACTTTGCTTGATCTCATCAACACTCAATTTATTGAAAGTTATTATCTATAATTATTAAAGTTCCCTAAGTGTTCTGTCTTTGGAAAAATTTCAGATGGTCGAGTCACTGGAAAATACTTTTGCCGGTAGAAGATTTCCATCTATGTCATATTTAGAACAGCACTGATTTGCATGATGTTTTCCCTTTTTACACCTAAGACATTGATTAGGTTACTTTATAATTTTTGTGGGCTGTTGCAGTGTGTCGCCATTTCCTGTTTCAACTATCCAAACCTCCTCAGGTGCCTCAACCTTTCCCCCTCCCCCTTTTGCCCTCCTGCCTGGGAGCTGTCCATCAATCTTAACTTTCCAGCAAGGTGTCGTGTGATTGGCAGATGCCCCCCAGGTTGGTTTGTCCTAGCGTCCACATCCCTTGACCCTTCCCCTCCTCACACCTGGTTGGCCCTCACCTGTCCCTCCCCTCCCCCTGTCCCCGGGGCTTAAAAAGGACACGAGGCGATGCGGCCGTCGGTCTGTCTGGAGCTGTTACCACATTCAGAAGTCTACCATGCTGAAATAAAACTCCGGATTTAAGCTCTATGGCAGAACCCGCTTCTTTTCTCTTCACTGTCGTCTGAACCTTTTCCACCAAAGGTAAACTGAGTTCCTACTTTGCCTGGATTTGTTCTGAGCGCCCAGCTGCAGCACCCAGCCGGCCAAAGGTATCTCTGAGGTGAAAACACCACAGCTGCAGCCTTTGGTCTAGCAGCAAGGCCAGACGAAGCCAGGCAGGACACACTCTGAAACATTCGGGGTCCAATATTTAATAGTGGGCTCTGAGCGATATTTGCCAGTCTTCTTCATCTCTAAAGCATGTTTTGATGTCTTCTGTTCGAATTGCAGCAATGGCTTGTGTGAGCTGGTCTACGGATGAAAATAATGACTCAGATATCCCTTGTCATATTTTTGTATATGTGTCCTCTGGGTTTCCTGCTGGTTGGGTTTGCAGGATTGCTTTGTGTGAATGAGCACTTGATTTAAAATTCGAAAAGTCTCTGCTATCTTGAGGAAATAAATTGGTTTCTTTCTTTAGATATGGTTGAACTGCATTCCATAGATTTGTTTCTTCTGTCGGCGCTCCTATAGAGAACTTTTTTGTCTTCCCCTTCCCTTGCAATAATAGAAGCGGCCATAAGTGGCTCTGTAGTTGGAGGTCAGTAGTCTTGATGGTTATGAAATGATATCTACCTCACTGTGCATGCTGGGCACAGGGGGCGGCCGTCTTGTACAGCAACTTTCTATAGGGGAACGGCACTTTGTTGTTCGGCAACTCCCTGTAAGGCGCCGCCATTTTTTCCCAACGGAGCATGCCCAATAGTGGTGTAAGAGCTCTTGGCACAGCCTTTTGGGTTTTGGGACCGGGACACCTGGTTTTTCGCCCAAATTTTCAGTTAAAAGTTCAGGGAGGCTGCTACCTTTTCAGGACTGTTATTCCCGATGCTGTTACATTTGCGCATAAGGTCGAAAGAGTCACCCTCCCCCCTCAGGGCACGGCTCCCTCCCTCTCCTCCAGTGTAATATTACAAGCGGCCAAAGGTGCTGTTAGCTAGGTAGTGGGGGTTAAAGATGGCACCTGATGTTATGCAGGAGAAATTCCAGAGATAGGATTACTAGCTTTGCTGTTTAACAAAAGCTCATTAATTACAGGGCACGTTGAAAACAAAGCAGCTACAGGCTTATCTTTCTTAGTAGGAATATAAAAAAGCGAAATATGAACAGATTCCCAGAGTTCAGAGAAGTTCTTTATTGCCCAGAGTAGTAAATCTTCGAATTGAGAATTTAATCCTATGAGTCTTTAGTTTAGTATAAACACCCTTTTGTTCTGACACATCTCAAACCGTGCCTGAGCTAGCCAGGCTGCGCAGCCAGAGTGGGCTGCCTCTCGTTCCCGTGCACTCTCTCCTTCTCAAAGCGGCACAAGCTTTTGCATTTGTATACCTGCGATTTGCATTCGAAAACCCGCCTCTGTGGCTGGGCAGCAGTGAGTCAGATGGCTAAGAGGGTAGTGGGGGGAAAGATTCGCCACCCCATCGCTGTTGTTAACTCTTCAGGGTGTTAAAAATAGGTTAGAAACTGTTGTAAAATAGTTGATAGATCGTTAAGCATGTACTGTTAGTTTGGTTATTGTAAAAGGGTAGTTATAAAAAATACGGTACTCAACGTACCATAATACACCTAAGTAAAGTGCACCACCTCCCCAAGCGAAACAAGCCAGCCAGGACAGAACTGTAATGGGCCAATCAAGTGCCTTAAACCGTCATGCAAATGAAGGATCGAAAAAGAAACCAATCCAAAGGGACAAAAAACGGGATAAAAAGGGGCTTCTGACCCACTGAATCTGTGCCGCTCGCTCCATCTGGGACATCAGAGATATTGCTACATCGCTGCTCAAGAAGACCCAGTGCCGGCGTTGCAGCATCCTCAACAGGAACGCTCCTGCTTGGCCTGCGGGTCCCCATGCTTTAGGCCTTTCTTTTTCTTATAATAAATGCTGAAATCACTTTAGTACCGGGAGCCTGCTCCCGTTTCTAACAGCTTGGGGAATCATCTGGGATATGACCTCGCCCAACTGAAGGACAGGATGGCCTCCTGTCCTCCATGGAGGGACCTTGTGTTGGTATCCAGGGAAAAAGGCCTGAGGCACAGTGGAGCCGGTAAGTATCACCTATCCATGGGCAGGGGGAGGGCCCCAGGTGACGAAGGGGGGGCGAGTGTGTGAGCATGACTGAGACGGGGCCGGCTCAGAGCCCTGAAGTGAGAGTGGGCCTTCTAGTACCACGGTTCCGAGTTCTCTGTGAGGAGACCAGCTGGGAACAGAGGGAAGTGAAAGAGGGAAGACCGAGTGAGGCGCCCCCCCAACCCTCCTTGTTCCAGCATCTGGGGGCAGGCCTTGTTAAAGCCTGACAAGCCATTGCCCTCCAGGCGTGTGGAGAGCCCTGGTGAAAGAGAGTGAATCACACGCAAATCAGCTTCAGCTTCTCAGGGCGTGTGGGCAGCTGCGGAGAGGGGTTTTGAGTGACATGCAAGCAAGCCATTGTTCTCCGGGTGTGTGAAGGGCTGTGGCAAAAGTTGTGAGTGACCTGCAATTCAACCTCAGCTTCTCGGGCATGTGGGGAGCTGTGAAGAAGGGTTTTGAGTGACATGCAGATGACCCCATAGGTGAACTGACACCAGAGGCGATCAGTTTTAGAGTCCTTCCTGGAGACTCAGTGATACTGAAGCCCAGAGTGGCTGACCCCAGGCAAGGAGGGCTACAGTATCGTAGGACTTTTTAGCACCCCAGCTGTGAAGGAGTAGTTGTGTGGCCCATCCTTCAGGGTACAAAGGGGGGAAGTCCAACTTGGGCAAGGTGCGGCGGTCCGAACCCGACTCCAAGACTATCTCTAGGGAAGAGGGATAGCCAAGCCTCGGGGGAGGTGGAAGGAGTCAGGGTGGGGCCCTACATGAACCAGTGATTCTCTGACAACAGGGATCCACTTCGTGTGAGTCTAAGAGGTTTGCTAACATCTCCTTCCTCTGTTCAATAAAAGGAAAAGGGAAACTCCAGGGTGCTGAACCTAGGTCAGTAGGGAAACTTAGTGTGTCAGTACCTAAGGTTCTGGGGTGTCGAAAAAAGGTACCTTACGTTGGCCCGGAGGGCGAGGCACCAAGAACCAGAGAAGTATGAATGAACAGGTCTGATGTGTGAATGTACATGTTATAAATGATGAATCGTGAGCCAAATTATCAAAAAATGTGAAAAGATTTATTTATCTTTCTGCGCGACCGAAATACGGTCTTCAAAACCACCACAGCCAAAGAGACAGCGTTGTGCCCAGGAACGGCCCTGGGTGAACCTGGATCCGACCTCTATCGCATCAGAACCCTCCTCATTCACGAGAGTTGCTTCTAGCGACAAGGTTTTATACAGTTTATTGTGCCCGAGGCGAAGGAGCCCCAATTTCTTTTGTAACTCTTCACATTCATCGCTGTTTCTTTCAGTGTGCAGAGCTGGACAAAGATCATCTCCAGGTGGATAGTCAGCGTTGATGGGCTCCGGGGAAGCCCCATGTATTCAAATGTATAACTCTGGCATCACTGGCTATCTTGATTGATGTAATCTGCAGGACAATGATCTCTCTTAGGCGGTTTCCTGACGACTTCAGATATCGGTGATCATCATCCTGGAAGCGTCTATTCTTACGCTAAAGTGTCGATTGTTTTCTTAGCCATGTCCCGGAATTCTTAGAATCTGAATAGACATCTGCTCTCGGGCTGTATGTGGTCAGAGACACGTTTGGATTTTAAAATTTTTATAAAATACATTCTTTAATAGCATGAATTATTTCTAACATATATTACAGACGTGTGATTGAATGTGAGATAGTGTCTCTCCTGCAGTGTGAGTGAAAAAGAGTAAGTACTCCTTAGATAAAAGAGCCACATAAGAGTGCCCAGGGGCACCCAAGTCGATTGCTACAAGGAGACCTTTCTGCATAAACAGAAAGAGGTTAGAGAGATATACTCACTTAAGTAAAAAAAGAATAAAACAGAACTTTTAAAGGGCTGGTAACAGTAAGCAGTTTTATTTACCAGCCCAAATGCTTATAGTAACTAAAAGTCACTATGGGCCAGACCCCCAGTACACGGGGAGGGCGACCAAAGAGAAAGAATAAGAAGATTCCTCCTGCAAGCCCCCTAGGTGATTTACTGGATGACTGGAATAAGTGGGAAACAACTAGAAAGTTAGATCAAGTAAGGATGGTTTATTATTGTGTGGAACATGGGCCAAAGAGGAAATTACAACAAAAATCCTTGAAGTGGCCCTGGTATGGAAGTAGAGATAAGTGGTTGTGTGATTTATTATATCAGCAAGTGTGTAATCAAGAAAACCCTAATTCAGAAGAAGTAGAGTATATTACTTGCTGGATGAAATTCTTAAAAGGAAATTCTAAGTGTAATATGTGGTGTGAGATAATTCGTGCTTATATGAAATTTATATAAAGTTGTAAATAAAATTGTACATGTAACAAAAATCTGAAAGCCTAAGACCACGGACAGTCGGGAAACAGATTGATACATAAAAATTGCGAAACTCCAGATGGCAGCAAGGAAAGAAAGCCTAAATAGCAAGAGAAAGGACGTTGCTGGTGCGGAGATGAGCCTTTCCCAGGACTATCTGAGGAACACCCAAGAGCGATGAACACTTGATAAGTATCTTCAATCAAGATAACCAGACTCGTCAGGAACATACATCTGAATACCAGGTTCCCATAACTCAATCAACACTCGCCACCTCCCAGAAACAGCATTGTCCAGCCCTGTACAAAGAAAAGAGACTTAATGCATATGCAGAATAACAAAAAGAATAGGGGCACCTCTGCCTCGGGTAGAAAAAACTGTATAAAACCAGCCCCGACGGAGACCGCATTTGTGAACGGAAAGAGTCCAATGTGATAGGAGTCAGATCGAAGTTCACCGAGTGCCGATCCCGGGCTGGACACTGTCTCTTTGACTGTAGCTATCAAAGACTGTATTTTCGGTCACGAAAATAAAATCTTTATTATTATTAATTTGGCTTTTTCATTTATTACCTATAACATAAGGTATGCAAACTAAAAAAGGATAAAGAGCCGAAATCAGAGGAAAAAGATAAAGAAAACGAGGGAGTTATTAAAAAAAGGTGGGATCCTTTAGACTATGTAACCCCACCAGCTGTCCCTCCTAACTATCAAGCTACCCCCCCCACTTAACTCCCAGCCTCCTACTTCTCAAACCCTATCTTTATCCTCTCCAGTGATCCCTGCTTCTCCTCTATCTCCTCAGGGAATCTCCATGTAATTTTTACCCCCTCCAACAACTCCACTCCCCCATATATATACACCCCTTGATGCTTTTCTCCCGCTGCCTCCTACAACCCACTAACTTGCAGCTTACTTCACCTGTAAGTCAGAATACAACACCTTTCCCTGAGAAAAAACCTCTGGATATATCCTCCAACCCAACAACTGAACCCTCCCAAAGTGATACCAAAGAATTAGTGAGCCAGTCAAATCACCCTTCAGATGCTGGCCCTTACTGTAATACCAGATCAAAAAGTGGTGTAAGGCCAGAGGTAAATCCGGACAAGCTGTTTCCCCTGAGGGAAGTTCCACTAGTTGGGGGGGTAGGAGGAATAGGTTTTGTAAATGCACCCCTGACAGCTTCTGAAGTAAGAACATTTAAGAAAGAGCTGGGTAACCTGGTCGAAGACCCAATTGGCACTGTACAGCAAATAGATCCATTCCTGGGTCCCAATATATATACCTGGGGGGACCTGCATTCTATTATGACCATCCTCTTCTCCCCAGAGGAGATAGGCCTCATAAGGTCAGCAGGGATAAAGATCTGGGAGAAGGAGAATTGTATTGGACCCCCGGGTGAGCAAAAACTCCCTGTAGTGGACCCAAATTGGAATCCCAACCAGGAAGAGGGCTGGAGAAATATGCAAGACTATAGGACCCTTATTATAAGAGGCATAAAAGAAACTGTACCAAAAAGTAGCAATACAAAATTGGCATTTGATGGGAGTCAGGAAAAGAATGAGTCCCTGGGGGCATGGCTAAATTGATTAAAACAAAATTTTCAGTTTTATTCCAACATTGATCCTGATGGACCAGAGGGCCAAGTATTAAAAGTACAGTTTGTTACCAAAGCTTGGCCTGACATTAGATGAAAATTAGAAAAATTAGAAGACTGGCAGAAAAGGGGAATTAACGAGCTGTTAAGGGAAGCTCTGAAAATTCATTTAAGGACAGACGAGGAGAAGAACAGAACAAAAGCAAAAATTATGGTGGCAGTAGCAAGAGAAAGTATAGGAATGGGAAGAGGGGAGCCAAGAGGGGGGGCAGAAAATAAAGGGAAGCTGAGTAAATGGAAAAAACCACCATCAGATGATGTATATTGCTATTACTGCAGTGAAAAGCGACATGTTAAGCAGTTCTGTGAAAAATTACAAATGGATGAAGCAATTATGAAAGAACAGGACACCCTGGAGAAGATTTTGAGAAAAAATGATGATTAGGGATGTCAGGGGCTCTACGCTCTGGGGAATGAGATTGGACACCAGATAGAGCCCCTTGTGGTAGGTAAGGGACAGGCGTTCGGAAGATTTCAGGCTGTGACGGAAAATTACAGGACTCCTTCTGCCCCTCTCCCCATAGATAAAGATCACCCTTGGAATGTAGCCAAACATGTAGCCCCCCTAACCTATGGATGCCAGTAACTTTCCACTCCATACTAACCCTAGAAAGTATAGCCAAACCCCTTTCTGACGTAGAGAAACCCCTTAGTCCATAAATACCCTTGAGACCCCTCAATAAAGGCCTTTAACCGTCCACCACATTGGTGTTAGCGTCCGTTATTGGCCCCGAGGGATCCCAAGGAGGAGATCGCAGTGCTGGACTCCGAAACCAGGTCATCGCGGCCTTCACAAGAAGGCAACATAGTGGTGCCGAAACCCAGGACGACAAGTCCGGGCGATGGGGATACTCCTGGCCAGGGGACAGCGTCCACAGCGCCGGAACGACTGTGGCGAAACAGGGGGACACCCCGGGACCCGCGATTCGTATGGAAGCAATAGCAAAGGTCGTAAGTTCGATACATATGCAATGGGGAATCAAATGTGAGCTCAGGAATTTTAATCTCGCTTTAACGAGACTCCTCGAGCTCGGGGTCATTGACTCGACCCATAGATATATTGCATTCTGAGGCGTGGCAGAAATGCACTGTCGCGTTAGCAGAGGACACAAAAGCCACAGGCAGCAGCAAAAGCCTGAAAGCGTGGGGGAAGGCAGAAGCAGCCCTACGCAAAGCATTAGAAGAACGGGAGACGTGGAACGCTGCGTGTTCCTGTCTGTTAATCACGCCACAGCTGGGGGAGGGGGCAATAACGTGAACCCCTCCTGGTGGTGACCTGATTGAAAACGGGGAAACGCGGGGGCCGGGCACATCCCATCCCTCCCCGAGCCCAGAGCCCCCGGAGCCCCCGGGGGACCCCCTGACCCTTTCGGGGGACCCGCCGGGGCCCAGACCCCCTCCAGAGCCCCCCGGGGTGCCCGCAGGCCCCTCGCCTATCCCTTCCCCGCCGATAGCCGACTTAGCGCAAGAAGCGGAGGGACGCGCGCGGTCCCTTTGGGAGGGATTGGCGGCAGAAGCCCGAAATATCGAGAAGGCAAGCGCGTGGGCGGGCGGCGGAGGGGATCCGCCGCCTTTCCCGTTCGAATATGGCGCGGGTGGCCAGGAGGAGGGGTGGAGCCCGTCGGCCCGCGGCGGGAAGAACCCAAAAACGCGGCCAGCCGCGGACACGCATGCGCGGGAAACCAGCGCTGAGCCCATGCCCAGCCGGGAGCTGTGGATACCAGCAGACACGCATGCGTGGGGGTGCGACAGAGGGCGGGCACTCGCTCGGGAGCCGCGCCCACTGCTGCCACCATATATGGGAGAGATCCCTCCCTGTGGGAGTCAGGGCGAACCCAGGGGGCGGGAGCGGCACCGCCCCCGAGGGGAGGAGCGGGGCCGAAGCCGAACAAAACGGCAGCAGAAACCAGAAGTTTATTGGCAGTCGACTTCCGACTCTGAAGGGAACCACAGCTCCCCAGACTGCCCTGCGGAGCCGACCGAGTCTAGCAGCGACTCGGAAGCAGAGAAAACAGAATCAATGCGGTTTCGGACGAAACCAAATAAAACTTTTAACACAGTGGGGAACCAGCCCCAATACGAACTCACCGATTGGGGTAAAATCAAAATCGAATGTGCGGGATGGGCACCCGCAGCGTCGGTGCATGCCTTCCCGGTGAGAATTACAGGACCCCAGGGGAACCAGCAAAGAACGTATACCCCCGTTAATTCCAAAGACATTCAGACAATAGTAAAAGCTATCTCAGAAAAAGGAATTAACTCAGGGGTGGTTTCCACTCTCGTGGATGGTCTTTTTAGCAATGATGATTTACTTCCTTTTGATATAGTGCAAATAAGCCGTATGCTTTTTGATGGGGCGGGTTTGATAATATTTAAACAGGAATGGACAGACCGATGTACGGCCATGCTCGCTCAGGCAGCGGGAGAAGGGCAGCCACTCCACGGGTCGAGTTTATCTAGGTTGTTGGGGAAGCATGACGCAGTAGCCACACCCCAGCAACAAGCTGCGCAGCTTCGGACTGAGGAGGTCAGGGCGACTTCCCGGGCGGCCAGAGAAGCTATACGCGCCGCATCCAGGGTTGTGGACAGACCGACACCATGGTCGACCATCAAACAGGGGGAGAGTGAAGGCTTTACACAATTTGTCGACCGCCTTCAGGCTGCGGTGGACTCTTCCAATTTACCCGCTGTCGCAAAAGGCCCGGTGATAACCGACTGCCTTCGGCAGCAATGTAACACCGTAACCAAAGATATATTGCGTTCCCTGCCGGCTGGGGCCAGCCTGGCTGACATGATTAAGCATGTTGTGAGGGAAGAGCAGCTGACCCCACTTCAAGCAGCCGTCCACACCCTAACCAGTGTGATGGCCTGCTTCAAATGTGGTCAGTCAGGTCATGTCGCGGCAAACTGCCCCCAGCCGGCACAGCTTCCCTAGGCAACACCCCTGTCCCAGCAGCGCCCCAGAGGGATCTGCTGGAACTGTGGGAAGAGAGGTCACCTCGCTAGGGACTGTAGATCCCGGCCCCGGGGAAACGGGAGAGGGGGGTGCGTGCGGGCCATATTCGGCCCCCTCCCGCTATGGATGCGAGGCGGCCCATCTATGCCAACCCACAGTGGGGCAGGGGATCTTCATACCCTATGCTCCCACAGGAGGCAGTCAGTATCGCACCCCCGCCAGCGATACAATGGCGGGACCATGCAGTACCACCAACCGTACCCTCGCACCCCCCACCACCGCAAGCCACGCAAGCGCTACAGGGCCCGCAGGGGACGCCCCAGACCGGGACCCCTGGGTGGCCCTGGCCATGAAAATAGGGAAGGAACCCCTGGTGATGAGGGGGACATGCCGCCTCTATGGCAGTCAGGACCCCCACACCGTAGGACTTCAGTTTTGGGCAGACACGGGATCAGACTGCACGATTCTCCCCCAGTCACATTGGCCCAGGCATTGGCAGTTTAAGGAAGTCCCTCCAGTGAACGGGGTGGGGGGACAAACCCGGGCGTGGAAAAGCACCCAGTTGGTGGCTATAACACTTCACACAAACAAGGGACCAGAACAGACAGTAGCAATTTACCCCTACATTTTGCAAAACTCTCCGCCACTAATAGGGAGGGACGTCCTTGCTATGCTAGGAGTCAGGATTCAGCACTGGCTGACAGCCATGGCGTGGCTTGGCATCCCCAAACAGATCAAAACTGACAACGGTCCCAATTTCACCTCCAAACCGGTGCAAGAATTCGCCTCGAAATGGGGCATCACACTAGTACAGGGTATCCCGTATAACAGTACTGGGCAGGCCATAGTCGAGCAGGCGAATCAGACCCTGAAAACCAGGCTAGAGGTGTTGGCAAAAGCAGAGGGCTTTGCCAATTCTATCCCCCCGGGAGACCAGGCACGCATACTAGCAACTGCTTTGTTAGCACTGAATCAATTTCCTAGGGGGGATGAAACAAACAGCCCCGTCCAAAAACACTGGGCCACCAGAGCGTTAGAGGAAGGCCCACAGGTTGCAATTAGAAACGAGCTAGGCGAATGGGAGCAGGGCTGGAGGTTGATGCTCACGGGACGAGGGTACACAGCTGTCAAAAAGGCCGGCGAAATTAGGTGGTGTCCACTTAGGTCAATCAAGCCCGACCTTCACAGTGGGCGGGACAAGACTGATGAGAATTGTGAGTTTCTATTTACAGGACATGCTTATGGGTCGTCCCCGGGATGCGTACATTCTCCTTCCAGAGGAAAGTGACAGTCCACCAAGCCGCCGGACAGCGCCCGAGAGACCCGCACGGGCGAGACCCAAGCAGCAACGATGCTTCTGTGTGATTATGCTGTTGGGGCTTGTCGCCAGAGGGCAAGCCAGCCCAGACCACTACCCTCACCAGCCCTTCAGGTGGGTCATGCAGCATCTTGATGGTGACAAGATGCTCAGAGACATCACCACGCCAAACGCCCCGTCCTTCGTGTTTCGCGCCACCGACCTGTTTCCGGAACAACCAAAGGTAGACCCCTATTCTTCACACGCCACACACATGTACCTATCCTACTGGTGCCCAGCCTCAAACCCAGGAAAAAGTTATTGCAATCGCCCAGGGTGGGGATACTGTGGGCACTGGGGCTGTGAAACAATAGTTACAGACGCCAGGCCATCAGGACCTGGGTGGGACCCACAAGAGCCCGACAGATTCCTACAGTTCACCTGGGCACCCGCAGGCTGCAAAACACCCGTCTTCCTTCAGGGAAGTTTCTATCGAAACCACCATAAAGTCCTGTGACTGCGGTCACAAGGGTTTTCAGGATGAAGAAGAGATGAGAATGTTGACTCCATGATCAGAAGGCTTGATTTATTATTTTATGATATATGTTACATTAAGACTATACTAAAAAGCAATAGAAAGGAAAAGTTTCTTCAGCAGCTAGCTAAGCTAAGAATAGAAAAGAATGAATAACAAGGATCTGTGTCTCAGACAGAGCAAGAGCCAGCTCTGCCATGAGTGGTCAAGAAATCCAAACACCCACAGGAGACCAATCACCTGTTGCATTCCACAGCAGCAGATAACCATTGTTTACTTTGGTTGCTGAACTGCAGCTTGTCACAAGGAAAAATCCTAAGAAAGGATTTTTCATGAAAGATGTCTGCGACAAAGTCCCCAAATTCTGGAAATGCACTCACTATAACATGACAGTTTTGCAGCCGAATCACCCTAGCTGGGCCGTGGGCAAAGCATGGACAGTAGTCCTTCAAGGGTCAGAAAAGTGGGTGAATGTGCGAATTACCAGACTCCAACCATCAGCACCCAGAGCAGTTGGGCCCAACAAAGTGATCAAAAGCACACAGAAAGGGAGAAACATGACTTACCCCAAACCCTTACCCACAAGGGTCACCGACGTCCCGACTGGCGATGAGGAAGCCTTCCAGATAGGCCGCTCAGCCAGGTCAGGCTCGGACCCAATCCTTCGCATGTTAGAAGCTACCTTTCTATCCCTGAATGAATCTAACCCTAACCTAACCGACTCCTGCTGGCTTTGCTACGATGTTAAACCCCCCTTTTACGAAGGAGTCGCTTTAGATACCCCCTTCAGCTATTCCACAGCCGATGCCCCTCGCCAGTGCAGATGGGACACACCCCGCAAAGGAATTACCCTGAGTCAAGTCACAGGTCAGGGCAGGTGCTTTGGCAATGCAACCCTAGCTAAGCGGAAAGGCGACGTCTGCACCGAAGTAGTTGAGCCCGACAGGAAGGATAATAAGTGGGTAGTCCCATCCGCATCTGGGATGTGGGTTTGCCAGAGATCTGGAGTGAGTCCCTGCGTGTTTCTTGCCAAATTCGATAACTCTAATGACTTTTGTGTTCAAGTTCTGAACATCCCTAGGGTCCTGTACCACTCAGACGAAGAGGTGTACCACCTTTTCGAAGAAAACAGCCAGCTCCACAAGAGAGAAATATTAACAGGTATAACTATCGCAATGCTGCTCGGCCTAGGGGCGGCTGGAACGGCAACAGGTGTCTCAGCCCTAGCAACTCAACACCAAGGACTGTCCCAGCTGCAGATGACCATCGATGAGGACCTGCAGAGGATCGAGAAATCCATTTCCTTTCTAGAAAAGTCAGTCTCCTCGCTCTCAGAAGTGGTCCTGCAGAACAGGCGAGGACTGGATCTCCTGCTCATGCAGCAAGGAAGCCTGTGTGCTGCCTTGAAAGAAGAATGTTGTTTCTACGCTGACCACACAGGAGTCGTTAGAGACTCCATGGCGGAACTCCGAAACAGACTGGCTCAGAGACAGAAAGACAGGGAAGCCCAACAGGGCTGGTTCGAATCCTGGTTCAATCGATCACCATGGCTAACCACCCTAATTTCTACCCTAATAGGTCCATTGGCAATGCTGCTTTTAGCTATTACCTTCGGGCCATGCCTGCTGAACAAGCTAGTCTCATTCGTTCAGGCCCGCCTAGAACGGGCTAGCATCCTGTTCGTGGGACAGCAACACTTACTGTGAATTCAACAGGGAACACTGCCAGTCACGAGAGACTTGCCTGGCAGAAACTTACTCAGGTTTCCCAAGACCCTTTTCCCTAGTCAGATCTCAACCTCCTACCTCATTTCAGTGCCTATGTATAGGACTACCTCGTTCATTTGTGAAAGAGGGGGGGGAAGTGTGGTAGGTAAGGGACAGGCGTTCGGAAGATTTCGGGCTGTGACGGAAAATTACAGGACTCCTTCTGCCCCTTTCCCCATAGATAAAGATCACCCTTGGAATGTAGCCAAACATGTAGCCCCCCTAACCTATGGATGCCAGTAACTTTCCACTCCATACTAACCCTAGAAAGTATAGCCAAACCCCTTTCTGACGTAGAGAAACCCCTTAGTCCATAAATACCCTTGAGACCCCTCAATAAAGGCCTTTAACCGTCCACCACATTGGTGTTAGCGTCTGTTATTGGCCCCGAGGGATCCCAGGGGGGGATCGCCGTGCTGGACTCCGAAACCAGGTCACCGCGGCCTTCCCAAGAAGGCAACAGCCCCTGGTAAACGTAGAAATTGGCCCCCAGAGTGAAGAATATGAGTTTTTAGTGGACACAGGTGCTGATCAATCCTGTGTGACAAAGCTCCCCAGAGGGGCTCAACTAAACAAAAAGATCTGCCAAGTGTGGGGAGCAAACGGGGAACCATTCAGACCCCAGGTTATAGAGAGCATAATTATAAAAGGAAATTCAAAGGAATGCAGGGCTGATTTCCTCTATATCCCAAAACTAGGTTGCAACTTATTGGAGTGGGACCCTCAAGTAAAGATGGGAATTGGAGTAGTGCCAAAGGAGGGGAGGATGGTAGCCCAAATAATTTTATTAACTGAACGGGATATTGGAGAAATTAACCCAATAGTCTGGGTGGAAGGAGGAGGATGAGGGTTGTTAAATATCCCACCAATTAAGATAGAAATGCAGTCAGAAATTCCTTCTGTTCGGGTAAAACAATATCCCATCTCCCCTGAAGGCCAAAAAAGGACTAACACCTGTGATACAGGGACTCGTGGAAGAAGGCATACTAGAACCATGCACGTCACCACATAATTCTAGCTGTCAAAAAGGCTGATGGAACCTATTGATTGGTGCAGGATCTGAGGGAAATTAACAAGCGAACTATTTTCAGATCTCAAATAGCACCAAATCCATATACTCTTCTCAGTCAAATTCCACAGGAACATGCATGGTTCTCAGTAATAGATTTGAAGGATGCTTTCTGGGCCTGTCGGTTAGAGGTGGGGAGCAGGAATTCGTTTGCCTTTGAATGGGAAGACCCAGAGTGCAAATGTAAACAACAACTTAGGTGGACTTGCCTCCCACAGGGATCCACAGAGTCCCCTAACCTATTTGGACAAGCCTTAGAGGACCTTTTAAAGTCCTTTGTACCCGGAGAAGAAATACAAATTCTACAATATGTGGATGACCTACTAATATCAGGCAAAGATCAAGAACAGATCCAACAGGCCAGTATGAGTTTACTAAATTTCCTGGGAGAAAAAGGATTAAAAGTATCAAGGAAAAAACTCCAATCTGTAGAAGAAGTAAAGCACCTGGGGCATCTAATTGGAAAAGAGTACAAGAAGCTCTGTTCTGAAAGAGTTGTGGGGATACTGTCAATTCCACCACCCAAGACTAAAAGAGATGTAAGAAAGCTACTAGGTCTAATAAGCTATTGTAAATTATAGATTGATCAGTATACTCAAACTGTAAAATTTTTGTATGAAAAATTATTAAGCACAGAACCTATAGCTTGGACTCCAGAGGATACCAAATGATTCCACGACTTGAAGGCTTGATTAACAAAAGCCCCAGTTTTGATTCTGCCTAATTTAAGAAAACCATTTGATCTGTTTGTTAATGTTAATGAAGGCATAGCATATGGAGTAATAACCCAAGATTAGGGGGGAGCAGGAAGCCAGTGGCTTATCTGCCAAAATTATTTGATCTGGTTGCAAGAGGGTGGCCAGCCTGTATTCAAGCTGTGGCAGCCACAGCTACCTTATTAGAAGACACTAAAGCTTACATTAAATGGGAAGATTCAAGTACACACACCCCACAACTTGAGGACAGTGTTAAGCTGAAAAGCTCCTCAGTGGCTAACAGACAGCTGAATCCTGAGGTATGAAATAACCCTGATGAATATTGAGAATCTAGAGATTGTCGCCTCAAAATGTTTAAATCCTGCTCAATTCTTAACCGAGGAACCAATGGAACACTTAGAGCATAATTGTATAGAGCTAATTGAGATACAAACCAAAGTAAGAGAAGACCTATAAGAAGACCCTTTACTGTTGCAGTGTGATGCCATTTCCTGTTTCACCTATCCCAACCCCTCAGGTGTGCCAACCTTTCATTTCCCCTTTTGCCCTCCTGCCTAAGAGCTGTCCATCAATCTTAACATTCCAGAAAGGGCGTCGTGTGGTTGGCAGAAGTTCAAAAGATGCCCCTCAGGTCCGGGTTCATTGGCCTGTCCAAGCGTCTATATCCTTTGAGCCTTCCCCTCCTCACACCTGGTTGGCCCTCACCTGTCCCTTCCCCTCCCCCTGTCCCCGGGGCTTAAAAGGAGATGAGACCATGCGGTCGGGATTCTATTGGGACCTGTTACAAGATTCAGAGGTCTACCATCCTGGAATAAAACTCTGGATTAAAACTCTACGATAGAATCCTCTCCTTTCTCTTCACCGTCACCTGAACCTTTTCCACCAGAGGTAAACTGAATTTCTACTTTGCCTGGATTTGTTCCGAGTGCCTAGCTGCAGCATCCAGCCGGCCGAAGGTATTTCTGAGGTGAAACACCACAGCTGCCGCCTTTGGTCCAGCAGCAAGGGTCAGACAAGGCCAGGCACGTCCCACCCGGAAATATTGGGATTAATATTCCATATTTTACCATATGGAAGGGTCCTGTATATAGATGGATCCTCTCGAATTGTAATGGGAAAAAGGGCATCAGGATATGCCCTTATTGAAGCAGGGGAAATCAAAGAAAAAAGGGAAATTACCCTCAAATTGGTCTGCACAGTTGCAAAATACATGCCCTAAAGAGAGGTTTAGATTTATTAGTAGATGATATAGGCACAATCTACAAGGATTCTCGATACGCCTTTGGGATAGCTCATACCTCTGGAAAAATCTGGCAAGAGAGGAGATAACTGAAAAGGGGAAAAATCTGGCACATGAAAGTGATCAAGGAAGTACTCGAATCCCTCAGAGGACCAAAAGAAATTGCCATAGTCCATATTAAAGGCCACCAAAAAGGGGATACCCCTGAAATCCAAGGAAACAAAATAGCAGACCTGGCAGCCTTGGAAATCGGGGACCCAGTCATAGTCCTAAGGGTAAAAGAAGACCAGGGAAAAATAAGGGAACAAAGGATGGAAAGTGGTGGACCCCAGACGGGCAACAAATATTCAACCAGATAATACCCAGGAAAGTGATGGAAGAGATACACTGATTAACTCACTGGGGAACTCAAGGAATATGTGATCATTTCCTGAAATATTACAAGGGAATGGGAATATATGAAATAGCCAGATCCATCACAGGAGAATGTTTAACCTGTCAAAAAGTCAACAAAAAGGTGATGTGAAAAACCACTCCCGAGAGGGAGGAAATTAGCCATAAGACCTTTCCAGAGTATTCAGGTTGATTTTACTGAATTAACTCCAGCCCCAGGGTATAAACACCTATTGGTCATAGTTGACCATCTAACACACTGGGTTGAAGTGTTCCCCACAAGAAGGGAGACAGCCCAAGCTGTGACAAAAGTTCTCTTAGAAGAAATTATTCCAAGATACGGGCTAGTAAATATTATTGATTCGGACCTTGGCCCCCACTTTACATCCAGTGTTCTGCAACAAGTCATCAGGGCCCTGGGAATAAAGTGGGAGTTACACACCCCTTGGCACCCTCTGAGTTCTGGGAGGGTCGAGAGGGTGAATCAAACCTTAAAAAATATCTTAACAAAATTGGTCTTAGAAACCAAATGGAATTGGGCCAAATGTTTACTGCTAGCCCTATTACGAATAAGAACAAGATCCAGAACAGATTTAGGGGTCTCTCCTTATGAAATGTTATTTGGGCTGCCTTTCTTGCTTACCCTGTACAATACTGGGGAACATCTAGTGGGAGGGATGACAATGCAAAAATATATAGAAATAGTAGCAACAACCCTAGAAGAACTAAGGAACAAGGGCTACCTTCCCCAAACTTCCCCACTGGACTGTAAAATACATGGTATTAACCCGGGAGACTGGGTATTGATTAAATCATGGAAAAACCCTCCACTAACTGCTCGCTTTGAAGGCCCCTTCCAGGTGTTGCTTACAACAAACACCACAGTAAGAACAAAAGAGTGGGGGTGGACGCATGCAAGTGTAGTGAAGGATCCAGTACAACCCCCAGGTGAGGCAAGCAAATGGACTATAGCCAGCAGAGACAATCAAGACTTGAAATTGGTCCTGAGGAAAGCACCAAAAGTGCAACCCTGAACACAACCCCCCACGGGAAACATCTACATTGTTTTCCATATATCCTTAAAGTTTGTTAAAGTTTGTTATAATTATAGTTATAGTATCAGTTTAAGTTTTGTTTAGCTAAAAATTGACAGTCAAAATAACATCTCAGTTTCCAGTACTGTTCCATAGAGCACTCTCCTTTCAACTCTAATTGGGACCAAATTGAGGGGAGTCGGTACAATAAGGGTCATGGCAGAATGTCTCCAGAAGAAGGGAAAACCAGAGGTGAGAGGCAAGACTGGATCGGGAACTACCTCCAGGAAATACTCTCTGGGCACCAAGAAAACCCCTGTGGATCGAGAGGTGAGGAGGCCAGCCCATACCAGACTCCCACTGGTAGCAATGCTACTACTCATCCACTTCGGAAAAAGTGGAGGAAACAATTGTGAGAAGTGTTACTATCCCTCGTATAGAGGAGATACAGTAAGTGTATCAATCAGAGTACACACAAACATGAATCCCAAATGTATCTATCACTCCCAGTTAACAAACTGTAAAGAGGATAATAAAATACATTGGTTGGCTAAAAATATTGCAAACCCACACCAGAGGATGTCAGGAGAATGCCCTATGAAAAAAAGATGGGTATGTTTTGATCAAGAAAGTGAAACCAACTTAGAGGATACATTCAAAGAGAAAGAAGTGCAATTGAAAAGACAAAGGGATAGAGAGGGACAAATATATGGTAAGAATCTTTTTTATTGATATGGTGGAAAAGATTACAGAAGAATTTAATCTGACTGATTGTTAGGTGTGTGGAGGGACACACCTAAGTGAAATTTGGCCATGGGATGGTATCAGTTTAGGTCCCCTAGACATTTTTAAATGGATTCCATCAAGAAAAAACATGGGAGTACCCAAAAGAAGGGAAGGAGAATGGAAGCTGAAATCAACAGTAATAGGGTGTGGAAGGGGCTAATAGAGGGCCTGTTAGCTAAAGAGCGAGAAGAAGCTGAGAAGCAAGAAGAAGCTGATAAGGAGCTCTCTCCAAAGCTGTAACCAAGGAGACCAAGAGAAGTGAGGAATTGAAGAAAGATAAGAAGAGAACTTTGCAGCTGGAGAAAGTATTTTTAGAAATTTAGTTGAAGTCACTGTAACTTTTCACCGATAGTGTTAAGTTGATTTATTGTAGCCAATAGTTAGGGTAGAAGAAGCATAAACAATTGGAAAGTGTATAAAAGGTCAGCCATGTTCAATAATAAAGAGTTGCCATCTAAGACTGCTTGTGGTCTCTGCTTTGTGTCGTGACCTCCTCAACAACGACAATAGGGGAAGAGTGTTTATCAAGAAAAGGAAAAATGTATACTATAGAAGTAGGAGAAACGCCATGTAAAAGATATCTGGCAGCAAATGACACACATACCAGGTGGATCCCAGAAACTCCCCATTCATATTGGTCAATAGAAAAAAACTGAAATAGATGTGTACACAGTGAAAAAGAAAAAAATGTTTGAATGCTTAGGAGATTATATGAACCCATTCTGGGCAATAGAAACCTTATCCAAATATTGGAAACATATAACTGTGACTGTGGTCACAAGGGTTTTCAGGATGAAGAAGAGACGAGAATGTTGACTCCATGATCAGAAGGCTTGATTTATTATTTTATGATATATGTTACATTAAGACTATACTAAAAGACAATAGAAAGAAAAAGGTTTCTTCAGAAGCTAGCTAAGCTAAGAATAGAAAAGAATGAATAACAAAGATCTGTGTCTCCGACAGAGCAAGAGCCAGCTCTGCCATGAGTGGTCAGGAAATCCCAACATCCACAGGAGACCAATCACAGGTCTACCTGTTGCATTCCACAGCAGCAGATAACCATTGTTTACTTTTGGTTGCTGCAACTGCAGCTTCTCACAAGGAAAAATCCTAAGAAAGGACTTTTCATGAAAGATGTCTGCGACATATAGCAAGTCAAGATTCTAATTTCTGGGATGCACCTAAAAATCTATTTTGGATCTGTGGTAACACAGCATATGTGAAGCTACCAGGAGGGTGGATTGGGAGTTGCACAAATGGAGCAATAAAACCATCCTTTTTATTATTACCTAAGGATGCGAAATCAAACCTGGGAGTCCTGGTATATGATCATCTGGCCAGAAAGAAAAGTTTATTTGGTAGAACCCAAAATTGGAACAATGAAATTTGGACCCCAGAAAGGATTATCGATACTTATAGGCTGGTTACCTGGGTCCAAGATGGATCCTGGGGGTACAGAACCCCAGTATACATGCTCAATCGAATCATCCATTTACAAGCAGTACTTGAAATAATGTCCAATAAAATAACTCTAACCATCGATCTCTTAAACCAGCAGCAACAACAAAGAAGATCAGTAATTTACCAGATCAGATTGGCAGTGGACTACCTCCTCCCAGAGGAAGGAGGGATCTGCAGGAAATTTAATACTTCAGAATGTTGCCTAGAGATCGATGACCATAGTAATGCAATTGAAAACATTACTCAAAATATTAGAAAACTAACTGAAGCTGTGGCTGTTTTTAAGGGGGGCCCGGCTGAAGGGATTTAGAGTCCAGCCACCTTCAGCTACACCGGCACTCCCCTGGCACGAAGCCAGTGGCATGTGCCGACCGTGGGTGGGGCGAGAGGAAACAGTCACCGATATTGAAGCAACCACGCCGCAGGAGTGAAGAAAAGAGACGGCCCTCCTCTGCTGGGTGAATTAACTTGGTTTAATCCAGGGTAGGGGAATTGCAGGGTGGCCACCCAAAGGTGGCGAGCGGAGGAGGAGCCCCGAGCCCCTCCGGGGACCGGGTTTTACAGGGAAGGGGTGGGTACACAAGAAACCAATCATAGAACGAAAATTTGCATACATTGAAGACTGATGGGTGGTGTGGATCAATGGGGATAGGTCAGGGGAGGAGCCCAGGCCTACCAGCCAATCACTCGACACCCTAGCTGGAAGATTCTGGAACTTGGGGCGGGGTGCCGGTGATTGGCAGAAGGCCTGGGGAGGGGATACAAGGACAAATAAGGGATAATGAGGGAAAATGAGGAGGGGAAAACCGTGATTGACATAACTGGGGGTTTGAGCCAGACCAACTTGCCAAGCTAGGAGAGGGGAGAACGGAACAAACCAAACACAAACCACAACATCTCCCCCTTTTTTGTTTTAAAAAGAAAAGGAAGGGAGAAAACAAACAGTCCCTTATCATCAGGCGGCAGTTGTCTCTTGTGCTGTTTTAAAGTCCAGGCTTCCACCGCTCACGCTTTCAGAGTCTGAAGTCGAGGCAGGGTCCTCCTCGACATCTGAAAGCTCCAGATGGTTTATGTTGGCCGCTGAGGCATTCAGCAGAAGTCTCTTAACCAATCCCCACATTAGGGAGCAGGCGATGACAATTGCGAATATAACTAAAACAAAATATAAGACAGACCGAACTATGGACCCGGCCCATCCTGACAGTCCCCAGCCCTTGAACAGGTTCCCCAGCCAGTCCGATGTCTCACTCTTAACCTCGTGGACGAGCTCTTTCATCTTGCATATGGAGACCCTCGCATCTTCTGCCTTGGATGACAGATTTAAACAGCACAGGCCCTCGAATTCCTCACAGCTGTGGTGGTGGAGTAGCAGGAGGAAGTCGATGGCCGCCCGATTTTGCAAGGTCGCCTTCCTAGTTGTTTCCTCGTCTGCGAGGAGGTCAGTCAAGGCAGCCGAGGTAAAATTTGCTTGCTTTGCCACCCAACACTCCAGGCGGCCCAATTCACCCAGAGACTTCGCGATCGACACCCACGGCAAAAAGAGAGTGAGCGCGACCGATTTTGGTTTGGCCCAATGTTCAATTTTGGAGTCGCAGTCCGGGTCGAAATCACGAAGATCTCTTTTGGATATTGCCAATTTAGACTGCGATCTCTTATATTTCCAATCCCTAATTTGAGTGACGTTGGGGTTAAGCAGCGTCAGCTTGCCAAACGTACAGACGCCTCCGGCCAGACGAGGGGGGATGCCAGCCCATGCCCGGTCTCCGCAAATGAAAAATGTTCCTCGGGGCAGCGCCAGCGGTTTGGTGTCTGAGGTAGATGCAAAGGGCAACCGGATGGTGAAATTGCACCATTGCGCTGCTTGGTACTCCGGGCTAGGCGGCCCGATGAAGGAGTACCTCGAGGAACCGAAAAGGGGGGAATACTGAAACCAGATACAAGCCGATGCTCTAGCGGAGCCGACTAGATGGAGCTCTGGGGGGTCGGACTGCAGGGGGGTCAATTTCCTGAGCCCGTCCCTCCAGGCGTTCTGGGCGTCTACCATGAGGGGCGGATTGTAAGTAACATTAAAGGGGTAAGGAAACTCAAAAGGAGGGAGAGGGATCCCCACTAGGCAGGACGACATCGGGTCTTCAGCAGAGCCAAGGTCCAGGCAGATGTGCTCCTGCCCCATGGCTTGAGCGAGGGTCCTCCACACGTTCGCCTTTGGCTGGGGAACTATCCAGGGGTTCGCAGGTGGTGGTAGAGTCTCGATAAGGAGGACTGTCAGGAGGGTAATGATGGTCATCGGGTCCATGCAGGCGGGAGATCAACTAAAAAGAAACAGAAATATAAATTAAGAAGGTCTGGCTCGAGAGGGGGGGGGTCAGGACCGTGGTCAATGGTGGCTCGCCCACCAGTTCCTCCGTTTCCGCCGCCAGCACGCCTCTGCTACCTGTGGGACCGGTTCCGGTTTTGCACCCCGCTTAGGGCGGTAGGGCTTGACCCACTTTGATGGAATCCATCTCGGACCTGAGGGAGTGGACACGCAAGCGTAACCCCTACCCCAGGTCACGAGATCAAATGGCCCTTCCGTTTTCCAGGTCTCCGGATCCTTAATGAGGACCGGGGGCCTGGCCCTAGGTCGCAGCTCCTCGTGCTTCCCGAAGTGTCGCACTATGGGCGGGTTGAGATTTTCAAAGGAGCAATTTAGAAAGTTGATAGTATACAACGCCCGTGCGAGACGGATGTGAGGGGACTCCACCTTCACTGCCGAATGCTGTTGCTCCAAAACCCTTTTAAGGCTCTGGTGGGTCCTCTCCACCACGGCTTGGCCTGTCGGGGAATAGGGGATGCCGGTCTTGTGTTCTATTCCCCATTGCTGTAGGAAGCTCCGCAGTTCCTTGGATTTGTAAGCTGGGCCGTTATCTGTTTTGATTACCTTAGGGATGCCCAGGACCGCGAATGCCTGAAGCATATGCTTCCTGCAATCCGCAGCCCTCTCACCTGTGTGGGCAGAGGCAAAGACAGCACTAGAGAAAGTGTCCACAGAGACATGTACAAACTTAAAGCGGCCGAATGATGGATAATGGGTTACGTCCATCTGCCACACCTCGCAGCTGGACAAACCACGGGGGTTAGCTCCAAGAGGGACAGAAGGGAGCTGGTGGGACTGGCAGTGAGGACATGTAGCCACAATGGCCTTGGCCTGTTCGCGCGTCAGATGGAACTGCCGAACCAGGCCAGGCGCATTCTGATGGAACAACTGGTGGCTGATCTTGGCTTGACTGAAGAGATCAGGGAGCGGGGCCACTTGAACAGGGGCGGCAAGGGCATCGGCACGCTGGTTGCCCTCCGCTATGAACCCCGGCAAATCGGTGTGTGATCTCACGTGCATGACATAAAAGGGTTGCTCTCGGTGGGAGACCAATTGAACCAATTTGGAGAGCAAGTCGTACAATTTTGGGTTTGACACCTCCTGCAGCACAGCATTTTCAGCTCTGGACACTACACCCGCTACATAGGCTGAATCCGTAACTAAATTGAAAGGTCCAGGGAACCTCTCAAAGGCTCTGACGACTGCGTCCAACTCGGCAATTTGAGGTGAACCTTCAACCTCGGTGACATCGGACTCCCACTCCCGAGTTTGGGGATTCCTCCAAGTCATGACTGACTTGTGGGATCTTCCAGACGCGTCAGTAAAAATGGTCATTGCCTTTAGAGGAGTTCTGCTCTGGATCGATTTTATAGATAATACGAACTCCTGATTGAATAATTTATGGGCCGGCCGATCAACACTAATTTGGCCGGAGTAGCTATCTAGAGCGAACTGCAAAGCTGCATTCGTTTGCAGGAGGCTGTCAATTACCTTTTGTTTTAGGTGGCCCGAATTTAATTTAAGAGGAATGTATATGCACGCAAGATCAACGCCTGCCAGCTCTCTGATCCTCAGCCTAGCTTTCCGGATCAACTCTGCCACCAGTTCAGCGGGCTGTGTCATTCTCTTGGACCGATGGTGGCTGAGGAACACCCACTCAATGATTAAGAGGGGGTCACTCGAGCCCCGGTCCCTGCCTTTGGTGGCGTTGTCCCACTGAAAAATCACCCCGTGGAGGTGTGGCAGTTTGCCGCAAATAATGAATTTAAATGGCAGGCCCGGATGACAGCGGTGGGCCTGCCTAGCCGAAATGAGTCTCTGGATTTTCTCTAGTGCAATCCTCGCCTCTGGGGTAAGGGTCCTGGGAGAACTTAGCTCCTCTCCCCCTCTCAATAAATTGAAAAGGGGGGCCAGGTCTTCTGTTGGTACGCCCAGCCAAGGTCTTACCCAATTCAAAGATCCACACAGCTGGTGAACATCCGCCAAGGTTTTGATAGTTGTTACAATAGCCAATTTCTGAGGAACAATGGTCCTCTTAGTAATTTCCAGGCCCAGATACTTCCAAGGCGGCACCCTTTGAATTTTTTCCTGTTGGAGCTCGAACCCTGCAGCAACCAGCGCATCGACTGTCAGGTCAAGGGCGTGGCCAAGTATGTCAGCGGTCGGGGCACACACCAGGATGTCATCCATGTAATGGTAAATGATGGCATCGTTTACCACTGCACGTATTGGGGACAGCAAGGAAGCGACGTACCATTGGCAGATCACTGGGCTGCACTTCATGCCTTGCGGGAGAACCCGCCAATGGTAGCGCTTGCTTGGGGACTCACGGTTGATGGAAGGAACCGTGAACGCAAAACGCGGGGCATCGTCCGGGTGGAGGGGAATTTGAAAAAAGCAATCCTTTATATCAATCACAGCCAATTCCCAATTTTGTGGGAGCATCGTTGGGGACGGCATCCCTGGTTGGAGAGGCCCCATATCTTCTATAATGTTGTTGATTTGGCGGAGGTCGTGGAGAAGCCGCCACTTGTCCTTATTGGGCTTTTTGATGACAAACACGGGAGAATTCCACGGTGACGTGGTCTCCACGATATTGCCCTTAAGTAGTTGCTCCTCAACGAGCTCCTTGAGCGCCGCCAATTTCTGTTTATTAAGCGGCCACTGCACTACCTGGACTGGCTTATCCGATTTCCAATTGAGCTTCCAGGTAGGGCGCTCATCAGTGGCCGCCGCCCGAAAAACCTGGGGAGCCGCTGGAAGGTCAATTCGGGCTCCCCACTGGGCTAGGAGGTCTCTCCCCCACAGGGGCTCCGTATAATCTAAAACGAATGGGCGTATAGAAGCCAATTGCCCATCAGGCCCCGTAATTTGCACGATGCTCTTAGATTGTCTGGCCAATTGTAAACCCCCAACACCACGGATGTGTCCAGGCGCGGTTTGCAACTCCCAATGCGACGGCCACTCCCGAGAAGGAATGACCGTGACATCCGCCCCAGTGTCCAAAAGGCCTTTTAGCTGTTTGCCTTCCCCCCCTTTTGTAATATAACAATCGAGGCAAGGTCTTTCGTGCCCCAAAACCTGGGCCCATGCGATGGTCGGCGTGGTGTTTTCTGATGTTTGATGTAAATCCCAGGTTATTTCAGGCACTGGGATTGCCTGAGCTACAATCTGCCCTTTAGGCAAAAAGATGGGGGGCTGGACACAGTGCAGGCCGACGGCGAACACCCCCGGGTCCGATGGTAAGAGGCCCGGGATAATGTTCACCGTCGGTGGTGTGTGCTTAGTATCACCGACCACAACATACTTGCAGCGAATCCGTCCCCAGTTACCTGGGCACTCCGGGTCGACAGCAACGAGTTGAAGGTCGGAGGTCCTCAGGTGGAGAGCCTCCGAGAGCCGCAACCTATAGGGTGCAAAAGCAGAAGCGGTCGTTAGCACAGGTCTTGTTTGAATTGGTAAAACAGAAGTCAAGTCCGGTAAGTATTGGTCACATTTAGTTGGCGGCGGTCCCTGATCTCCCTTCCCCCTACGCGATGATGATAAATGGCCCGCCTGATTTTTGTCAGCGCGCAGGGGGGCACTGCGCTCCGATTTTAGTTTTTTGGGGGGTTGGCCCCCAACTGTCCCTGCTCCCTTTTAAATTTGTAAAATTCTGCCCGTAGGGGGCAGTCCGGCATCCAATGTCCAGTCCTCCCACACAAATGGCAGGGTGCGGAGGACTTCGACGAAACAGCTGCTGCAACACCCTGCTCGGTGGAGGGCTCTTCTGCCGCGGCGACCCGGGGAGGTTGAATCCTCCTCTTTTCGCTGTCCCTGGTGGTCAGTAGCGGGACCTTACGCGCGCACACTTCCAACATATCAGCCATCTGCGGTGCCGGGTGGAGGGGCAGGCTGAGGATGGCATCCCTGCATGCCTGGTTGGCATTTGAGGACGCCACCTCCCGCAAGATGGTGCTTCTAGCTCCTTCGTCCGACACCTGATGTTCAATGGCCTTCCTCAACTTCTCCACGAAGTCAAGGAAGGCCTCGTCTGGACCCTGAAAGATTCTAGAAAAGGCAGTTGGGGGCGCGCCCCCCGGCAGCAACAAAAAGGCTTTTTCTGCGGCAGCTGCCGACGCTTTAAGAGCCTCCCGGGGAAGGGTACTCGCCTGGGAGTACCCATCTTCCCAGTCCCCGGTCCCCAGGAGCTGGTCGATGGCCAAAGGGCGACCTGTGAAATCAACTCCCGATTGGGGTCGACTCCACAGGCTTGGGAGGGCTTCAGTCACCCCCCTCCTCCAGGCGGCTTCCCACATTACCCGCTCGGATGGATTCAGCAGGCAAGTGAAAAGCCGCCGGACATCGAAGGGGGTGATCTCTGCTTCGGAGAGTGTTGCTTCCAAAACTCCCCGGAAGTATTCACTCTCCCGGCCGTACTCCTTTTGGGCTTTGACCAGCTCCTTAATTTGTGAATGACTTAATGGGACCCATTGGCGACGCACTCCCCCACCCGCTTCTGGCTGGTAAACAACCGGAGCCGCCGATGGTACCATGGCCGGCTCCGGTTCCCGGCCTTTGGCCCCCCCCCCCCCGGGCCCCGAACCGTGGGAACCGGAGGGAGGGGCGTGGGAACCGGAAGAAGGGGAGGAGGGGGCGTGGCGGGAGACTGGGTGGCCCGATGAGGAGGGGCCATCCCCGGAGGCGGGAGCAGGAGGCGGGGCACAGTGGCAAGCGGTGGGCGGGGAAAGGGGCGGGATTGTGGGAGGAACGATGGGAGGAGCTATCATGGGAAAGGGAGGCGGGGAAACGAGATGGGAGGGGTCAGATAGAGGGTGGAGCTGGGGGGAGGTCGGGAGGGAAGGGGCGGGGAAAGGGGAGTGGCCGAGAGGCAGGAAGGGGTTGGAACTTGGAAGAAAAGGATTCTGGGATGAGGATGGGGGTTTTCCCGCCATCTCGACCATGCGGTCGCCTCCATTTTGGGCCACGCCGCGGCCATCTTGTGAAACCAGAGGCGACCCGGGGCAAACTGGGGATTCAACGAACTGGGGTACATAACTCTGGGGTTTGGGGACAGGAGCAGGGGAGGCAGGACAAGTCGAGGAGCCCCCGAGAGTTTGGCCAGAACTCTCGGGGCGGGGGGACCGGGTATTCTGGAGAGGGCCAGGGGATGATGGAACGCCCTGCGCCTGGCTGGTCTGGGGGGGTGCCCCCTCCAGAATCCCGGTTTTAAGTTTGGGTATACGGGAAGGGGTATTCGGGACAGAGGGTGAGGAAACCGAACTGGGGTGCGAAACCGAACTGGGGCAACGTTTAACTCGAACTGTGGCCTGTTCTGAGCTCCCTTCTTCTTTTAATATTTTTCTAATTTGGGCAACAAGCCTGGCCAATTGTATGAGGGAAGCGTCGCCTGGCCTGAACAACTCCGAGAGTCGAGTTTTAACCCTCCGCCAAAAGGCCGGATTTTTGATCAGGTCAGGCGAAACCTCCGGGAACTCAGAAGAGACCCATTTTATTAATTTTTCAACAACAGGTTTTTCATAAACAATTCCCCCCCCAACAAGGATTCCCTCAACTTGGATAAAAAGTCTCTTTTGGGCAGTGGACAGCTTAGCACCCATAGCTAGTAGAGACTTCCCACGAAGTCAAATGTCCACTACTAAGAACTTCGAGCCCAATCTGCCACGCAAAAGGAAAAACGAAAACTAAAAGGTGACCACCCACCGGCCCCTGCCTGTAAAATCAAGGGAGGGCGGCAGAACACCCTGGGGACTGGGGAGGACGACAGGGAGAGCGGCGAAACACTCACGTGTCCGGTGGGCGATCAGAGGAAAGCGCGGCGAAGCGGGTCCTGCGGCCGGACGGCTCGGGGTGCTCGAGGTCCCGTCCGGTCCCCGGGGAGCGCTGCCTCAGAGGGCCTGCTCACCTCGGGGTGCTGCTGCGTCCAAAGGACGGAGTCCAAAATCCGTAGGGTCCTTGCGAAGATTGTAAGTCCAGGCTCTACTGGTCCCGAATCCGGCCGACCAGGAGCAGGCAATCGATGCAGAGGGGCCCCACGTTGGGCGCCAGCAACTGAAGCTGTGGCTGTTTTTAAGGGGGGCCCGGCTGAAGGGATTTAGAGTCCAGCCACCTTCAGCTACACCGGCACTCCCCTGGCACGAAGCCAGTGGCATGTGCCGACCGTGGGTGGGGCGAGAGGAAACAGTCACCGATATTGAAGCAACCACGCCGCAGGAGTGAAGAAAAGAGACGGCCCTCCTCTGCTGGGTGAATTAACTTGGTTTAATCCAGGGTAGGGGAATTGCAGGGTGGCCACCCAAAGGTGGCGAGCGGAGGAGGAGCCCCGAGCCCCTCCGGGGACCGGGTTTTACAGGGAAGGGGTGGGTACACAAGAAACCAATCATAGAACGAAAATTTGCATACATTGAAGACTGATGGGTGGTGTGGATCAATGGGGATAGGTCAGGGGAGGAGCCCAGGCCTACCAGCCAATCACTCGACACCCTAGCTGGAAGATTCTGGAACTTGGGGCGGGGTGCCGGTGATTGGCAGAAGGCCTGGGGAGGGGATACAAGGACAAATAAGGGATAATGAGGGAAAATGAGGAGGGGAAAACCGTGATTGACATAACTGGGGGTTTGAGCCAGACCAACTTGCCAAGCTAGGAGAGGGGAGAACGGAACAAACCAAACACAAACCACAACAACTAACCAATGTTGGAACACAAAAATGGACCCTCTTCTTTAGAGACTCTGATTGGTGGGACAACTTGTTCACCTGGAATGGTAAATGGTGGAAGAAATTGGCCTTCTTTGTGGTGTGTGCCCTAGCAAGTGTAGTATTTCTACCATGTGCAATTCCATGTCTAGTCTGGATAGTAACCAGCATTATCCAAAGCAGCATCATGCTGCAAGGTAATGTAGAAGGGAAAAATGGTGAAAAACTAATGTTAATAAAAGAACAGAATGATCAGAATGCCAGAGATATGCTTGAACAGTATGAGGAACTGAGAAAAGTAGAAGTTGAACTTTAAAAGGTTGATGCAGGCTGGAAGCCTGATCAAATAGGTAGAGGGGGGAATTGTTAAAAATAGGTTAGAAACTGTTGTAAAATAGTTGATAATTGTTAAGCATGTACTGTTAGTTTGGTTATTATTTTGTAAAAGGGGTTAAAAGGGTAGTTATAAGAAATATGGTACTCAACGTACCATAATACACCTAAGTGCACCACCCCCCAAGCAAAATGAGCCAGCCTGGACAGAACTGTAATGGGCCAATCAAGTGCCTTAAACCGTCATGCAAATGAAGGATCGAAAAAGAAACCAATCCAAAGGGACAAAAAACAGGATAAAAAGGGGCTTCTGACCCACTTAATCTGTGCTGCTCCATCTGGGACATCAGAGACATCGCTACATCGCTGCTCAAGAAGACCCACTGCCGGCGTTGCAGCATCCTCGATGGGAATGCTCCTGTTCGGCCTGTGGGTCCCCATGCTTTAGGCCTTTCTTTTTCTTATAATAAATGCTGAAATCACTTTAGTACTGGGAGCCTGCTCCCATTTCTAACAAGGGGATACCACAGGACAGCCCATGTGTAAACCCAGTGCTGGGGGAAGGAGTGGCTGATCCACCTCCACCCCCTCCGATTCCAATACAGACTGTGGACCCAGTGCAGGATGTAGAACTGTGTTGTAACTGTCTGAGACTGCCTGTTACATCTGCAGTTCTGGCTCCGTGGGTGCAGAAGGGGGTATTACTGTGTCCTCCCCCGCAAAAAAATCTGGGGCATATGCTGGAAAAGTCATTGTGGGATCGTCTTGTTAAAAACGGGACCAGACTCCTGGTACTAAAAGTGATTTCAGCAGTTATTATAAGAAAAAGCAAGGGCCTAAAGCATGGGGGCTTGTGGGCCGAACAGGACCGTTCCCGTTGAGGATGCTGCAGCGCCGGCGCTGGATCTTCTTCAGCGGCGATGTCCCCGATGTTCCAGGTGGAGTGGCACAGCTTCCCTGGGTCAGATGCCCCTTTTTATTGAAGCCATTTATTATATTGAACAATAGTTTTTGAGAAATAAAAGAATTAAAAGACACTTAAAAGTATATCAAGGGAATCGCAGAAGTTAATAAATAACCTAAAATACACTATTAGGAAGAACTTTGATCAGATATTTGGATAAGTTAATAAATAACCTAAAATACACTGTTAGGAAGCCCTAACTTTGATCAGATATCTAGATAAGTTAACCAAAAACACACACAGAAGAAACTTTGGAATTAGAATATTTGAAGAGGAAACATTGGAATTAGAATATTTGAAGAAAAAGCAGAAATGGAAGCCAATAAGTTAAAGTGACCTGCCAAGCCGTTAGAATCAAGCCAAGTACAACAATAACTTCTGCCAAGCCATGGAAAGACATGCCAAGAATAACAGGAAACTGCCCAAATTAGGAAAAGCTTAAAATTTAACTAAGGAAGACCAAGAATTCCTGGAAGACTCCGACTGTACTCCTGCCTACCTATGAATATGCATGTAATAATGATGTAATCCTTTTTCAAAATTGTATAAAAACCTGCTTTTGCTGTACATAATTTGGAAATCCATTTAGTGATTTCTCCAACGCGTTGCCAATAAATACCTCCTGCCTATAGACCTCAAATCCAGTCTCTGGGCAGCTTATTCTCGCCTTTTGGGGCAAAATTCGGCATCATTATCCTGGTTTTTGTCCTTCTGGATTGGTTTCTTTTTGGATCCTTCATTTGCATGAAGGTTTAAGGCGCTTGATTGGCCCATTACAGTTCTGTCCAGGTTGGCTCGTTTTTAGTGGGGAGTGGTGCACTTTATACTTAGGTGTAGTACGGTACATTGAGTACCGTATTTCTTATAACTACCCTTTTAACCCCTTTTACAATATAACAACCAAACTAACAGTACATGCTTAACAATTATCAACTATTTTACAACAGTTTCTAACCTATTTGTTACAGTCTGGCTCTAGGGCTGCTGCTGCCCCGGCTGCAGTTGTCCTCTCTGCTTTTAATTGTTTTAAAACTGTTATCATTAATTTCCATGTTGTACTCAAACCCTTAGTGTCTTTGAACCCGTTGCTGATTGCATCCCAAAGGGCCATTCCAAGTTTTTCCCACTCAGAGGTATCGAAGATGCTTTTAGGGTTCGTAAAAAACCCTTTCTCCTGATCCCACTTTTGCAATATTTTCAAAACTTCTGGGTCATATTTAACCTCTCTCCTAGAAAGAATATGCTGGAGGACTTTTAGAGCAG
Source organism: Molothrus ater (assembly GCF_012460135.2). NCBI lineage: Eukaryota > Metazoa > Chordata > Aves > Passeriformes > Icteridae > Molothrus > Molothrus ater. The sequence continues at coordinate 2,138,786 of NC_050510.2, read as the reverse complement.
CCTGCTCTTCCTTTGACAGTGCGTTTCCCATCCTCCAGCTCCCGGTCGCTTATCTGTCCCTGTGTAACAGCTGCAGCTTCAACTAATTCTTTCCGGAGCCATTTTCCTTGTGCGTTCTCCTTGCTCCTTTGGAGTCATCCTCCGACTCCCCCCCAGGGTCTAGTCACAGCGGTCTCTGACCAGGGCCCCTGATTCTTCACTCCGCAGGATCGCCTTCAGAGTCCAAAGGGTCTAAGAACTCCCCTTTTAGAGTCTAAAAGTTTCAATCTACTTCATTAACATGTTCGCTATCACGTCGTGTGTCACCAATATATTGCAGGTAAACCAGGACTCCTGAACAACTGACCAATATGATCATGCAGAAGCCGTTTATTGTTTACATTACACACACTTTTATAGATTCTACTAACTACTAATATCACACTTCTTGATTGGTGCCTTTGTCTTGTTCCCTCGTTCTCTGCCTCCATTTCTCAGCGTCTGTGATTGGTTACCCTGCAGGTGTTCTACAGCCCTCTGTTATCTAGTTCTTGCGATCTTGGTGTGAAAAACGCCATTCACTTTTGTTAAAGTTTTAGAGGTTTAATAGTAATGAAAATAGTAATAAAAAGCAAAGAATTATGGATGGCAGGGTGCCTGGCACTCCACCAAAAAGCACACCTTGCTAACAAAGGATTACCCCTTAAAAGTAATAGCCTATTGCATATTCATATATCTCATACATTATTCAAACTTTCCTTTCAAACTAGGGTGTTTCTGCTTAATTTTAGCTCCCTCCCCCCCCACATCTTGTAAATCAACCTTCTTGATTCCTCGAAATCTGAGCTTTCCCAATGTTCTAAGGTGATGTTATGATGCTTGTATCCCCATTCATGTGTTCTGTTTATGCTGGATATTATGTTCTGTGCCTTCAAGACTGGCTCTGAAGAGCAAATGTTGTTTTGTTATCAGCCTGCTCCCCCACAGCTGGCAGGACACAGAGACGGGGCAGCACATAGTGCGGCTTTTGCTTTTTGCTTTGCTCTTGCTCTGCTCTTGCTTTTTGCTTCTGCTCGCTAATTAGTTTAGCTAAGTGTGGGAACTCAGCACATCACTCCGGATGTCCAGAGTTACTGAGAGAACCCTTGGGGGGCTTGGAAATCCTGGAATATTGCCAGGAGCATCTGGTGGCTTGATTTCGATCCCTCTAGGGATGTGCCACCTCTTTGAGGACATGAGAGTCACTTGGGAGTGAATGGTGCAGGAATGATGTATTTACAGGGTGAAATATAGATTTTAGGGTTTTGGTACAGGGGGGTTATGGAGACAAGATGGAGGGATCAGGGCATGTCTTGTCCTTCTTCTTTCTTCTTCTTGTCATCCATATTCTGTGGTGATGTTGGCACTTGGGGATTGGTCCATGGTGAAGGTGCACTTGCTAATATGGGTGAAAGGTATTGGGAAATAAAGGTAAATATGATGTACGTAGTTTTTAGTATAAAAAGACATGGCCACCCCGTGGGTGGTCGGAGTGCCCTTGGCTGCCCTGCAGGTCAGATCTCTGCTGGGCAGAAAGAAAATTCTGTAGATAAGAAATAATAACAATCTGAAGACCGAAAAACTGAAGAGTCCAGACTCGTCCTTTGAAGCGCGGGCTGCCCCAGAACCATCCTACGCGTGTCTGGGCAGAGACAGCCAACCGGACAGCTAAGCAGTCCAAATTTTTCCTTGGACTGTTTTTTCTTTCCCTTTTTTGGAACCACTCAAGCCTGCTCCAGACTGGGACCTGGGAAACACCAAGAGTTTGCACGTTGTGGCCTGCAGCAGTTATTCCCAGTGCCGGAGGGACTGATAACAGACCAACCACTCCCAGGAGAGACTTTCCGAATTTGTCATCTTTTTTCAGAGCGGTGAAAGAGAGTTGTCATCAGGTATTGTTCATTTTGTGTGCTGGAGGGTGCTTTGCCTGTGAGACAGAGTAGAAATTCTCCAGAGTAGAAATCCATTTTGATTTAGATGAAATGTACATCTTTGAGTCTCTGGTTGGAAAACATAGCTATGTAGCCTGACTGCAAAAGCCTAGGCTCAGAGAAACTGCTTCAGTGAAGGACAGAGATAAGGGGGGGAGACAGAGGGTGATAAAGAGAGATAGAGACACTGCTGTGAGAGCAGGTCAACCTTACCTAGGAATTCTTTCTGATAAAGAAGAACTAGCGGCAAATGTCACATGAAATTCGTAAAAATGAATATGTATGAACCTATTGTGAAATTGTATGCATATGTATTTGAGAGGGGGATAAAAAGGGACCTGAAGTTCCCAGAAGTATGCATGTCTTTTAAGGAGAGTAATCTCCACATGCATCCAGAGCTGTAATAAACATACCGGCTTTACAACTTTCACAAAGTTGTGGAGTTTTTGGCTATCTCCGCAAAACTTTCCGGCGAGCCAGCCAGAAGGAACCGTCTCTGTCCCCACAGAGGCAGGGGAGAACAGACGGACTCCTAGGCGTGCCCCGGGATTTTCCTGGAGGAGCTCCGCTCGTCTCGGCTTGCCTCCTGTGAGGACAGACAAGGACCTGCTGGCGTGCAGAGGATACGGTATGTTTTGAGAGACCCCCGGGTGAAAAGAGAGATAGGACAGCTGAATAAGTCACTCAGAGATGTCTGGGTGCTCAGCCTGTGAGCCCATTTGATAGAGCAACTGGGAGAGTTCACTGACGGGTAGAGCGGCCGCTAGCGACCCTGGGGGTGGGTTCAAGTGGACTTGTGTGTGTGTGTGTGTGTGTGTGCGTGTGTGTGGTGTCCGGACATTGTATCATTGTGTAGTTAATGCATTGTGTTTGTAATGGTGCAAGTGCATGGTGTACAAAAGAGAGTATATCTACAGTGCGGGGGGGTTTCTACCCATGACTGAAGCGGCTGAGTGAGGCAGGCTGTAGGGGCAGGGAGCGCCCGGCAGAAAAATAGAGCAAGTAGTGGAGAAGCGTGGGTGAGGATGTTCATTGAGTAAAGGTGGTGAATTGTGGTGTATATTGTGCATGCTTTTACCGTGGCTAGACGAACCCAAGGGGTTCCTCTGCCCCAGTGGTTTGGACTCAACCCCTAGGAGTTTGTGAATCCTGTGAATTATTGGATAGATAGAGGAGACGAACGAGTTCATTTAGAGGGGCTTTATCAGACTTCAGCTGATACTATAGTAAGTCTGGACTGGGAACAATCTGCCATAGAGGATTTAGAGTTTCCTGTAATAAACGGAATAGCCTGCCTCTTTGGGCAATTCCTGAGAGCCTTTGGTGCATCAAGAGGCTGGCACGCTGCGTGGGTATTATTGCAGTGTGGAGTTTGTGAGAGATGCTGGTATTGCTGTTCTAATAAGCGTCAGGGCATATGCCCAGAGTGTAAATTAAAGTTTCCTGATCAAGCTGATTCAGAACCTAAGATCTTAAAGCTTGTGTGTGGGAAATCACATCTGATACCTGCCACCTGGAGTTGTGTGTGGGAGGACCGGGAAACTACTGTGAAGCTCTGTGAAGAGAGGTTTGGGTGGAAGCAAGATAGGGCAAGGAGAAGGAGATAATGGGAACTAACCAGAGCAAGGAAGTTCCTCGGGCTAGCCCCTTGGGGTGCGTCGTGGCCCACTGGAAGGAAGTCACCAGTAGGGGGGGCTCTGAGAATAAAAAAAGATCTAATCCAATACTGCACGCGCTGGTGGCCATTATACAGGTTAAAGGACGGACCGAAGTGGCCACCCACTGGAACTTTAGATTATAATACCTTACTGCAGTTAATGTTGTTTTTAAGACAAGAAGGTAAATGGGATGAGGTTTCGTATGCTGATATGTTTTTTGTTTTAAGAAATAACCAAGAATGGCAAAGGGACTGTGGGATCAGACTGCCCTAGGACCCACTGGTCTTAGCCCTTGAAAAGGAAAACAAGGCAAAGAGAGGGCAAATCAAATGTTGTTGTTCAGCATGCAGTATAGGACAATGGTGTATGAGATCAGACAAGGTTTATCATTCTGAGGAGCAAGAACGAGATAGATTTGAGTGGATGAAAGCTCCTCCTAGGAGGAGGGAGGTTGAGGATGAAGATGAAGAGGAAGGGGACTTCCCCAAAAAGGAGGAAGACTCAGGCTGGGAAGGCACATCCACTAAAATCCACCCCCCTCCTGACAGTCCAGTTGCATCTAGAACTAGGAGGCAAGCAGTCTTACAGGCCCCTCTGCGAGAGGCAGTGGGACCAGAAGAAGGGAGATTAATGATTAAAGTGCCATTTACCACTCTTGATTTAGAGGCATGGGAAAAGATTGCTAGGAATTATCATATCAATCCAATACTTACTGCCAAACGTCTACTATATGTTATCAAGCAACACAATCCAGATTGGGCTGGCATCCAGTTACTACGGGATGCTTTCACTGAAACAGAAAAACAGCTGATCTTAAAGACAGCAGGGACCTTGGCAGAGGATCACTGGAAGAGCAAGCAGCTAGATGTAAAAGGATATTTCCCCCTCCGAGACCCAGAATGGGATCCTAATGTATCAGCAGAGGTAAAGAAATTAGCAGATTATCAAGAGTGGATAGCAACAGGGGTGGAAAGAGCTATTCCAAAAACCATAAATTGGTCTGCCTTATATTCCCTTAAGCAGGGGCCTTCTGAGACTCCATCCAAGTTTCTAGAGCGTTTAAGGGATGCTATGCATCGTCATACATCATTGGATCCAGGGCCTGAGATAGGGATGAATCAGCTAGCTAATTCATTTTTGGGGCAGTCTGCTGGAGATATTAGAAATAAACTTCAGAAAATTCAGGGACCGGAAGGGAGAAATCTCAAAGTCTTGCTAGAGGAGGCCTGGAGGGTATTCAGTAACCGGAAAGAAAGATATAAACAAGGAATGAAAAAGTTGGTGGAAGTGGTACAGGAGGAAAGGCAAAGAAAACGCAACCAGGGACCACCCAGACAAGGACCACCTCAGCTGGGCAGAAATCAGTGTGCAGTCTGCAAAAGAACTGGTCACTGGAAAGATCAATGCCCAGAACAGAGACAAGATGACCAACAAGTGGCTGCACACGTACAAAACAATTGAGAAGGACAGGGGGATTCTGACCCAGCAGATCCACTGGTTATAACAATGAGGCTGGGGGAAGAAGGGAAAAGGGTGGAATTTTTGGGTGATACAGGGGCTACATATTCAGTTTTAAATAAAGCTTTAGTACCTGTGGAAAATGATTATGTTGTAGTGCGAGGGGCAACTGGCCAGTCTGAAAGGGCATATTTTTGCAAACCTTTGAGGTATCAATTGGGAAAACAATGGGGTATTCATAAATTTTTGTACATGCCCAATTCACCAAAGGCACTTTTAGGCAGAGATTTATTGGAGTAATTACAAGCAACCATTACATTCAAAAATGGAGAGGTTACTCAGGAGGTGAATGATCAAAAGTACATAGAGATATTAAGTTTAACCTTAACAGCTATTGAAATCAAGGAAGAAATTGATGAAGAGATACTAAGTCAAGTATTTCCCAGGGTATGGGCCTCTGATGTACCAGGGAGGGCAAAAAATGCCTCCCCTATAGTAATTAAACTCAAGGAAGGGACACAACCAGTGAGAATTAAGCAGTACCCCCTAAAGAAAGAAGACGGAAAGAATCAGCCCAATAATTGAAAATTTTCTGCAGTTAGGGTTACTGAAAGAATGCCAATCTGATTTCAATGCTCCCATTTTACCTGTTCAGAAATCTGATGGGTCATACCGGATAGTAAAGGATTTGAGGGCTGTCAATAAAGTAACAGAAGATTTGTATCCGGTGGTAGCAAAACCATATACTTTATTGACTTTTCTAACACCTGAGCTAACCTGGTTTACTGTTTTAGACCTAAAAGATGCCTTCTTTTGCCTCCCTATCCATGAAGCCAGCCAGAAAATTTTTGCATTCGAATGGGAAAGCCCTAAAAGCGGGCTCAAAACCCAGCTCACATGGTCGAGGTTGCCCCAAGGCTTCAAAAATTCTCCTACTCTGTTTGGGGAGCAACTTGCAAAAGATCTGGAGTCCTGGGAAGCTCCACAAGAAGGAAGGCTGTTGCAGTACGTAGATGATCTTCAAGTAGCCACTCAGACGAGGGAAGCATGTGTGGCCTGGACGGTAAGCCTTTTGAATTTCCTAGGACTCCAAGGACACAGAGTATCAAAGAAAAAGGCACAGGTAGTGAAACAGAAAGTAATCTACTTGGGGTACGATGTGAGTGCTGGGCAACGGACTTTAAAGCAGGCTCGCAAGGAAGCCATATGCCAAACCCCAAAACCCCAGACAATAAAGGAACTCTGAACCTTCTTAGGCATGGCAAGGTGGTGCCGGCTGTGGGTTTATAATTATGGACTGCTTGTCAGACCCCTCTATGCTCTTATTGCCGATGGAAACAGAGATCTCCAGTGGACAAAGGAAGCCACATGGGCCTTTCACCAGCTAAAGAGTGCCCTCATGTCAGCTCCAGCTTTGGGACTTCCAGATGTAAGTAAACCATTCTTTCTATTTTCCCATGAAAGACAGAGAATTGCCCTGAGAATACTGGCTCAGGACTTGGGTCCATACCGGAGAGCAGTTGCTTACTTCTCCAAGCAACTAGATGCAACAGCCAAAGGATGGCCAGGTTGCCTCAGAGCTGTAGCAGCAGTCGTGCTGAATATTCAAGAGGCACGCAAGTTTACCCTCGGACAAAAAATGACTGTGCTAGTGTCCCATACAGTATCTGCAGTACTGGAAGTAAAGGGTGGCCACTGGCTTTCACCACAGAGGTTTCTGAAATAGCAGGCCATCATGGTAGAGCAAGATGATGTAGAGATAGTAGTGACTAATATTGTCAACCCAGCTTCCTTTCTCTGCGGCAATCAAGGAGAAGCAGTACACCACGATTGCCTGGAGACCATTGAAGGTACCTACTCCAGCCGCCCAGACTTAAAAGACACTCCTTTGGACGATGCAGAGACCTGGTTCACTGACGGGAGTAGCTACGTTGCCAATTGAAAGTGACATGCTGGGTATGCGGTGACCACCTGCAGAGAGGTAATAGAATCTGGACCCTTAGCAACAGGCACCTCTGCGCAGAAGCCTGAGATAATTGCACTGACCCGTGCCTTGGAAATGGCAAAAGGAAAGAGAATAAACATCTATACAGACTCGAGGTATGCATTAGGAGTCGTGCATGCACACAGAGCCATCTGGAAAGAGAGGGGACTGCTGACCTCACAAGGAAAGAACATCAAACATGCACAAGAGATAATCCAGCTGCTGGAAGCAGTTCAGCTGCCTGAAAAAGTAGCAATTATGCATATTAAGGCACAGCAAAGAGTGAGCTCAGAATTGGAAGAAGGAAACGAGCTGGCGGATAGAGAGGCAAATGAAGCAGCAAAAGGTGAGGTAACTATTCAAAGATCCCTAATTCCAGATGGACAAATTTCCCTTGAAGGTAAGCCAGAATATAATGAGAGATAGAAAATTAACTGAAGATCAAAGAGGGACGTATAACCAAGAAGGGTGGGCTACCATTGAAAAGAAGTTGGCAATCCCTTCCCATTTATTGTGGTCACTAGTAAGGGAAGAACACCAGAAAGCACACTGGGGAATAGATGCCCTATACAACTACTTGATTGAAAGAATCGTTGCTAGGAATTTATATGCCACTATTACTCAAGTGACCCGACAGTCTGATCTTTGCCTCCAGACTAACCCCAAAAATACCCCCAGGCCAAAACTCGGTCAGATTGAGAGAGGCCATAGGCCTGGACAGCAGTGGCAAATTGACTTTTCAGAACTCCCAAGGAAAGGGGGGTATCAGTATTTATTGGTATTGACAGATACATTTTCAGGGTGGCCAGAAGCATTCCCCACCAGAACTGTCAAGGCTCAAGAGGTGATCAGGGTATTATTACAAGAAATAATACCACGCTTTGGAGTTCCAGCCACAGTATCCTCGGATAGAGGATCACATTTCATTTCCAAAATAGTGCAACAGATTAGTAGCCACCTGGGCATTGATTGGGAACTTCACACTCCATACCGCCCCCAATCAAGCGGCCAGGTAGAGAAAATGAATCATTTGATTAAGCAGCAGATTGTAAGACTGGGGCAGGAAGTTAATCTACCCTGGCCCGAAGCTCTTCCACTGGCACTATTGCGAATTCGAACTAAACCTCGGGCTAAAGGAAAGATGAGTCCTTTTGAAATACTTTATGGAGGACCATATGGAATACAAAAGGGAATGTCCACCCACATTGGAGAGGTAAAACTGGCCACCTACATGGTGACTTTAAGCAAACAGCTCAGAGAAATTGAGAAACACGTGGCTGGAACTTGGAGCAGGGAGTTAGATGGGCCAGTACATAATATACAGCCTGGGGATTATGTATATGTTAAGTCTCTTACAGGGAAGACTTTGGAACCACAGTGGGAGGGACCGTTCCAGGTGCTTCTCACCACCTTCACTGCAATCAAGATCAAGGAGCAGAATGCCTGGATCCATCACTCTCGAATGAAGAAGGCCCCAGAAGCCCCTTGGAGAGTGACACCAGGAGAAAATGAACTGAGATTAAAACTTGCTCGGGCAAAATGAGTATATTGTGGTCGGGGGTAGTTCATACTTTCACTTACAGAATTGTTCTGTATATAATTATAACCAAATTTTTAGAACTAGAGAGTACCTCTATCCAAAGCGATGCTGAATGGCCTTGGTCCCAGGCTTTTAATCAGTATACTGGATCCATGGGATAACTTTCTGAGATAAAAGATTTAAACCTATCCACTGTAGTAATCCACAGGGATCAGGTATATGAGGAGCAGATATGGCAGGAACAGGAACTGTGGACACTTCTAAAGCTCAGGAGAGAAGAAATCAAGGTAGGGTGCTAGGTGGTCAATGCGATGGTATATGAGAGACCAGATGCAATTAGTGTCTCAACCTCTCCTGTATACAAACACCAGGAAGTTTGTGATAGCCTAAGTGAATCAGACTGTTGGTGTAATTTCACCTTGATACAGCCTGTAGAAGTGACATGCCTTTAGGCTTGGGATGCTATCAGGCTCTCATTTAAATTTAAAATAGACACTGCACTTTTTACAACAGCAGGACCTTATACAACCAACACTAGGACTCAAATAGTTCAGACTCAACCCAAACTTGAACCTGAAGTGTATGAAATAGGCCCGTACGTAGTGAGGAATGTGGGTGAACAACAACTGTTGTTCAATCCAGAATAGTCTCTCAAACGTGCTGAGTTGCTAATGGAAATTAACATCTCAAAAATCCAACCAGCCTGCTCCTCTTTCCGAAGAACATCCTTTGAGGGCTGGACAACATGGTTACAAAGACAGGTATACCTCAGGAGCAGAATAAAAAAGGATCGAACTGGGATATTAGGGACAGGATTGGGAGTTTTAAATGGAATTGATTCAGAAATACTGATGAATAAACTGGCCACTGCAGCAGGTGGCCTTACAAAATTGAAACAGCCTTTACAGTCATCTCTATTGGCATTAGGAACTAGCCAGTGTCAGATTTCAAAAGTATTGCCAAAGTGGGAAAAGGCCAGGCACCAAGACCATAAGTTCATAGTAGAAGCACTTAGTACAGTTCAAGATAATGTGTCTTTAGCTTTCAGTTGTATACAAGCACAGTTATGGATGCAGGCAACAGCAGCTCTGGTCATACAGGAAGGGGGTGAAGGTGATTTTCCAGCTGAAATTTGGAAAATTGTCTGAGATAATGTGATTAATTTTGAAAGGAAGTTTCAATCCTGGTGGACTATGGTAAATTTCACCTATAATCCTGCTTCTAATGTGGCCACTGCCTTTGTGCTTACCATACATAATGCCACTGATTACGTTATCCACCCCATCATTGTACTAGGATTAAATCATGAAAAACAGTACTCTACCCTTCAGAACATAGAGTGTGGGCACAAAAGGTAAATGAAAAGTGGCAAACAGTAAACTTAGAATCCTGCATTACTAGAGAACAGATGGGATTCATTTGTGAAAGCAATACTATTAATGCCCAAAATGTGTATCTAGACACTGAACAGAGTATTTGCCACTTGGAAGTTCATTCAGTCACTGACCAGAAAACTGTGCTCATATATACTGGAAAAGGTTGTGTGTGCCTGAGAACTGCTTGTGCTGCTGTAAAAATTGATAGCAACGATGTTATTTTCTCTAGTAGAGAAATTTCTAATTTTTGTATTTGTAATTTTGTTAAGATTATCGGTGTGATTTTTCATACTTTGCCCCAGTGACATCCCACCAGTTGATTAAAACCAATTATACAATGTATCACAGACTATCGCCTACCCCTATTGAGATGGACCTTACATTGTTAAAACAATTAATTAAGCACCAAGACCTATTGGAGATCTTGAAGGAAATCCAAGAAACCGGAAAGAAAACCTTAATTACTTTCCAACATGATACAAAAGAAATAACCAGAATTCTGCAAAGAATAAAACAAAATGCGGACCATCACTGGTGGGATGTGATCTTTGGGTAGTCACCAACTGCAAATGGAATCTTTAATAATTTGTGTCATTCCATTGTAGTTTTGTTAATATTAGTTGGAATAAGTTTAGGATTATTCATTATATTGCTAATTTGGAATTGGAGAATACTACAGAGAGGAGCTGTGTTAACGTCCTTATCAAATGTACATGGTAAAGCATTAAGAGACACTTATTGTCATAGGAGTTTGCATTAAGTAAAAGAATTTACTGATTTTCTAGGAAAGGGGGGAAATGAGACAGAGTAGAAATTCTCTAGAGTAGAAATCCATTTTGATTTAGGTGAAATGTACATCTTTGAGTCTGTGGTTAGAAAACATAGCTATGTAGCCTGACTGCAAAAGCCTAGGCTTAGAGAAACTGCTTCAGTGAAGGATGGAGATAAGGGAGGGGAGACAGAGGGTGATAGAGAGAGACAGAGAGACTGCTGTGAGAGCAGGTCAACCTTACCTAGGAATTCTTTCTGATAAAGAAGAACTAGTGGCAAATGTCACATGAAATTCGTAAAAATGAATATGTATGAACCTATTGTGAAATTGTATGCATATGTATTTGAGAGGGGGATAAAAAGGGACATGAAGTTCCTAGAAGTATGCATGTCTTTTAAGGAGAGTAATCTCCACATGCATCCAGAGCTGTAATAAACATACCGGCTTTACAACTTTCATAAAGTTGTGGAGTTTTTGGTTATCTCTGCAAAACACCTGTTAAATAAACAGGTTCTTTCCACTTGTCTCCAAGGAATCCTTCCCAAAGCAGTTGGGGGGAGGGGCTGTGTAGGTTTGCTTTCTGGAGGGGCCCCCTTTGGAGGTTTTCCCCCAAATTTTTCCTGAACCAGGACATCCAATAAGGATGCAATAATTCTTTTCTTGGGATCTTGATGTCTGTTGCTGTTATCTCTATCCAGATAGGACAATGCAAAGAATTTCTTGATTATCTTTTCCATTCCTTGAGCTAGTTACAAAAAGTATCTTACATCACATAGTTTCTGTTTTAATATTATGCTATAGCCTAAAAACCATATTTACCACACTACTTAAAAGAGATTATTACAGCACTACTTAAAAGAGACTAATACAGCATAACTTTCCAACATAACACATACAGTATTCATTTTAATATTTGTGAAGAGCCAATCATATAATATGTATATATAACATTGGTATGCTGTTTCTTATCTTCTTCGTTCTTATTTTAGCACAATTTATGTCTTAGTAACCTTGATGAATTCCACAGTGCCCTGAGGAAATTCTGATATGAAGAGTTACAAGCAGTTTGGCTGGTGCACACAGAGGCCTAAGTTGTTCAGATACATTGCTACAAACTGCCTGATTGGTCAGGATAATAAACAATGAACATTTAATGAAGACTCTGCTACTGATATGCCAACTATCAGCATCTCCTGTCTGAAGAAAGTATGGGCCAAGGCCCAAACTGGAAGTGATAAAGAGAACGGACCAAAACCACAGCCAAGAAACATGCAGGCTCTAAAAAGGCAGACCGAAGCAGGGGCCATGCAAAATAGTTCCTGGAATATGTAAACTAGTTTATAGAAAAATATGAATATGTATAAGGGTCTATAAATATGCAACAGGCTGTTGTAATGGAAAAGGCATTTAAGGGGTATCTCTGAAAATAACAGTGTGCTCTTGGCTGAATGCCAAGCACCTGGCCGTTTTTAACCCTTTGCTTTATTTCTGTCTCCTACTGTCTTTTTATTAAACTTTTTAAATTTTACCAGGAAAGTGAACCTCGTTTTTCACAGAGACCCTTGACTTTTAAAAAGACCCTGGTGACCCCCTGCCCTGGGGGCTCCATTGCTGGCCGCACTGCTGGGTCATAAAGAGACAGTAACAAGTTTTTGGGCACAAATAGATATGGAATACAATAACATTTTCCATTACCCAGGATACCTGTGCAGGTCCCTTGAACTTCCTTTGTTTTATGGCAAAACCATCTTTCAGAAGGATTTGGACTATTTTCTTCCATTTCACAAAAACTTCTGCTGTATTTTTCCACCCAATCATACCAATGTATTTCAGGTGTTCTGGAGCTTCATCCTGTTCCAATGTAGTGTGGATCATTTAATGGCAGATGACAGGGCTGTGTTTCTACCTGTGAGAGACAACTGCTCACTTTAAACATTTTGAAAGGATTATTAAACCTTAACAAAATACAACAAAAGGACTAAATAAAGAAAAATTTGCAGGGCTGGGAACTGCCCGCCTGGCTGCCTACCATGTGACCGGTTCATCTTTAAGATGGATGCTCAGTCTTTTACACCCCTGGGGGTTGCATCAGCCAACCCTGGCCCCTCCCAAAGTCTGTCAGTCAGCTCTTCTTTGCCATTTATCAGTGGAGACTGCTTTCTCGTAACTTGTTTGGAGGTCAGGTGTTGCCATGCCACACCCCCTTAGCAACAAGCTTTTCCATTCCCAACTGCCCTATGGACGGGGCACATGTGCATGCCTTCTTTCTACCTGTCCTAGACAACCCAGGCTGTCTGGTGGCAATAATAAAGAGCGGGTGGAAAAGGGAACTATGGGGAGAACAGAGGACATCTAAACTACAATAACATAACTATATATCACTAAAGCTTCTCTTAATATTCACACAATATTCATCCCTTAATTGCAAGAGACAATCATCTCATTATCCATCTATAACACTACCCCTGGAGCAGTCGATTCCAGGTGTACTGGACGCCCCTCCAAGTGAAAGTGCACTGTGGCCTGCACTCTGCTGCCAAAAAGATTGAGAAAAACTTATTAGCAATATCACTTGTGTCACCACCACTTGGCTGCCTTTGACTCCAGTTTGTATTGAAGTTCCAACATGTTCAGCACAGCAGCACTCAGAGGTGGTATGACTTCATTCATGCCACAGTAGTTTACTGTAAGTCTCCATTCCCCATTAGACTTTTACATTGGCTGTTTGGGACTACTAATGGGTAAGCAAGTTCTGCTGATCACTCCTTGTCTCTCCAGTTGATCAATACACTTATGGATTGTGAGAAATATCTACTCACTTTTCATAGTTTAGGAAGGTTTATTAAACCTTATCAAAAATACAACAGAAGACTGAATAGAGAAAAAAGGTTACAGTGCCAGGAACAAAAGATTTCCCCCTCCATGTGCTCTCTCCTACACACAATGGAGGTTTTCTCCTTTTTAACCCTTTAACCCCTCCCAAAATTCTGTTCAACAACCCCTTCTTTGCTGTCCAGTGGTGGAGATCTCTTCCTCAAATCCTGATTGGACATCAGATGTCACCATAGTGACAAGCTGGCCCTCCCAGATGTCCCAACCCCATCTGTCCCTTGATAACCACACGAGAGGGTAAAACATAACTATAAATCGATAAAACTTATCTTAATCTATATACATTATATTTGTCTATTAATTGTGAGAGTCAATCATCGCATTACTCATCTATCACATGGATGGGAATTGGGGAGTCTCAGTTGATGCAATATTGCTGCTGGTGTCTTTTGTGGTAGTGACTGGCACCAGTTGTTCTTTGATCTTCAGCACCCTATAACAGAAGGTTCCCCTGAGAGACTGGGCAAGGTAGACAGATGCTTAATTTCCTCCATCTCCAAGGCAGTTGCACCAAAATCCCACCAGTACCCCTTTGAGCTCTTGAAATACCCTCTTCTGTCATAGAATCATAGAATCATATAATATTCTGAGTTGGAAGGGACTCTCAAGGGTCATCAAGTCCAACTTCTGGCCCTGTGCCGGACAACCCCAAGAATCACACCAATGATGCACAGAGCCTCTGTGCCAGTCACAATGGGGTGCTTTTGCCACTCATTCCCAGTCAGGCTGATTTCAGCCTGCAATACAGTCAGTGATTGTGATGCCTTTTTCTGAGATCTAAAATCACAAGCTGGACAGAGGTGATAAAATTTGGTTACCTTTTTTTGAAGGGTCCCTTCAGGTGCACAACACACTGAAATACACACCCAAAAATGTGTGGAAAGTGCACACGTGACATAGAGTGAATACAATTTTATAAGTTTAGCAAATTAGCATAATTGACAAGAATCCCCAATTAGAGACACAGGTGATGAGGTAATTCCTCCTCTTTGAGGAATCACTCCCTTTTCACCAATAAGGAGAGACAAATATGTGTAGATATAAGTGAAAAAATGTCAGTTTAATAAAAAAACAAAACAGCAACTGGCAAAAAATAACAGTGATAATTACTAGTTACAAAGTTGCTGAATCTTCAGATTCCCCAGTGTAATATGTATTGTAAAGTAAGTCATGCTTAGGGGGAAAATGTATAAAAATAAAAATTGTTAAATGAATTCAACATCCAACGAGCCTCTGACCACGGACAAGCTGGAGACAGATTACCACACTGGAATTATGAAACTCCTGGTGGCAGCAGGAGAAGAATGCCTTGTTAACTATTAAAAGAACTTGGCTGGCGCAGAGATGGGCTTTCCCCAGAACCATCAGGGAACACCCAAGGACAATCAGCACTTGATAGATACCATCAATCAAGATAACTGAAATCGTTGAGAAACATACATCTGAATACACGACTTCTCCTGACATGATCAGCACCCCCAACTACCCAGGAAACAGCAATTGTCCAGCCCTGCACAGTAAAAAGAAACTTCATTCATATGCGGGGTTACAAAAGAAATCAGGGCACCCCTGCCTCAGGCATAAAAAACTGTATAAAACAGCCCCACCGGAGACGGCATTCATGAACAGAGGGAGGTCCAATGCGATAGAGGTCAGATCTAGGTTCACCCAGTGCCGATCTTGGGCTCGACGCTGTCTCTTTGGCTGTGACTTTTTGAGGACCTTATTTTGGTCACGAAAATAAAATCTTTTGCATTTATTAAATTTGCTTTCTCATTGATCATTTATAACACCAGGAACAAAGAGAAACAAAATTGCAGAGAAACCCCTCCCCGAAGATGGTGCCCTCCCTTGATGACATTGTGGTCCAGGAAACAAAGGGAAAATGGTGGGCAAGCCCCCCTCTCCCAACCATGTGTGGAGAGAGAGAACAAAGAGAGAAAAATAACACAGCAGCCAAACCTCTGGGATTACAAAAACTCCCTCTTCCCTCAAATAACAACCAACAGGGAGCAAGGACAAAAGAAAACGCGGAGTCCAAACACAGCCCAATGCCCCTCTTATGTCTCTGGCAACAGCAGCTCTGTTGACACACCCAAAAACAGGCAGCTGGACCCGGGTCAGCAACTGGAACTCATAGAGGGAGTTCACCTTCTGGGCAAATGTGGCAGGCAGTTAGCTGGGGCAACTCAGACTCCATCCCCTCCCGCTTTGACCAGGTGCTGTTGGTAGGCCAGAGCTGTTCCATTTTTCTTGGCATGACACCACAACTGCTGTCCTGGGCTGCAGCAGTGAAAAAAGAAAAGGAAAAAAAAAGAACCAAAGAAAACTTTCTTCCCCAGATCCAGGAATGGGAGTTGCCTCAGGCAACTGTGGCAAAAAAAAAGATGCTGCCAAATGCTCCAAAAGTCCATGGAAAAACAAAAGAAAATGAAGGGGAACCTCTGCCTTGTGCTGCCTCAGCTTTCCTGGCCAGAACCAAAGATAAAAGCAAGAAAGCTTCTGCCTGAATGCCCCTGACCTTATAAAGGACCCTGGCACTCACCAACTTCCACAGCTCTGTTTCTGGATGCTGGGTCTTAAAGAGAAACTAACAATTCCAGACATATGACAATAGTGCAGATAGATATGGAATCTAATAACATTTTGGTTACCCAGGACAATCTACTAGGCCATTATACTCCTGTCAGTCTGATGTGTCAGGCCATCTGATCCTCACAGTCTAATAAACCTGGTTGTCCCTCTCCATCACCTGGCTTGAGGCAGGACCACTCTAGTCTTGGTCATTGGATTCTCCACTTATTTCTTGTAGAAACAGATTAGAATTCCTTTGCATAGGCTCAGGAGTAAGATCAGTGTTGAAGAATACACTTACTGCAGGTACCTTGTTGTGCAAGCAGCAAACAGTGCCCTGGGTGGCAGGATATGGCTGGAGCTCCAGGCAATGAGTCATTAACAGGCACTGACTTTTGCCTAACAAAGGGCAAGCAGATCCAGAGACTCTGCAGGACCCAGCAGAAAACAAGTCCCAAAACCACCATTGGACCAAGAGGTGGGTACAAAGCAGGGTGAAGAACAGACTGTAAGGGTACAAAAGCCCAGGGATTCCCTTGTTCTGGGTCCCTCCCCAGAAGCACCCGCCTTAGCTATTATTGTTTCACTGAATCACAATAAATTACTTAAAGGAACCAGACGTCTGAGACTGCTAAGGGAAACCTAGGGTCAAACCAGTATGGGAAACTTGTCTGACAGTGTGAGTGTGGTGTGTGTAAGGAGTCAAACAAGGCACTCATCAGTTTACTGGAGTTGCCCACTGTACAGGGGCTTTACTCCTTGTAGTTAAAGTCACAGGTGGTGCAAGTGTGACTACCAGAGTGGCATCTGAATGGTCAGACAGGAAGGTTTCCATAGCAATCAACCCTTCCACTCTGCCTGGGAAACTGCCAGCTGGAGATGGGAGCAGCAACTTTCCTGGAAGGACCCCCATTTATGATTGTTTTTCCTTGCAATTCATGTGCCTGTGTTCTAGGGTCCAGGTAGAATTTCCATCCCACTTCCTCATGTCCTCTCCATGGTTCTGCAGGTAAAACCACAAGCTACCCTGTGGTGCATACCTTCTATATCCTCCCTCTTGAGCAAAAGTACACTTACTGTTAATAGCTGAGATGTGGCTTCATACAGGCAGGGAGAAGGATGTACCCTCCTTGAATTGCTGGAACTACCAGGACAGTTTTTCCAAGACTGAGATGGGGAAGAGAGATTGTATTCCCTGACTTGGTGAGCCACTTCATCCTCTGTTGGTGGTGTATCGTCTTTTCAGATTATTGTTGCCAATGGGTTAGTCTGCAATGATGCGACGCTGTGTACAAACATGGGTCATGTGCATTGGACTTTGTCTGGATCTGTGGGCAAGTACGTGTTGTTCAGGTCAAAATAAATAATCTCTAGCATGGCTAATTCTCTCAGGTACAGGATACTTCTCTCTACTGCAATTCATTTGCCTGGGTGACATATAGCATCTTCCTTGAAGTTTTAGCTTTCCTTCATACTTGACAGGAGTTGCCTCCAGAGGCCTGGGACTTGTGTCCCTCTTCCAATTGCCTTGTCAATGCCTACTTCCCTAGAAAGCCATCCCAGCTTCCTGGCTCCCCTACCTTCTAATTCCCCAACTGCTAGCCCCATTATACCAACATCAGAGCAGCCAGGTGATAATGTGCTCACCTAGATGATGGCTGAAATCTTTCCATATCTCCCACAGCTCATTCAGGGATAGGGATTGAGTGATTATCTCTTGGTTTTGTTGTGACTCTTGCTCCTGTTCTTGTGATCCTCCTTTATTAAATGAGCTGGTTTGCATGTTCATTTCTTCTTGTGTGTGAGTGATTGATACTGGCACAGGTTGGTTGTCTTGTTCTGCTGCTGTGCCTGTCACCAGAGTTGGAGTGGACACAGTGCCTGTTGCTGGGGTTGGAGTAGCCACAGTGTCTTGTTGTAAAGGTTGATATATCGATAGCACCTGTCATTTTGTCATCAGATCTAGAGACCTTCTTTTCTCCCTGAGAGACCTAAGAAATTGTGGCAGAGTATTATAGAGAAGATTCTTGGTCAGGCGTGAGAAGTATGACACTGATTATGTGTATGATTAGATTTATTGCTAATACAGTATCTAAATATTGTCAATGCAGTATATCAGCAAGCCTAAAGGGTTATAATACAA
The DNA here is from genome assembly GCF_012460135.2 of Molothrus ater. NCBI lineage: Eukaryota > Metazoa > Chordata > Aves > Passeriformes > Icteridae > Molothrus > Molothrus ater. Next base: position 2,120,440 of record NC_050510.2, on the reverse strand, counting down.
GCAGGCATGTTTACAAACATACAGGTTTACAGTCTTTGGCCTTTCAGAATGCACAATTACAAAGCAACAAAGTACCTGTTAAAAATAGGTTAGAAACTGTTGTAAAATAGTTGTTAATTGTTAAGCATGTACTGTTAGTTTGGTTATTATATTGTAAAAGGGGTTAAAAGGGTAGTTATAAGAAATACGGTACCATAATACACCTAAGTAAAGTGCACCACCTCCCCAAGCGAAACGAGCCAACCTGGACAGAACTGTAATGGGCCAATCAAGCGCCTTAAACCTTCATGCAAATGAAAGATCCAAAAAGAAACCAATTCAAAGGGACAAAAACCAGGATAAAAAGGGGCATCTGACCCAGGGAAGCTGTGCCGCTCCACCTGGAACATTGGGGACATCGCTGCTGAAGAAGATCCAGTGCTGGCACTGCAACATCCTCGACGGGAACGCTCCTGCTTGGCCCCCAAGCCCCCATGATTTAGGCCTTTCTTTTTATTATAATAAATGATGAAATCACTTTAGTACCGGGAGTGGGGTCCCATTTCTAACAGCTTGGGGAATCGTCTGGGATACGACCTCGCCCAACCGGTCCTCCACGGAGGGACCTTGTGTCGGTATCTGGGGAAAAAGACGTTAAGCACATGTGAAGCACAGTGGAGTTGGTAAGTATCACCCATCCACGGGAAGAGGGAGGGCCCGAGGCGACAAGGGGGGACGAGTGTGTGTGTGCGCGCAGCGTTTGGGAAGGGGCCAGCAGCTCAAGCGGCTCAGAGCCCTGAAGTGAGAGTGGGCCTTCTAGTAGCACAGTTCCGGCTTTCCGCAAGGAGAACGGCTGGGAATGGAGGGAAGTGAAAGAGGGAAGACCGAGTGAGGCGCCCCTCCAACCCTCCTTCTTCTGGCACCCAGGGGTAGGCCCCGTCAAAGCCTGATAAGCCATTGCTCTCCGGGTGTGTGGAGGGCTGTGGTGAAAGAGTGTGAGTGACACACAAATCAGCCTCAGCTTCTCGGGCATGTGGGGAGCTGCAGCAAAGATTTGAGTGACATGCAGACAGCCTCACAGGTGAACTGACACCAGAGGTGACCAGATTTAGGGTCCTTCCCAGAGACTCGGTGGTACTGAAGCCCAGAGGCTGGCCTCAAGGCTAGGGGGGCTACAGTATCATAGGACTTTTATAGCATGGCGGCTGCGAGGTGTGACGGTGTTCACAGGGGTTTTCAGATGAGGGAAGAGACAAGGATTTGACTCCATGTTTCAGAAGGCTTGATTTATTATTTTACGATATATATTACATTAAAACTATACTAAAAGAATAGAAGAAAAGGTTTCATCTCAGAAGGCTAGCTGAGCTAGGCATAGAAAGGAATGAATAACAAAGGTTTGTGGCTTGGACCCTGTGTGCAAGCCAGCTGACTGTGATTGGCCATTAATTCCAAACATCCACATGAGACCAATCACAGATGCACCTGTTGCATTCCACAGCAGCAGACAATCATTGTTTACATTTTGTCCCTGAGGCCTCAGCTTCTCAGGAGGAAAAATCCTAAGGAAAGGATTTTTCATGAAAAGATGTCTGCGACAGCGAGGGGTAGTCGTGTGGCCCATCCTTCAGGGTACAGGGGGTGGGAAGTCCAGCTTGGGCAAGGTGTGGAGGTCCGAACCCCTGACTCTGAGGTTACCTCTAGGGAAGAAGGACAGCCAAGACTCGAAGGAGGTGGAATGGCCTGCTGGGCCATTTGCTGCCCCCTCACCCTCCCGTGGGTTGGCTGCTCCCCCCTCACTCTTCCGTCAATCAGCTGCTCCTCCCCCGCCCTCCTGTGGTTCAGTTGTTCCCCCCACCCCTGCTTCCCCTTGAACCGTCTGCCCCTCCTTTGTCCCCCTTCAAGTCGTCTGCCTCCACTCCAGTGCCTGCTGAGCTGTCTGCCTCCCCCTCCCTCCTGAACTGGCTAAACAAATGCAATCTTTAACACTGGGTCTTTCTTTGCCTAGTGATAGTTCTGACGATGAACTGCCAGTGATAAGCACATCTAAAAAGATGCAGGATCTGTTTCTGTTAGATCTCGTAGCAGATCCAGGCCTGCTGTATCTTGGACTTTGCCTCCCTGTCAGGTGGCTGTGACTCCTCAACACCCTTTGCAATTTTTGGAGCATGTGAGAATGAAAGCAGCTGAAGTGGGGGATTTGAATTTATTAGACAAAATAGGTCCACTTAAAAGGAGGGAGATGGATGCTGCTGCTTCTGGTGGGCCTGTGGCTTTTCCCGTTTTCAAAGTTGCTCCTAATTTGGGACAAGATAGCCATCAGGTTTTTGCATAGAGGGTTGTGCAGGATCTTCAGGCAAAAGTAGATCAGTATGGTGTTAACTCTTCGCAGGTGATGCAAGTGATTTGTGTTCTAAATGCTGATGTACTTTCCCCTTGTGATATTGTTCACCTTGCTATGATTCTGTTTCAGCGAGTGCAGTATGGTGTGTTTCAAGCTACCTGGAAACAAATGGTTGAAAGAGTAGCATTGGACAATATGCAGTTACCTCAGCATGATCCACATCATGCTGTGGGAGTTGATGCCTTGCTGGGCAATGGACCGTTCTCTAACCCGGATTTGCAAGCAAGATGGGACCCCCTGGTTCTGGCACAGGCCCAGCAGCTCGGTATGAGAGCTTTACTGAAAATAATGGAAATGGCAGCTCCTAAACCAAGGTATATTACCATCCAGCAAGGGGTGAAGGAACCTTTTCTGTAGTTTGTGGAGAGGGTTGCTGCAGCCCTTGAGAAGCAAGTAGAAGATGATAAGTTGAGGCAAATTTTATGCAGACAGTTAGCCCAGGACAATGCCAATGAAGATTGCAGGGGAATTATTGATTCTTTCTGGGGAGATCCCCTGCTGTCTGATATTGTAGTTGCTTGCTCAAAAGTTGGTTCAGTTGAGCATAAAATGGCTGCTCTGGCAACAGTCATGAAGTCTTCACACAGATGTTCTGCTGGTGAGGAATCAGGGCATGTGAAGACACAATGCCCTCAAACTGCTGGATGATGTGTACACTCTAGGGTAATTTAGACCAATTAAGTGCCTTGTTATTGCTTGTTATTGTTGTTGTAACTTTGGCCACATTGCTAAATTTTGTAAGTTAAGATCTTTTTCAGGTGGTTGACAAGTGCAAGGAAACCTGAAGAGGAATGTGAAGGGGCGCATGTAGACACAAGTACCCCGACAACAATCATGAGCCCTGCCAGAACTCCAGAGCTCTTCATTTGTGAATGATACACAGGGGCCATGAGAGGCTCTGCAGGGACTGATACACCAATAGCTGACACAGTAGCTATTTTGACAAGAGATATATGTAAAGTGCCTCTTGATGCTCATGGTCCCATAGGCCAAGGTTTGAGTGCTTTTCTAATGGGAAGATCTAGTAGCACTATTCAAGGTAATAATGTCCATTTAGGCCTTATTGATTCTGATTATGTGGGACAAATTCATGCTATGGTGTCTGTTAGTGCACTTCCTGTTGTTACTCAAAAAGGCACTTGTATTGATCAACTTGTTCCTTTTATGAGTTCTGTTCCAACTGTAGTGGACTGGAGTTGTGGCACTGGAGGTTTTGGATCTACAGGAATACCTCAGGTTTTTTGGACTCAAAAGGTAACAGATGAGCATGCGGAAATACAATGTTTGGTTACTGCTAAGGGATGTCACCCAGAAACTACAACAATATCAGGTTTACTTGACATAGGAACAGATGGAACTATAATTTCACAGTTTGTTTGGCCTCCAACATGGCCCCTCACTCAATCAACCTTTGGAGTTGTTGGGTTAGGTGGGTCAACTGCTGGTGCTTTATCTGCTATTGCAATCACTGTGATACATCCTGAAGGTCAACAAGCTAACATCAGACCTTGGGTTACTAATGCTCAGCCTAATTTATGGGGACGTGATTGCTTAACCCAGTGGGGTGTTAAAATTACAATGGATTTTTAGTGGGGGCCACTGGGATGCAGGGCCTTAAACGTTCAGTTGTATCCTTGACATGGCTGACAGATAAGCCTGTCTGGATTGATCAGTGGCCCCTGCCTACTGAAAAGCTTCTTGCCCTGCGAGGCTTAGTGGCAGAACAATTGCGAGCTGGACATATTGCAAAATCATTTAGCCCATGGAATACTCCTGTGTTTGTAATAAAAAAGAAATCTGGTAAATGGAGACTTTTGCACGATTTGCGGCAGATAAATGCTGTGATGGCCACAATGGGTGCTTTACAATCAGGTCTCCCAACACCTACAATGATTCCACAAGGATGGGAAATAATTATCATTGATCTGAAAGATGGCTTTTTTACAATTCTACTGGCTGATCAGGATAAGAAAAAATTTGCCTTTACTGTGCCTTCTTTAAATCACGAGGAACCGGACCAAAGATATCAGTGGACCATTTTGCCTCAAGGAATGAGAAATTCTCCAACTATTTGTCAATGGTTTATGGCGCAGGCTTTATCTAAGGTCCAAAAGCAATTTAGCAACTATTATTGCTATCATTATATGGATGAAATCTTGTTGGCATCTGAAAATAACTAACAATTATTGGCTCTTGAACAATGCGCTGTGACAAATTTAGAAGCCTTTGGTTTGGTTATCAATGGGAAGAAAGTTCCGAGACAGATGCCTTGGAAATATTTGGGGTTGATAAGCACCAATATGCAAATTGTGCCTCAACCTGTAAAATTGGACATTGAAATTAAAACTGTTGCTTATGTACAGAAATTGGTTGGTGCAATAGGTTGGCTTAGGCCATACTTGGGGATAACTAATCACCAACTACAACCTTTGTTTGACCTATTGTCAGGGATTAATTCCTTTACTGATGAGAGACGTTTGACCACTGCAGCAAAAAAGGCTGTAGAAGAAGTTGAATTGGCCTTGACATCTAAATTTGTTACCAGGATAGATGTTTCTGTTGGTGTGCAATTATTTATTTTGAGAGATGATGAAATACCATGCAGATTGTTGTGTCAGTGGAATGATAAATGGGAAGATAAATTGCATATTTTGGAGTAGGTATTTCTATCTTTCAGGTCCTGAAAAACAGCTCCAGGTCTGTATGAGCTTTTTGCAGACATCATTATCAAAGGTTGCAGACACTGCCATGAAATCTTAGGCCGTGATCCTGTAACGATTGTCATACCTGTACAACAATGGTATTTTGAGTGGTGTTTTCAAAACAATCATGAGTTGCAATCTGCCTTATCTTCTTTTACAGGTCAAATAGCATATCATTTACCTTCTCATCCTATTTTGAATTTCACTAAGAAGATTCCTTTTCAGGGGAAACAACTTTGTTCTGTTCCAGTGGAAGGTGCAACAGTTTTTACAGATGGATCAGGAAGAACTGGAAAAGGTGCTGTAGCCTGGAAGAAGGATGATCACTGGAAATATGAAGTAATGGTTCAACAAGGGTCTCCTCAGTGAATTGAAATTTGTGCCGTACTTTTGGCCTTTACCTTATTTCCTAGTTCTGTAAATATAGTTACCGATTCTGTTTATGTTGCTAATTTAGTGAAACAGTTGGATCAAGCTGTGTTGTATAATGTAAAGGAGAAAACATTATTTGTTCTGTTGTTGAAATTGTGGACTGTTATTCGTAATTGAAAGCATTCTTACTTTATTATGCATATTCGTAGCCATACATCGCTACCTGGATTTTTTGTTGAAGGCAACACCTATGTGGATTCCCTTGTGGCTGCCTCAGCAGTAAAAACTGTGCCTAATGTGTTACAGCAAGCTGTTCTATCTCATCAATTTTTTCATCAAGGTTCTCAGGCACTATGGCAGCAATTTAAATTATCACACAGTGAAGCAAAGTCAAGTATTTCTTCTTGTCCTGATTGTCATATGTCTCATGTTTTGCAATATTACAGCACTAATCCTAGAGGCTTACTCCCTTTGCAAGAATGCCAAACAGATGTTACAAAAATGCCCGAATTTGGCTGTTTAAAGTATGTTCATGTTACAATTGACACCTTTTTTCATGCCATGGTTGCCTCAGAGTTGGCAGGTAAAACAGCTCGGGATGTTATTTGTCACTTTTGCCATGCCTTTTCCATCTTAGGTGTTCCATCACATGTAAAGACGGATAATGGCCCGGCGTATGTTTCAAAGAAATTGCAAGTGTTTTTTCATGCCTGGGGGTTCTTTCGCCCATTCAGGGAGACACAGCGAAGGCTGTGTGGTTGCATAATTTAACTTTGTAGTTCCTTGTTGTGGTTTTGGTTTTTTTTTTTACAAAATGACTGAAGACCTTAGTGCAAAGGTTAGAGATGAATTTTATGCTCTGCTCGCTAAATATGATGCTAAACCTTCTCCAGGGGGAGAAATTTGGGCAGAAAATAACTGGTTTAATTTGGAAAATGTTATTGAGAGAATATGTTCTTTACAACATGAAACAAAATTTAAACTGGGCAAAAATAAAACCATTCTCTGCTCAGTTTTGGGAGCTTGTCTCACAGCAGCCATAGAAATTCGCTTTAAGCGAAGAAGTGAGGAAAAAACAACATTGGACTCCCTTCAAAATTTAGTTGAAATTTTGCAAAAACAGTTAGATGAAGAACGGAATGAGAACCGTTTGTTACGGAATGCACTTAGAGAGGAACAGGTTAGAAATTCAAAGCATATTGACACACCAAAAGAAACAGAGGAAAAGGAAATACCCCACATTAATCAAATTTATCCCCACAAAGAATTAGCTTTGGTGAAAAATTGTGGGGAACACTGTTGTCCCAATTTAAGACCTTTAATTAAAACAGAATATAACCATATTAATGATGAGGATTTTGACCCACACATAACTACTAAAGAAATCCCATACACAGCTACTGAATTAGCTAAATTAAAAAAGAGTATGGGCGTCTCCCTCATGAAACTGAGACAGAATATGTATTTTGAGTGTCTCTTACTGGTGGAGATCAAATTCATTTGTCAGAACAGGAAGCCAGTGAGTACCAGGGACATGGGGTGTTTCTAACAACAGGGGATAGGTGTAGCCCATGGTCCCTAACTCAGCGCACAGCTTATTGGGCAGGGGGGCTTAACCCCTTAAAGAGGGGAGACCCCTTGGCAATTGTTGGCAGCCCCGATCAACTCCTGGAAAATATTCACAAAGCTGCCTGCTTACAAATGATACATGAGAGAAAATTAACTACAGACTATGTCACCTATGCAACTGCCTGTAAAGCCTGAAATTATGACCCCTTTAATTCGAGGCCTCCCAGAATCACTTTAACCCACAGCAATTTTTCTCCAAAAAACCATAGCAGCTATATCTCCTATAGAAAGATTGGATAGATTTCTTAACCAGAACGACCCCTCTGTTTCTATTGATCCTGGGTTTCCTCCCCCTGCTACCCCTTCTCAGCCACCAAGTTCACAATCGCATTCTTCTGCCAGTAACCGTAAAATTTGGACATGGAGTGAATTGGCAGAGGAGATGCTTAATTACAGTAGAAAATATGGACCTGTAAAGCTCCCAGAAGAGAAATCAGAAAAAACAAAGGGTGTTAGATACATTGCTTCTCCTAACGTAAAACCAGAAAGGGATAAGCAAATTTCTAACCGCCAGTTTTGGTGGTCGTTGGGGATAAAAAAGGGTGTCCTTAGAGATGTTATGGATGGCTTACCTCTTGAAAAATTGAGTAAAATAGTTTCTAATTGGCACTGTCCCAAATCCATCACACCAAATTCCCCCACTGTACAACCCAGCACACCCCTTCTTCCACAGGTTCTGGGCAGTGAGCCAAAGCATTTACCTGCACAAGCACTTGACATTGACCCAAAACCCTCTCCAGCACAGGTTTTGGGCATTGAGCCAAAACAGTCCCCTTCCCCAATTTCAGGAATTGCACCAAAACAGCTTCCACGTCAGGGAAACTGAAAACTCCATCTCTCAAGGGTGAGCAGAGAGGCGGGGACTGGTTATTTTTAAGAATGCTCACTAAAAATCACAAAACTGGAGATATATTAATTACAGCAATAGTTGGTCCTAAAAGGGCACTTATTACTTTTGTGGCTGATACTGGAGCCCAAACTTCAGCATTAACATATACAGCTTCCCAGAAATGTGGAGTTTTTACAATTAAAAACCAGTATTTTGTTCTTAATGCTTTAGGAACCACAGAAACTATGAATGTAGCTTAGTAAAACACATGCTTCCAGGAGAGGAGAATCAATTAGTTGTCAAAATGGTAATTGGGGACATTCCAAACAATTTATTAGGGATGGATGTTCTTGTTGGAAGACAGTGGGAAGATTCTGAGGGATTTTTGTGGTCTTTTGGCACGCCACACCTTAACATTAGACTGCCTCAAACCGCACCTTCCTTACCATACAATAAAACTACTAATGTAAAACAACACCCTCTTCCATCTGGTGCCAGAGAGGGTATCAAACCAGTTATACAGGACTTGCGAGACCAAGGAGTTGTAGTTAATACTCATTCTCCTTTCAACTCACCTGTGTGGCCAGTTTGCAAACCAAATGGGAAGTGGAGGCTGACAGTAGATTTTTGCTGGCTTAATGCCAACACAGACCCTCTTACAGCAGCGGTCCCAAACTTAGCTGAATTAATAACATCAATTCAAGAAAAGGCTCACTCAATCATGGCAACTATAGATGTCAAAGACATGTTTTTTATGATAGCTATACAGCCAGAAGATATGGACCGTTTTGCCTTCACATGGGAAGGACAGCAATACACTTTCACTAGGCTTCCCCAAGGCTACAAACACTCCCCCACTTTGGCCCACCATGCTTTAGCCCAGGAATTAGAAAAAATACCCAAACCTGACACTGTAGCTGTTTATCAATACATTGATGACATTTTGGTGGGGGGAGAGGAAATAGAGGTAGTAGGGGAACATCAGCAGAAAATAATGTCTCACTTAGAAAGCTTTCATTTGCAGATTCCCCCAGAGAAAATTCAGAAGCTTTGTCAGGAAGTGAAGTTTTTGGGGATTTGGTGGAAAGGAGGGGTGACATGTATTCTTTCTTTTCTTATACCTCTATCGCATTTGCTGTTGGCCCTCAATAAAGGTGCATTTGTTGTGATTAAACTGACAGTCCCCTGCTGTTTGTCTTTTGCACTTTTGGGATCTAGAAACAAAACATCACAACCCCGCTTGCCCTAGTGTATCGTGACAGGGCCGCAGGTGAATCTTAACAGTGGTAGAATCCTGACTGAGCCGGCTCCTGCCTGGAGCTGCTCCTGGCGCTTGGTGGGCCCAGCTGGACCCTGGGCCAGTGGCAGGGCAGGGTTTAGTAGCAGTCTAGATGTTAAAAATCGGCTCATCCTGGCCCGGTATTGGCTCTGCAGCCTCCCCTCCACTGCCTGGTAGTCATTGGGGCGGGGGAGGGGGGGTGCTGGCAGGCACCTCAGGCCAGCTGTGTTGTCTCTCTGCCAGCTGGAAGGGAAAAAGAGCTTTCCTGGTATTTTTCGTTTTCAACATGTATTTTTCACAGAGGAGTACAGCTTCTCAGTAGTTCTACAGACTGTCAGTTACACAGAAGCTGTTGCATCACTTCTGTAGATGCCTCCCATGCAAAACCACCACACCACAAGAGAACTGTTTTCTTGTAGAGGTCTCCATAAAATGACAAGAGACACTTCTCTCCCTAAGTAAACTGAAGAAAGACTGTTCTAAAAGTGATAAATGGACTGAATTGTTTCTGTACATTGTGAGTGGGAAAAAAAAGGGTTGTAGGGGAAGAAGTGTTCTAAAAGTTTTATTCTGATTCCTACTATTCTTTCTTTTAGTTACTGTTAATAAAGCTTTCTTTATATCCTTTTAAAGTTTTGAGCCTGCTTTGCCTTCCTCCTAATCCTATCTCACAGCAAGAAATAAATAAGTATATCTGTAGCATTCACATTCTCTGAAAAAATCCCTTCATCCAGAATTTGTCTCCTGGGAAGCTGAGAAGCCTCAGAGAAAAGGAAAACAAATCTTATCTCATTTGCTTCTCCTGTGCTGTGCTCACATGTGGAATGTGTTTGGAGATTGTTTACCCAAAGGTGATTGTTTCAGTGGATTCTGGTGTGAGTTGTTTTGACTCTCTGGCCAATCAGGGCCAAGCTGTGGTGAGACTCTGGAAAGAGTGACGAGTTTTTATTATTTTTTTCTCATTTAGTACATATCCTTTCTGTATTCTTTCGTTTAGTATAGTATAATATTCTTTAATATAATATAGTATCATAAAGTAATAAATTAGCCTTCTGAGAACATGGAGTCAGATTCATAATTCCTGCCTTTGTCGGGACATTCCCAGCAAATACAATATATATTCTAGTCAGTGCACTAACATTTAACCAGCACTAAAACCCACCACAACCTGCTATGGGTAGCAACCCCAGAGGCGTGGTAGATGGGAGTAAAAAGCCATAGCGGAACTCTGTGATCTCCTTTTGTCTGCTCCAACCAATTAATCAATAAGTATGCCTAAGGAAAACCTGAGATTTTTTTTCCTGTTCCCACTGTCCTTGCCCCCATCAACAGATACTAGTATGACTAATTTAAAAAAAAAAAATTATTTTGAGAAGTAGGAGGATGTGGGAACTCAGCACATCCCTCTGGATGTCCAGAGTTGCCAAAAACCCTCTCGTGGGGCTCAGAGACCCTGGCATGTTGCCCAGAACACCTGGTGGCTTGACTTTGATCCTTCCAGTGAATTGCCACCTGTGTATGAGGACATGAGAGCCACACGGGTTTGAATGGTGCAAGAATGATGTATTTACAGGGTGGAAATATAGATTTGGGGTTTTTTGGTATAGGGGATATGGAGACAAGATGGAGGAATCAGGGCGTGTCTCGTCCTTCTTCTTTCTTCTTCTTGTTCTCCATTTTCTGCTGTGATGTTGGCACTTGGGTATTGGTTTAGAGTAGAAGTGCACTGTCTAACATAGGTGATAGGTATTGGGAATTAAAAGTAAATATGATATACGTAGTTTGTAGTATATAAAGACAACACCACCTCGGGGGCGGTCAGAGTGCTTGTGGCTGCCTTGCTCTGCAGACCTCAGCTGGGCAGAAAGAAAATTTTGTAGATAAGAAATAATAAACAACCTGAAGACCGAAAAGTGAAGAGTCCAGACTCATTCTTCAGAGTGCGGGCTGCCTCAGAACCATCCCACGCGTCTCGGGGCAGACGCAAACAGCCAACCCGAGAGGAGTAGATTATCAGAATCGAAAATAAGAGTTAATTATTCGAGCCAAATGACTTATAGAAAAGGAAAAGGGGCATTTGTTATAGATGAGTAATGCGATGGTTGGCTCTCACAATTAAGGGGTGAATATGTATATGTTAAAAGAAGTTTTGTAAATGTATAATTATGTAATATCTCCTCCCATAGTCCTCTTTCCCTTCCCCCCTATGACTCTGTTGCGTCAGGGACAGATGAAATGACTCCATGGTTCAGAAGGTGAAAAAGAGAGATCCTTTATTAAGAGGTAGCGTCCTTTTATAACCAGGTTAGCTAAGGCGAAATCTGATTGGTCTCAAAGTAAAAACCTTTCACACTATTGGTGAACTATGAATAGCACACTCTGAAGGTACATATCTATAAACAACAGGAACAGAGAGATAATTGTTTTCATTGTTCCTCTCTAAGTTTCCCAGGCCTGAAGCCTGAGAGAATTCTCTTTGACTGAACTGAGAATCTCCACATCCCTATATTGTTGTCACTGGTCAGGGCATTTGGGGAAGGCAGGCTCATTACTAGGAGCAACACCTGACCTCCAATCAAGTTGTAAGAAAGTGATCTCCACCAATAGATGGCAAAGAAGGAGTTGTCTGACAAGACTTTGGGAAGGGCCAAGAGTATAAAAAGCAGAGCATCCATTTTGTAGATGAGCACATGGCGGTTTAGTTCCATGCTCCCAGTGCTATTATTTTTTTAGGGTTTAATAAATCTTTGAAATTTTAAAAGTGAGTGTCGTTTCTCACAAGTAGAAGACATGCTTCTCCCCCAGTAGCCATAAATTAACCTTAGTAGTTTTACACACAACACTTGCTCTGTTTACTCCAGTGATTTTAACTCTTTGTCATCTGAGTTGTACAATCAGCCTTTTGGCATTGTGCAGTGTTAATATTGAAATTTGTGCTCCTGTATCTATTAGAAATTTAGTTAATTGATGACATGGACCAACTGGAATCAAAATATATGGGCCATTGTTATCTATCCATTGATAAGCTTTTACTTGCTAGACCAGCAGGCCCAAATACTGTCTGGATTTTATTCGTTTTTTGAGTCCTGATTTTGGGAAGAAAAAGGGCTACTGCTCCTTCTGGGAGATGATGCTGGTACTTCTGTGTCTGTGTGTTTGGAGTATTTTCTTCCTGATTCTTGTAATATCATTTCAGAAATGCACCAATTAAGCTCTGAATATTACTAACAGACTGTCTCTGAAGTACAAGTTTTGGAATTCCTAATGACTGCATGATTATATAACTCCTTCCATCTCTGACTTTTGGGTGGACAATCTGTAAGTCCTGGTTCCTGTGAATAGTTTTTCTGATGTTATGGCCTGTTGCATATAGGTAAAACCTTACAAAAGAAAGGCCTTGTAAAACATGATTTAGGCCCTGCTACTCTGACTAAGCTAGCCTGATAAGTTCCCATGAGAATGGAATCCTGTAACAGTAAGAATCAGTTAGCACAACAATCTGTTCTTGTAAAATGACAGTTTGCACCTGTGAAGAAGAGGATTCTACCCATGAGAATCCTTGAAGAAATATAGAAAATTGTTGCAGTGTGATGCCATTTCCTGTTTCACCTATCCCAACCCCCCAGGTGTGCCAACCTTTCCTTTCCCCTCCCCCTTTGCCCTCCTGCTAAGAGCTGTCCATCAATCTTAACATTCCAGAAGGGTCATGGTGTGGTTGGCAGAAGTTCAAAAGATGCCCCTCAGGTCCGGGCTCATTGGCCTGTCCAAGTGTCTTTATCCCTTGAGCCTTCCCCTCCTCCCACCTGGTTGGTGGCTCACCTGTCCCTTCCCCTCCCCCTGTCCCCGGGGCTTAAAAGGAGATGAGACCATGCGGTCGGGATTCTATTGGGAGCTGTTACATGATTCAGAGGTCTGTCATCCTGGAATAAAACTCTGGATTAAAACTCTACAATAGAATCCTCTCCTTTTTCTCTTCACCGTTGCCTGAACCTTTTCCACCAGAGGTAAACTGAATTTCTACTATGCCTGGATTTGTTCCGAGTGCCTAGCTGCAGCATCCAGCCGGCCAAAGGTATCTCTGAGGTGAAACACCACAGCTGCCACCTTTGGTCCAGCAGCAAGGGTCAGATGAGGCCAGGCACGTCCCACCTGGAAATATTGGGATTAATATTCCATAGAAAATATCTGTGTAAAGAGAGAGCCTTAGCACGTACGCACACAGGCACGTTCTAACCAATGAATTGAGTGGCAAGAAGGTTGCTGGCCAATTGGAGTTAAACATGATGACTTTGAAAACTGTATAAAAATGGGCTGTAACATTGAAGTGAGGCTTTTGCCACTGAAACTTTGAAGTGTTGTGCCTGTCTTTGCCCAATAATGTGTGATCTCTCAGTGACAATGGCCATTGTGTTTGATATTGCTGGGAACACCATTCCATCCCATCTCTCAGGCATGATTTATTATACTATGCATTAATTATGCCCAAGTGGGGATTTCTCTAGGGTTTAAGGCTGCTGCCCACCTCCGCCCAATTGTGCATTAAAGGCTGCATTGCTTCTAATTTCATCTCATTTTGCCATAAGGTGGGATTTGAGTAAGGCAGGGTGCCCCTTAATTAGTGGATTTAACATATTACAGTCCATGGCTGCAGTACCAGGAGCATTAATAGGTTGATGCTCATGCATAGCTTGGACACAAGCAGCTTTTGTAATAGCGGGGAAGAGGTCAGACAAAGAACTAATAGGTATTATTCCATAAGGAATTCCACTGAGTGACACAAGGAAAAGACAAAAGGAGGGGTATACATTAGAAGGGAGTCATTGGTATTAGGTGTTTCAGGGAGTCTGTACCTCTAAAGTACTTCATCCAATGGGGAAAAAGAGAAGGACATGTGGCTAGGAAATTAGGATAAAAAGGAGGCTGCGGCCTCCAAAAATTTGAGACACCCTGTGGGGAATGCCCCATGACCTCTCCCTTTATTCGAATAAAGTAACAGGACTCCTCTGTCTCCATTTTGGACATAAACCTCTGGTGTTTGTGGAATAATTTTCCTGACACTAGCGGCTCTCCTCTCTCCTGCACATCTATTTTGCTGGCCCAGAATGCCTCCCTGCTTGTTATTGAATGGAGATCATTTGGGGGGTGGAGACCAAAAGATAAAATAACACCAGGACCTCAGAACCCTTTGGCTTCTTCACCGTTCAATAGGATTCGGTCTCCTCCAGTTAAACAAACATACCACAAATAATCAGTTTCACCATGCTTATGGCCATAGCATTTTTGTAAATTACCCATCTGAATCATATCAAACAGGGTTGTTGTTTGAGTACAATTTCCCTGTCCACACCAAGGTTTAGGAGGTTTTGGAGCCTGCATAAGCATTAGCTCCACTTTTTCTCCCAGCTTTTTTTTCCCCTTTCCGTTCCTCCCTTAACTGTTTTCTCATCTGTTCTATTTGCAAGGACAACAATAACTCATTTACTTTGGCCTTTCCACTTCAGTTTTCAGATCTTGTTTCTCTCTAATATTATCTTTTCAGTATTGGTAAGAAGCCTCTAGACAGTTGCCTAACATTTTGCAAATAATTCCTTTACCTTTCTGTCCTAGGGTGACATTATGCTTGTATCCCCATTCGTGTGTTCTGTTTATGCTGGATATTATGTTCTGTGCCTTCAAGACTGGCTCTGAAGAGTGAATGTTTTGTTTTGGTTTTGGTATCAGCCACTCCCCCACGGCTGGCGGGACACAGAGATGGGGCAGTACATAGTGCTGCTTTTGCTTTTTGCTTGGCTCTTCGCTTTGCTCTCACTCTTGCTTCTGCTCTGCTCCTGCTTTGCTCTCGCTTTTTGCTTCTGCTCATTAGTTAGTTTAGCTAAGCAGTCCAAATTTTTTCCTGGACTGTTTCTCCTTTCCCTTTTTTTGGACCTACTCAAACCTACTCCGGACTGGGACCTGGGAAACACCAAGAGTTTGCACCTTGTGGCTGCAGCAGCTACCCCAGCACTGGAGGGACTGATAACAGAGCGATCACTCCCAAGAGAGACTTTCTGAATTTGTCATCTTTTTCAGAGCGGTGAAAGAGTGGTGTAATCCGGTATTGTTCATTTTGTGTGCTGGGGGATGCTGTACCTGTTAAATAAACAGGTTCTTTCCACTTGTCTCGGAGGAATCCTTCCCGAACCGGTTGGGGGGGAGGGGCTGTGTGGGTTTGCTTTCTGGAGGGGCCCCCTTTTGGAGGTTTTCTCCCAAATTTGCCCTAAACCGGGACACTTTCCCATCCTTCAAACAGCCTCTAGCAAGGTTTAAATGTTCTTCTACAGCTTCCCAATCATGCCAGTTATCCTGAACCCATTTGTCTGAGAAATCAAGACTTTTATGGTCCTAGAATGTCATCCAAAGGGGTCTCTAGTGGTCGTATTCACTAAGACCCCCCCAATATTATAAATTACCTCGTCTTGAACTTCTCTTAGGGCTTGCATTGTTGTTTTTTGTTACATAACTTTGTCACAAAAAACACTTAGATTCCTCATTATCTGTTAATCCATTGGTTCCAGCTACCTTTAGGATCCTGTGTGTCTACTTTTACATTCCTTTTTCAAATTTGCTAGTTAGTCTTTAGGGTCTATTTTGCAACTTCAAGGGAACTAAAAATTTCTATTCTTTGTGTTGTCTGTCACCAGCACATCTCAGAATCATGGCAGGGGGCCCTTGCTAGCACTTCATCCCTCTAACCTTGGCCTCTCATCCCACAGCTTGTCAATGGCAAGTCTAATATTACCTGCTTCCCCCATGACATCTAATTTAAAGCTCTATCAATGAGCCCTGTTAGTTCCTGTGAGAAAGGTGACTCCCATCTGATGCCAGCATGCCTGGTGCTGTGTAGGTCATCTCATTGTTAAAAACCCCGAAAATTTTGGTGGTGACTGTCTTGGTTTGAAAAATAGGTGTCTGCTAAGGAAGGCAGGAACCTCCTTTGGAGTGGAAAAAATATGACCCCCTTCCCTCCAAAGTATTATAACTTTGAAATTATGGGACTTTCAGGCAAAGATATGGGAAGAAGAATAACAGTTCTTTACTAGTGTATATATATATATATATATATATATGAAACAAGGCAAACAAACAACAATAATGGCAGCAACAACAAACAAAACCAGAAACCAAATAACAGCCTTGTCTCAGCTGTCAAGCACCTTCCCTGTTGGTGCAGTTATTGTGAGATAATTATACCCACTTGCAAAAAAATTTAAAAGGTTTATTAAAACCTTGTAAAAAATTCAACAGAAGACTGAACTGAGAAAATATTATGGCGCAAGGAGCAAAGGATTTTTCCCACCATGTGCTCATCCACACAATGGAGGTTTTGCCTTTTAACCCTTTATCCCCTCCCAAAATTCTGTCCATCGACTCCTTTGCTGTCCAGTGGTGGAGTTTACTTCCTTATGTCTTGATTGGAGGTCAGGTGCTGCCATAGTAACAACCCAACTCTCCCAAATATCCCGACTACCTAGGCCACCCTGTGATAACAACGCAAGGGCAGGGTAAATCCTAACTATAAGTCTATAAAACGTCTCTTAACATATATACACAATATTATCCCTTTAATTATGAGAGTCAACCATTGCATTACTCATCTATCACAATCCCTCCTTTCCCTTTTCTATGTTATTTGGCTCGAACAATTTAACTCAATGAGTCATACTAGCGTCTGTTGATGTTGACAAGGACAATCGGAACCGAAGGGGAAAAAAAACCCCAGGTTTTCCCTAGACACCCTTATTTGGAATGAACAAAAGGACAACACAGAGGTCCAGTATGGCTTTGACTCCTGTGTACCTTGCCTATTGGGTTGCTACCCATAGTTGGTGTATCTTAGGGGTGAGTACAAAGGCCAACCCAGTCTTGCCCTCCATTCCTTGTCTTACTTTACTTAATGTTCTTAAGGATGCTGCCCCATTACCTTTTACAGTCCCTTGTGTACTTCCCCTTAACAGATGCTTGTAATTCTCATCCATTAATACAGGAAAACAGTTCTCAAGCTGGCTGGTAGAAGCTTGACTCTACTTTTTGGGCATCTTGTTGTTTTTCTGGTTGTCTCTCGGTCTCTGCTTAAGTCAATCTCATTTCACCTGGCCTGGATGTTATAGTCCATTCTTTTGGTTCTTCTACTGGGCCTTTAACTCTGTTGGTGTGAGTCCATCCCCACTCTGCAGTTCGCACAACCGATTTGGTGGTGAGCAGTTACCTGAAAGGGACCTTCCCATTGAGGCATGTCCTGATTTGAGAAGGAAGTGAGTTTTTTGGGAGGTTGTGATCAAACCAATTGGTGCTCAGATTTGAATATTGGCATCTGGTGTGGCCACTGAGGACATGGATACGCCTCTGAGAACACAGGGGGTTAAAAGCAGAGAACTCACAGGGGAACTCTCTCTTGGTTCTGGTCAATGAAAGAGGTCAGACCTTCCCTGCCCAGACATGGGTTGGGTGGGGGAGGGGAAGCTGGAGCCTTGGACAGAGAAGGGGTGTGAAGGCCCCTGCAGGATGGAAGGGTGGAAGAACACTGAGAGGCATCGGGCAGCGCCCCTCCCCCCCCTCCCCTCCCGGGAGAGAGAGAGGGAGAGAGCCTGTGCCACCTTGAAATTTGATATCATGTGCTAGCAGCACAGCCTGGCAGAGAAGGAGAAGGGGATGGGGGGTGCCGCGAGAAGGTGCCCTGCTGCCCTGGGAGTTCTGGGCAGGCAGAGCCTGAGATTTTAACCCTTTTCTTGCACAATGAAAACTTGGCAGAATATTAAACCCTCCTAGGAGAGAGACAAACATAAAATGCGAGGAAATGGGCAAGTGTGGTGAAGGTTTGAGCAAGTGAATGATGTCAGAAGAGTTGAGAAGAATCCTAAGTGGGAGGAGATGATGGAGTGGCCTTTGGCTGGACTTTTCTTGTATAGCCATGGACAGAACCATTTTTTTCCTGTGACACAGAGACTGCATTTAGGGGGAGGCAATGGCTTGGAGCCAAGAGAGTGCAGTGATGTTATGTGAAGGAGTGGCATGAACAGACAAGGGGTAAGGTGGTGCCCTCGATCTTCAGTGAAGAAGATCAGGGGGTGAATTTGGGGGGGGGGGGGGGGGGGCGGGGAAGATGTCCCAGAAGTGAGAGACTGTTGCTTTTTTTTTGGAACTGGGCAAAACATCCTTAAAAGGGGAACCCTAGAAGCAGCTCTGGTCCATGTGCAGTGGTGAGAGCACTGGACATGGAAGGAAGAGGTCACGAGGGCAAATGTTCTTGGGGCAGTGCCACAAGAGGGACTCCCCTCTTCTTGATGAACTGAGAGTCAATTATCTGAGGGGTGGTAACTGGATTGAGAATCTAAGGTTCTATTTCGTGTGGTGGTGGGAATTAGGGGGAGGATGAGGAATGCTTTGGAAAGGTTTTCATTCTGAGTTCTGTGTGTGTTCCTTTTTTCATATTCTAAGTTAATAAAGTTCTTTCCTTTATTCCTAAGCTGGAGCCTGCTTTGCTCTATTTCTGGTCACATCTCACAGCAGACACTAGGGAGAATATATTTTCATGGGGGCACTGGCATTGCGCCAGCGTCAAACCATGACAAAGAGTCTCTTTGTCATCTCTCCATGACTTGATCATTACCCAGTCCCCGGGACTAATATTATGGATTCTGAAATCCAGGGTGTAAGTTTGAGGAATTGCCCCTTTATGTCTTAGTCCTTCTAAAGTTTGTGCTATAGATATAACATATTTCTTGGCATTGGCTTCCCCTTCCTCATAGGTGGCAGTCTTCTGGGGTGAGGTCAGGAAGGGTAGCCCAAACATCATTTCATAGGGTGACACCCCCAGAACTGAGCAGGGTTGTGTTCTAATTCTTAATAAAGCTAAAGGGAGACAGTTGATCCATGACATCTGGGTTTCAATCATCAGCTTAACTGGAGTTCTTTTAAGAGTTTGATTCATCCTCTCCACACGACCAGAACTCTGTGGATGCCATGGAGTGTGTAATTCCCATTTTACTCTCAGGGCTTGAACAACATTTTGCAATATTTTAGAGGTGAAATGAGTTCCTTGGTCTAAATCAATCCTGTTTACCATCCCATACTGGGGGATGATTGATTCTAGAAGTGTTTTATCTACAACATTGTCATTGGCTTTCAGTGTGGGTACCGCTTCTACCCAATGAGTCAAGTGATCTACTATCACTAGCAAAAACTTCCACTGTTGTACCTGGGGAAGCTCTGTAAAGACTACTTGGATATTTTGAAAGGGCCATAAGGCTAGTTCTCACCCTCCCCTAGGTGTTTTCCTCATGACTTTGTTATTCACTCACTGACATATCACACACCGTTCAGTTACTTGCTTAGCTATTTTGAAAATTCCTATGCAGCCCCAGTCCCTGAGAAATTTATCACTTAGCGCATGAGTACCCCAATGTGTTGTACCATGTATGCCTTCCAGCATTTTCTTGGCAAGGGGTTTATTCAACATTTGCCTCCCATCTGATAATCTCCACTTCCCTTCGTGATCTTTCTTGGCTCCTATTTTAAGTTCTTCCTCTTCTATTCCACTGAATACAGGGACTTCTTGCATTTCTCTTGTGGAGGTTAATACCATCATTAGTTTTTCTGTCCCTGATTCGGCTGCCTTTTAACTTTTAAATCTGCTAAATTGTTCCCACGTGCCTCTTGAGTCACCCCTTTTTGATGTCCTTTAACGTATACTACTGCCACTTTCGCTGGTGATTGTAAGGTTTCTAACACTTCTAAATCAAGTTTTTAGTGAATCAGTCCCTTTCCCTTTGAATTTAATAGCCCACTCTCTTCCCAAATGTTTCCAAAGGTATGCACTACTTCAAAAGCATATTTTGAGTCTATATATATTGTTCTTCTTTTCTGTGTTAATATTTCCAGAGGTCGTTTGAGGGCATACAATTCACATGTTTGGACTGAGCAGTAGGAAGGTAACTTTCCCTTTTCTATGGCTACTAACTCTTCATCTACTATAGCGTACCCTGATACCTGGTGCCTCTGGATTACCCTTGAAGATCCATCAATGTACAATCGTTTCCCTCGGAGTGGTTGATCTGTTAGGTCCTCTCTTACTTTAGTTTGATAGTTTATAACCTCTAGGCAATTATGCATTAACTCCTCCTCTGGTTCTCCATACAAAAACTGGGCATGGTTGACTTGGTTACTTAAAATTAGCTCTAAATCATTATCTTTTAAGATGGCTTCATACTTTAACACTCGGGAATCAGTAAGCCATTTCTCAGCTTTTTGGCTTAGGATACTTCTAACTGAGTGTGGGGTATATATACTTTCAATTTTCCCCCAAAGGTTAATTTTTTGCTTTCCTCTATGAGTACGGCAGTCGCTGCCACCACCTGAATGCTGGTTGGCCACCCCTGGCTGACAGGGTCTAGTAGTTTTGATAAATAGGCCACCAGTTTCCTGGATCCTCCCCAGTCCTGGGCTAGTACTCCATGAGCTACCCCTTTTTCTCTATCTACAACAGATAGAAAGGTTTGTCTAAGGCAGGAAGACTCAGTGCTGGTGCACTGACTAATTTTTGCTTTAAAGCTTCAAATTTTTGCTCATCGTCTTCTTCCCACCTAAACTCTTCTTCTACTAATTTTTCACGCAAGAACCTGATGCCCTGAGTGTATCCTTCAATTGATAGCCTTCAATATCCCAACAAGCCTAAAAACCTTCTAACCTCCCTCTTAGTTTTTGGTCATGGAAGTGAGACTATCCCCGTAATTCTCTCAGGGCTCAGTCGCTGGTTCCCTTGACAAATAAGTCTTAGGTATTTTACTTCATGCTTTAAAAATTGGAGTTTCCCTTTTGATTCCCTTTCCCAAGGACCCTGATAGTCCTTGGTCCCTCAGAAAATTTAAGAACGCTATGGTGGATTCTCGAACTTCATTTTCTTCCCATCCTGAGAGAAGCAAATAATCGACATATTGGATAAGTTTTATCTCAGGTTTGATGGAGAAAAGTTGTAGTACTTTGTAAAGTCCGTGTATCTCAGGCTGTTGTATGAGACCAATCCGGCTAGCTCTGGACTCTGGCCCACATGGTCTTACATGGACAAAGTACAAGACAAGAAGCGCTCTTCTCCACATGGGGACGAGTGTCCTGTTTATTGGCTTGGGAATGGACACTTCTGGCTCCAGTGACCACCCAGGTGTAAAAGAGGGCGTGACATCCTTGCAGTGGACTTTTATACCTGAGGGCATGGGGGCAGGGAAAGAGGACCGTGGCCAATGGGATACCATTGAGGAGGGGCGAGGGGAGGGGTAACCAGGGGCCAGACCACCAGGGGATATAGCAGAGGGGTGCATGAGGAAAAGACTATGTGATGGGAGAGGGGAAATAACAATCTACGTGACATAATATACTCAATACAAATTTCCCATCACCCAGTGGAAAACAACAATTAAATAAACTATTTAGTGCAATACAACACCTCCCCCTTTTCTGTTAACTAAAATTAAAAGGAAATGCATCAGACTATTTCTGCTGCAGATTATGAATTTGTCCACCACTCATGATTCGCGGGCCTGTCAATTCGCTTTAGTTCCACAAACTCTGTGCAGTTGACCTCTGAGGTAGTGGAGACCAAACCGTTGATAGCCTTTAAAAGTATGTGACGTAGAATCCCGAATGCTAACATGACTAGGAAAAGAACAACAAAAAACAACAAAATTGTCCTAATTATAGAAGTCCATCACCCCGAGAGTCCCCAGTCCTTGAACAGTCTGCTGAACCAGTCCTCGGATTCCTGCTTGACTTGTCCGACCAGGCTTTTCACTTCTCGGAGAGCCGCGTGGACGTTGGGTGCTTTTGATGCTAGGTTCAGGCAGCACAGTCCTTCAAATTCCTGGCACTCATGTCCATGCAGCAGCAGGAGGAAATCTATGGCCGCATGATTTTGGAGTGTGGCCTGCCTGGTAATCTCCTTGTCTTCTAGGAGGGAGCTGATGGCCGTGGATGTCAGGTTTGCCTGTTTGACTACCCAGCACTCTAGGTGGCCCAATTCACCTAGAGCTTTGGCTGCTGCAACCCATGGAAGGAACAGGGATACAGCAACTCTTTTTGACTTGGCCCAATGGAAGATTTCTGCATCACAATTTGGGTCCAAATTGTCAACGCTTCTCTTTTGAATTTTGCTGACCGAATTGTTCTTTTGAATCCACTTACCAATCATGGTTTGGTTGGGTGTCAACAGGGACAACTGCCCAATGGTACATGGCCCTCCTAAAAGCCGAGAAGGGATTCCTGCCCATGCCCGATCCCCACAAATTAAAAACAAACCTTTAGGGAGGCTTTTGGGATGTGAATGGTACGGATTGTCTGCTGCAACATGGCTTAAAACCTTACACCACCTTTTGGCAGTGAATTCTTCTCGATACTGTTTAATGTTGTTAAAAGGTTTGGTGTTGGAACATGGGATAAAGAAGAAGTGGTATGCAGTATGGTGCAGGGGAGGAGCCCAACAGCTCTAACTCTTGAGGCTCCTGAGCAGCTCTGGGTAACTTTGGCAGCCACTCCTCTATGGGGTTTTTAATCATTACAGCTGGCTGGTGATGGATATTGTGTGGTTGTGTGTGATTTGGTTTAGGACTTGGGTGAGGTATAGGTGTATCTAACTTGTCTGTAAACTCTCCAGCTTGCAATGGAATCCCTACCAGGCAGGGAGACATTGGGTCTTTCGCTGCTGCTGTGGACAGGCATATATTTTCCTGTTGAAGCGTCTGTGCCAGGGTCACCCAGATGTTTTGGCACGGCTGAGGAACGATCCACGCAGCTGTCAAACTGCTCAGCATGAACAGGATGACAACTCGGACAGGGCTCATCGTGAGGTTAGGTGGGAGGTAGATTTTCTTTTCTACAAAGGAAAACAAACATTTAAAAAAAAAAAAACATATTCAAGTTCATGGGTCTGCCGGAATGCAGCTAACTCTTTTAGGAAGATTCTTCCTCCTTTTTCCAGCAACGTCTTCTCTTTGAGGCGACAGCTGCTTGCTTCTCATCCCCATCTGCTGGAGCTGGATTTTTGGAGACGAAAGGTTTTACCCACTTTTGGGACATCCATCGAGGGCCTGAGGGGGTGGATACACACGCGTAACCACGCCCCCAGGTGATGGGCTCATAAGGACCCTTGGTTTCCCAAGTTTCTGGGTCCTTAATGAGAACTGGTGGATGCTGTGACAACTTAAACCGGTTGTTATTATTGAAATGACGTATTACTGGAGGATTCATGTTTTCAAATGAACAATTCAAAAAACTGATGGTAAACAGGGCTTTGCAGAGCTTTTGTTGTGGAGTCATCCACGGTGCAGAATTGCCCTGACTAGCCAAGACTTCTTTGAGTGTATGGTGAGCACACTCAATCACAGCTTGACCTGTGGGGGAGTGGGGAATGCCTGTCTTATGCTCCGCTCCCCACTGCTGGACAAATTCTAGGAACTCCTTGGAGGCATACGCTGGGCCACTGTCAGTCTTAATCTCCCTAGGGATCCCCAATACTGAAAAGGCTTGCACCAAGTGTTGTTTGGCATGCACAGCCCTTTCCCTTGCATGGGCAGAGGCATAAAGCACACCTGAGTATGTATCTATGCTGACATGTACATATTTCACGCGACCAAAACTGGGAATGTGTGTTATGTCTGTCTGCCACACTTCGCAGCTCCCAAGGCCTTGGGGGTTAACCTCAACACCCAGTTATGGCACTGCCTCAGGCTGGCAATTGGGACAGGTGGCCACAATGGCTCAAGCCTGACTTCGTGTTAGCTGGAACTGACGGATTAGACCTGGAATAGTTTGATGGCATTGCTGGTGACTTAGCTTTGCCAGTTGAAAGATGTCCGGAAGGCGTGCCATTTCTGCTGGGGCAGCAAGGGAATCTGCTTTGTGATTACCTTCTGCGACCTCGCCTGGCAAAAATCTGTGTGTGACCTCACGTGCATCACATAGAACGGGTGCTCCTGCTGCAAAACTAAATAAATTAGTTTTGAGAGCAACCTGAAGAGATGCTCATTCTCGATGTCTTTGAGAATCTGCCTGCTCTGCCCTGGACACTACTCCTGCCACATAGGCTGAATTGGTAACCAAATTGATTGGCTCTGAGAACTTCTCAAAGGCTCTGACGACTGCAGCCAGTTCAGCGATCTGGGGCGACCTCTCCACAAACTCAACATCAGCTTCCCAATTCTGGGTCTGGGGATTTCTCCAAGTCATCACCGACTCATGGGATGCCCCAGACGCATCAGTGAACACTGTAAGCGCCTTGAGTGGCCTACGACTCCTTTTCTCAGGAGCAATGAGGTGGAATTCCTTGTTGAACAGCCTGTGTGACGGGGCCTGGACTGATACCTGTCCACTGTAGCTGTCCAGAGATAGCTGGACACTGGCATTGCTCTGGAGCAGGTCCTCAAACCCTTTTTTGGGTCATCCTCTCGAGAGAGTTCTTTCCCTCCTTAGAAAGGTGGACTGGAAGGTGAATACACTGAAAGTCACAACCGGCCAGCTCACGCAATCTTAACCTGGCCTTCAAGATCAGCTGAGCTATCACCTCCTGTGGCTCTGTGATGGTTTCGGATCGCTGATGGGAGAGGAAAACCCACTCTATGATTAGAAGTGGATCCTTCTGCCCTTCAAACTACTGGAATATCAACCCATGTATGTGTGGTAACTTCCCAAAAACAATGAATTCGAAAGGCAGCTCGGGCTTATAATGATGAGCCTGCTTCTCTGCCAAAGCATTCTGCACTTTTTGGAGGGCGGCTTTTGCCTCTGGGGTCAGTTCCCTGGGAGAGGTTAGCTCTCTCTCTCCCTTCAGTAAATTGATAAGGGGAGCTAGGTCCTTGTTGGTGAGGCCCAGGCAAGGCCTGACCCAGTTCAAAGACCCACACAAGGAATGGAGATCTGCTAGGGTTTTGGGATCACTCTTAATTTCCAATTTCTGTGGAACAATGTGTCGGGTTCGGCTGTCTGTCTCTGCCCCGACACAGGTAGTGTGGTTCTTGGGTGGCACGCGTTTTAAAGGACGAGTCTGGACTCTTCAGCTTTTCGGTCTTCAGGTTGTTTATTATTTCTTATCTACAAAATTTTCTGTCTGCCCAACAGAGGTCTGATCTGCAAGCAGTCACAGGCACTCTCTGACCACCCACGGGGCGGTCATGTCTTTTTATACTAATATCTACGTACATAATATTTACCTTTATTTCCCAATGCTTTTCACCCATGTTGGCAAGTGCACCTTCACCATAAACCAATCCCCAAATGCCAACATCACCACAGGAGATGGAGGACAAGAAGAAGGAAGAAGAAGGACAAGACACACCCTGATCCCTCCATCTTGTCTCCATAACCCCCCTGTACCCAAAAACCTTAAAATCTATATTTCACTTTCTAAATGTGTCCTTTTTACACCTTTTACTCTAAAGTGATTCTCTTGTCCTCAAACTCTTGTTATTTCTGTGGATGGATCAAAATCAAGCCACCAGACACTCTTGGCAACATTCCAGGATTTTCGAGACCCCCAAGGGTTCTCCTGGCATCTCTGAACATCAGGAATGATGTGCTGAGATCCCACACAATGGTCTGTGCAGTGATTTGCAAGCCCAGGTAATTCCAAGGTAGCATCCTGTGAACCTTGTCTTCCTGCAGTTGGAATCCAGCAGAGGTTTAAACTTTAACTACTAGGTCAAGTGTGTCTTGGAGTATTATGTCATCGGGGGCACACACAAGCACATCATCCATGTAGTGTAGGATGATTGCCTCTTTTTTCTGGGCGCACACTGGGGACAGCAATGAAGCCACGTACCCCTGGCAGATGGATGGACTGCATTTCATCCCTTGAGGCAATACTTTCCAGTGGTAGCGCTTCATTGGGGCTTTTCGATTGATGGTAGGAACCGAGAAGGCAAACCATGGTGCATCCTCCGGGTGTAGAGGAATATGGAAGAAACAGTCCTTGATGTCTAGGACAGCCAATTGCCAATTTTGGGGGAGCATCGTTGGGGAGGGCATCCCTGGTTGGAGAGACCCCATGTCCACAATTCTTTTTATTATTTTGCTTAAATCATGGAGGAGCCGCCACTTATCCTTTCCTGGCTTTTTTATTACAAAGACCAGGGAATTCCAGCAGCTAGTTGTCTCTTCAATGTGTCCTTTAGCCAATTGTTCTTCCACAAGCTCCTCGAGCGCCTCTATCTTTTCATTACTGAGTGGCCACTGTTTTACCCAGACTGGATCATTTTTCAGCCATGTTAACTTGTGGGTGGCGAGCTCCACAGTGGCCGCTTCTAAAAATCCTGGGGTGTCTTAGGGATGACCAATTTGACCCCCCACTGCAACATGGTGCCTCTACCCCACAAGGGAGCTTTGTAATTAGTAACAAATAGGCGGACACTGGACAATAATCCATCTGGTCCCTCAATTTGCACGATGCTTTTTGATATCTTTGCCAATGTGACTCCTCTTACACCTTGGATTTGACCAGCCACGGGCTGCAAATCCCAATGTGACGGCCACAACCTTTCAGGTATGATTGTCACATCTGTCCCTGTGTCAAGCAACCCTTCCACGTGATGTTCTGCTCCACACATTAGGTTGCATCCCATAATGGGTTTGTCCACGCCAACCACTTCTGCCCAGTATACACCTGGTGCCTTGTCGTCGACTGAAATTTCTGCTGGAACCGGAATGGCCTGGGCGATGATTTGCCCCTTGGCCAAATAGAAGGGTGGCTGTGGACAGCACGCCAGGAGAATGAGGTTAGGTATGTCACCTTTGATGGTCATGGGAGCCACCTCAATCTCCATGGGTGTGTGTGCAGTGTCCCCAATAACAAAGTACTCACTGTCCAATCTTGTGCGATCTTTTGTCAAGTTCTGTGAGTCCTCTGGTAGGTCCACTCCAATGACTGTCCACTGAGTAGACCTGAAAACAAAAGCTTTGGTGGCCACAAGCTTGAAACACTTGTGAGGCCACCAGATTTTATCTTGTATACAGTTATTTTGTTTTCCTGCACCCCGCTTCCCTTCCTCCCCCTTTTCTGTTCTGAGGGAGGTTTTCCCCTTAGGGAAGCCCGCTGCATTGATGTTGTGGCGCAGGGTGGGTGTGCGCTCGCGTCGGAGTTTTTTGGTGTGAAGGGTGTCTTTTGTTGCTGGCTTTGGGGGCAGTCTTGGGCAAAGTGTCCTGTTTTTTTGCATATAAAGCAAATGACATGTTGAAGTTGTTCTGGTGACATCTGTTGCCTCCTGACTCCTGGAGATACAGCTGCCACCGTCTCTGGGTTTGTCAGCCTTGACCACTCCTCCCGTGCAGCAAACAGTTCTGCCTTCCTAGCACACGCTTCGATCATCTCTGCCAGTGTAGGTGGAGGGTCCCAGGAGCACCCTGCTGCAGACTTCATTGGCATTCCTCTGTGCCATCTCTTTCACTATCTCTATTTGTGTCTTGGGATCCCGTACTTGTCTCTCAACCTGTGCACAGAGCCAGTCGACAAACTGCAAAAAACTTTCTGAAGGGGACTGTTTAATGTCAAGAAAACTACCACTATCTTCAACAGTTGGTAGCTGGTTAAAAGCCTTATCTGCAGCCTTTGAAATCTTATCTAGAATGAATTTTGATAACACCCGAGCTTGGTCCTCAGGCTTAGCCCACTCCCCCTTGCCGCACAGATGTTCATAAGTAATGTTAATATTTTCTAAATCTTTGGCACCCTGAGGGGTTTGCTTAAGTTCTTCCACGAGATCCCTGAGAGATCTCTTCCAGGAGCTTTCCCATAGATCAAACTCTGACTGGGTAAGTAGGCACCAAAAATGATCTAGGAGGTCAGTAGGAACAAATTCAAGGGATGTTGATGTAGCTCTCATCATGCTTCTAAAAATTTCACTATTTCTCCCAAATTCTAATTGGCTTTTACATAACTCATGCTTTGTCTGATATGAGTAGGGCTGGTAGGTTCTACGGCCAGCTCTACCACCTGTGTATTGAACAGGGGTTACCAAGGGAATTACTTCTTCCTCATGGTTTTGAAACCCAGGGTTTTCCCTTTCAGCCCCACCCTCATGGGACCCGGCAGGGGGACCACCCCCTCCTCCAGTTCCACTGCCTTGGGAAGCAGGCGGGGAAACACCCTTCACCCCACCCCCATGGGGACTGGGAGGGGGTACACCCCCTGCCTCTGCCCCCCCCACCCCGGCACCTTGGTAACTGGGAGGGGGAACATCCCCTCCCCCTGCCCCACTCCCGTGGAAACCAGGAAAGGGTCCACCCCCCCAGCCCTCAGCCTCACCCTCTTGGGACCCGGGCAAGGGGGCGTGGGAAACAGGAACAGGCAGGGGGGTGGGGAAACCGTAGGAACTAGGGGTGGGATCACATGATGATGTAATGGGGGGCGGGGACATGAAGGGAAGGGGAGGAGCATCCAAGGGAAGGAAGGGGTTGTGAGACTGGAAGGGGACAGGTGGGCGAAAGGGACTGTGGGGAGAAGAGGGGTAAGTGGAGGGGTGAAACACGTGGATGCCACCATTTTGGGTTCCGACCATGCGGTCAGCAGTATCCTGAATGCCAACCATGTGGTCGTAGCCATTTTGGGGATGGAGGCGTCAGAACGTGAAATCGGGCTAACAGGAACTAGGTTAGAGGGGTGCAGGGAAGGTGCTCTGTCAGCCTGCACACAACTGCCAGAGCCAGGGTACTGAGAGGGAGGTGGGAGGCCAGGGAAGCAGTGACAGTGCCAGGTACCCTGTGATTGCTGGGGAGCCTCGCTCATCTCTCTCAGTTCAGGGGCAGAAGGTTTGGGAGGAGGGGTAGGAGAAGCCACAGGAGGGGAGATTTTCTCTGGCTGTCCTTTCAAATCCCTCTTTAAGACTTCTTTCTGAATCACCAGGAACACAGGAAAAAATTGAGACACTGTCCCATCTCCCTGTTCCGCTTTTGCTGTTACAAGGCTCCAATTTTGTCCCAGGCAGAGACAGAATTAACATTCTGCTGGGTAAACTGAGGGAAATGAAAAGATAGCTAGCGAACAAACAGTTTCAAAACTGCTTTGGAAACCATAACGTTTCCACTATTTAGGGTATCTAAAACTAGGGTATAAATGCTTCTCTGTGTTGCAGAAAACTTTGCACCCATTCTGATGTTATTTGCTCTCTGCAGCACTCAATCTACCTTCTTTACAGCCAGCACAAACAAAAACTGAAAGCACTGAGTCCACAGCCAATCCGAGAAACAATCCAGACAGCCTCCCCCCCTCCTCTCCAGGGGAGAGATGGAACTGCTTGCGTGCAAACCATGCAGGTCTTAAAATGGCAGGCGGCAGCTGCCAGCTCCCCCGCTCCACATGGCTGCCTTGCGGCTGCTAGGAGGCGCCCGTGCCAGTCCGCCGCTGCCCGGGCGCGACCGCTCACAGAAAAAACACGAGCCGCAGCTACTCTGCCACCACCCGCACCGCCACGCCAAAACACGCCCGTGGCACCGAGTTTACGGCGAAACCTGCCCGCGCCTCTGAATCACGCCGGAGCCGCGCGCTGTGGGAACCTGACCGATGGAACCATGGGGCCTTCGGAACTGCGCAGAGGCGCTGCTGCAGCGCCGGAGCCGCTCCGCCCGCATTGACCATGTGGACCCGCAAACCCTCCTCGGGACCGGACCATTTCCTGCACCGGGAGCTAACCCCCACCCTTTGGGGGCCCACTACCACTCGCGGGGAATACTCACCCATCTTGGGGACTTTGGTTGGCTGGGACAGCTGTAAAGAAGTCCTCAACCAAAATCGGTCCGCCAGGGGCACGGCAGGTTCCCGATTTCACCCTCTAAGCCTTCTTGCCGACAAAAATGCGACGAAGAAGTCAGAGGAAGGTGAAAGTCCCAAAAGCTGACGTAATCCACTGGTGGGAATTACCCGCTCCTTCGTGACCATCGTGGGAAATGACCACGTGGGGTGCCACCTGTAAAATCCGTGTATCTTGGGCTGTTGTATGAGACCAATCCGGCTAGCTCTAGACTCTGGCCCACATGGTCTTACATGGACAAAGTAATAGACAAGAAGTGCTCTTCTCCACATGGGGACGAGTGTCCTGTTTATTGGCTTGGGAATGGACACTTCTGGCTCCAGTGACCACCCAGGTGTAAAAGAGGGTGTGATATCCTTGCAGTGGACTTTTATACCTGAGGGCATGGGGGCGGGGAAAGAGGACCGTGGCCAATGGGATACCATTGAGGAGGGGCGAGGGGAGGGGTAACCAGGGGCCAGACCACCAGGGGATATAGCAGAGGGGTGCATGAGGGAAAGACCATGTGATGGGAGAGGGGAAATAACAATCTACATGACATAACATAGTACAAATTTCCCATCACCCAGTGGAAAACAACAATTAAATAAACTATTTAGTGCAATACAACAGTACTTCTCCTAGTGCTTGACCAAATAGGTTTGGGGATTTGGAAAACCCCTGGGATAAACTAGTCCACCAAAGCTGTTGCTTTCTTCTTGAATCGGGGTCCTCCCATTCAAAGGTAAATATATCTCTACTTTCTCCTGCTAGTGGGCAAGCCCAAAAAGCATCTTTTAGTTCTATCACACTAAACCACTGGTGTGATGGGGAAATATTACTCAATAGTGTATAGGGGTTAGACACTACTGGGTATCAATTCACTGTTCTTTTATTCACTTCTCTCAAGTCTTGGACAAGCCTGTAAGTCCCATCTGACTTCTTGACTGGTAATATGGGTGTGTCAGTTTGAAGGGGCTTTTTGGGTCCGTTTCAGGTATCTCTGGACCACTGGCTTCAATCTGACAAGGACAAAAGCAAAAGACAGGAGGCGCTCTTTCTCCTCAGGACGAACATCCCACGGTTCATTGTGGAACTACTCCAGGGGGTCCAGGAGGGGAAAAAGAGGTCGAGTGTCTGATCGCGGGAGATTTTAAACCCAGGGGAATGGGGGCAGAGGAGAGGGACCACAGGCAATGGGATACAACTGATGGGAGGAGCGAGGGAAGGAGTAACCTGGGGAGAGACCACCACCACCGGGGCTTTGGGGGAGAGGGGAGAATGGAATAAACCATGTGATACAGCATCAACTATTCAGTGCAAAATAACAAGACCACCCAGTGTAAAATAATAGCTAACAAAACTATTTAGTGCAATACAATATGGGTGTATTATGGGGGGACATACATCGTTCTAAGGTCTCCTCTTCAAGTAGGTCCTGGATCACTGGCTGCAGTCCTCGTCTCCTGTTGAAACCCTGGATGCTGAGAATTTTAGACTTTCTGTACTGACGGGCACTGACCCCCAGGAGAGCACTGCATTTGACCTAAGGCCATGGAAAAGGCTTCTGAAATTGATTAATAGCACTGGGATTACGGGTGTGTAGTTGGTTAGAAGTGTGTAATATCACAGGGTGAAAAACTTTGAGTTTGGGATTTTAGAATACAGTAATAAATATGAAGCAAGATGGAGGTTTTAGGGTGGAGGCAGGTTGTTCTTCTTTACCTTCTTCTTCCTGGGTTTGGGTGGTATTTTGTGATTGGACAGAAAAGTCCACAGTGCGGACTTTGAGGGATTAGTTATTGGGTTAAAAGGGAAAATAATCTAGGTGTCATTTCTTAATTGGATAGTTTAGCCTTAAAAGACCTTGTAACAAGAGATAGCCATTTTGCGCTTTGTTCATGAAGGACTGCAGAACTCACAGCTGTGAGTCTGTAACATTGATAAGAAACAATAAACACCTGAGTCTGAATGCGAACTATCGTCTCAAGTGCCTTCAATCCCGACCAGGGGAGAGTGGGTATTGTCGTACCCGAACTGGATGGTTCTCATTTAACTATTTTTTATTACTATAGGTTTCATTTTTAATTTACCTCTATTTTTCAGTTTTGCCCACAACATTTTATGAATTTTTTCCTCATCTTCCTCCCTTAATTGGAGAAGCTTAACTACCATTTTCCCTTCCTCTGGGAGTACTCCAATGCCTAACTGCGCCTGTAAATCCCATCCTAATAAATTGCACCCTGCTTCTGGAACTAATAGAACATCCCCAATTCCTCTTTTATTTGCCCCTTCAAACTTTACTTGCTTTATAGCTGAGAGCTTGAACCCTTCCCCTTTAGCACCTACTACTTGCATAGTATCTTGACCCTTTTTGTACCCCTTTGGAATTCTACAAACACAAGTTCTTTCAGCTCCCGTGTCTACTAGGAATTAAAATTCTTCCTCCTGGGGACCTATTTTTAAAGTTATCAAGGGCTCCTGATGGTATTCTGTCCCCAGGAGGTAGAGCCCCTGACACCCCTAATCTTCCACTTCTCCTTTTTGCTCAGTCTCATAGACCCTCAGGTCCTTTTCCCGCTGGGGGCAATTCTTTCAGATATGCCCATTCTCTTTACAGTATAAGCAAACTGGTCCTAGGTTCCCCCATCTCCCAAACTCTCCTTTTTGTGTCCAGTCCCAAGGAGCTGCATCTCCCGTCCATCTATCTTTTTGAATTCGAGGGTCCCCTTCCCCCCTACATGGGTTGTTCTTTACGTGCTGGTTTCCTTCTCTAATGGCAGTTACCATTACCTTGGCCTTTGCCTTGGCCTCCTTTTCATCCCTCTTTACATACACCTTCTGTGCCTCACTTAAAAGATCATCTAATCTCCTTTTTTGACAACCATCTAACTTTTCTAACTTTCTCCATATATCTGGCCAAGTGTAAGTGAAAAAATTTATCTTTAGTAAGATCTGTCCAGCCACTGTAACAGGGTCAGTCCCTGAATATTGCCTCATATTCATCTTCAATCTTTCTAGCCACTCTGTTGGGGTATCTTCCTTCTTCTGCTGATCATCAAAAGCTTTACGAGCATTTTGTTTTTGTGGTGTCACTTCTTTGATGCCTCTTATAATTAATGCTCTATACTCTTCCATGTCTTGCCTTCCCTCACTGCTGTTGTGGTCCCGATTGGGGTGCACTGTGGGCACTTTCAGGTGCCCTGGAGGTCCTTGCACAAGCTCCCTTTCCCATATCTGTATCCCAGCTGCCCGGATCATCTTTCTTCTGGTGTGAACAGCATGGTCATTACTGATTGCATTTCTTCCCATGTATGTATATTGGGCCCCAGAAACTGGTCTAACTGTTCTGCTAATCCAATGGGGTCCTCTAGTAATCCTTTTAATTATTTCTTGAACATTCTCACATCAGAGGAACTGAGAGTTATGGTTACAAATCAAATTTCTCCCTGCACCTCCCCACCCTGGGGTACTTCACTCAGGGGATATAATCCCGCTGCTTGGTTCCCATGCCCTGATCTGCTTTCCTCTCGTTGTGCCACCCTGTTTTGGGTGTTTTGGCTATGCCCATCAAGGGGTAGGGGAGGTGCTGTTGGGGCTAGTGGAGGTGGAGGGGGTAAGTGCTCCAACGTCTCCCCTTATTTATTTTCTGATACCTTAAACACCCTCACCTTTGAGGGTGTGGTCTCCTCTTGGGGTTTGTGTTGCTGAAATGGCTCCCGAGGTATTAAAGAGCCTTTTTTCCCAGCCCTGTGACCAAAGAAGAAGTCAAGATTCCTCAGCTCTGGTTTTCAAGGTTGTTTATTTTCTCTTATCTAATACATTCTTTCTCCGACCTGCTGAGGTCTGTCTGGCAGGTTGGTTTGTGGTACACTGACAGCCCTTGGGGCAGTGTTAGTTTTTTATACTAAGAACTACATGTACTTTATTTACAATAATTTTCCAATACCTATCACCTATGTTAGACAGTCTGTCTCTATTCTAAACCAATCCAAAATTGTCACCATCACAGCAGAAGATGGAGGACAAGAAGAAAAAGAAGAAGGACAGGGGACACCCAGATTCCTCCATCTTGTCTCTTGAACTCCCATTCTAAAACCCCAAAATTCTACTTTTTCACCCTGTGACAAATTAGCTATTATTCTACTCAAACTCTTGTGACTTGTAAATCTTCACACAAAGTTGGTAATTTTTTCCATGGGCTAAAATCAAAGACACAGGTGGTTTTGACTCCATGCCAAGGTCTCTGAGCCCCTTGCCAGGGTCTCGAGTCTTCCAGGGCAGCCAGAGGAATGTCCTGGGTTCTGACAGTCTCCCCCTCCCAGCAGGCAGCATAGTCACTCTCTTCCTGATTGAATGGTTTCTTAGCTATTACACAGATGTTTAATGCCTGCCATGTCCATCCTTCGTCTGATCCATCTCGTCCAGTATACATGATCGCTCCTAATTTCCCCTTTGGTCCATTCTACCATGCAATACTGAATCACTTTGAGTTTGTCCTTACCTCTGGTATTGGGGTCATATTTCCACTGGGCTAGTTTCCTTCCCAGTGAGCTATCTAGAGGTATACCTATTGGTACCTCCTCAATTTCTACTTCTCCCCTTGGGGATTCCCTACTCGCTCATAGTCCCATCCTGACCTGCTGATCACAGACCCTCCCCTGACTGAGTCCACCTTTCCAACTACAGGCCTTCTCGATAGATCCCACTTCTCCAACCAAGGGCCCTCCTGACAGAGCCTGCCTCTCTTAGAAGGGAAATGAAAAAAGGGGGGGGGGGAAAGGAAGAAACAAGGAAAGGAGGAAAGAGAAGGAAAAAGGAAGAGAGAGGGGAAAAACAAAACCAAAAAGCTGTACTTTTCTTTTGTCAAGTAAGAAAAATACTTATGATCCAGGGGCTTCTGCATCACCAGATTGGTCCCTCCCCTTCCTCCCCTCCTCTGTTCAATGCTCTGGAACCCGGTTGCACTCTGCTTCCTGCCCCGTCTCACTCAGCTTGGCTAAGGCTTGCCCCTGGCCCAATTCGCCTTGGCGGCTGTGGTCCCACCCTTGGCCCGACTCGGCTCGGCCTCAGGGGCTCCATCCCTGGCCCCCTCAGGTCGGTGGTGCGCAAACCACCGCACTGACTCCTGGGCAACCCCTCAGCAGTCACCCTGCTTCCAGTCCAATCTTGGCTGGCTCTGGAAATTATAGTTCTGGCTGCGCCCCAGAGGTCACCCCCGATCTGAGCACCATGTGAGCCACTGCACCCCACCGTGTCACGTGGAGCTCACCGGCTCCCATTGGTGTGCTATCTGGGAATCCTGCCGTGGGTCCCTGTCCTGGCACAAATGTTGTCCCCCTGATGGGCTACCCCCGCTCGCAAGTCCTCACAAACACTTCAATCTCACACATCCCGCCAGCCACGGGGTCCTCTTCTCCGGGATCCCCTCTTTCCTCCCCACCACGCGTCCCGCCTTTCCCTTTCCCTTCCCACCGTCCAATATCCTGACGCTTCAAGGGACCAGGACGGATCCAGTATAGTATTAGTGTGAAGCTCAATTTCATATACCAGAATTGCGGAGTAAAAATCTGGCCAAAAATAGTTATGAGGATGGTACTCACCCCCCCTTCCCCTCTTTTCTTTATGCAGCCTCCTGTTGTCTTCAGGCTTTCAACCTGTGACCACCGATGGTACTGGGAGAGTCCGATAGACTCTGCCAAATTTGTGATGGGGGGCGCCCCTTTTGAAAACGCCTAGTGTCACTGGGGCGAGGTGTAAATCCTGGGGAGAACCCCCATTGTGAGGAAATGATACTCATTTCAAAATAAAATTAAAAGGTTGATTAAAACCTTATTAAAAAAATACAACAGAAGACTGAATAGAGAAAATATTACAGCGCCAGGAGCAAAGTATTTTTCCCACCACATGCTCATCCACACTGATACGTGGAAAGACTCTAAAACTCAAAGACAAAGTGAATTATAAAGTAAGTATGTATTTTTGGCCAGATGCATGCGGGATACCTCTGCAAAGGCATGCGCATTTACTCACTCTCAGAGTTCTTTTTTATCCTGTAAAATGTTACATATGCATTAGGTTTTGCAATACATCAATGCATAATTATTTCCTGGCTCCACCTTGTCCCGCTTCATATAGTAATTATCTTATCAGTCCCTTGCGCCTGCGCCTGCATACTTGTCTCTGGTGGTCGTCTTGGGGGTCTTTGGGGGTCGCAGGGGGATGAAGTAAGTAGTCTTCATCAAAGTTGACCTTCTCACCCCATCTTCTTGCACATGCTTACTGATCCTTTGGTCACAGTCCAAACCGTGAGGTTGGTTTAATCTGGTTCGAGAGTCCAGACAAGCCTTGTTATCTTGGTAGCCTTGTAACTTTGTCCTGTTTTGATGAACATCATCCTTCCCTTATCACACATCCTTGCATTCGTTCATGTTGCTCTCGCACGTATACCGTCTTCCCTTTACAGGCAGCACAGTAAAATGCAGCAAATATTAAACAATATTTCATCTAAATATCTATCTTTAATCAATACCTCCTCTAATTCCTAACCCCATATCTCAGTCCCCCCCTTTTTTTAAGGCAGTAAATTCTTTTAGTTAGTACAGAAATTCTTTTTCCCAATCTCTACGATATGTCTCATAATGCTTTGCCATGTACTCAGGATAAAGAGGTTAATATTGCTACTCGTTGCAGAATTTTCCAATTCCAGAGAAGTATCACAAAAGACAGTGCTAAACTTATACCAACTAATATCAATAAAACAATAGTGGGGTGACACAATGTATTTAGAATCCCAGTTGCAGTCGGCGACCATCCAAAAAGTGAATCCCACCAGTTGTGACTCGTGTCTTGTTTGATCCTTTGCAGGACCTTGTTTACTTCTTTTGTGTCATGATGGATGGTGATTAAAGTTTTCTTCCTGGCTTCTTGAATATCTTTTAGAATTTTGACAAGATCCTGATGCCTTGTTAATTGTCTGACTAAGGTGAGGTTCATTCCAATAGGTATAGGTAACAACTTGTGATGCATTGTGTGGTTAGACCTAATTAGCTGGTGGGATACAACTGGTGCTAAATAAAGAAAGTCACATCCAACAATCTTTACAAAATTACAAATACAAAAGTTAGAATGATTATTACTGAGTAAAGTTACATTATCTTTGTCTATTTCTACAAAAGCACACAAAGTCCTCAAACATGCACAGCCCTGACCGATATATACAAGTAAGGTTCTTTGACTAGCATCTGGGTGAATCTCAAAGTGACAAACGCTTTGCTCAATATCAAGACATATGTCTTGAGCATCAATTGTGTTGCTTTCACAAATAAACCTTTGTTGTTCCCAGATAACACAGGATTCTAGATTCACAGTTTGCCATTTCTCATTCACACTCCATGCCCATGTTCTGTATTCCAAAGGATAAAGCACTGATCTCTCATGATTTAATCCTAATGCTATAATGGGGAAAATGACATAAACTGTGGCATTTCGTATAGTGAAAGGCAAACAGCCATGTTAGGGATACAAAGGCAGTAGCCATGTTAGCAATAGGACCATAGGTAAAAATTACCAAAGTCCAGCAAGATTGAAATTTCTTTTCAAAATCAGTAGCATTGTCCCAGACAGCTTTTCAAATTTCAATCGGAAAGGCTCCTTCATTTCCTTCTCTTATAATTAAGGCAGCTGTTGATTGAAACCATTATTGTGCCTGTATACAGCTAAAAGCCAAAGACACATTACTCTGAGCCATAGCAAGTGCATCTATGATTAACCTATGGTCTTGGTCCTCTGCTTTTTCCCAGCTTGGTAAGACTTTTGAAACCTGCCACTGACTGGTTCCCAATGCTAACAAAGATGACTGTAGGGGTTGTTCTAATTTTGTTAGATCACTTGTTGCAGTGGCTAATTTATGCATTAATATTTCTGAATCAATTCAATTTAGAACTCCCAGCCCTCTCCCTAATATTCCAGTCAGATCCCTTTGCATTCTGCCCCTGGTGTATGCTTGCCCTTGCAACCATGTTGTCCAACCCTCAAAGGATGTCTCTAGGAAAGAAGAGCAGGCTGGTTGAATTTCAGAGATGTTAGTTTGCATTACTAATTCAACACACTTGAGAGTCCATTCTGGATTAAACAACAATTGCTGTTGGCCCGTATTCCTTATTACATATGGGCCAATTTCATAAATTTCAGGTTCAAACCTAGGTGGTATGATTTGGGTTTGAGCTGGAGTGCTGGCATAGGTTGTAATGGGCTCAGTTGTGGCATTCATTTTAAATTTGAAGGAGAGCCCAACAGTATCATGGGTCCAAAGACAAACTACCTCAATGGTCTGCACTAATGTCAAGTTATACCAATAGTCTAATTCACTTGAACGACTACAAACCTCCCAGTGTTTGTCTGTAGGAATGGTTGAAACATTAATTTGGATTGCTTTCTTATAAGAGGTTCCATTAATCATCTGACATCCTATTCTAATTTCCTCTCCTATAGTCCCTTGAAGTGACCACAATCTTTGTTTTTGCCATTCTTGCCTTCCATATACTTGGTTTTCATGCATGACTACAGTTGATAGGTTTAAATCTTTTATATCAGAATATTGTCCCATGGATCCAGTGTACTGAATAAAAGCTTGGGACCAAGGTCACTCAGCATAGTCCTGGCTAGAGATTTTTTCTAATTCTTGGATTGCAATTATGATTACAAACAAAACAATTTTCTTGATTAAATTCCTGCAATCTAGATTACTAAATATTCCTGACCGAAATGTACTCATTTTGTTTGAGTGAGTTTTAGTTTCAATTCATTATCACCTGGTGTTGCTGTCAAAGGGGTCTCTGGAGCTTTCTTCACTCGAGAGCAGTGAATCCAGGCGTTCTGTTCCTTGATCTTAATTGCAGAGAAAGTGGTGAGAAGTACTTGGAATGGTCCTTCCCACTGCGGTTCTAAGGTCTTCTCTGCAAAAGACTTGACATACACATAATCCCCAGGCTGTATGTCATGCACTGGTCCATCTAGCCCTCTGCTCTGAGTTCCAGCCACATGTTTTTCAGTTTTTCTGAGTTGTTTACCTAAGGCCACCATATAGGCATTCAACCTTTCCTCCCCAATTTGAGTGGATATCCCTTTTTGCACACCATATGGTCTCCCGTAAAGCATTTCAAAGGGGCTCAGCTTTTCTTTAGTTCTGGGCT
Source organism: Molothrus ater (assembly GCF_012460135.2). NCBI lineage: Eukaryota > Metazoa > Chordata > Aves > Passeriformes > Icteridae > Molothrus > Molothrus ater. The sequence continues at coordinate 2,081,257 of NC_050510.2, read as the reverse complement.
TAGTCCGAATTTGCAGCAATGCTAACGTGAGGGACTGGGGCCAAGGCAAATGAACCTCTTGCCCTAGTCTCACAATTTGTTGCTTGATCAAATGATTCATTTTCTCAACTTGGCCATCTGACTGGGGACAGTTATGGCATGTGAAGTTCCCAATCTATGCCCAGATGATGACTGATCTGTTGTACTATTTTTGAAATAAAATGTGGTCCCCTATCTGAGGATATTGTGGCTGGTACTCCAAAGTGTGGTATTATTTCTTGCAACAGCACCTTGATTACCTCCTGGGCTTTGGCAGTCCTGGTGGGGAAAGCCTCTGGCTATCCTGAAAAGGTATCTGTTAGTACTAACAAATATCGGTACCCCCCTTTTCTTGGTAATTCTGAAAAATCAATTTGCCACTGCTGGCCGGGTCCATGGCCCTTTCCAATTTGGCCAAGTTTTGGTTTAGGGGTATTCTTAGTGTTAGGCTGGAGGCAAAGTTCACACTGCTGGGCCACTTGAGTGATAGTGACATATAAGTTCCTGGCAGTGATCTTTCCAACCAAATAACTATACAAAGCGTCAATTCCCCAGTGTGTTTTCTGATGTTCCTCTCTTACTAAGGGCCGTAGTAAATGGGAGGGGATAATTAGTTTTCCCTCTGCAGTAACAGCCCATCCCTCCTGATTATGTTTCCTTTTGATCCTCAATTAGCCTTCTGTCCTTTTAATTATACACTGGCTTACCTTCTAGGGAGATTTGGCCATTGGGAATCAAGGCTTCTTCTACTGTCACCTTACCTTTTGCTGCTTCTTTTGCCTCTGTCCACCAGCTCATTTCCCTCTTCCAATTCTGAGCTCACCTTCTGATGTGCCTTAATGTGCATGATTGCTACCTTCTTAGGCAGTCGGACTGCTTCCAGTAGTTGTATTATTTCTTGTTCATGTTTAATGTTCTTCCCTTGTGAGTTTAACAATCCTCTTTCTTTCCAGATTGCTCCATGAACATGCACCTCCTCAAATGCGTATCTTGAATCTCTGTAGATGTTTCTTTTCTTCCCTTCCGATAACTCTAAGCAATTATTTCTGCCTTTTGTGCAGAAGTACCTGCTAGTAAAGGATCTCTTTCAATTAGGTCTCTGGATGTAGTAACTGCATACCCAGCATGTCGCTTTCCATTGATGACATAGCTGCTTCCATCTGTGAACCAGGTTTCTGCATCGTCCAAAGGAGTATCCTTCAGATCTGAGTGACTGGAGTAAGTGGCTTCAATGGTTTCCAGGCAGTCGTGATGTACTGTCTCTCCTTGATTTCCACTAAGAAAAGAGGCTGGGTTGACAATGTTAGTTACCACTATCTCTACATCATCTTGCTCAGCCATGATAGCTTGATATTTCAGGAACCATTGTGGGGAAAGCCAATGGCCTCCCTTTGTTTTCAGTACTGCAGATACTGTATGGGACACTAGCATAGTAATTTTCTGGCCCAGGGTGAACTTGCAGGCTTCTTGAATTTTCAGTACCAACGGCAGCAACCACTCTGAGGCAACCTGGCCATCCTTCAGCTGCTGCATCCAGCTGCTTAGAGAGATAAGCAACTGCCCTTCTATATGGGCCCAGGTCCTGTGCTAGTATCCCCAGAGATACTCCCTGTTTCTCACGGGAGAAGAGAAAGAATGGTTTACTCATATCTGGAAGTCCTAGAGCTGGAGCGGACATAAGGGCCTTTTTCAGTTGATCAAAAGCCTGTGTGGTTTCTTTTGTACACTGGAGGTCTCTGTTCTCGTTTGCAATGAGCAAATACAGAGGTTTCACAAGTATCCCATAATGATAAATCCATAATCTGCACCAACCCATCATCCCTAAAATGGTCCTTAGTTCTTTTATGGTCTTGGGTTTTGGGGTTTGACATAGCGATTCTATGCGCTCTTTCCCCAAGGTCCATTGTCCAGCATTGACCTCGTAACCTTTTGCTTTACCACCTGAGCCTTTTTCTTTGATACTCTGCAGCATATACAACTACCAGCATATACAACTTTCCTTCAATTTTAATAAATTAATTTAAAATTACATTTTTAAGATAACAGCTTTTAACAATTTAAGCATGTTTTCACAGAAGATGCCTGACCAAATCACACTATCTGAATTTTCAAAATAATGAGAACAGAATAGTCTTTACCCATTTCATGAATTCTCAAACTAATGTTTCCAGCTATTATATACTTTCCTAGTAATTAACAGCTGTTCAGAAAGAATTATTTCTCTGTTAAACATGCCTTAATTCTCAAAACTATTTGAATCATGAGAAACTGGAAAAAAGAATGAGCATAATCAGCAGTAACAGCATAACTTAGATCAGTGGTACTTGCTTTGGAGGCATAACACACACGGGGTAGTAAAGGAAGTCTTATGTACAAAAGGACTTAAGTACATCCCCAATTCTGTGCAGTCAATCACACCTATTGGAGTCAGTGTAATTTAAAACTTTCATTAGCACAAACAGAAAAAATTTACTATATTTACATCCCTTATCTAGGAATAAAATTACATATAAACATACGAATATATGGAAGAGATAATAAAAAAATAGATTTAACCATAAACAATATTTCTCAAATTATCCAGGACTATAAAACATGTGCTGTGATCAAGCAAGCCAAGCAGTTAAAACCCCTATAGTATAGTAAGCGATAGACCAAAAATAAAAAAATAAAACAACACAATGTATACCTCAAAAAGATGATTGTTAAGTGAGAACTATGTGTACATTCACTATTTGCTAAATATCACTAACATTGTCTATTTATTACTATATACTATATATATGTATGTACAATATATGGGTTTGTAGAGTTAGAATATATATTAGTTTTAGTTAGAATATATATTAGTTTTAGAAGTAAGCTGATGATATGGGGATAAGGGGTGAAATGTCCTGGGGTGACTTTATGATGCTGAATTGTATCCCCATTCACCTGTTTAGCTCAAAATAAAGTTTTACACCTTTAAGACTGGTTCTGAGAGCAAAGGAGGGGAAGAGAAGATGCGCACAGTTTGTTTCTGAAACTGCACTCATTCCTCCACATTCCAGCTCCTAGACTGTGTTGTCTACAGCACAGACAGACAGCAAGACAGAGCTCTCCTTTACTTTTTAGTTAGTTTTTAGCTAGCTGAAGCAGAGAAGTTCCCTCGACTATAGGTTTTCTTTTTCCTTAGAACTATTTGAACCTACTCTAAACTGAAAAACCAGAAGAGCACCTAACAGCACGCACCTATAGCCCACCAAGCCCAGCCTAGGCCACAACATTTCCCAACACCGGAAGAACTAATAAAAAACTAAGTAAGCCGTACTACAACCCACAAAAAACTTTTAAAGTTTGTCATCTCTTCAAAGCAGCAAAAAGTTTTATTCTTTAATATTGTTCATTTTTTGTACTAATGAATACTTTGCTTATTAAATAAACAATTTTTCCCACTTTTCTCAAGGAATATATTTTCCCAAACCAATTAAAAGAAAAATCACTTGAATCGACTTTCTAAAAAACCAGTTTAGAAATTTTGTCCCAAATTTGCCCTAAACCAAAACAATGTCTCCTAACCACTCACTGTAATTCCAGTGTGGATCAATTCTGCTTTTGCTAGAAGTAGCATTGGTGTAGCTTATTTAAGCATGTGCCTGGCATCCACTAGCCATGCAAATTATTTACTCTGCTTTACAAATATTACACCTGAAATAAACACTCAAATATCAGCAGGTGTCTGCCCAAGGTACAGTCAAGCAGGAATATCTTACTGCTTGCAGGAACCCACATTTGTATGAAGAAACCCCTTAGAGGCTGTAATAGTACACTGGAATGGAATTTGCAACTATCATAGAGGGGAAAATAAAAAAAAAATCAGCACTTTGGCTTGGAAGTCACTTTGTGAAACACAACTCCTAAGTAGCATCAGAAAGAAACATTCTGAGCAAGCTAACTCTCAACTACCTCAACTTCAAAGATTTAGGAGATTCTTGAACAAATTATTCTGACCTGTTCAGAGCTCTACAGTCTATTTCAGCAGCATACATTTACAGACATTGTGCGATACTTCAGACATACAAGGAAATGCAACACATTCAGATAATTTCCATCCACATTACATGGGATGGTAAACCATATTAGCCTTTTAATTTGATGGCTCTAAACTAGAGTCCTGCAACTTCCAAATATATTCATAAAAGGCAGAAAACCAAAGAAAATAAATCCTTGCTTGGTGCTGCAAAGTAGCTGCAAAGCTGTTCTGCAGAGCCCTCTTGCCCTGTTGCTCACATGAGTCCTGAAAGCAGTCTTCTCCACACTGATGAGAAAATCTCTGCACTGCCTAACAGATTGCTGCTTAAATTTTCCTTCATACCATGTGCATAGAAACAAGTGGGCATACAAACTGTTGTTTGTAATCTTCAAAGTGTGTGAAAGAAAATCTGTTCACTCCATTTGAAATAAACAGAGGCATCTCTCCCAGCCCAAGTAATCTTTGCAATTTTCTTTGTAAACACATTTATTCACAGAAGAAATTACAGTGATATGACAGCCTTAACCACAGCAGCCTGAAAAACTGCAGCATCAAGTCAATTAGGGCTTTTTTTCCAATGTTAACTACCTGAAATTGAGATTAAACTGAATAGGCCATATGCAGCATAGCAAGCCCATGTTCATATATAGATTTTGAACATTTGATACAATTAACGCCTGTTCCTTTGGAGCTTTGAAACTCTTCTATCTATCACTACGTATTTATGAGTCAAGACATTTCAACATTTTACAGAATTTTGCCCTACTCTTGTTCATGGGAAGAATCCTTGGGCAAAAATATGCCTATTTGAAAACACAAATGGCAAACTGCTCTTTTGTTTTGGTAAAAGTTAAATTCAAACACCCTTATCTTCTGTAGTTAAGCAATGAAGATGCCATCTCTGTGTGCAATAAAGCCCAGTCCTTCATGGGCTAGCTGAAGTGACTGGCAATTCAGTTTCAGAGCCAGCATCCCAAGCAAAAATTCTTCTGGGGTGGTCTGTGGAAGAATGGCTACGTGACAGGGGCCACGTTCTGGACCAAGAATTGGGAGGATGCAGCTAATCTGGGTCCCTGCACCTGCAAAACACTGTGTCCTTGAGCATAGCTGTGGTACAATAACAAGTAGTGAGAGAGACATGAGAAAAGAAAGATGTAACCCCTAAGGTATGAGGAAGAGCTGATATTGTAGTATAGCCAATAGATTGCTTAGCTTGCCGAATATGTATGAGCTTATTACTTGTTGTGCATAAAAGTCTGATGCTCTCTTCAATAAACGAAGCTTGCTAAACACTCATATTGAGCGTCCAAGTTTCCCTCACCGCGACAGTGGTCCTATCTACAAATACATATAGAAAAAGAAACAGTCTTTCAAAAGACATCTATACCACTCCGTAAGTGCACCCAAATAAAGACAATAGCTGTATTTTAAGCACAGTTCTTGATTTTAGAAGGTTCAGTAGGAATTTGTTACACATGTGCTTATTTAAAACCTGCTTGCACACCTTATTGTTGAGCTTGTTTACAACATGCCTTCTCTAGGCTTATCTGATGATTTTATTCACTCCTTATCGCATAGCCATATAGAATTCATTATTGAAATTATTTACTCATTTTGATAAAAGCTCTTCTTCAGTTTTAATAAAGTTACACTTAATATGCACTTGTAGTTAATGTAAATTCTTTTCATGAACTTACCAAAGGAAAACATTAACATTTCAAGACATACGCGTAGCGATGCACCAAAAAACCTACATATTTTGTATAAAAACATCCAGACTTCCTCCCTATACCTTTTCAGAAACCTATTTGGCAAAAGGAATTCAGCCCTTGTCCACAGCCTTCTAAACGCACATGCCACTGTATTCATGTTCTGATCAATGTAATGATCAGCTATAAAATAATGGAGATTTACTATATTTTCATCTCTTATATAGGAATAAAATCACATATCAACATATGAATATATGGAAAAAATTGACTGATAATATGGGTTTCTTTACAAGCTTGACTGCCATACCACTCATAAACTACAATTAAATAGAACTCACTTTTACATTTCTAAGAGTAATATATATATATATGTATATATATTTGCGCTCTATCCAAAATTGCATGATAAATTGTGAAAAATTATTATTTTATTATTGCCTTTTTGAAAATATTAAAATGAATATTATATGTGTTATGTTAGAAAGTTATGCTGTATTAATTTTCTTAAGTAGTGTGTCAAATATAGTTTTAGGTTATAACATAATGTTAAAATAGAAACTATGCTATGTAAGATACTTTTTTTAAAGAGAGGACTCGCACCAAGATAACAGCCACAGGACACCAAAATCTTTCAGAGAAAAAGAATTTATTGCTCCCTTATGAGAAGAAACTAACTTCTTCCTGCCTTGCTCAGTCTTGAAGATGCTGTCAGGATGAAGAGGAAGAAGTTGACACTGACCAGATAGAATCCTTTGTTTGAATGGGAGTTATGCATCATGTATGAGGTGTATGAATATGCAACAGGCTATTGCTTTTAAGGGTTAATCCTCTGTTAACGTGTGTCCTTTTTTTTTTCAGGCTTATTTTGCCCAGAAAGAGATACCCGGACTGTCCGTAACTCTTTGTTATTATTGTCTTGTATTGTCCTAAATCCTAATTGTCCAAATTTTTAGTACTCTAATTATATTACTATTTTTATAACCATTTTATTACTATTAAACATTTAAAATTCTAAAAACAAGTGACTGGCGTTTTTCACATAAATTATTTCAGACATTATAGACAAAAGGAATGCAATAATCACTCAAGAAGAATTTGAAAAGTCCAGTAGGGGAGAGAAAACTGTTGGTTTTGGATCTGTCCACATTCTGGACCACAGCTGTGTGAAAATGGTCACTCAGCCCGGAGCAAACGTGCACGGCAGCACTGTCACATAATAAATATCTCAGGTTTCTTTATTAGTAACTCTCAGGAGTAGCAGAATGTGTAAAGTTTGCCACAGAGATGAATTTTGAGAGGAAAAATGTTTTTGAGCGAAGAAAAATCACAGTTTTTACAGCAGTTCCCACTGTAGCCTACATCCTGGGTTTATTCTATCCTTTTACTGCACAAACCCATCTGATCCTGACCACTTGAATTACAAGGATGCACAGAACCTATTTTATATCTGCTCACTGAGCCTGAGTGTGGCAGTGGGGATTTGAAGATGTTTGGTCTCTCCCTACCTGTGGCAGTTTTAAGATGTTTGGTCTATGTCTGGGGTTGTTTGTTCCATGTCTCGCTGTGGCAGTTAGAATAATTCCAGATTTTTCTCTGTTTATCCCCAAAGATCCTGCCCCTCTCTCTGGAGAGTTCCCTGTCAGTTAGGATTTTTCCTTTTTGTGACTGGTCTATGTCCAGGTTATATTTACAAGTTGCCGTTCTGGCTAGCCAGACAGTCCCTTTGGTTTCCCGCTCCCCTCCTATATAAAAGCCGCTGTTTTCTCGGTTCCCCCGCTCTTTTGCCGCTGTTCTCCCCTTTGAGTCCCGCATTCCCACATCCCGCCCGGCGCAGCGCCAAAGCCAGCAGCTCCAACCTCTCTGCTGCGAGATAGAAGAACATCTGCGCGGTGCGGCAGCTGCTGTCTTGTTCCGGCAATGGGAAAGTTCTGCCGCCGCCCGAGCTGCTGCCCTGCGCTGCCGCTTCTGCCGCGGGTTGCTGCTGCCTGTGCGGCTCCTGCTTACGAGAAAGACTGCCACCGCCAGCTCTGCTGCTGCCTGCGAGATTGCGTCACCTGTCTCGCCTCGGCGCTGCTCCCGCCGCAGGAAACAGTAGCCGATCCCACGCGGCGCCGCCCCGGCACCGCTTTTGCGCAGGAAAGAAATAAAGGCAGCTCGGAGATAACAAGCAAAGAGCCCTTTCTTCTTCCTTCGCCTCCCTCCTTAGACATAGGGTCCACGTTTATCGGCCGCTCCCGGCGGTTTGGATCCACGCCAGGGGCCGAACCGCGATTCCTGCTTGCCCGCAGCGGAGCCGGAATGCGTCCATCCCTGGCGCGCGCGCGCTGAGAGCGAAAGGAGTTCGGAGCGCGCGGGTGACCAGCGCCACCACTCCTCCCGCGATCACGGTGCGACGTCACCTGAGGAATGTTTTATAGTGAAAAGGAAAGGACAAGGACCTGGAATACAAATAAACTGAAACACAAGCAGCTCAGAAATTCCTCATTTCCTTAAAATCTGTTCTAAGGGTTTATTGTGAAATGCATTTAGGTTTGGTCCACAGTATTTTTAATTCAAATATACACATCTCAATTTTTTCTATCCTTCCCAGGAATGTGGGTTCTCTGCTTGTTTTTTCTACCTCTGTCAGGGTCAGGATTGAAGGCACTTGAGACAATAGTTCGTGTTCAGACTCAGGTGTTTATTGTTTCTTATCAGTGCTACAGCCTCACAACCCTGCAGTCTTTCATTAGCAAGGCACAAAATGGCTATCTCTTGTTACAAGGTCTTTTAAGGCTAAACTATCCAATTAAGAAATGACACCTAGATTATTTTCCCTTTTAACCCAGTAACTGATCCCTCGAAGCCCGCAATGAGGACTTTTCTGTCCAATTACAAAACACCATCCAGACCCACGAAGAAGAAGGAAGAAGAAGGTAAAGAACAACCTGCCTTCACCCTAAAACCTCAATCTTGCTTCATATTTATTACTATATTCTCAAACCCTAAACTCTAAGTTTTCTGTTGCTATAGAGCGTGACACAGCGCAAAGAACCAAGACTCCATCAGAATTGTGTATAAGAGGGATTTATTATAGCAACATGTTGCTTTTATAGTTTTTCAAGATATTTACATTTACTTAAGACATATTCACTGCCCATTGGTCATAAGAAAGAAACAAAGTTCTCAGTAGGTGAACAAGGAGCCACGTCATTCTGTGAGCCAGCTAGAGTCTGAATCTTTTAACTTTCTCTCCTTCATCACGTCTCCATGGTGACAACCTTGGTGTCTTCCTCAGGAGAGATATGGGGCTTTCCTTATCATCAGGAGGCCTTTGCTGGCTCACAAGAACAGCACAAAATGCCTTTCCTACAGTTTTCAACCCTGTGATATTACACACTTCTAACCAACTACACACCCATAATCCCAGTTCTATTAATCAATTTTGGAAGCCTTCTCCACAGCCTCAGGTCAAATGCAGTGCTCTCTTGCAAGTCTGTGCCTTTCAGCACAGAAAGTTTAAAATTCTCAGCATCCAGGGTTCCAGCACAGGAAAGGAATTTTTTTTTTTTTTTCTGATTCTTTCAGCATTTTGCCAGCAATATGCTCAATGCCATTTCTTTAGGAATGAAAGCTATAGCATGATATTACAAAATGTTTGGGGAAACCTTGGCCATGACTCTCAAGTTCCAGCATGCCAGATATTCATAGGTTTTCAAAGATGGTTGAAGATATCATGAAAGCATCTGAGGTTTATGCATGAATCACCATCCCCTTGTCACCATGTCATGCTGCAGTGATCCCTGCAGAGCTCCAAGACTGGATTTAAAACACAAAAGCTCAACGCTGGTTCTTGAGCCAGCATGATGAAACATCCAAGCTTGGATATCTATTAACTCTGTGCTCAAACTACTGTATGAAAACTTGTTCCTGTTATGGCAGTTTTATAGTATTCCATAGGAAGGCTCTCTTCAGGTGGCTCCAATATCCTATCAGTACTAAAACACCTGAATAAACATTACAACTAGCCCTGAAGTTGTTGGGTAGGCAGATTTAAGAAGAAAGGATTTCATCTTCATCACTTTCCTTCTTTCTTGTTTTGACAGAATTAAGAATTTTTTCAGAAATCTGATAGCACTGATGGACAGCACTCCCCCAGTTAGACTACACTCAATTACATTGTTCTGCTGAAGGACAGTGAAGTCCTATGCTCTGGATATGTTCCATTTCTGCCTTATGAGCTGCTTCCAATGCTGTGCCTTTGCTCCAGCTGTGAAACTAAACCAGCAGAACCAAGGAGGTTCTGTTAGAATGAACCAAGAATTCTCACAGAGTGCTGAGCCTAGCCCATTTCTCTTGAAGGGTACAACAGCAGTCATGGTAGTGAATGCTGCTCTTCATTGGGCCATTACTCCGAAAAAACTTGCATCACCCCTCAATCTAACCAATTAAGCCTGCTACTGATGCAGACTGGTGAAGTGTCAAACTGCAATTAAATTCCAACAGCTACTTCCAATGACCTGTCAACAGAGCTTTGCACAGTTGCAACAGTCCAACAAACTAAAGGGACTACTTTTTAGGGCTACTTTTCAAACGTCATTGACTTACATCCCTTTGCTGGGTCAAGTGAAGGTGGCCCATCCACCTAGGTCAAAATCTGTAGAATTTTGGCCCAATTTGCTGTCATGCAACACATCATGACATGATCACTTGGTGTCAATGTGATGTTCCCACTGAAGTGCCAGTCATTACACGACTTAAGGCTACTACTAATGGAGTGTCCACTCCACTGCTACACCCATTTTCTGGCCACCTTGAAATGACTGAGCAGTCTTACTGTTTCCAACATTCCTCAGGGGTACATGACCACCATCCCCTCCCTTCTGAAGCTGAAGAACCTAATCTAAAAGTAGTACCAACAATACCAGTTTACCTAAAAACCATTTGCTGCATCAACAAACTCCAAGCAAGCGCTGATAAGTAGTTTGAAGACTTTTGCATATTTTTACAGTGGCCTTTTTGTTTGCTTGTTTGTTTTTAAAGCAGATGGAGTAGTGTGCTATTTCCCTAGGGCTACCAGGGATGGAAGGAGGCAGGCCCAGCCCCAGCCCCAGCAGGGAGGCACAGGGGACCCTGGGCGCTGACGGCTGCCACCTGCAGGTGCCAGGTTGTGGCCAGCGGGCAGGGCTGCACCCTGCCTCTGCCACACCAGCTGCAGCTTCTGTAGCCTGAAACACGTCGGGCTCCAGGGTTTAAATCAAGAGCCAAAGTATTTCACTGGTCCATATTGGACTATAAAAGGTCATCACTTCTAGCATGCTACAAGCCTACCACTAGGACAATCACCTTGTTGGAGTGAAACACCTGGGTAAATACTGAAGCATTTTCAGATTCATATTATCCTACATTTCTGTGACCTTCTTTTACACCTGCCTTGATGCATACTGCTGGGGTGAAGCACAAGTTCTTTATACACTATTTTAGAAATAAGAATAAAACAGACCTGTGGGAAATGGATTTGTAGAGTTCTCAGGGCCTGACAGAAGGCCCACACAGTATGCATCTGTATGCAAATTTTGAGACAAGAAATGCTGACTTAGAAATGCCATGGAATAGGACAGATATTGTTCAGAGAGAAATGGAGCTAGAAAAAAGTTTCAAAACACGGCCTTGAAAATAAGACTAGATACTTTGGAGAAATAGATCTATGAAAGATGCATTGTAGTGGGACCCACGAGGGGTAGTTTTAGATGATTGCCTTTAAGGCATCTACAGCATGGCGTGGCAAAAAGCTGATAGGCCAAGAAACATGTATAGTGTATTGTAATTAGGAAATATTTGGCTTCTGATTGTGATGGCATGAATTATAACATCTGTATTGTCTCACCCTTCTCATGAGACTGAAAATGGAATAAAAGTTTTTAAAACACCTCTCAGTTGCCCCATCTCTGAATCAGGAAAAGGATAATGTCCAACGCTCACCTATATCCTCCCCCAGCACAGACCCGCTGCCCAAAGAACCCCCCAGCCCTAACAAAACCTACCTGCACAATGTTTAGTATTTCAAATGAGGACATGCATAGAGGGAACAGAAAAAGATCCTCCTTAACTCTTTGTGCATGCAGTACTCTGCAATCAACTCCTAAATTCTACTTCTAGTATACCAAATATTTGTCTTCAGAACTCCTTGTTCTCCAGTCAAACCCTTCTAGAAACGTAATTGAGGAGATTCTGGACATATTTTTAGCACATGCTTCACTAGTCAATTAAATCCAATGCACAGGATAACTTGACTAAACCATCAGTGGTGACTAAGGTGATGATAAAACAAGCACATGTCCATGTATTAATTTGGAACTCTTCAAACTGCTTGAAAATTGAAGCCTTGGACCTTGAAGGTTCAAACAAAGAAAAATACAAAGCGTGGACAGCATCTCCCTTCTGCTGGAAACCATGAAGTCCACCACTGCCGTCTACAGCAGATCAGCAGATCATCTGAGTCTTGTGAAAGTTCTCCAAAGTTGAACAAGGCTAATGGATGCACACGAACCCTGATCAAAAGCACTTGATGCTCTCAGAGAAAAAGAGGTAACCTTTACTTTCTTAAAGACAAGGTGACTATGCTCATCTCTAGGAATAGTAGGAAAAAAAAATTGCTGTTTTGCAAAACCTGTTTTCAGGATTTTGTTAACTGAAGTTTTGTTAAGAATTGAGGAACACAGAAAGACCCGCCACGTTTTTGCAGAATGCCATATAAACTGCAACACTTTTTCACCAACAGGCCTCTTAACATCATCTGCAAATACTGATAACATGCAGTTCTGATTGATACAAACCCCCATTACCTAAGAAAGGAACAACTCCAAGCAAGCAGTTTGCAAGAATTAAGGACTTAGCATTACTGCAACCCTTTTTCTGCCTTCAGCTATGGATGCCATACCCTCTAACCCTCACATATGCCTTGAACTCTCGCACCACTTCTGCCAGAGTCTGTGCCAAGCCACCCCTCTTCAGCACCACCGCACCTACCACAAGGTAGCTGAATCACGGCGAAAAAAGAGGTGGCCAACGGAGGGAAGAAGTCCTCTCACTGACAGCTAACCTCCAGATTCAGTGTCCTTTACCTCTCCTTCCCAGGACGGGCGGGAAAACGCCTCAGGGGACCGTGGCGATAGGAAGGAGTGGCCGGCACCGTACCGAGCGCGCTCCACACGCCCGACGGTCTGCACGGCTGCGGGGACCCCGGGTTCGCCAGAATTGTCCATGAGCGGCAGGGAGGGCAGCTCAGCAAAGGCGGCCAGCCCTCATCGCCCAGGGAACGCCGGCCTCGGCTCTCCTCTCTCACCACCGGAACCAGCAGTGTCAGCAGCCCCCGGCTGCAGCTGCTGCAGGCCGCACACCTGGCTGTGCACCGTCCTGCCATCCGCACCGCTCCGTTGGGTCACACGGCACCCGCCGGGCCGCTGCTGGGGGCGGCCGCCGAGCCACCGAAAGCAGAAGCGCACAGCGCCCCGCCGCTCACCGTCCTGGACGGGGGCTCCTCTCTTCGCGCTAACTTGCCCCGAGGCCTGCCGTGCAACGCGTGTGATTCGCGCCGCGTGGCACGCGTGCGGCTGGGCCCTGCCGAGAGCCGGACGGAGCCGGGGCGCAGCCCCGCGGGAAGAGCCGCGGGGGCGGCGGGCTCTCGGCGAGGCTGAGCGGGCGACGATCGCAAACGCCCGTGAGCGCGCACCCAGGGGTGAGCGGAAGGGGAGATGGAGAGATGGAGGCGGCAGCACCACACGGCATGAAATAGTTCATGGCCCCTCAGCCACCCGCTCTGCATTCCCTCGGCTGCTGACGAGAGGGGGCTCCGGCCCTGCCCGCGCCGGTAGCAAGGTGGCTCCGCAGCCCTGGGTAGGCGACGGAGCGCTGCGGGCAGCCCAGGGGCCGCACAGCGGTACGTACCACGAGGGGGGGAGCCGCCGGGAACCATTTTACACATCCCGCAGAGCTGCGGGGGCGCAAGGAGACCCCGCAGCAGGTCGCTGCTGTTAGAAAAATTAATCCACGATGCAGAAGGTTAATGTCCAAAAAGGAGACAGAGTAGTCCTGTAACTTTATTAGAATAAAGGGAGAGGTCATGGGGCATTTCCCATAGTGATATAAAATTTCGATAGCCAAACCGAATTTTATTTTTATATCTTTTATTTTAAAGAAAGCAAGCAGCGCTGGGTGGCCGGGGAGTCACCGCTCCACTTAAAAGTTCAGCAAAGTATATATACTGGTTTTAAGCCTACAAAGCATTTAAGCATTTTCCAGTGTGCTTGTGGTAGTCCGAATCAGCAAATATCAATAAGCTGGGATCAGCAATTTCATAATCTTTCCAGGAGGTCGTTGGCTTCCTGTCCTTCTTGTGGTCGTCTGGAGGGAGACCTTTCACTGGTGTCTGCTACATAATTTTAGTTTGGTACAAGTGCATCAAGCTTTTTATTATACATAAGCATTTAGTCACTTTGTTGCAATATCCCTTAGCTTTACGACAACTTCCTGTATTTTATTCTAAGAATCAGTCGTTTTGCTATCTCATCTCTTTACTCTATTTCTTCTATTTTCTTGTTCGTTGCTTTATTTGGCTATTCAGTCAGAAAGTTTCAAAACTGTTCTTTGTAGTTATCCCAGGGAACGCGTCCACTTTCGGCACAGCAGATACAAGCATTTGCTTATTCCATTGCCAATTGACATGAATCACAAAAACATTTTTCACAATAGGATCTCTGAAATGGTTGGTGGTTGGTTTTTATCCTAAGTTCTCACTGCACCACCCTCTTTTTTTTCCACACTGGTTGAGGCAATCGGAAGGTACAGACTTCCTGAACAGCCTACTCTATGCTCCACTCTAATATGCACTCCCACTTTTGTTATATGTAAGAAAGAAAAAGAAACTCTTCCTAATTCTATTGTCTCTCTTCTCTTGCTCTAGGTTCAGGAACATAACACAGCCTTGGTGGAGTAACAGTCCATGTTGCTTATTAACAGTTTCTAGAACTGAGAGTTTCTTCTGTTACTTCGCTGTCTATAAGTTCCTGGCCTTGTCTACAAGCAGATTCACACGGTCTGTTTGTAAAGACACGTTCATCTTATTCCTTTCAGTTCCTCTTTTTATTTTTTCTGTATTTGCCTTTACAGACCTTAATTACCATTGATTTAAGTTTTTCTTCCCAGGTCATCTTTGGTTTTGCAAGTATTTGCAGTGACATCATTTTCGATCCCTTTGTAATCATTTCTGCATCAGTTGGTGTAGCTACTACCTGCATCCCCTTGATCACCTGCTGAAAGAGTTGCAGTCAACAAGGTGTCATGCATGGGAAAAAGATTAGAGTTGCTAGAGCACATAAGAGGAGAAATAGTATTCATTTAACCCATAGATTGCCAGGGAACCATGAAAACATGTCTCATTCCCATCTTTTCCATGTTTGGACAGGTACATGAGCTTACTTTATTTCCTTTGTTATTTGCTTGACCACTTTTCCATTGCCATCTCTTTGCAAACAGAAGTCTGAATACTTTAATTTTCCACAAACTTCTTCTTCTGCTAATAGATAATGTAATACTATCCAATGTTAAAATATTGCATTCCTCATTTGAGTGGATTGGTCAGCAAGAAGGTCAAGAACTGTAGCTGTTTGGTTAGTTATTATTTCAACAACAGCTTGTAAGCTAATTATCCCATTCAAATTATAAATGGGTTCTCTGGCACTTTATATTAATTCATAGGGATTTCAAGTGGCTGGTCTGGAGAGCAGTATAAGTTTTTCTGGTGGCCATTCATCTTTTCCCCATTTTGGGGTACTCTCTCCAGCCAGTGCTGCATCAATTGATTGCTTTTCTCTAATTAAATCGTCATAGATTTTGATTCCTAAGTGATTTCTCTGAACTTGTGGTAGGAAAAAGAGCAATGGTCTGATATGTTCCATATAACATATGCCTGAGCAGTTTGGAGGTAACCTGCAAAAAGCATGCTGGCCACAAATCCAATAATGTCCCTTCAAAGCCCACGTTCCATTAGCAAAGGGGCCTTCCTACCCTTTGTCATCAATTGGTAGGTCAAAATACAGCTTGTTTCCTGGCCTTAACTGTCCTCCATCAATAGCTGGCCCATCATAAGAGTCACAGTAATTGTATTTCCAAGCTCCCACGCGGGGTTCCCATCTACATTTACATCTGCAAGCTGTTTGGTTGGATTTGGAGCAGAACTCAATAAAAAGGGTTCAAGCGCCATTCTGGTGTTGCTATTTCCACTGATATTCACAAACAACATGTGTTCTACTTGTGGAATTTTCTCAGAGGCAGCTTAAAAACAGGTGGTCAAAAAAACCCTTGTCCCTCCCCACTGCTTTACAGCCTTCAAAATCTTTTCATCAATTATGGTTGGAACATCTTACCCAGCTAGCATTAGTGAGCTAAACAGGCATTTGATTGCATTTGCCTTGATATTTGGAACAATTGTAAGAAGAGTAATTGGGAATCCAAACCCAATTGTTCAAACCCAAAGATAAGTCAATTCACAAACACTTTTCCTACATAGATCCCCCAATCCTATTTAGGCTTTAAGTGCCTGTTTCAGAAGAATGAAGTCACCATGGACTTCCATCTTTGTCCCCGAATCCCATCCCGTTATGGACCTCACTTAGAGTGTTGACCCACCATTTATTTAGGTTCAACTGGGCTAGGCATCCATGGCCACTCTTCAGAACCTCCTGGCCCTTCCCAGACCCAACAATTGCTAAGGTTAAAAACTCTTGCTACTTCTTCTCCTAAAGCTGCAAATTGATTCTACCACTCCTGGCCTAAACTTATCTGACAATATAAAAGTAGAATTAGTAAGCAAAATATTCTAATGTATTTATAGTATTCTAATGACCTAGTCTAATATTCACCTTTTCTTCTGCACCACCTGTGGTGGGTGAAGGCACAGAAACCACTTAAGATAAAGAAAGCAATGACAGCAAGTAGTAGCCCGCCAGTGAATGGAGATTCTAAAGGAGGGATGCCCATACTGACTATTTCATCAGACAGTCTGTGGCTAGGCACACAGGGCTTCCCCTGATGTTGATGCCCTGGCTGCTGTTCCAGACCACTCCTGCAGAGTGTCAGTCACAGCCTCCTGTCCCTTTCTTCCAGCTGAGATGTCCAAATCTCCAGGGCCTTAGAGACCTGTTCTGGTTTGAAAGCAAAACCAGTGAGAGGCTTCAAGTCAGAAATACAATTTATTAGGAAAAGGGAAAAGGAAAATCAAAATACATGCAATAATACAAAAGAAAAACCACTGACAGAGGCAGAATACAAGCTGACACCCTGTTGGTCAGGGTGTTGGTAGCAGTCCAGTTGGATTGGTGGCTTCAGTCCTCCTGGAGTGGCAAATGTGGTTCTGTTGGAGCAGTGATCTTGTAGAAAGGGTGTAGTCTTCTTTTGAAGATCTAGTGGAAAAGATGGCCGTTTCTCTGGGAATCCAGTGGAAAAACTGTCTGCTCTGTCCTAAAACCCAGATTATATCTAGGTGGGGATGCTTAGCTCCTCCCCCCTGGGCAAAGCATCTCACAATGGGCTGATATCGTTCTAATGAGTCATGCGGTGGGTCCATGATTGCCCATTAAACGGAAATGGCTCCCTGAGGGAGTTATCTCTGAGTCATGTGGCAAGACATTGATGGGCCCATTAACGGGAGATAAGGAAAAACAATGCCTCTCTTGGCTTCAGCAGCTCTTGAGGATGGGAATAGAATACATTTTTATATTGTAACCTAGGACAAGACCTTGACCAGAATGTGATGGGTCCACCTGTGTTCAGCTGTCTTGACAGCTGTTTCTGTGGTCAGTAACACTGGGAAAGGTCCATGCCACTTCGCCACCAGTGTTGCTTCTTTCCAATCCTTAACCAGGACTAAATCCCCTGGTTGGATGTTATGAACAGCAAAGTCCAAAGGCAGGGGCTGTGCCAGCTGTGTTGCCTGTTGAAGGAGATTTCACAAGCGAGAGTATCCTGGAAACATATTGTTTTAAATATACATAACACATCTCCACCTCCCACTAGGCTTAGAATTACCTGAGTAAGAATTCAAAAAAAAAAAATTCAAATGAAGATAACTCATCTCTCTTCTGAGTCTGGCCTTCATTCTTGCCAAAGCCAATGGCAAAAGCCCTACCTGTGGCAGCTTCAAAAGGTGTTTCTTTTTTTCCCTATTCATTTTTTTTTAATCTACCCAACACAAGCTCTAGCAGTGCCAGGGGTATGGAGGATCCATTGTTTTCCTAAAGTAGCCATAACCCCTTGAAGGATCTTTCCTGTAAAATGAGTTCCCCTGAGTCTATTGCTTCTACAATCCTGTGTCTTGGAATTATTTGTTCCAAAAATACCTTAATAACTGATGCTGTAGTTGCTGAAGCAGTTGGAAGTGCTTCTGGCTGCCTTGTTAGCTGACATACTATTATCAGAAGATATTTAAGCTTTCCCACTTGGGGCATCTCAGTAAAATCCACTTGGCATCTTTGCAAGGGACATACAGCCCAAGGCCTTCCTCCTTTGGCAGTTTTCTTTGTAACCCTGTTATTGGCTTTAGCACAGATCAAGCAACCCTCAACAGCTGGTTTTGCCACACTAAACAGACCCACAGCAACATACATCTTGAAGAAGGCTTCTGCCAGTCCTTGAGAACTCCAATGACTCCCTTCATGGAGTTGTTCTACTATTTGTAGGGCCAAAGCTTCTGGTATCTATTCTTTGCCATCCCTTGTAAACCAATTATCCCCTTTTTTTCTTTGCCCCACCATTTTAAACTATCTCCAGCTCCTTTGGTGAAAAAACAGTTTCTCTGGCAGTGATTGAGTCACTGGGAGCAAAGGGAGGATCTTGCAGAGTTCTGGTGAAAGTGTTGCTTTCTGGGATTTTTTCATCTGCCAATCAATTACCTATTGCCTCCTCCGAGTACCTTGCCTGATGTCCCCTAACGTAAGTTATTGCCACCATTTCTGGTAAATTCACCACCTCTGATAGACGAGTAATTAAGCTTTCATGAGCTAATGTTTTTCCCCTGCAGGTTAATAAACGTCTTTCCTCCCACAGTTTTCTAAATGCATGTATTACTCCACATGCATACTAAAAATCAGTAACAATGTCAATTCACAGGCTGTTACAACCACATACAGCTGCGCTGTCTGAACTGGCCATGTGGGTGGCAACATTCTCCCTTCTTCTAATTCCCTTCCCTCAATAATAGTGTCTCCTGTAACTTGCTTCCCTTCTATTACCCCTGAAGACTCAGTAATAAACACATTTTTTCCCTTAGGCCAGGGAGTATCTCGTAACTATTCCCTAGCCTGGGTCTGGAGATCTATCAACCAGAATGCAGTCATGGATTTCCTTCCCAGCCCACTCTCCAGGACTGTTTAAACAGGAGGCTGGGTTAAACCCTTCCACACTTTTCAATGCTAAATCTTTTCGTTCCATTAAATAAGTTTTAGACTGTAATAATTGGGTACTGGAGGCTTTTTCTTATCACTTAGAGGCTTTTTCGCATCACAAAATTTTAATTTGGTGTGAGACTTTCATAATAAAACATTCTCCTGTCATGAGTTTTCAGGCTTCAGTTACCATTAAAGCCATGGTTGCACAATTCTGCAGACAATGAGGCCAGCCTCCAGGCCACTGGGTCGAACATCTTAGAAAAGTAAGAGGCTGCAGTGCTCCCCTGTGTTCCCATACTAAAATCCTTTTAGTATGGTCCTGTGTAACAAACACATATAATTCAAATTCTTTTTCCCTTTCTGGAAGGTCTATAGCAGGAGCTTCTGCCATTTGTTTTTGTTTTTTTTTTCTAAATCTTTAAAATTCTTCTTTCCTTCTGTTGTCCATTCAAGCACTTTCTTAACTGGCAGGACAGGAGTATTATCGGGGGGCATGCATGGCTCCAAAAGACCTGCCTTTAATAGAGACTCAGTAACAGGCTGCAAGCCCTTCTTTCCCTACCTTGAAAAGAGAGTATTGCTTTTTAGGCACCCCATGTCCTGATTGCTTCAAAGCAGTTTGGAGAGGCTCCATAGTTAATTTTCCAGATTTCCCTGGGACTGCCCACACTTGTAAGTTTACTGCAGCATAGACCTTCTCAGACATTTGACACAAAATTCCAATAGCGTTCATTTTTGTATCACTTTTTACAATGTAATTTTGCATTCCCAATGTAGCCAGCAAATCCCTTCCCAGTAACTTATAATTACAAGTAGGAACAAACAGAAATTCATGCATTTCAAACCTAACCCCCCCCCCCCATGTACTAATTGTGGTAGAATGAAACACATTCGCACCTCTTTTCCACTTACCCCCTGAATAATTAAAGAACTTCTTGACAATTTTTCCCTTTTGGGATAAAATTCACAGTGGATTGAGAGGCCCCTGTGTCTTATCAGGGAACACCTCCTCCTGGTCCAGGCCCACCCTAAATGTTATCAAGGGCTCCAGTGTGGTGGGTCTCTGGTATAATGGGAAGACCTGACACCCCTAACAATCTATCTCCATTAATTGCTGGACTTGCTCCTCCTGAGGATCCAGTTGTTTCTGCAGACATTCTCGCTTCCAGTGTCCCTGCAGATAGTACACTGATTCCTTCCAAGACACTGTTTGGGTCTGCTCTCCCCTGCTGAGGAGGGAATGCCTCTGCCACGTCCTTGTGGCCAATCCCGTCTCTTCTGTCCTGGGGGACCCCTTGGGCCCTGTGGTGTATCCCTCCACGGCAGTAGGAACTCTGCCATCACCTTTACCTTCACCTTTTCCTCATCCCTTCTTACATACACTTGCTGTATCTTTCTAACCAGTCCATCCAGGAGCTTATTCTGCCCTTCCTCTAGCCCCCACCCCCGCTACTGCCTGTGGGTGCTCATTTTCACAGCTCAAAATAATTTGTTTCTCCAGTGACCCAAACAAAATCCTTAAAAGAAAATCTTAATCCTTCCACATATAATCCTCATTTCCCAGATATTCCTTGCTCCTCCTCTTTGTGCTCACTCTTTTCAGCATACATTGTATACTAGAGCCAGTCCCCATCCTGCCACAGTGCCCAAAGGCGGCCCCCTGCAGCTGGCAAATTTTGAGGATAACTGTTGGGAAGAATGAAAGTTTGACAAGAAAGTCTCACAGATATGTATGCTCGGCAGAAAGATTTTTGAATGTAGAATCTGAAGAAGGAATAGAGATGGAAGCAAGTTTTGATAGAGAAGAAAAGAATTGCTGGGCCAGTCTTACTGGATAACTAAGAAGGCAAAGGGTATGTTAGTTAGAAGGGGTTTTTATGACTTAGAGCAAAGGATAAACCCACCTCAAACAAGACGATGTTTTTACCAAGCAGAAAGATAGCACAGGCAAACAAGTCTGCCGATGTTGCAAGTAGAAAAAAGGTCTCAGAATTTTCCACTGCAAGAAAACTGAAAAACAACTTCTAGCTTAAACTGCAAAGTACTAACTTTTAGTGACTGGAGAAGAGTAACATGAACATGGTAATTATAGTAGTTATGATAGGCTATAGGTAAAAGTTAAGGTATAGATTGGTTCTTCTGTATTAAGATGCTCAGCAAAGTATATAATGCATTGTAACCAAAATTAAAGGGTCTTCAGGCCTGCCTGCAGCTGGAGCTGACGGCTGTAGGCACAGGCTCTGTCGCCCACAACCCTGGACTGCTGTAACATCTTGGATGTAATAAACTGCATTATGAAGAGCCGCCTGGAGTCACGCATCTCTCATTCGGGCTCTTACTGATAACTGCTTTCTGCTGCTACTTACCTTAACCATATTCCTACACATTCTACTTCAACCAATCCCTTCCCAACATACCAACACAATCTGTCCCCTGTTGCTGAGACCCCTTCACGACTCCCCTTAGTGCCTCTCTGGGCATGGATTTTCTTTAATTACCCCTGTGAGAGTGTGCAAACTACCTCAACATTTTTCCAAGGGATTCTTTGGACATATTTTGGGAATGTCGTCCCTTTTGCCAGGACCTGGCTTTACCTGTGCTACCTTCCATGGGTGCCCTCTCAGGTTTACTCCCTGAAAATCCTTTTGACTGGTGAGATTTTCAGTGGTCCTTCCCTTAATAAAGCCTCAGATTTGGCCTTATTATAAAGCAGAGCAATATAGCCCGAGAGCTCAGTCCCCAGGGGGACAGGGTGCCCGAGAGCCAGGCTTAGCTCAGGCCGAATCGCCGCGGGGCCACCATCTAGCAAGCATGGTGATTGTCAGCTCTATAGTGATTAGCAAGCTCTCAGGATTTCAGCTTTGCTTGCTAGGTAGTGGCGCCCCGGGCTTGAGGCTGCAGCAGACGGAGAGAGAGGAGAAGGAGAAGGCGCAGGCTGTTCCACGGAGATGGCTTTATTTGGGGAGGTCTGTGAAGGGTCTCTGCTCTTCTTCTTTCTCCCCTAATGGGGTACAGTATGCTTCTTTTATAGGGTTGGAAAGGATCCAAGCTTGACCAATGGGTAAGGGGTTGACATGATATTGCCTTATAGGGTTACAGAGATAGGTTAAGGGCGGAGGACAGGGAAACCGGAATTTTCTTTTGCTGTTTCAGCATTCCTATTGTTCATATCCTCCATGGTGCTTTTTCCAAACTTATGGGGTTTACTACACTTCCCTGTGGAGTATTTACAGATCCCCTAGTCTGCCACTCGTCGACTGGACACTATCAGGTACCCAAACAATTGCCCAGTGCCCGCCTCCACCAAAAGGAACTGATCATCAAAACTGAGTGAGGGGCGCCTTCAGCTCCACTCGCTGCCCCTGGATTCTCAAAGAATCCTGCATGACTTCCCATTTTGTTAGGAAAATTAATCTTTAGTATCAGAGGCTTATGTCCAAAAAGGAGACAGAGGAATCTTGTAACTTGATTGGAATAAAGGGAGAGGTCATGGGGCATTTCCCATGTGGTCTCTCAAATGGTTTGGTGATGCAGCCTCCTTTTTATCCTGAGTTCTCCACTGAATCACTCTCTTCCTTTCCCCATTGGCTGAGGTAATCAGAAGGTACAGACTTCCCGAATTGCCTACTCTATGCCCCACTCTAATAGACACCCTTCTTTTGTTATATAAAAGAAAGAAAAATAAACTCTTCTTAATTCTATAAGTCTCTGTTCTCTTGCTCTAGTTTCAGGGGTTTAGTACAGGTTTTGCTGAGCAACAGTCTGTGTTGCTTAGAAACAGTTTCTAGAACTAAGAGTTTCTTCTGTTGCTTCACTGTCTATAAGTACCTAGACTAGTCTATGAGCAGATTTACATGGTCTGTTTGTAAAGACACATTCACCTGACTCCTTCTCTCCTCCACATTGTTGGTGGTAGGGTGGCTGCCACTACTACTGCCCCCCACACACGAGGTCCACACACCCACCCTGCCCCCCCCACCCTCCCCGCACATACGCTTACCCCACACAACTTGGCAAACAACCCTCCACACACACACACACGCGCGCGCGCGCACACACACACACACACACGCTTTTCTCCACTGCCTTGGACTGATGTGCTTAATCATCCCCCACCTGACTTCCTTGCCCATTTGTCCAGGTCTGGCCTTGCCTTTGCTTCTCCTTCAAGCACTTGCATTGCCTTGCCTTAGAAAGCTACGACTTGCCTTGCCTTGCGCTTGAACCCCTCCCTTGCGTTGCTGTCCCTTGGTGTCCCCTCTCCCACCTGGAATTCAAGACCCCTTTTTAGTGACATTTCCTGGCTTTGCTCTGCCCTGTCTGCTCCTCTTACAACTGTAAAAGCTCTCATGTACCCCTAGTACTTCAGCAACACATGAGAGACAGCCTAGGGGAGGACACATGCTGCCAGACTCATCTGTCTAGGCAGCTTTTGTCTGGGACCAATCCAAGCACCTCTTGAATTTTGGACAGGCAATTCACATTTTGCCCTTGGGCTCCAGGACCAGAAGGACAGTTCTTTTGCATATGAGGGAAAGCCGGTATCTCAAGTGTTTTAGGTGCAGATTAGAGATGGCCCATGTGAGATCAAGGCTGGACAGAGCAATCCTTGAATGTAACTCTCACCTGCCTTGCCTTGGCAACCCAACAGTTTCCTCGCCTTGCCCTTCTAACCCTCCCTTGTCACAATAGGACACGAAATGAACGACACGCACAAGCTGAAACGTCCAAGGTAAAAAGAGCGTAGTTTATTTTTGAACTCCAATATTTATAGATTTTCAAAAGTGACCATGGATTGGAGGATGAAATTGCCACCTCTCCAGCCACACTGGTCAAACCAATGGTCCATCAATTTTCTCCTCCTCCAGAAAGGAATGCAAAACAATCATTATTTACATGAAAAGTGCGTAAGAAACTCCATTACAAAAATGTAAACATCAGAAGGCTTAGAAGAACTTAGAAGAACAGGGTGACATCTCACCCTTTTTCCATTTAAAAAAGAAAAAAGAAAAAATGAACAATGTTAAAAGGAAAAATGAACCATGTTCAGTGTCCCCTTGTGGAGGAATCATCGGAGTGATCACTCACGTTGTCTGCATTTGAGTCATCACTCGATGATTCATCCACTTGATGACTTTCAGTTTGGTCACAGTTTCCATTTTGCCTGTTGGCTGGATTCTGTCTCTGCGGTCTCAGGTCAGGACGAACACACTTCGAAGGTACCCAGCGTACCCCAGTATCTGTGGATACGCACGCATACCCACGCCCCGAAGCGATAAGGTCATAGGGACCTTCCCACTGTTTGGTTGTAGCAGGCTCTGGGCCTGCTAGGGCCCCGTGGAGGGAAGAGGCTTAAAGATAGGAAATGCCATGTCACGGTGAAATAGCAAGAAGCCCCTCTCTTCTGCCTTTCGGACCCCAGCTTATCTCTCTGTAACCCCATAGGTCACTTTCCCTTAACCCCTGCTATTGGACAATTTTAGATCCCCCTATACCCTATATAATGGGCTTTTTTAGCCCATTCTGGTTAGAAGAGACGTCACTGGAACCCTTCACAGACCCCCAATAAAGACATCACTGTGGAACATCAGAACGGCCTTCTCCTCTTTCACCCTGTGTGTGCCGGCCAGCCTGCGGCGCCTTAGCAAGCAAAAGAGCTGAACTCAAAAGAGCTGACAATCACTAAAGAGCTGATATCCCTTATGCTTGCTAAAGGTAGCCAGCGGCTGAGATCTGCTTGGGTTTCGCGCAGTCTGTCCCCGGAAGAGGACTGAGCTATCCGGACCGGGCAGCCTGCTCGGGGGCAAACCTGCTCCCAGCGGGAGGCTGGGACATGTGGCGGGAGGCTGGGACATGTGGCGCACCGAACATAAGGAGACAACTCAAGAGCAGCGTTTTCTTTGGAAAATTGTAACTGCCCTTCATTTTAGCAGGACTTCTCTGCAGGGGGTGTCAGTTGACCTTAAAAAATTTACATCTGAACGAAATTTTTTGAGTAGTCTGACAAGGCAGACCACCTTCCAGCAGACCTCAGACCCTACATGGCTGAAGAAGTGCAAGTTTTAAAACAGCCTTTATTGTGCGCCTTTTTCTCTGGGTCCTTCCTCCCTTTTTGGTTGTTTTTTCTTTTTTTTTTCTCATTTTTGTCTGCTGGAAGGGAAGGGATAAAATGGGGTCAAAACTTACTACTTTGAAACAATCCCAGAACGAGAGAGATTTATATTTACTAATCCTAGAAATCTTATCTTCTAACATCTTTTCTTTCTCTAAAGGTAAACTTTCTAAAAATAGCCTAAAAAAATTTATAAAATGGATTCTTTCTCAGTTTCCAGATACTTACACAGACATTATCACTAAAGACTTCTTTTGGGACAAAGTTGCGATGGCGATATATAATTTGCAAACTAACCAAGATTTCTCTGTAACTCAGTATATGCCTTTGTTTCATATTATAACTAAGATGGTAGAGAAAGCTAACAGAGATAGCTCGCACATCCAGCATTTCGAAAATCTCCCTTTAAATGCTAATCAAACTGATAACAGTCCTACTTTGGAATGCGGCTCTCTGGTCTCCGGTCTGCTGGGTCCTAGTGCCGGCCGCCGCAGCCCCTGTGTGGTGGTTTGACAGGAAATGTGTTTTTTGGGATGCTGTGTTTTGGGCCAATGGATATTCAGGCTTTAATATTGGCATTTAACCTGGCCATTAGGACATGGACACGCCTCTGAGAACACGGGGTTAAAAGCAGAGCTCTCCCCTGGGAGGGTCCTCTTGGGTTTCCGGCGGGAAAGAGTTCAGGTCTCTCCCCCGGCCCAGCTGCTGGCTGGGCAGGGGGAGGGGAAAAGCCATGTGGCCGAGAGAGGTAGGCCTGAGCCCGGGGGGTGGAAGGGTGGAAGAGAGAAAGGGAGAGACCGGGAGCCACCGGGCAGCCCCCCCTGAGAGACACAGAGAGAGAGAGAGAAAGAGAGCCGCTGCCTGGGACTGTAACCTTGAAGCTTGATAAACATGGGCCTGTGCCAGCAGCACGGCGGGGAAGGAGAAGAAGGGGGGGGTTCAGCCGGCCACTTGTAGGAGCTTTTAACCCCTTTTTGGAGAATGAGAACTTTACAGATCATTGACCTCTCCTGGAAGATAGAGTGGAAGATGAGGAAGGAAATGTGCAAGTGTGAGAGAGGTCTGGGCGAGCGAGAGATAGTAGAAGAGTAGAGAAGAATCTTAGTGGGAAGAGATGATGGAGTGGCTTTTGCTGGACTCTTTTTGTATAGCTATGGACAGACTCATGTTCTTTGTGATACAGAGACTGCATTCTAGGGGGAGGCAATGGCCTCAGAACCAAGAGGGTTCAGTGTTGATGCCCCTCGGCCCCAGGGGGTGAAAAAATATGGGGGGGACAGGTGTCCCAAAGGAGAGACTGTGCCTTTTTTGGATCGGGACAGAGCATCCTTAAAAGACAACCCTAGAAGCAGCTCTGGTCCGTGTTCAGTGGTGAGAGCACTGGACATGAAAAGGAAGAAGTCACGACGGCAGATGTACTCCGGGCGGTGCCACGAGTGACACGGAAACACACGAGGCTTCGACTGTGTTTCCAGGGGAAGCCCATGGTACAAGAAGGACTCCTCTCCTCTTGATGAACTGAGGATTGATTGTCTAAAAGGTGGTGCTGGACCGAGAGTTGGTGATTTGAGGAATAAATGTATTGTGTTGGAAATTTGGTGGGGGGAGGAGGAAATGCATTTATGAGGTTTTCATTTTCCCTGTGTGTGTGTTCCTTTTTATCTGTAGTTGTAGAGTAGTTAATAAAGTTCTGGTTCTTTTTTCCCTAAGTAGGAGCCTGCTTTGCTTATTCCTGGTCACATCTCACAGCAGAAACCAGGGAGAAGGTATCTTCATGGGGGCACTGGCATTGTGCCAGTGCCAAACCATGACACCCTGTCTCTCTCTCTGCAAAGGTCACGCCTAAATCAAAATGGATTTCTACCCTGGAAAATTTCCACTCTGCCTCATTCCCCCCTTTCCTAAAAGGAAGAAGTAAATTCTTTTACTTCATGCAAATTCCTATGACAATCAGTGTACTTTAGTGCTTTACCATGTACGTTTGATAAGGAGGTTAACACAGCTACTCGCTGTAGTATTCTCCAATTCCAAATTAGAAATATAATGGATAATCTTAAACTTATTCCAACTAATATTAACAAAACTACAATGGGATGACACAACTTATTAAAGATTCCATTTGCAGTTGGTGACTACTCAAAGATCACATTCCACCAGTGATGATCTGCATTTTGTTTTATTCTTTGCAGAATTCTGGTTATTTCTTTTGTATCATGTTGGACAGTAATTAGAGTTTTGTCTCTGCTTTCTTGGGTTTTTCTTCAAGATCTTTAGTAGGTCTTGGTGCTTAATTAATTGTTTTACTAATGTAAGGTCTATTCCAATAGGAGTAGGTGATAGTCTGTGATACATTGTATAATTGGTTTTAATCAACTGGTGAGATCTCACTGGGGCCAAGTACGAAAAATCACACTCAATAATCTTAAGAAAATTACAAATACAAAAATTAGAATGATTTCTGCTATATTGAATATTAATCCCAATGTTTCCAGGTGTGTCGTGCCTGGCTTCGTCTAGCCCTTGCTGTTGGACCAAAGGCAGCAGCTGTGGCGTTTTACCTCAGAGATACCTTTGGCCAGCTGGATGCTGCAGCTAGACACTCGGAACAAATCCAGGCAAAGTAGGAACTCAGTTTACCTCTGGTGGAAAAGGTTCAGGCGACAGTGAAGAGAAACAGGAGCGGATTCTATCGTAGAGTCTTAATCCAGAGTTTTATTTTAGGATGGGAGACCTCTGAAACAGCTCCCAATAGAACCCGGCCGCAAGATCTTGTGTCCTTTTAAGCCCCGGGGACAGGGGGAGGGGAAGGGACAGGTAAGGGCCAACCAGGTGGGAGGAGGGGAAGGGTCAAGGGATATAGACGCTTGGATAGGCCAATGAGGCCGGACCTGAGGGGCATCTTTTGAACTTCTGCCAACCACACGACGCCCTTGCTGGAATGTTAAGATTGATGGACAGCTCTTAGCAGGAGGGCAAAAGGGGGAGGGGAAAGGTTGGCACACCTGGGGGGGTTGGGATAGGTGAAACAGGAAATCACACTGCAACATCTCCCCCTAGTTTTGTTTAAAAAGAAGAGGACTGGGTTTGGGGTGCAGAATGCTTGCCAAACTATGGTTGCTAAATTGGTTCCTCCTCTACAGGAGGTTCAGTGCTTTCCACTGAGGGTTCCATGTCATCCATTGGAGCACTAAGGGCTCCCAAATGGTAAACTTCAGGAGGGGGAGATGAGCTTGAAATGAACTTGAGAACCATGCGTTTGATTAGTCCAAAAGCAATGCTAACAACTACAACAACAATAACTAATATAAACAATACTAAAATTACAGTTTTCAGAATAGATCCCAACCAGCCCGAGAGTCCCCAGCCTTTGAATAGTCCACTCAGCCAGTCGTCAGTTTCTCTCTTGATGTCGCTCACCATGGTTTTCATCTTGTTGATCATGGCATGGATGTTCTCTGCCTTTGATGACAAATTGAGGCAGCAGAGACCTTCAAATTCTTCACAGCGATGGTTGTGCAGAAGGAGCAGATAGTCTATGGCTGCCCTATTCTGAATGGTGGCTTGCCTGGTAATTTCCTCATCTGATAAGAGGTCACTCAGGGCAGTAAGGTTTGCCTGTTTTGCAACCCAACATTCCAATCGGCCTAATTCTCCCATGCTTTTTGCTGCCGAGATCCACGGCAGAAGGACTGTAATTGCGGTGGCTTTCCATCTAGACCAGTGAACAATTTCCGAATTACAGTCAGGGTCTAATTGCCTTAGGTCTCTTTTTTGGATAGCCAATGTATGTGTGTTGTTTTTTGTTTGCCAATGAATTAGGTTTGTTCGATTTGGGGTTAACAGGCTCAGCTTGCCAAAGGTACATGGACCTCCGAGCAGACAAGGAGGGAGACCTGCCCATGCTCTGTCTCCACATATTAAGAACATACCTTTTGGGAGTTCACGAGGCTTATAATCACCACCTGATGAGTGCATGACTAGGACTGAATTTTCACACCAGTTTTTGTCTGTAGAGTGTGGGTTGCTAGGGTCAGGATAGGTGTTTCATTTAGCTTCCTGATATTGTAATCGGGAATTGAATTTAAAGTGAATGCAAAAGGTTGCATTCATGGAGCCTAAGAGATGGAACTCTTGTGGCTCCCTTTTTGGCACTGGTAACTTTCTCGCCCACTCCTGCCAAAACAATAAAGGATTGTCAGCAGGGTAGCGGCCAGGAGAAGGTGCGAGTAAGTTAACTTCATTTAAAGCATTCCACATTTCATTTGGGAACTCTGAGGATTTAAAGGGAACTCCCTCCAGGCAAGTTGAGAGGGGGTCAGAGGCCGTTGCTGTGGAGAGACAAATGCGATCTTGTCCAAGGGCTCTGGCCAAGGTGGTCCATACATTCGCTTTGGGCTGAGGGACTATCCAGGAGATCGCTGGAGAAGTGATCGCAAGTAGGATGAGGAGCAGGCTCGGTCTCATGGCGTCTCGAGACTGCACACGAACAGTGGGATCTAAACTGGTACAAGGAAACTCAACACAAACATATATTACAAACTATTCCAGATAGGAGGCTTAAATGAAATTTCCTCCAGACAACGCGTGCGGCGTTTCCTTCTCCAGGCAGCATTAGCAACCTGGGGCGCTTCTGTCGATTTCTCTGAGACCTTGGGAATATAGGGCCTTACCCATTTGGAAGGAACCCACTTTAAACCAGAGGGAGTGGACACACAGGTGTATCCACATCCCCAAGAAACCAATTTGTAAGGTCCCACCGTCTTCCAAGTCTCAGGGTCCTTTACTAATACCGGAGGCTTTTCTTTCATCATCGTATGACTGCTCCCCCCAAAGTGGCGTAGGATGGGCGGGTTCAGGCTGTCAAAGGAAAAATTCAGAAAATTGATCGTGAACAGCACCCTGGACAACCGGATGTGGGGGGGTTCCACTTTCAGAATCTGTTGTTGCTGGTCCAGGACACTTTTAATATTGCAGTGAGTCCTTTCTACAATGGCTTGACCTGTAGGGGAGTAGGGGATGCCAGTTTTGTGCTCTACTCCCCATTGCTGCAGGCAGCTCTCAAATTCCTTGGATTTGTAGGCAGGTCCATTATCAGTTTTCAACTCCTTGGGGATGCCCATGAAAGAAAAAGCCTGTAAGAGGCGCTTAATGGCATCATTAGATGACTCTCCTGTGTGGGCAGAGGCATAAACTGCTCCAGAAAAGGTATCTACACTAACATGAACGTATTTCTGCCTTCCAAATGACTGTATGTGTGTAACATCTGTTTGCCACAGTTCACAACTGTTCAACCCCCTAGGGTTTGCTCCCGTACTCACTGTAGGGAGTGCATGTTGTTGGCAATTTGGGCATGTGTCCACAATCGCTTTGGCCTGTTCTCGAGTGATGTGAAACTGACAAACCAGGCCAGGTGCATTTTGGTGGAAAAGCTGGTGGCTGATTTTTGCCTGTTCAAAAACATTTGGGAGAGTGGCCATCACTGCAGGTGCAGCAAGAGCATCTGCCCTTCTGTTGCCTTCAGCGATAAACCCTGGCAAGTCGGTGTGTGACCTGACGTGCATCACATAAAATGGTTGCTCTCGGTGGGTGACTAACTTTACAAGTTTTGAGAGCAATTCGAAAAGTGCGATGTTAGACACTTCTTGCAGTATCGCTTGATCTGCCCTGGATACTACTCCTGCCACATATGCAGAATCCGTAATCAGATTGAATGGTTCTGAGAACCTTTCAAAAGCCCTGACAACTGCAGCCAATTCAGCAACCTGAGGTGAACCTTCCACCTCAGCAATGTCCGTCCCCCACTGCTGGGTTTGAGGATCCTTCCAAGTCATAACAGATTTGTGGGACCTCCCGGATGCATCTGTAAAGACAGTCGGAGCCTTTTTTAAAGGTCTCCTACTCTGAGCACTTCTCAATTTCAGAATAAATTGAACATCTTGTATGAACATTTTGTGGGCAGGTCGGTGGACAGAAATTTATCCTGAGTAGGAATCCAGAGCAAACTGCAACACTTCATTTTCTCAAAACAATTGTTCCAATATTTGCATAGTATTTTGACCCGATTTTAGCTCAATTGGAATGTGAATGCGCTTAAAGTCACATCCTGCTAACTCCCTGATCCGGGTCCTTGCTTTCCGGATCAGTTCTGCTACCAGCTCCTGAGGCTTTGTCATTCTCTTGGACCTTTTGTGACTGAGGAAAACCCATTCTATGATCAAGAGAGGGTCCCTCTGGTCCTGGCCCTTTTTAGGTGTGTCCTTTGCCTTAGGTGTTTGTTTTTCCTCCCACTGGAAAATGATTCCATGGAGGTGTGGCGACTTACCTAAGATGATAAATTTGAATGGCAGGTCAGGCCGCCATCAGTGGGCCTGTTTTGTGGACATGGCAATCTGAACCTTTTCTAGAGCTTTCCATGCCTCTGGGGTAATAGACCTAGGAGCATCTGGGCCCTCCCCCCCTTTCAATAAATTGAAAAGAGGGGCAAGGTCTTTGTTAGTCAGACCTAGCCATGGCCTTACCCAATTCAAAGACCCACACAACTTGTGGACATCTGCAAGGGTCTTGATCCTTGGATTGATTTCTAGTTTTTGAGGAACAATTGTTCTATTTCTAATTTCTAAGCCCAAATATTTCCAAGGTGGCATCTTTTGAATTTTCTTTTCCTGGAGCTCGAAACCTGCAACAATCAATGCATGGATTGTTAGGTCAAGCGCATGTGTGAGTAAATCATCATTGGGGGCACACACAAGGATATCATCCATATAATGATAGATGATGGCCTTTTCTGCAGCTGCACGCACTGGGGAAAGCAGGGAAGAGACATACCACTGGCAGATAGCTGGGGAAACCTTCAGACCCTGAGGAAGAACTGTCCAATGGTACCTTTTCATAGGGGCTTCCATGTTGATGGTCGGGACCGAGAATGCGAAACGCGGTGCATCATCAGGGTGGAGGGGAATATTGAAAAAACAATCTTTTATATCAATAACAGCTAATTTCCAATCCTGGGGAAGCATTGTTGGGGATGGCATACCAGGTTGGGGAGAGCCCATATCTTCAATGACATTATTAATTTGTTGGAGGTCGTGGAGGAGCCGCCATCTCTTTTTGTCGGCTTTCTGAATGACAAAAACTGGAGAGTTCCACGGGGACATGGTCTCCACAATGTGACCCTTTTTCAGTTGCTCTTCCACTAGCTCCTCAAGAGCCTTTATTTTTTGTTTACTGAGCGGCCACTGTTTCACCTCAACTGGTTTGTCTGTTTTCCACTTCAGTTTTTGGGTGGGGCGCTGTTGTTCAATGACCGCTGTACAAAAATCCTGTGGGGAGTCTGGAATATCAATTGTGACACCCCACTGGGCCATTAAATCTCTCCCTAACAAAGGTTCTGAATAATCTAACACAAATGGACAGATATTTGCCAATTGTCCGTTTGGTCCCTCGATTTGGATGATGCTTTTGGATTGTCTTGCCAATTGCAGGCCTCCTACAGCTTGAACGTGACCAGCAATGTTTTGCAAAGGCCAATGTGCTGGCCAGTCTTGTGCTGGGATCACTGTGCAGTCTGCACCCGTGTCTACAAGCATCTCAATGCGTTTTGACTCCCCACCCCCACTGACATTACACCATAATTTGGGTTTGTCTCTCCCAATAACTTGGACCCGGGCGACTGTGGGCCCTTGTTTTTCAGTGCCTTCAGGCAAAAACGGCACAGGGATAGCTTGGGCAACAATTTGTCCTTTGGGAAGAAACAGGGTTGGGTGGAAACAGTGCAGCCCGAGAACGAATTGCTCAGGATCTGATGTTGTCATTCCTGGAGCAATTTCAATCTCATGTGGTGTGTGTTTGGTGTCCCCAATGACGATGTACTTACAACGGATTCGGTGTCAAGTGCCCTTCTGTTCTGGATTAACAGAGACAAAATGCCAGTCAGTGTCTTTCAGGTGGAGTGATTCTGTCAGCTGCAACCTGAAAGGCTCATTGACAGAAGACGTGGTTAACATAGGTTCACTTAAATTGTAACAAAGGTTATTTTGTTGCATTTTCAACAGTGGACCAGCAGACATGGTCTTTGTAGCATCTGCTTCACTTACAGAAACAGTAATATTACCGCGCGCTTGGTTTGTTTTGCTTCCCTTATTCCCTTGGCCTGCTCTTTTTATGTCTGCATGCCTTGCAGGCCAGCGGTCCCCTTTCAGTTTTTTTGTTGTTGTTGACGCCCTGGGAGTGCTTGTAATTTTCTTCCTGTGCCATTTCTAAATTCATCAAATTGTTTTTTCAGGGGGCACTGTCTACTCCAATGTCCAAGGGTTTTGCAAAGCAGGCATGGCTTTGTGGGGTCAACCATTGCTGGTCGTCGCTGCTGCCCAGGGTACTGCTGTGCTGAGGGAATGGGCGCAGGGCTGGCCACGGCGACACGCTGAGGTGGTCTTGGCAGCAGCCTTGGTCTGGTGTCTTCAGCAACACTCATCAGAGGCACATTGCTGTTACAGACTAGAAGCATATCTTTTAGTGTAGGGGGGGGTTCGAGAGGGAGACTCAAAATTGCCACTCAACACTGTTCATTTGCATTTGTAAATGCCATTTCCTCTTAAACCTCTTCCCTTGCATTCTCTTTTTTAACTTGGATTTCAATGGCTCTAGTTAACCTTTCTACAAATTTCAGAAAAGGCTCTGATGGTAGCTGCTTAATCTTACTGTAGGGCTCAAAAGGCCCCTCAGGCTGGAGGGAAAAGAATGCTTTTTCAGCAGCTTCCTTTACTTTCTCGAGTGTTTCTACAGGTATTACAGTTGCTTGGATTGAGGGTGAAGACCACTGGCCTACACCGGAGAGATGCTCAAGGGTAATTAGCATGCCATTAGCATCTTTCGCTGTGTTTAGATCAGCATGCAAGCCTGGGAGAGCCTCTTTTAACAGTTGCTTCCATGCTAATTCCCATAATTTGAATTCTGTAGAGGTCATGAGGCATGAGATAAGCTGTTTTAAATCATGTGGGACTACTACAGTCCTACTCAATTCAGAATTTAAAAGGCCATGGAAATATGGACTGTGTGGGCCATACTCCCGGTGAGATTTACACACCTCTTTAATCAATTGTCGTCCAAAAGAGCTCCAATTAGCAGTTGGGGCTGCTCCTCCTTGTGCTGCAGGCTGATATGAAACAGGGGCAAATGACAAAGTGGGACCCTGTATTGGGTCTGCAGCTTCCTGCCCTGTATCATTTGAATTGGAATTGAGATAACAAATACAGGTTTGGGGACATGCAGTGGGCGTTCCCCCACCATGGGAACCCGGGGAGGGCACGGGGACTCAATGGGAACAGGGGGCGGGGACAGGGGGCAGGCACGGGGCAGAGACACCTGGTTACGTCACATCAGCAGATGCCCCCTGGGAGGAGTAGAGGGGCGGAGCTGAGGGTACTGCAGGTAAGGGAGGGGGAGGGAAGGTGTCACGAGGAACAGGAGGAGAAGAGGATGGGGAAGGAATTTTGGGATGTTTAAGGGGATCTTGGGAAGAAGACGACCAGGTTTGGTAAGGTGCCACGTGGCATCCTCCATCTTGGGTAGCCCCTAGGGACCGGGGGCCATTTTGGGGATCACTGCTCTCCGAAAAACTAACATGTGCTCTGGGTTTCAGAGTGGGGGAAAGAGGGTTTTGGAAAGTTTTCCACGAGACCTGGCCAGGTCCTTGTGGACAAGAGAACTCAGGCATTTTAACGTTCTCAGGGAGTCGACTTCCCAGCGCATGAGCAGGATTTGCTCTCTTTAAAATACTAAGTTTTGGGGTAAGAGTTTTAGGGCTGGAAGGGTGAGAAACAGGGAGAGCAGAGGTTCGTGGCTTGATATTTGGCTTTTTCTCCAATTCCCTTTGTTTTAGCAAGGATGTTCGAATTTGTAAACTCCAGAACACAAATTTAGCTGAAGATGTATTCCCAGACTGTCCCAAGGTTATCAATTCATGCCCTACTTTATCCCAAATTTGAATATTGTGGACTTCCTCAGGAGAAGTTTGTGGGAAGTGTAGAAAAGGCCACCTTATAAACTGTTTCAATTTTCCTTTAGAGAACTTTACATTTGCACTAAAATTCCAACAATATGATAATACACTCCTTTTTGTGCTGTGCTTAACTTCGAGCCCATTTTAGATGTAGATGGCACAGAACAAAGTCCCTCCGACCGAATACAAAGCCAAAATCAGCTACCGATTTCTAAAAAGACCACGGTTAAAAAGCGATAACGATCAGATGAAAGCTTTTACAATGCAGCTGTATATACTGCTTTTAAAATTGCCGCGGCAACAGCAGCAGCAGCAGGGAATGGGGACCCACCCCGCCGCGTGGAGACAGACAAAGCCTCCCCCGCCCGAGAATGCAGCCCCCCCAGGCACCACGCGGCAAGCCAAAACCGGCGCCGCCCCACGCCGCGTTAGAGAGCACCCCCCACTGCGGCACTGAGAGAGAGCAGCCCCCCGCACCGAGAGCCGAGCACGCTGCGCTGCCGAGCTGGGGGGAGGGGCAGACAGAGCTGTCCCGCTCCTCCGACCTACGGCGTGAATTCTGAAATCGGCGAAAACACTCCGCAGAGTTAAAGCTTTACACAGGGTACCGCCTTCGCTCCACAGGGCTGCGCAGCCTAAATGCAAGAGCAAAAAAGAATAAGTCTCACTGCAGAGACGGAATTTAAGCTTCTACCCCCCCCCCAAGGAGCAGAAATACTCATCGAAATCGAAGATGTTTCTGGCAAAGTCAGGCAGGCTGGTCTCTTCACTTTAATAGGACCCCTTGGGCAGGAGGGGCTCCCCTATTCTCCCCTGGAAAATTCGCTCACCAGAAAGGAGCTGCACTTTCCAGAGGCGCAGAGCGTCCCCGAGGCTTCTTGTGGGATCAGTCCCAAAGTCTCTCTGGAGAGCTATGCAACCACAGCTGTACAGTGGAAGCTAAGCTGCCGTAACGCTTTTCCAAGGTTCTGAGATTCCTTCTGGGGCTGCAGGTTTGTGTGGCCACACGTTTGGGCGCCACTATATAGAATATTAATCCCGATGTTTCCGGGTGTGTCGTGCCTGGCTTCGTCTAGCCCTCGCTGCTGGACCAAAGGCGGCAGCTGTGGCGTTTTCACCCCAGAGATACCTTTGGCCAGCTGGATGCTGCAGCTAGACACTCGGAACAAATCCAGGCAAAGTAGGAACTCAGTTTACCTCTGGTGGAAAAGGTTCAGGCGACAGTGAAGAGAAAAGAGCGGATTCTATCATAGAGTCTTAATCCAGAGTTTTATTTTAGGGTGGTAGACCTCTGAAATAGCTCCCAATAGAACCCGACCGCAAGATCTTGTGTCCTTTTAAGCCCCCGGGGACAGGGGGAGGGGAAGGGACAGCTAAGGGCCAACCAGGTGTTAGGAGGGGAAGGCTCAAGGGATATAGACGCTTGGACAGGCCAATGAGGCCGGACCTGAGGGGCATCTTTTGAACTTCTGCCAACCACACGACACCCTTGCTGGAATGTTAAGATTGATGGACAGCTCTTGGCAGGAGGGCAAAAAGGGGGAGGGGAAAGGTTTGTACACCTGAGGGGGTTGGGATAGGTGAAATAAGACATGGCATCACACTGCAGCCGTGTGGCCACTGAGGACATGGATACGCCTCTGAGAACACAGGGGGTTAAAACCAGACAACTCTCAGGAAAACTTTCTCTTGGGTTCCGGTGGGGAAAGAGTTCGGACCTTTCCCCTGCCCAGCTGCTGCGGCTGGGCAGGGGAGGGGAAGCCATGCAGCCGGCTGAGGTAGGCCTGGGCCCTGAGGACGGAAGGGTGGAGGAGCACTAAGAGACATCGGGCAGCCACCCCCCCAGGGCAGCCCCCCCCAGGAGAGAGAGAGACAGAGAGAGAGAGAGAGCTGGTGCCTGTGCTTGTGCCACCTTGAAATTTGATAGCAGGCCGGCTGAGAAGGAGAAGGGGGGGGTGCGGCGAGAAGGTCCCCAGCAGGTCAGCGTGGGAGTTGTGGACAGGCAGAGACTGAGATTTTTAACCCTTTTCTTGGATGATGGAAACCTTACAAATGCTAATCCTCCTGGAGCTGAATGAGAAGAGAGATAGAGATGAGATAAGAGGAAATGGGCCACGAGAAGTGGAGAAGAATCTTAGGTGGGAGGAGGTGATGGAGTGGCCTTTAGCTGGACTTTTCTTGTAGAGCTATGGACTGAACCTTTTTTCCTGTGACACTGAGACTGCATTTAGGGGGAGGCAATGGCTTGGAGCCAAGGAAGTGCAGTGATGTTATGTGAAAGAGTGCATGAACAGAGACAATGGGTGAGGAGGGTGGTTGGTGCCCTCGATCTACAGTGAAGGAGAAGATCTCTGTTCCTGAGACCCCTCGGCCCCAGGGGATGAAATTTGGGGGGGACAAGTGTCCCGAAAGTGAGAGACTGTGCTCTTTTTTTGGAACGGGACAAAGCACCCTTAAAAGGAAAACCCTAGAAGCAGCCATGGTCCATGCGCAGTGGTGAGAGCACTGGGCATGGAAGGAAGATGTCACAATGGCAAATGATCTCTGGGCGGTGCCACGAGTGACATGGGAACACAAGAGGTCTCAACTGTGTTTCCAGAGGAAGCCTATGGTACAAGAAGGACTCCTCACTCCTTGATGAACTGAGAATTGATTATCTAAAGGGTGATGATGGACTGAGAGTTGGTGATCTGAGGGATGGATGTGTTGGAAATTTGGTGGGAGGAGGAGGAAATGTTTTTGGAAGGTTTTCATTCTTTCTGTGTGTT
Source organism: Molothrus ater (assembly GCF_012460135.2). Taxonomy (NCBI): domain Eukaryota; kingdom Metazoa; phylum Chordata; class Aves; order Passeriformes; family Icteridae; genus Molothrus; species Molothrus ater. The sequence goes on along the minus strand of NC_050510.2, from coordinate 2,043,217 downwards.
TCTTTTTACATATAGTTGTAGGTTAATAAAGTTTTCTCTTCTTTATTTCTAAGTGGGAGCCTGTTTTGCTCTATTCCTGGTCACATCTCACAGCAGACACCAGGGAGAATGTATTTTCATGGGGGCACTGGCATTGCACCAGTGTCAAACCATGACACAGACTCTACAATCCTCTCAGATTCACCACTCCAGTGGATACAGGAGTGTGCACGAGTTGAGAATCAGGACAAGCACTTATGATTGCTCTCACCTGATCTTTAGAAATAGGAAATGCTTGCATAAGCACTTGAGCATTTTGATGAAAAAATGCATGACTCAGTTTTGCTTGCTCAAAAATATTTGGTAAGGTGTCCACAATGGGCATCGTTAATTTGTCTGCTTCTGCATTTCCTTCCACCAAGAATCCTCGAAGTGAGGAATGTGCTCTGATGTGAGAGATAAAGTATTTGTTTTCTCTGCATTGCAAAACGTCTTGCATGCATGCGAGATAATGATACAGATCAGCATTATCAATATTCTTTAAGAGCGATCCTTCTATTCTTTTGACTACATTAGCTATATAAGCTGAATCTGCAATTAGATTGAGGGGTTCCTGAAATAATTGTAATGCTCTGACTACTGCTGCCAATTCTACAATTTGAGGACAACCTTCCACTATTTGAATGTCTGATTCCCATGTTTTTGTTGTTGGGTTCTGCCATGCTGTTACTGATTTCCGTGTCTTCCCTGAACTGTCAGTGAATAGCGTTATTGCATCCAACAGGACTTCACTGAGCATTGTTTTTTCTCTAAAACTTAATTTTGTTTGCAACAGATTGTGGCTTGGGAAGTGAATTGAACAGACACCAGAATAATCTAGCAATGCAATTTGCAATTCTTCTGATTTTTGCAATGCCCAATCAAAATATTCTCTTTTCAATGGCAGATAAATTGTTGTGAAATCTTTGCCTGCCATCTGTCAGCAATCTCGCTCTGGCTCTGATTATGATCTGAGCTGTCATCTCTAATTTTGTAAAAATTGCTTTTTGAGATCTGTAGGGTAAGAAAACTCATTCAATTATCAGGAGAGGATCTCTCTTTGAATTGTCCCATTGAAATATGAGACCATACAATTGCATTTTTTCTCCTAACACTGCAAGAAGAAACGGTTGTGACAGTGCACAATGATGTGCCTGTCTTTGTTGAAGGGCCTCAGCAACTTTCTCAAGGGCTTCCTGGGCCTCAGCTGTGAGGGTTCTGGGAGATTAAATGTTGCAGTCTCCTCTTAATAAGTTGAAAAGTGGTGCAAGTTCATAATTGGTGATTCCCAAAATTGGCCTGATCCAATTGATTTCTCCCAAAAGCTGCTGTAAATCTTGTAAATTGTTGACATTGGTTCTGAGCTGTATTCTCTGTGGCCTAATTGTTTGCTCTGTGATTCTCCAACACAAGTATTTCCATGGTGAGACTTCTTGTCCTGTGTTTTGAACTTCTTCAATCATGCTGTCATGAGCCTCTTGCATTTCTTTGTGTGTTGGCACTGCAATGAGCAGATCATCCATGAGCTGATCATCGCTTGTGGATGTTTTTCTCAAGCTGGAGACAAGGCCTGTGCCACAAACCATTGGCAAATCACTGGCAAGTTTTTAAGTCCTTGAGAAAGAACCAGCCAATGATATCCTTTCAGAGGTTCTTGTTTGTTGATGCTTGGAACAGAAAATGCAAATCGGGGGGTGTCTTCTGGATGAAGTGGAATGTTGAAGAAACAATCTTTCAGATCTATAATTGCAAGTGGCCACTGTCTCGGCATCATTGAGAGAGAAGGAAGTCCAAGTTGAAGTGGTCCCATCTCTTCAATGACCTTGTTGATTTTTCTGAGGTCATGGAGCAATCTTCATGAATTGGAAGTTTTCCTGTGGATAACGAACACTGGAGAATTCCAAGGACTACCTGTTGGCTTGATGTGGCCTTTCTGCAGTTGTTCCTCCACCAATTCTTTGAGAGCACTCAGTTTCTTTTGTTCCAGGGGCCACTGGTCCACCCAGACAGGGTTCTCTGTCTTCCAAGTCAGTTTCAGGGTGGTGAGTGCCTCAGTGACCCCTATAAAAATCCACTTCAGTTCTTGTTCCCCATTGTGACAGGACATCTCTTCCCCATACTGTGATGGGTCTCTGCACAATGAAGGGACGAATGATTGTTACCTTTCCTTCTGGCCCTGTAACGATGATTGAGTTTTCACTCTGCATGCATAATGTGGTTCCCCCGATTCCTGTGAGAGACTTCAAAGGTGTAATCAAGTTCCATTCTCTGGGCCAAAAGATGGGGGTAATGACTGTGACATCTGCACCAGTATCCAACATGCCTATGATTGTGACTGTTTTGCTATTTTGTGTCTAGTTGCAGGTTATTTGTGGTTGATCATGGCCTATTTGTTTTATCCAGAAGACATAAGTTTCAATGCCTTCACTTTCAGAGGATGCTTGCCGATTCACTGTTGGCATGACTCATTTCTCTATTGCATTGGATGGTAGAGTGATGGCCTTGGCTATTGCAGTATTTTCAGGAACAATCAATGGAGATCGTAAGGCTTGGGCCAAACTTTTAATTCTTCATTATGGTTCACTGAAATGACTGATGGAAAGATGATGAGCACCAAATGCTGCTTCTGTCTTTGCCTATAATTAAAAATTCTTGTCTTTTCCATGATGTTCCAGTGACTCCTGTGGATATCACTGCATGACTCTCATTCATGAAGTATGTTAATTTGGAAGCTGCCAATTTGCATTGCGCACCTGGGGATAATAATCTGGGTCCCTGGGAAAGCGGCATATGGTCCTGTGTAGACAGTCTGACTGGGGTTCCCCACATATTGTATGTTTTGAGGGGCCCCAGGCTGATGAGCCGCCGTCATTTTTTGTGTCATAGCACGCTGGCATGCTGTGCTGTTTTTGGAGTTACCTGGCATGGGTAGAGGTCTTCCACACACGTCTGCTTTGGAACGACACTGATTTGCAAAGTGTCTCGCTTTTCTGCATCTTGGGCAACAATTTGGTGCCTCTGCTTTTGCGGTAGACTCTGGACAATACTTCTTTATATGTCCACATTTTCCACATTTAAAACATGGCCTTTTGGCAAGTTCTGCTGCCATTATTTATGTGGAATTATCTTGTTGAGGAGTTACATAGAGAGGTGTGAGGGTTTTTTTGAGTCTTTGATCTGCTGCTGCTATAAGTTTCCTGAATTGTTCCCCCAAGATGTTTGCTTGAATCACTGCTACATGTTGAGGAATGCCTACCTTGTTGCAGGGTTCTATCATTTGAGGCAAGGTTGGTTGTGGATCAGGTAAGGCATTAATTATATGTTTGCATTCTTCATTGGTGTCTTGGTTTGAAAAGACAGGTGTCTGCTAAGGAAAGCAGGAGCCTCCCCTGAAATGGAAAAATGTAAACCCCCTCCCTCCAAATTGTTATAATTTTGAAATTAAGGGGGGCTCTCAGGCAAAGATATGGGAGAAGGAATAACAGTTCTTTATTAGGGAAGAAAATAAAAATGAAATAAACAATGCAGTAATACAAAACAACACTGACAGTCAGAATACGACCTGACACCCTGTTGGTCAGGGTGTTGGTAGCAGTCCAATTGAAATGGTGGCTGCAGTCCTCCTGGAGTGTCAGGTGTGGTTCTGTTGAAGTAGTGATCCTGTAGAAGGATGTAGTCTTCCTCTAAAGATCCAGTGGTGGTGTAGATGGGTCTGGTCTTCCTCTGGGAATCCAGTGGAAAGACTGTCCTGGTGTCCCAAAATCTCAGATTATATCTAGTTAGGAATGCTTGGCTACTCCCTCTGGGCGGAGCATCTCACAATGGGATGCTGTAATTTTTATCAGTCATGCAGTGACACTCAATGGCTCATTAACAGAAGATATCTCCTAGAGGGAAGATTGGTTTCTGGAAGAGATAAAGAAAACTGCCCAATTAACCCAAGATAACTGCCACACCTCTAACAGATGGCAAATAGAATATACACATGACCCTGCAATCTAGGACATTATCCACCCCTTATTCTATTCCCATCTGCATCACAATGAAACCTTACACACTGTTCTCACTTAAGACTAGGTTTCCCTCTGGTACACAATGGCTTTCTCCATCTTTCTGCATTACCCACCAAGTGTAACCAGGTCCTTGAGCAAACACAATCTCACGGAGGGGTTTGTCTTTGCCTGAGGTGGGATTAATCCAAACAGTCTTTCCTAAAATACCTTTCATATCTACTGCAGGGACTTTATCTCCGTCCACTGTGTGTAAGGGTTCAGGCTAGGCAAGATCAGCTCGACTGATGGACCCTCGGGTGTTGACCATCCAGGTGGCTTCTGTTAAGTTCATTTCCCAATTTCTAAAAGTTCCCGTGCCAACTGCCTTCAGGGTAGTCTTAAGCAGTGTTGTGTTGTGTCTGTATAAGTTGGACTGTTCTGTTCCCCCCTATCATGTAATGGTTCTGCCCTGGTTCTCCCTTCCCTCCTTCATGCTGCCAGTTATCCCAACTCCTCCCCAGTTGCCTTGGAGATCAATGTACCCTTTCTCAAATCCCTTCACTGGTGCCCTGTCCCTCACTCGGCGCTCCCACCCTTCTCTCTAGAACTCTCTAGAAACTTCCAGCTAGAGCGTTGAGTGGTTGGCTCAGGGGCTGGGGCCCCACCCTCAAGTTATCCCCATTGGGGTTTTCCCTAAATCAATCTTTTGTATCCCACTCCCCTCTGAAACCCTATTCGTCCAAGGACTGACTCCTCCCCTGTGTCCCTCCCTCCTTATAAGCTGTTGCAACTCCTCCCTTGCTCTCTTTGGTTGTCAGTTTCCCCTGGGACCCAATAAACCTGGATTCACCACAGCTGGAGAGCGCTCTCTTCTTATTTCTGCTGACTGTAGCCATAAGCCAAGCCACATCCTACCACAAGGTCGCGCTGCTGTCATAGCACAGAGCGTTTGCCTTAGGTGCTGTCCCAAACCATGGAGATTGGGATAGTGCCCCCGTACTGCTAGCAGTGCTGGATAGCTAGCCGGGACGTCCGAGAAGGACAATCTTTCTCCAGCTGGACTGCTTCAAAGCAGTCCGTTGACCATTCAACTTTCCCGGCAGCTGGTGCATGATAGGGGATATGATAGATCCATTCAATACCATGTTCCCTGGCCCAGGTGTTGGTAAGGCCATTCTTGAAATGGGTCCCATTGTCTGACTCAATTCTCTCAGGGGTGCCCTGTCTCCACAGGACTTGCTTTTCCAGGCCCAGGATGGTGTTCTGGGCAGTAGCGTGAGACACAGGGTAGGTCTCCAACTATCCAGTAGTAGATTCCACCATGGTCAGCACAGAGCACTTGCCTTGGCATGTCTGGGGCAGTGTGATGTAGTCAATCTACCAGGCCTCCCCATACTTATATTTGGACCACCACCCACCATACCATAGGGGCTTTATTCGCTTTGCCTGCTTGATCGCAGCACACATCTCACAGTCATGGATAACCTGTGAAATACTGTCCATGGTTGAATCCACCCCTCGGTCTTGTGCCCACTTCTGGGTGGCATCTCTGCCCTGATGATCTGAGGCATCATGGGCCCATTGAACTAGGAACAACTCTCACTCGTGTTGCCAATCTAAGTCTATCTTTGACACCTCTATCTTTGTTGCCTGATCTACCTGCTTGTTGTTTCAGTGTTCCTCATTAGCCTGACTCTTAGGGACATGGGCATCTACATGATGGACTTTCACAGGTAGCTTCTCTGCCTGAGTGGCAATGTCTTTCCATTCATCAGCAGCTCAGATTGGCTTTCCTCTACGCTGCCAGTTGGCCTTTTTCCACCTTTCCAGCCAGCCCTACAGAGCATTTGATATGTTTTCTCCTCGAGCATGGTCTTATGAGATCTCAGAGAACCTTTCAAACCCGAGATAGCCCACCTACCTCAAATGGCATAAAATTAGCAGGATGACTTCTGAGGTAGTGTTGGAAACAGAAAAGTTTTAATAAAAGGCAAAATAACAAAGCTCTTGCAGAGAAAACCTGAGCCAGGGGCAAGAGGTTCTTGCTCCTGCTAAAAACACCCCACAAAAGTGATTATTTCTTTTCTTCTCTTCTTTTTCTAGTGAATTAATTAGGTGGGACCTTTTGGCTTCTGTCAAGTTGGCAGCCCTAGGTTCAAGGTAAAGTTTCAAAGGTCCTATGAGGAGTCTTTTTACTAAATTGAGGAGAGAAACTTCTGGGCTTTTTTCCTTTTTAAGGAGACAAAGGATAATTTGGTCACTCCATCAACAAGGGGTGAATCCTGATTTTAAAGGGTTAAGATCTTAACTGAGGGTTAGAACCAATTCATATTGAAGTTAGATACACCAACAATAGGTTAATGATTATTAGATGCTTAAGCTAAAGCTAATTGTTATATTATGAGCTCACTTGTAGAAGGAAGTGGAGCAAGTGAACCATTATAGGAACATACTGAAACCAGTAGAACAATGCCCAGCACCTGGACTCTATGTCAATCCATCATGAAGCAGGGGGCCTTGGATCACGCCAGAGGGTCACAGAGATCTGACAAAGACCTTCCTGACTTCATCCCTGGGACCACTGACCCAATTTGGGACCACTGACCCAATTTGAGAGAAGAATTGCTCACGCATAAAAGACTAATAACCTCATTTTAATACAAAACGGGGATGGGAGGTTCTAGGGTTGTGCATATGTATTATTTTGGGAAATAAATAAAAGGCAAAAATCCTTGTACGGTGCTGTCACGCATTTCAGGAAGGACCCCTCTGTGCCTCCTGCCGGCATAATAAACATATGACTTTCAAACTTTGACTAGTTAGAGAGTCTTTGTCCGTGATTTTTGGTTTGAACAATTCAGGGGCACATTCCTACAAGCACTGACTACCATCCATGAATCAGTATAAAGGTAGAGCTTTGGTCACTTCTCCACTTCTCTCTTTCAGCAATGTCCAGGGCCAGCTGAACGGCCTTGAGTTCAGCAAGTTGACTTGATCAACCTTCTCCTTCAGTAGCTTGTGCAACCTGTCGTGTGGAGATCCATACGGCTGCTCTCTACTTCCGGTTCATCCCTATGATGCGACAGGAACCGTCAGTGAAAAGAGCATAGCGTGTTTCCTCTGGTGGTAGTTGGTTGTATGGTGGAGCTTCTTCAGCACGTGTCACTTACTCTTGTTCCTCTTCATCAGTGAGACCAAAGTTTTCACCTTCCATCCAGTTTGTAATTATCTCCAAAATCCCAGGGCAATTCAGGTTTCCAATAAGGGCACGCTGCGTGATGAGAGCAATCCATTTGCTCCATGTAGCATCAGTGGCATGGTGGGTAGTGGGCATCTTTTCTTTAAACAATCACCCCCCCAGCACCGGTAGTCAGGGTGCCAGGAGGAGTTGTGCTTCTGTACCAATCATCTCCAAGGTGACTTGAACTCCTTCATAAGCGGCCAAGATTTCCTTCTCTGTGGGAGTATAGTTGGCTTCAGCCCCTCTGTAACTTTGGCTCCAGAATGTCACCCTGGTTTTTTAAGATTTTCTAAGCCTTCTGATGTTGACATCCTTGTAGTGAACTTTCTCACACACTTTCTGTAAATAACTCATTGTTTCGCATTCCTTTATGGAGGAGGAGAAAGTTGATGGACTGTTGGTTTGACCAGTGTCATTGGAGAGGTGGCACTGTCACCCTCCAATCCGCTGTCACTTTTGGAAAACTATAAATGTTGGAGTCAGAAAATAAACTTCCCTTTTTTCTTCACCTTGAGAACAGCAGTGTGAGCTTGGGTTCTTTCGTGTCCTATAGCGACACCAGAATCCCAGTGGTCAGCCTTGAGTCTCCCCAGACACCTTCTGCCAAAGGCTCCAGGACAAGCCATTGCTCCCAGCTGCAGAGTACAGCACATTCTTCACCTCTGGTCCCGTCCTGACAGGGCCAAGAGCTACCGCATGAGCGATCTCCTGCTTGATCAGGGCAAAAGCTTGCTGCTGTTCAGGGCCCCAGTGGAAATTGTTCTTTTTGCGGGTGACCAGGTAGAGAGGGCTCACAGTCTGGCTGTACTCGGGAATGTGCATTCTCCAAAAACCTATGGCACCTAGGAAAGCTTGTGTTTCCTTCTTGCTGGTTGGTGGAGACATGGCTGTGATCTTGTTGATGACCTCAGTGGGAATCTGACACCATCCGTCTTGCCACTTTACTCCCAGGAACTGGATCTCTCGGGCAGGTCCCTTGACTTTACTCTTCTTGATGGTGAAGCCGGCTTCTAGCAGAATCTGTATGATCCTCTCTCCTTTCTCAAATACTTCCATTGCTGTGCTCCCCCACACAATGATGTCATTGATGTACTGCAGGTGTTCTGGAGCCTCACCCTTTTCCAGTGCAGCCTAGATCAGTCCATGGCAGATGGTGGGGTTGTGCTTCCACCCCTGGGGCAGTTGGTTCCAGGTGTACTGCATGCCCCTCCAGGTGAAAGTAAACTGAGGTCTGCATTCTGTTGTCAGAGGAATGGAGAAAAACACGTTGGCAATGTCAATAGTAGAGTACCACTTTGCTGCCTTGGACTCTAGCTCGTACTGGAGTTCCAGCATGTCCGGCACAGCAGCGCTCAGTGGTGGAGTCACTTCATTCAAGCCACGATAGTCCACAGTCAATCTCCATTCTCTGTCAGACTTGCGCACAGGCCAGATAGGAATGTTGAAGGGTGAGTGGGTTTTACTGACCATCCTTTGGCTCTCCAGCTCACGGATCATTTTGTGGATGGGGATCACAGGATCCCGATTCATTCGATACTGCTGGTGGTGCACTGTAGAGGTGGCAATTTGCACTCGTTGCTCTTCCACCTTCAGGAGACCTACTGCAAATGGGTTTTCTGATAGTCCAGGAAAAGTGTTCAACTGCTTAATGTTCTCTGCCTCTACAGCAGCTATGCCAAAAGCCCATCTGAGTCCCTTTGGGTCTTTGTAATAGCCATTCTGGAGGAAGTCTATGCTTAGAATACACAGGGCCTCTGGGCCAGTCACAATAGGATGTTTCTGCCACTCTTTCCCAGTCAGGCTCACCTTGGCTTCCAACAGGGTTAATTGCTGTGATCCCCCCGTCACCCCGGCAATGGAAACAGGTTCTGTCCTCACATGTCCCGATGGTATCAGGGTACACTGCGCACCAGTATTAATTAAGGCATTGTATTTTTTTGGTTCTGATGTGCCAGGCCATTAGATCCACACCATCCAGAAGATCCGGTTTTCCCGTGCCGCTCCCTGGCTAGAGAGCCATTGTTTGTGATTTCTGGGTCTGTGTTTGAAACCCCCGGTCCAGAATCGGATCCGTGTTCCCGTTCGCTCGTTTCAAGGTGTCCCTGTTCTCCCGTAACTTCTGTCTGCCCCTGGCCTGTCCCCGCCAGGCTCTGTGAACTTGCTGAAGGCAAAGTCGTATTTGTTACATTCAAGAACTGTGGCGGAACCGCTGGGTCCATCCTACCAGCACCAGGTGCCATCCCGCCCGCACCAGGCTGCGCCACTTCCTTATTTTGCACTGTTTGCGTACGTTGATCCATCTGTGCAGTTCCTGGCTGAACAGATTGCGTATCTCGTGAACTTTTCGCAGTTTCAAACTCCTGCACGCCGGAGAGCGGTCCGCCCAATCTTGGGCTGGTCCCCAGTAATTCAGGGGGTCCCCTGTCTTTGGGGATCATCTCCGCAGGGTTAGGATGTCCCCTGGGAGAGCTGCAGTGAGCAATTTCTCAGGCTCTACCGATGCTGCTGGGGGGGGGGGGGGGGGGGGGGGGGCTATCCCTCCCGCTGCTTTTGGCTGTGCAGGCTGCACGGTCTGAGACTGAGGGCTTTGTAAGGCACTTATTTCTCTAGCCTCTTCTGTATGCTTCTGTGCATTGCATTTGCTGGCTATTATTATAAATGACCAATCAAAAGCTAAATTATCAAAAATGTGAAAATATTTATTTATCTTTTTCCACGACCAAAATACAATCCTCAAAACCACCACAGCCAAAGACAGCATCGAGCCCGGGATTGGCGCTGGGTGAACCTAGATCCAACCTCTATCGCATCAGACCCTTCCCTTCTTGTGGGGTTGTTTTATACAGTTTATTATGCCTGAGGCGGAGGAGTCCCAGTTTCTTTTGTAACTCTGCATATTCAAGACTATTCTTTTCACTGTGCAGAGCTGGACAATTGCCGTTTCCTGGTCGATAGCCGGTGTTAATCGAGTCCAGGGAAGTCGCATATTCACATGTATCTTTCTGGCGACTCTTGCTATCTTGATTGATGTTATCAAGAGGGTGATGATTGCTCTTAGGCGTGTCTTCCGATGACTCAGGATAACGGTGATCATCACGCTGGGTACGTCAATTCATAAGTTAACTGCCAGTTGTTCTCCTGCTGCCTTCAGAAATTTTGGAATTCGAATAGACGTCTTCCTCTCAGGCTGCTTGTGGTCAGAGACTCATTTGGATTTCACAATTTTTATAAAATACATTCTTTTATAGCATGAATTATTTCCCAACATATATTACAATGACTCCCCTTCAATATAAACACATTAATTCATGCTCCCATTACAACCCAAATAACTATCATCTATTTAATTTCTACATCTACCCTCCACCTCTAAGGATCTACAAAGAGAAGACTTTATTTAAATTCTCATCATGTCCCTGTTCTCCTTGTGGGATTCCTTAATAACCATTATAATTTTTCTCTTTGCGTTTGACCTGTTTCTCAAATTTTGCCAGGACTTTGGCAGCACTGCTCATACACTTTCCTTCTCCCAGGCTCATGATTTTGGACACGCTGTTTCCGGAAGCCAGCTCTGGGTCCATGGGTACTACAGATATCTGCATACCCTGTACCACAGAGTGTATCAGTCTAATAAAGTAAGGTATTAGACACAGGAGGAATATGACCCCAGCTACTGAACACATTACAAAAACAATTCTTTTGTTCCACCAGGCCCCATCAAATAATCTGTCCCACCAAGATGACTGAAAAATAGAATTCCACTTCTTAACTGGGACATGGGCCACCTTTTTTATTTCGGCTGCTAAACCCCTTATGGTCTCACCATTATCATCAATTTCAATGCAGCATTCTGATTCGTTGAATTTCCCACACACTCCCCCTTCCTCAGCCAACAAATAGTCTAAAGCTATTCGATTTTGGTACACAAAAGCCCACACCTGAGTGTGCTGCTGGCTTAACAAGTCCAGGGCCTCCGAGGTGTGGTTCGACACAATTTCCACCACTGCCTGCAGCCTGATCAATTGGTTCAGCAGATAGATATCCATAGCTTCTGTCCTGAGCCCATGTGGCCGGCCCATAATAATCAATTATCCTTGCTACCGGCCATTCTTCCTCTCCCCAAGTTTGCCTGCCGCTTATGACAGGTATCATTTTCTTCAAGCTTCTCCTCTCCCTGTTCAGGGTCTCATATAATGGGGCCCCTAGCAGGTTACTTTTTGTCCGGGGAAGAGTGAAGAATACAGGTCAGATCATGCCCAAAGTGCATGATCCCTTCCATCTGGGAGGTAACTTGCTGTATGCCTTTTTCCCACAAATCCAATAAATTCCATCTGGGGCTTTCTACTTGATATTAGTTTTCCCTGGGTCTCCCCAATATTCTTTTAGCCCTCCCAAGGATTGGTAAGGATTAGCTCCGGGACTCTTGACCCAGCAAAGTCCCATCTGACCATTCCATTTGCAATTTTTCTCATTTTTCTGACTCTAATATCCTGTAGGAGTTTCTGGTTGCCAGATTTTGCTCCTACTATTTGCATTCACAGTCAGGGTGGATATACACAGAGTATATCCCACTATTTCGGTATATTCCTTGCCCTCTCGACTGATGCAAATAGTTCCAATCACTCGCTGGTCCAACACCCACGCCTCGGGTCTCTGTGCTAACTTCGAGACCCTTAGATTGTCCCACTTCAGAAGTTGTTCTGGAGCCAAACTCTCACCCTTCCAGGGCCATTTTTCTGCCGATTTCAGCCCCCCACAAATCCAACAGTTTGACAGTCCCAATTCAGTTGCAATTTCCTGAACCAAGTAAATGAATAGGTTTCAGTCTGGGGAAGGTAATCCCCCATCAGCATATTGTTTCTCGAGCTGCTCGTACTGTTCACTCAGCATTTTCATCCTTTCTTGCTCCACCCTTTTCTTTCTTAACTCTGACTCCCTTCTCTTCAGTTCCTGAGTAATCTGTTTCATTTTCCCCTCAGGATCTATCCCATCTTTGTTCTTTGCAAAACAGACAGCCCTATCATATTGCAGACAAGCTCTATCATCATTTGCCTGTACTAAATCCAACATGATAGGCTCTCTATTTAAGGTGAACCTACTATCAGACTTCACATTCCTTCCCACCCAGTACGTTTTCCCATTCATCACACACATTCCCAACTTTGAATTATCGTAACACAATGGATTAACTTGATGATATGCTACAAAAATTGATTCCGTCTTTCCCCCGACCCACATGGTCCGACTACATTGACTACAAACGGGGATCGACATTGGTTCCGCATTCCTTTTCAATATTTGGTGGTTGAGCCTGTCTGACCGCCCATTCTGTGTCCTAGCCTTTGGATCTAAACACAACACCTCTTTGCCCAATCTGCACAATTTTACCTGAGTGCTGTTTATCAAACAGTACCTGCCAGGATCCCTGATGCATTTCTCTGGGGCTTGGTATGCTGAGATCCCCCTGTCCCTTTGTTCGATTGGGACCATCTGACTGCACTCACTGCACTCATCCACAAAGCTCTGATTTCCGTCATGGATCAGGGTCTCAATGTGCAGACTCCGCGTCCCGCACATGGCTAGGCTCAGGCCAATCAGGATTCCCACCAGGCGTACTTCTCTGCCTTTGCCTCTGCCCCCTGGGGTGCCACCAGCGGCGAGGAAGACCATCTTTGCGGCAGCAGGAGTATTCTTCAGGGAATACATTCTCAGACTATGCCACATACCTCCTTTTAAAGGCGCCCCACCTCAATATCTTGACAGCATCTGAGCTGCATGGTACCTTGATCGATTTTTGGCACACAACATCCAATATCTCTGCCTTTGATTTGAGTTGTCCACGTACCCCATTCTGGAAAATGTGGAACCACTCCTGCGAGTCCAATTCAATAATATCTAAACTTGTGGCTAGATTCAGAATACGGTCAGTCAGCTCAAGCTCTTCCTCCAAACACTGAGGTGCACAAGCCCTTTGGTCTTTGCCCCCTTCTACAATGCACAACAAAAACTCCTTGACAATATTCACACTTGAAGTGTACAAACGGATAGCATACACAATCTGACAGTATACAACCTATCCGATCACCGTCAGTCATTTATGTGAACGACGAAGCTTGATCTTCAGGTCGCCTGGAGAAGAGGTGATCCTCCACTCGGGAGCCTCTTCCTGATGCTTGACCTTTTTCACTCTGGACGCGTGTGTCCAACCTTTTTCCGCTGTCCAAATGGCTGTGTCTGTTGTCAGAAGGACAAGAAAGGGGCCTTCCCAGTGAGGGGAGAGGGGTATGTCTTTCCACACTTTCACAAGCACCCTGTCACCCAGTTGAATTTTGTGGATAGCAAATCCCAGAGGGGCGCTCTGAGATACTATCCCCTGCTTTCTCAGTTCCTGTAGGTTTTTATTTATCGCTACTAAAAACAGTTGAATTTGGCTATCCTCCAATCCGGGGTATCCCACCGGCATCCCGTGCTTATATGGCATTCCATACAGAATCTAGAAAGGTGAGAGCCCTGTCTCTGAGTCCTGATATTAAGTAAGGCAAGAGGGATGCACTTCAGCCAGGACGTCCGGGTTTCCAATATTAATTTAGACAACTGCACTTTCAAGGTCTGATACATCTTTTCAACTTGTCCTGAGCTCTGGGGATGCCACGGGGTGTGGTATTCCCATCGAATGCCTAGTGCCTCTGCCAACTGCTTGATAATCTTTGAAGTAAAATGAGTCCCCTGGTCTGAATCTATGTAATTTACCACCCCATATCAGGGCACAATCTCTTCTAAGAATTTTCTGGACACTGTCTGAGCCGTTGCCCTTGGGCTCAGAAAAGCTTCCACCCAGTGAGTCAATTTGTCCACCAGCACAAGCACAAATTTGAATCTTCCCACCTTGGGCAATTCAGTAAAATCAACTTGGATTCTTTCAAAAGGTTGGTACGCAATGGGATGACTTGCCAGGATTGTCTGTCTTGCTTTAGTCTTATTAATTTTCTGGCAGATCAGGCATCCCTGTACCTCCTGTTTGGCCAATTCATAGATTCCTCTGCACCCAAAAAAATTTCAGAAATTGTTCTGCTAGGGCCTGAGCCCCCCAATGTGTTCGCTGGTGCAGTCTCCTCAAGATTCTCCTGGTAAAGCTTTTGGAGACTAGTTCTCTCCCGTCCGGTAATTTTCACTTTCCTTCCTTCAATTTTCCCCCTATTTTCTCATAACTTTCAATCTCCTTTAGGGAGGGTTGAGGAGGGTGGTCTTGGATCTCGATTATTTTGATCTCCGGGGTACTTACCGTCATCAATGCTGCGCTTTTGGCCTCCTGGTCTGCCAAATTGTTTCCCCGTGTTTGAAACGGCATCCCTGCCTGATGCCCTTTCACATGGACAACAAAAATTTCTCCTGGCTCCCTTATCGCTTCCAGAATTTGCCGGATCAATTCCCCGTGCATCAGTCCCAGTCCTTGTGTGTTGATCAACCCCCTTTCTTCCCAAATTTTCCCAAATGTGTGAACTACCCTGAAGGCATACCTGGAATCTGTGAAAATCATTTCCTTTCTTCCCTTCAGTCCTTTCAAGGCTCTCAGAACCATGTACAATTAGCAAGCCTGTGCTGACCATCCTGCATTCAAAGGACCTGCTTCTATCACTTTTCCTGTTCTCCTGTCCACAACCGTGTATCCTGATTTCCTTTTCCCTTCGATTACCCTGCTTGAGCCATCTACAAACCATTTTTCCCCTTCATCCAATTCCTCTTCTTCCAAAACTGGTCTTATCTTGGTCTGCAATTCGACCGCTTCAACACAGTCATGGACGAGCTTTTCCGAGGCTTCCCCGAACAAAGACTGAGCTGGGTTTTGCACGGTTGTCGTCCACAATTCCAAATCCGGCGAGTGAATCAAAATGGCTTCATATTTTAACAACCTAGCGTCCATGAGCCATTTATCTGCTTTTTGTGGTAGTATACCCCGCACGTTATGGGGCACGAATACTACCAATGGTGCTCCAAAAGTTTTTTTTTTTTTTGCTTCTTCCACCAACAATGCCACAGCTCTGATAGCTTGCAAGCACGTGGGCCAACCCCTGCTTACAGGGTCCAAAAGCCTAGATACGTAACTGACCGGTTTCCTGACCCCAGCCCAATCCTGTGTCAGCACACCATGGGCTGTGTGACTGCTCACATCCACAAACAGCTGAAATGGTCGTTTCACATTGGGGAGGCTCAGCACTGGTGCTGCCATGAGTGCTTCCTTGACTCCCCTAAATTCATCCTCATCCTTTTCTGTCCATTTGATTCTATCCGTGGTGAGTTTTCCGTACAAAAACTTCACCTTCTCACTGTACCCTTCGATCCATTGCTGGCAATATCCCAACACCCCCAGCAACTGCCTTACTTCTCTTTTTGTCTGTGGGGGTGGCAGGGCAATAATCCCCACCACCCTTTCAGGATCTAACTTCTTTTTCCCTTTGGTTAACCAATGTCCCAAATATCTGACCTCGGGCTCTGTGAACTGCAGCTTCGACTTAGACACTTTTAGTCCTTTTTCCCCAAGAAAGTTTAAAAGCTCAATGGTACTCGTCCTTACATCCTCCTCTCTCGGACCCGCAATCAACAAATCGTCTTCGTACTGTAGCAATTTCGTTCCTTCCATTGGTACAAAGTGACTCAGCACTTCTTCGAGTGCTTGCCCAAACAGATTTGTAGAATCTACGAAGCCCTGAAGCAACGATGTCCATCTGAGTTGTTGCTTTCTGTTCATTTCTGGGTCTTCCCATTGAAGCGCAAAGTAATCTCTGCTGTCCTTCGCTAAAAGACAGGTCCAGAAAACATCCTTCAAGTCAATCACACTGTACCGCATGTCCTCAGGAGAGATGTTGTTCAGCAGGGTGTAAGGATTTGAGACCGTGGGGAACAGTGTCTTAGTCCTCCGATTCACAGCCCTTAAGTCTTGCACTAGCCTGTAGCTACCGTCCGTTTTCCGCACTGCCAAAATGAGGGTGTTGTGCTGGGACACGCACGGCTCCAATGTTCCTTTTTTCATTAGTTCGTCAATCACCAGTTTCAACCCCCTCCTCCCTTCCATGGGGATGGGGTATTGTTTGACCCGAATGGGGTCCTCTGGCCTATCAATTTCAATGTGAATTGGCTCTATGTCCAGCCTCCCAGCCTCCCCTTGGACATACCGAACCTTTGGATCAATTTTCTCCTCTTCCTGAGTGGTGAGTTGATACAATCTCACCTTGAGCTGGGAATCTTGCACTGCTAAACCAATTTCCAATGCCACCATCAAATCCCTTCCCAGCAAATTGAAATCTGTCTCTTATTAATAACATGTTTCCTACACACTTATTAGTTTCTGTCTCTATTTCGACATTCTTTATGATCGGAAGCTTAAACGGTTCCTCCTTCGCTCTGATTACCATCATTGAGTCATCGCTCAGAGAGCATCCTCGTGGTAACTGCTGCACAGTGGTCCGTTATGCCCCAGAATCTATTAAAAACCATATCTCCTGCCTGTGGGGTCCCATTCTCAATTTTATCAAGGGCTCCCTCTGTGTTCCAGATACCAGACTGAAAAGCCCCTGACACCCCTAATCTTCCTGAAACATAGCTTGATCCTTGACCTTGTTGGGACAATTCCTCCGAATATGCCCCTTTTGCTTGCAGTAGTAGCACTTGAAATCCTTCTTCTGGTTGTGTGAGCCCTTCCCTTGGGAAGAGTTCTGTTTCTTTGCCAGCGCAGTTTTTGCCAAGTGTCTGACCTGTTCCTGTTTCTGTGCCTCCCTTACTGCAACCACTAGCACTTTTGCCTGAATTTTCTGCTTTTCTTCGTCTCTTCTCATGTAGATCTTCTGGGCTTCTCAGAGCAATTCCTGCAGTTCCCTGTCCTGCCATCCATCTATCTTTTCTAATTTCTTCCTTATATCTTCCCATGATTTCGCCACAAATTGGGTCTTCAACAAGACCACCCCAATCGGGGATTCGGAGTCCATCCCGAAATACATTCTTAGGCTTCTCAGGAGACTTTCCAGCCATTCCGTGGGTGTCTCGTCTTTTCCCTGACATTCCCTGAGTACCTTGCTCATATTTTGTCCCTTCAGCACCACCTTCTGGATTCCTTGTATTATCATATTTCTAAGATTTATCATTTTCTGTCTCCCTTCCTCCATCTGGACATTCCAAGACAGCTTCTGGTCTGGCCACCTCTGATCTCCCCGCTCCCCCTGTGGATTCCTGTGTTCCCAATCCCTGATCGCAGCTTGTCTGATCATTTCCCTCTCCTCGTTGTTGAACAGCAACCTCAGGATCACATTGAGATCCTCATAGGTGTAGGTGCTGGTTCTTAGGAATTCATCTAATCTTTCTGCCACCCCCAATGGATCGTCCATCAATTTCCCCATCTCCTTCTTGAAAGCTCTCACGTCTCTGGTGTCGATCAGCACGTGTAAAAAGCCAATAACTCCCAGACTCGTTGGTACCTCCCGTAAAGGGAACAGACCAGACTTCTCCTCGTCCTCACTATCACCAGTGGTTGCCCTTCTCATTCTCTGCCTTGTTCGATGGGCCGGAGGAGAGCCAGCTTTCTTTGAGGGAAGTATCTGTTTCTCCTCAGTTTTGGGAAGTGTCGGGACTGGGGCTGCTCGCATGGGAGCAGAGGCGCCGATGCCTGTTCACGTGGGAGGAAAGATGCCGCAGCCAGCTCCAGTGGGAGCGGTGGCGCCGAAGTCTGTCCCCACGGGAGCAATGCCTCTGGAGGCAGCGCAGGTCCCTAAGGTACCTGGGCTTGCATGGGCTGGGGCAGAGGGACAAGGTAGGAAAGTGGAAGGTTTTCTAGTGGTTCCCATTCCTTGCCCCACTTTGCTGAGCATCTGAGAGTTCTGATTGGGTATAACCCCAAACAAGCATATTTCCACATCTCAGCATACTCAATTTCCTCAAAATCCTGCAGGTGGTGATTGACTACATGGTCATATAGGGTCTCTCACATCCACACTTCAAAGGGGCCAAAAACCAGCAGACCGCGTATTTTGCAATCTCTTTTCCCCCCCATTTTTCCATACAAAAATGTATGATCTTTTCCTTGGATTTCCCCTCCCTCCTGGGGCTGTCATCCCAATGTTCCAACATCCATCTAAACGTGCTTCCCCTCAGGATTTCAGGCAAAACCTTTTCGGGATCCTGAGGTGTTGTTCTTTTATTATTTCTCTAGAGTCTCATATTGCTGTTGTTATCAGAATTCTAAAGTCCATACCTCTTTGGCATATTCTCATGGCTGCAGATCTTCACTGAATCCTTCTTCTGCATGGTCATCTCTGTTCAGGGCTCCTCCAAGGCTCTCCCTGACTGGCTAACCCACCCCCTTTTATCCCAGTCATCTTCATTGGTTACAGCTGCAGCCCAATTAAGGACATCACAGCTGCAGCTCATCAAGGGAACTGGGACCTCTGGGGCAAAGCCTCTATACAGATATTCAAATACATTACATTTCTTCTACTATACTGGGGAGGGTTTCCCTGGGGCTTTTTCTAGCACTTGCTCTTTTTCAGTCCCATTTTCCAAAAAACCCTGCTCACTATTTTTCTCCCCTCGAGTCCTTAGGCTGGGATTCTCGACACGAGCTTCAAGTCTTGTCCGGTACCGATTTCCTGAGTCTGTGAAACACCACCAGTCTACTCAGCCGCACAGAGAACCGTTCTGTGGGTTTTTCAACTGGTACCGAGCTCTCTTACCTGCTTCTCCAGATCAGAAGGTTGACCAGTTCCCAAAACCTTTTGGGAACATTCTTTCCCCTCCTGACCCCAACTGTGATCGACCCCCTGAACTCCCTACGAGTCCCAGGTCCCATGTGTGATAAGAAAAAGCGCTCACTTCCCCCTTGACCAACCACTTCCCTCGTGGAAGAGTGGAACTGCGATCTTGGGGCCCACTCTTGCTTCGTGATAGAATCACGTCTCACACACACGCTCGATCACACCCCACTCAACCACACGTTACTCACGGTTCCTTTTCCCGTGTGGATTCTTCGTGCACGTCGATTTTCTGAGTGAAAAAAAAGCACCGCATCCTTGGAGATCCCCTTTTGGATTGCTCCAAGTTTTCCAAGAGCTCTGGGCCCATTTTATCGCTCTTTGGCTGTGGTACTGGCTTCAGTTCGGTGTTTGATTGGTTTCACTGACTCCCAATCCTGTAATGCCACTGAAATCAGCGGGGCGCCTCCTGACCGGAGAGGGGTCCCCGAATCCCAAATTCAAATCACGTTGGGGTCACCAGAATTGTTATAAATGATCAATCCAGAAGCCAAATTATCAAAAATGCAAAAAGATTTTATTTATCTTTTTCCGTGACCAAAATACGGTCCTCAAAACCACCACAGCCAAAGAGACAGCATCGAGCCCGGGATTGGCGCTGGGTGAACCTAGATCCAACCTCTATCGCATCAGACCCTTCCCTGTTCATGAGAGCCACGTCTTGCGGGGTTGTTTTATACAGTTTATTATGCCTGAGGCGGAGGAGTCCCAGTTTCTTTTGTAACTCTGCATATTCAAGACTATTCTTTTCACTGTGCAGAGCTGGACAATTGTCGTTTCCTGGTCGATAGCCGGTGTTAATTGCGTCCAGGGAAGTCGCATATTCACATGTATCTTTCTGGCGACTCTTGCTATCTTGATTGATGTTATCAAGAGGGTGATGATTGCTCTTAGGCGTCTTCCGATGACTCAGGATAGCAGCGATCATCGCGCTGGGCACATCTATTCATAGGTGAACTGTGGATTGTTCTCCTGCCGGCTCCAGGAATCTCGGAATTCAAGTAGGTGTCTGTCTTTGGGCTGCTCGTGGTCAGAGACTCATTTGGATTTCACAATTTTTATAAAATACATTCTTTTATAGCATGAATTATTCCATAACATCTATTACAGCCCGAAAACATTAACAGAGGATTAACCTTTTTTCATGGTTTGACACTGGCACAATGCCAGTGCCTCCATGAGAATACTCTCTCCCTGGTTTCTGCTGTGAGATGTGACCAGGAATAAGCAAAGCAGGCTCCCACTTAGAAAAAAAAATTATTAACTAAACTACAAGGGAAAGAAAAAAAAAGAAACACACAAGGAAAATGAAAACTTCACAAATACATCTCCTCCTCCTCCCCACCAAATTCCCAATACAATACATCCCCCAAATCATCGACTCTCGGTCTGGCACCACCCTTCAGAATACTCAATCCTCAGTTCATCAAGAGGAGGAGTCCTTCTTGTGCCAATGGTGACCTCTTCCTTTCATGTCCAGTGCTCTCACCACTGAACACGGACCAGAGCTGCTTCTAGGGTTGACTTTTAAGGATGCCTCGTCCCACTCCAAAAGCACAGTCTCAACTTTGGGACATCTGTCCCCCCCATATTTTTCACCCCCTGGGGCCGAGGGGTACCCACACCGAACCTTCTTGGTCCTGAGGCATTGCCTCCCCCTAGAATGTAGTCCCTGTATCACAAGGAAACATGGGTCTGTCCACGGCTACACAAAAAGAATCCAGCATAAGCTACTCCATCATCTCTTCCACCTGAGTTCTTCTCTATTTCTCTCGTGGCCCATTTCCTCTTATCTCATCTATACCTCTCTTCTCATTCAGCTCCAGGAGGATTCACATTTGTAAGGTTTCCATGATCCAAGAAAAGGGTTAAAAATCTGAGGGTCTGTCTGTCCAGAACTCCCACCGCTGCCCTGCCGGGCACCTTGTTGCACCGCCCCCCTTCTCCTTCTCAGTTGGCCACTATTAAATTTCAAGGTGGCACAAGCACAGGCACAGGCTCTCTCTCTGTCTCTCCTGGGGGGGGTGTGGCTGCCCAATGCCTCTCAGTGCTCCTCCACCCTTCCATCCTGCAGGGGCCTTCCCCTCCCTTCTGTCCAGGGCCCCGGCCTACCTCACCCGGCCACATGCCTTCCCCTCCCCCGCCCAGCCCACAGCCAGGCAGGGGAGGTCTGAACCTTTCACTGACCGGACCCCAAGAGAGCCTCCCAGGGGAGAGCCCTGCTTCTAACCCCATGTTCTCAGAGGCGGATCCAATGTCCCAATGGCCACATTAGGTGCCAATATTAAAATCTGAGCATCCATTGGCCATAACCACAGCATCCCAGAAAACATATTTCCTGCCAAACCACCACACCTTTAAAATCAATAGCCTGTTGCATATTCATACATCTCATACATGATGCATAACTTCCATTCAAACAAAGGATTCTGTCTGGTCAGTGTCAACTTCTTCCTCTTAATCCTAATGGCATCTTCAGGGCTGAGCGAGGCAGGAAGAAGTTAGTTTCTTCTGATAAGAGGGCAATAAATTCTTTTTCTCTGAAAGATTTAGGTGTCCTGTGGCTTCTATCTCGGTGTGAGTCCTTTCTTTAAAAAAAGTATCTTACATAGCATAGTTTCTATTTTAACATTTCTTATAACCTAAAACTATATTTAACACACTACTTAAGAGAATTATTACAGCATTACTTTCTAACACAACACATTAAATATTCATTTTAATATTTGCAAAAAGCCAATCATAAAATACGCATTTTTCACAATCCCCACTCTTATTCTTTGTAAATCATTTGGTTTGAGCAATATTTCTTATCTACTTGCATCTTCTGGACTATGCTGGCAAAATAAAACAGGGGATTACACAAGGAAGAAATATCAAAACAGCTGTAACACATAAAAGGAAAAATCTTAATTTCTTCTAATACATTACACCACCAGCTAGGTTTTAACATTGTTTTCTAATTTTTGGACTGGTACCTGGGTTATTATATGTATATATTTTCTTTCTTTGATTTATTTTGCTTTTTCTAGAATGACTTTTCTGTGGTCATCAATTTTCAACAATCTGATATATTAAACTTTCCACAAACACCTCCTTCTTTGGCCAATAAATAGTCTAAAGCCAACCTATTCTGATACGCTACAGTTTTTGTTTGGCTTTGCTGACTTGATCTTAACTCTAATGCCTGGGTGGCTTTATTTGTTATCATTTCTATAACTGCTTGGAGTCTTGTAATACAACTCAACATATAATTTGGGGTCAATACACAGTTAAATTGCTGTGCTGGTTTTACTTTTTTTGTTTACTATTTGTTTTTTTACCGAATCTTGAACTGTATCTTTAAGATTAAATGCAAAACAAATCCATCTCTCTTCTTTTGGACATTCAATTCCAAATCTTTTACCACATTTTCCTAAGTTTCTTGTAATCCAATAATTTTCTCCATTTTGCCTACAGGTTCTTAATTTGGATGGGTTATAACAGTGGCTGTTGACATAGGTGTGTGTAATAAAAAAGGAACTTTGGTTTCTTTCTATGTGATGCTTTCCGTAGCATTTATGACATGATCTTGCTGTTATCCCGAAAGGGAAAAGACAACAAATAAGTGCCAGAAACAGGAATAACAGAGGTCCAGTATGGCTTATACTCCCACCTTCCATGCCTGTGAGGTTGCAACCCACAGCAGGTGTATTTGATCTTCTTGGTGGCAAAATACAGATGCCAATCTGGTCTTGCCTTCTATTTCCTTGTCACTTTCTCTTAACTAATTTCCAGGCAAATTGTTTTTGCCACCCCTTAACTGTGGTTTCCCACCGTTCCTCAGGTATCTCTCATTCAACAGGCACTAATAATTCCCATCCACAAAACAAAGTTTTTACTTTAACTCTTCTTGCAATAAGAGCATAAATTTTGTGAACTACAATACTAATTATTCCCACAATTCAAGCATTTCCTTATAACCCAGCTAGCATGTCCAGTATAGGAATGAATCAAATAAAATTTACTGATGGAAATAGTAATTCCCCTTCTTCCTGTACAATTCACTGGCTAAGGTCAGAATACAAAAACAGTCTTGATCCTTCTGTCTGAAGTATTCCTCCCCCAAGAAGATGTTTTATTCAGGCAATGCTTGAAACCAGTGATATAAGCGTTGTCTTACTTCTTAATTCAGTGTTATTCTTTGGACATTTCTTGGATCATTAGGGTTTTCCCAAACCATCACCACCCAGTCCCCATTGGAAAGTCAGTTCGATATCACTTGGTTTAAATGTGATAGTCTATTCTTCAGGTTCTTTCACAAGTCCTATGATTCTGCTGGCATGAATTCACTCTCTTTCCGTGATTTGGATTGCTGCTTCAGTAGTACCTGGAAAGGACTTCGTAATAGCATAGCAATAAAAGAAAGACAATACTGCATTAACTTTTACCATTCACTTTTCTTCCAAACTTTCTGGGTTTAGCTAAAAGCTTTCTCCACAGCAGCCTCTTCTTCTTATATCCAGCTGTGCTAATAGCTGCCGAGGCAAATTCTTCTTTCTGTGAGCTACAGTTAGTTAAATAAGAAAGGCCAGACCAATTTTAACATGAGATGTATCACATCTATTGCTTTTTACTTTTTGGGCAACATTTAATTGTTTTAGCCTTACAAACCCATTCTTCAGGAAAAAAACTTCTTTTTTAACAGCAAACAAAACAAAAACTTCTTACTTAATAAAAACAAACCACTTTGTGGGGTTTGGGGAGTCAGCAATCTCTGCTTTGATTTTATCTTTAAGTGCTAACCCCCTCCCCCTCTTTTCACATCCTTGCTGTCAATGCTGTTTTTCACCTTTCCCTCACTGCTGCCACTTCGCTGCAGGGCCCCGGCCGGCGGGAGCAGGGGAGAACAGCCATGGGCATGGGGACCCTGGGGGCTATGCCTTGGGTCCTTTTTGCCCCCTCTCTCTCTCTTCTCTCTCTTTCTCTTTCCTTCTCTCTCTCTCTCTCTCGACCCGCTTACCGAGGCTGACGCTGCCATCCTGAACTCGGGACCCCGACAGCCTGGGAGCCACCCCAGCAGTTCCGCAATGGAGCCAGCCTGCTCCTGGCCAGCAAACCTGTGTAATCTTCTCCCAGCACCGCCGCCGGGTCACCTCCATGAATCAGTCCCTGCCGCAGCCCCCGAGAACCCACTGCTCATACGAAAGCGGTCAGACACCTCCCAACTTTGACAACCCTAAACTTGGCGTTCTCAGGTGCTCCTGACATTCTTTTTCTTTCTTTAGTCAACTTATCCTCTTTTCCCTTCAAGGAGGGCCTGTTCTGCTAAACCTTTTCCGGACCCCAGTTCGGCTCTCAACAACCATATGTTAAGACACTTCCCTGCCTTTCATGCAAAAAAAAACCAACTGCATTCACACTTCTGCTCTCTTCTACCACCAAGATGTCATCACTCCACATTCCAACATCCCAGAGTCTGCTAACTGTGGAGAGCTTTTTGGATAATTGGCTAGCTGAGAAAGGCCACTTCGATGTGATACCGTTGGATAAAGATAGGGGAAACAAGCTGGAGATTATGCAACAAATGTCCAATCACTGACAAAGGTCATAGTGACCTTCGCTGAAACGGGAAGATGGGGGAGAAAATCGCTTGCCAGAAAATGAAGATAGCCTAGGTAGAGAAGCTATAAGAATGTAAACATAGAAACAAAATAATCATTAGAGCATAGAAGTAGGTGTGGTTGATCTAAGTGTGCTTTAGCCAATAATGAGCTCAGCTTTTGCAATATGTATAAGCTTCATTAACACCAATATAAATATGTGTGAGCTTTCAATAAACTTTGGCATTTGCTATTCACGCATATTGTGTGAGGCATTTCTTCCGCCGTTCACGACATATGGTGACCCCAGACGTTTTCGCCGGTAGCCACGGTCGAGCGGCGTAAGGAGTTCGGGTCCTACCGCAGCCGAGGATGGCGAAAGCACCGCTGAGAAAGGGGAGGTGCCGCGCCTCGGGGACCTCATCGGAGACCCCGGCTGATACGTGCTGCCGGAGCCTGGAAGGGCTGCAAGAAGCGCGCTGTTATCTTTAACATGTATAAAGAAAGGCAAGCAGCATATGATTTATTTATTGACTTTTTATGAGGGCGTCAGGTTAAGGGTATAGATTTGCAGAAAGAGCCTCCTGGGTTATTAGCTTATGGGTGTGCACAGGGACTTTTTCGAAATCCTCACACAGTGCATGAGCTGTCCGAGTGGCGTATATTTGGGGATAAGTTGTGGCAGGCAGTCATAGATGATGATAAAACCGCGAGAAAGTTGGGAAAGTTATGGCGAGTCGTGCATGATGAATTGTTGAAATACCAGGCAGAGGAAAGAGCTGCCCAGCAGGCTAGTGCAGCCCATGAAAGAAACAGGAGTTATGGGGACTGGTTTGGTTCCCCGCTACCCCCTGTTACGTCCACAGTCAATCTGCCGCCGGCATCACCTTCTGCTTTAAACGGCAGCTCCCCACCCACATCGGCGCCTGCTATAAGCAACACGGCCCCGCCAGCATCGGCGCCTGCTTTAAGTGGCACCCCCTCGCCGACTTCAGTTCCTGCCTTATACGGCGGTCCCCTGCCGGCACCGGCACTTACTTCAAGCGGCGGCTCCTCGCTGACACTAGCTCCCGCTCTAAACAGCAGCTCCCCGCCGCTATCAGCTCCTGCTTCAGGCAGCAGCCCCCCCCCCGCGTGTACTCCAGCAGTGCCGTCCGCGCCGCCTGCCCCGGTGTCAAACCCTACACCTCCTCCGCCTAGTAATGCGCCCATCCCCGGGTCAGAGAGTGACCTGGCAAGGGCCGTTGCACAGCAGCGAAGGGAGGCATGGGCGGCGGTAGCGAAAGAATTCATGGACATGGGGGATGACGAGGCGATATCAGCTGCTATGGAAATTACCTGCCCAGTGGTTTATTCTCCCCTGGCGGGGGGAGGGTTCCAAGCTACAGTAACTGCTTTGGATTGGAAATTGTTATCACAGTTACGATCCACGGTTAGTCAATTTGGAGTAACCAGTGAACCCACAAAACAAATGCTGGATTACATCTGGGGCACTCAGGTTTTTCTGCCGGCAGATTGCAGGGCGCTAGTACAGCTCATTTTTACTCAGCATCAACAGCTTCTGTTCAACGCACATTGGCATGCGATCTGTCAGCAATGTGTTGCAATAGTACGGCAACCAGGCGACCCGTTATATGGGGTGACCCTGGAGGAGTTAATGGGGTTCGGGCCTTTTCTTAGAACGGAAGCACGGGCATTAATTGGTCCGGAAAAGTGCAGGGAGGCTATGCGGTTGGCACGTTTAGCTATCGACAGAATTAAGGATCCGGGAGGAATTCCTTCTTACATGGGGATGAAGCAAGGTAAAGATGAGTCATTTGGAACTTTTATAGATAGGGTAGCCAATGCCATTGAACGGGCAGGAGTCCCTGAATTCATGAAAGGGACCTTGCTAAAGCAATGCGCACTTCAAAACAGCAATCCGCCTACCAAGAATGTGTTAAATACCCTGGGAGCTAATTGGTCTATAGAGGAAGCTTTAGAACGATTAGCAAATGTTCCAGTCGGATCACAAGCAATGCTAGTAAATGCTATTAAAGAGCTAGGGTTCGGGTTACAGAAGCAGGCAGAGTCTTCCCAGAACCAGGTACTGGCAGCCCTCGCCCCGCTTCAGGCAGCAGCAATAAATGCTCCACGAGCTCCATCTACTGGCCGATTCAAGTGCTACCGGTGTGGAGGTATGGGGCATACACGACGGGACTGTCCCGCCGTCAGTGTTTGGTGTAACAATTGCCTCCTGGATACCCACAACACCGGAGCCTGCAGACGCCGCTCGGGAAACGGCAGAGCCAGCGCGTCCACCAGCCGCCGCGCCCGGACACAAGTAGCAGCTGTCACCGCTTCAGCTCAACCGGCCTCCAGCCCGCCACCACCGGGAGCCTCGGATTGGACCTGGCAGCCACAGCCACAGTAACTCTGATGACTACCCACCCAGAAAAGGTTCCAACTGGGGTAAAGGGACCACTCATTATTGATGGATTACCTATGGGAGCTTTGCTTTTAGGTCGTTCCTCGGCTACAATGATGGGACTATTTGTTTTATCTGGAATAATAGACACTGACTATACAGGGGAGATTTCTATTATGGTGCATACTCTTTTTCCATCTATGCAAATTGAAAAAGGACAAAGGATAGCTCAATTAATTCCTTTGCAACAGTTGGCTAAAACTGTACCCCCTCGTCAGGCACAGTCGAGAGGAGAGCATGGATTTGGATCCACTGGGGGTCTTACTCTTTTAACAATGAACTTAAATGAACGACCAAAGCGCACTGTAATTTTGGATTATCGGGGTGAAAAGCAAACCTTGGTAGGATTATTAGATACTGGCGCGGACTCCAGCATTGTGAGTCCGGATTTTTGGCCCCACAACTGGCCATTGCAGTCAACCACAATGCCAGTAACCGGAGTTGGAGGCCTGACACTTGCAAGAAACACACCCATGCTATCTGTGACTATTGATGACAAAACTGTGCGGAGTGTTTTGTCAGTTGTACCTTTGCCTCCTACTGTGCAGTGCCTTATTGGTCGGGACATTTTGGCTCAGATGGGTGTAGTACTGACAAATGAACACCCTTTGGGCTAAGGGCCATTGCATGGACTTTCCCAATCCCATTAACCTGGACCAAGGACGTTCCGGTATGGGTTAAGCAGTGGCCGTTAAAAAGGGAGAGTCTCGAACAGGTTCACATATTGGTATATGAACAATATAAACAAGGACATTTACAGTTGTCAACAAACCCATGGAATACGCCCATCTTTGTTATTAAAAAGAAGTCAGGAAAGTATCGCTTAATACATGATTTGCGGGCTGTAAATGAACAAATGGAGCCTATGGGAGCCTTACAACCAGGATTACCTAATCCGGCTATGCTGCCAAGGGACTGGCCACTTTTGATTATTGATCTGAAGGACTGCTTCTTTACTATTGCTCTTCATCCTCGAGACACTCGGAGGTTTGCATTCACTCTGCCGGCTCTAAACAGGAGGGAGCCGGACAAGAGATTTGAATGGGTATCTCTTCCCCAGGGCATGCGCAACAGCGCCACCTTGTGTCAACTTTATGTCGACGCAGCTTTACAACCCTTACGGCATGCCTGGCCTGACACAATCATTTATCATTACATGGATGATATTTTATTTGCACAACCAGAATCTTTTGCAGGTCAACAAATTCAGGCAATATATGATGCTTTGAAGCTCTATGGACTGACTGTAGCTTCTGAGAAAATTCAGTTATCTGCACCGTGGAAATATTTGGGGTGGACACTTACTGATCAAATTGTTACCCCTCAGAAATTGCGATTAAACATTAAATTGCATACATTGCATGATGTTCAGAAATTACTGGGGGACCTACAGTGGCTATGCCCCATTGTTGGTATCCCTAATGAACTGTTAGATGAACTTCGACCTTTACTAAAGGGAACTGATCCGGCACAGTCTGTTCGTATAACCCCTGAACAGGTTGAGACACTGCAGCAGATATTGGACTGTGTCACACAAGGCAGTGTTCGGAGACGTGATCTTGATCTTCCTATACAGCTGACAGTTTGGTGTGGACCAAAATTTTTACTGGGTGCACTTACTCAGCATAACAGAAAAACGGGGGAGATATGGGCCTTGGAATGGATATCTCCTCCACCTCAACAACATAAAACCCTTCTTCAAAACATTGAAATTTTAGCTGATTTGCTCAAAAAGGGTCGTGAACGGGCGGTACAGATTACGGGAAAGGAACCTGATCAGATACAGATACCAATGAAGAAAGATACATTGACCTGGTATCTGACAAACAGTATGGAGTTACAAGAGGCCCTATTGGGAGCCGGTAGTGTGACTGCCACTGATGATATTCCCAGTGTACCACTGAATTGGGTAGGACAGTGGGGTTGGATTCAATGCCCAAAAAGATCACTAAAGCCCTTATCGGATGCTATAACTGCCTACACAGATGCAGGAAGAAAATCCAAAACCGCTGCAGTGACCTGGCAAGAAGAGGGACAATGGCATCATCATATACTCTGAGCTACTGAGTTGGACACTTTGCAAACGATGGAGCTATTGGCTGTTGTATGGGCCATGATGCATTTCTCTGGACCTCTTAACATTGTAACAGATTCTTTGTATGTTGCAGGAGTGTGTGAGGGAATAGAGGATGCCTCCATAAAAGAGGTTCAAAACTGGAGGTTACATGAGCTGTTTATGCAGCTGCAGAGAGCAATTAAGCTAAGAAAGCATTCTTTTTGTGTTATCCATATCAGAAGTCACAAATGGGATATTGGTCTGGGAGAGGGCAACATGCGAGCAGATAAATTAGTCTCAATCACACAAGCAACTCCGATTCCCAAACAAACCATAGCCAGAGAGGCACACTCCATGTTCCACCAGAATGCAAAAGGCCTTCATAGAGAATTTCAAATACCTATGGAGGAGGCACGGGCAATAGTCAAAGCCTGTCCTATATGTAGTCATCATAATGGAGGCTGTGGACTAGGTCTGGGAGTTAACCCAAGAGGGCTGAGCAAAAATGAGACCTGGCAAATGGATGTCACACATGTGGCAGAGTTTGGGAGGTTGAAGTACGTACATGTTACCATAGACACTTACAGTCATTTTATATGGGCCACAGCACAGACTGGTGAGAAAGCAGGGCAGGTAGAGAGACACCTCAGTAGTTGTTTTGCATTAATGGGAGTGCCACAGCGCATCAAAACAGATAATGGGCCTGCTTACTGTAGCAAAAGAATAAAGCAATTCATGCAGATGTGGGGGATAGAACACGTAACAGGCATCCCCAATTCTCCTACAGGGCAAGCGATTGTAGAGAGAGCAAATGGTACTTTGAAAAGATATTTGAGTAAATATATGGATACCAGAGAGCCACAAGAAAGATTGTTAAAGTGTTTGTTTGTTTTGAACCACTTGTGTGTTTTTGGGGAAAATAAAGTTCCTGCTGTGATTCGTCACTACGTACAAGAAACAGATGGTGTAAAGAAAGATGTATGGGTGAGATACAGAGATCCTAAAACAGGACAATGGCAAGGTCCTGCTAAGGTGTTATATTGGGGCCGCGGATATCTTTGTGTTTCTACCCCTACAGGATCTCTGTGGGTACCTGCTAAATGGACCCGAGCAGCTGTGTTTGATGGAAGACCTCGATCAGCTGAGCGAAGAGGATCGTCAGCGAGTGGAGACGAAGTTGTTGATCATCCTTCGACCGATACTTCTTAAACTGAAAGGACAGTGTGATGCTGCCATCGATCGAGCAGTTGATTGGTGCAAATCTCTTGATAACATATTAAGCTTGCATTCGATGTTTTCTTATTTTGAATTTGAAGGGCCTAGGGATTTAGCTTGTATTAAGTGTCAAGATAAACGTTGTGCTGCATGGATACTGCTTTTTTGTGGAGGTTGTCTGGAAACTAAGTGGGTACATCAATCTCGATTAGCTGAATTGTGGTGTGAAAAGTGTGGTTTCTATTGGCGGTTTGACTCTTGGCAGAGAGATCTTAAATCGTTTACAGGACTACCTGGTTTCCAAGGGTTACAGTTGTATGAGTCCCCAGAACAGAAAATCCTTGCATGGTTTAGATGGGAAATACAACATTTAGTCAAACGTGTTTTGGGGGTATCTCGGTCGTGTATTTTGCAGACTAAGTGTGGTAGAAATATTCCTCTGTCACAGTCGAGTGTGATAGGTCCTATTTCGGGAGGTCAGGATCCCAACCAAGTGTGGGAGGATTGTTTGAAGAACCTAAAGAAGCTAAATCTGAGAAAGAAGAGACATTCTTAAAAATTTGTGACAGACATGATGGCCGGGTGGTTCAAAAAGGTGCCTGGAAAAATCAGGGTGAGATGGAAACTTTATGTTATTGCTTTGTTAGTTTTTGCTTCTTTTGTGGACAGTGTAGACCATCAGGCATGGGCCCCTCCTCAGCCCAAGACTAACATATGCGTCACCCTGGCAAAGTTAACTAAACAGGAGGCTATTTGCCTGTCATTATCTTCTCCTGGCAATCCATTCACAACCTGTTTGGTTGGATTACCAGCAGATCCCTGGCCGTGCCCTTCACATGTACCAACTTGTAAGGTCAGCAATGCTAGGACGAGTGTGGATAATTGGGATCAGTGGATTTCCCACTTTCCTATAGCACCACAGGAACCCCAAGAGTTGGAGTTGTTAGGGTCAGTGATGGCAGATGCATGCATTCATTTTAACCATAGAAGCCTGCTTTCAGTCAAGAACCATTCTAATGTTGTAACTTCCAGCATGACTGTCTACCGAAATGCATCGGCCTGGTGCAATTATACAACAAAGAGAGTGTCAGTCTCATCAAATGACCCTATTCAATTGCCAGCAGGATATTTCCTGATATGTGGAGACCGTGCTTGGGCCGGTATCCCATCAATGCTGCACGGGGGACCATGTACACTTGGACGGCTGTCTCTACTTACACCTAACATGTCCATGATACTAAACATGAGCCGCCGCCATCATAGAGGCAAACGAATGGCTCATGCATTTGCAGCAGACTGCCGAGATGATGTAAAGTTTTGGTCCCCAGCGGCCATAGTTGAAGCATCTTTCTTAGCTCCAGGGGTATCAGCAGCACGTGCTCATGCTATTTTAAATAGGTTAGGGTGTTGGCTTGCTAAACAAACAAATGCAACTTCTTTAGCAATTTCTAGTCTTTTGCTTGATGTTGATTCTATTCGCCATGCGACACTTCAAAATAGAGCTGCAATTGATTTTCTCTTACTTGCACAAGGCCATGGCTGTGATGAATTTGAGGGCATGTATTGCATGAATCTTTCTGATCATGCACAGTCTGTTCACTCACAGCTCTCTGAGTTACGGAGGTTAACTGGGAACTTACAGGTAGAATCAGGCCTTGGTATTGATGGATGGCTCAAATCTTTAAACTTAGGATCATGGTTACGCTCTATTGTTAAGGTTAGCATTGTAGTAGCTATTGTTGCTTTGTTGTTAGTATTAATTTTGCCATGTTTTTGTATATGCTTACAGAATATGGTGCGAAAGATGATAACTACCGCATTTAATCAAACCATGCTTGTTCAACAGAAAAATGGGGGAAATGTAGAGAGCTTTTTGGATAATTGGCTAGCTGAGAAAGGCCACTTCGATGTGATACCGTTGGATAAGGATAGGGGAAAAAAGCTGGGGATTATGCAACCAGTGTCCAATCACTGACAAAGGTCATAGTGACCTTCGCTGAAACGGGAAGATGGGGGAGAAAATCGCTTGCCAGAAAATGAAGATAGCCTAGGTAGAGTAGCTATAAGAATGTAAACATAGAAACAAAATAATCATTAGAGCATAGAAGTAGGTGTGGTTGATCTAAGTGTGCTTTAGCCAATAATGAGCTCAGCTTTTGCAATATGTATAAGCTTCATTAACACCAATATAAATATGTGTGAGCTTTCAATAAACTTTGGGATTTGCTATTCACGCATATTGTGTGAGGCATTTCTTCCGCCGTTCACAACAGCTAACCACCCCCCTACTTCAACTTCTCTCTTTCTTCTCTTCTTACTCTTTTTTTTCTTTGATTCAACACACCTCAGACGGGACAAGGTATACTCAACTAATTTACTTCCAAAAGTAAGCTTACAACTTTATTTTACTAGGATTGCAGGAGCTGTTATAACTTAAATACATACTGGCTAGCTGTGGCTTACTGGGTCTAACATCTTTGATATATAAGCTACTAGATATCTTTTTACTCTTCCTCACTCCTGAATTAAAATTTGATAAGCTACTCCATTTTCTGTATTTATGTATAAATTATAAAGGACTTTTCTAACAAAGGTAAGCTTAAAGCTGGTACTTAGGCTAGTTTTCACTTCAACTCTTTTAATTTAACAATATCTTCCTTGGTCCGTTTTAAATAATCTCCCTCTGTCAAATTTTCATACACAAATTTTACTGCCTGTGTGTACCCCTCAATCCATAATCTATAATATTTCAACAATCCAAGTAATTTTCTGATCTCCCTCTTTGAAGAGGGAGGGAAAAGGAATAAAATTCCTGCAATTCTCTCATGGTTGGGTTTCCAACTACCTTTATTTATTAAGTGCCTAAGATATTTTACCTCTGGTTCTACAAATTAC
Source organism: Molothrus ater (assembly GCF_012460135.2). Lineage (NCBI taxonomy): Eukaryota > Metazoa > Chordata > Aves > Passeriformes > Icteridae > Molothrus > Molothrus ater. The sequence goes on along the minus strand of NC_050510.2, from coordinate 2,009,956 downwards.
AGTTTCCCTTTTGATACCCTTAATCCTTTTTCCCCGAGAAAATATAAAAGTTGTATAGTAGCCTCTCTCACTTCAGCTTCCACAGATAGTAAAAGTTCATCCACATATTGGATAATTTGTATTCCAGGAGGACTAGGGAAATCTTGTAGTATTGTTTCTAAAGCTTTCCCAAATAAGTTTGGGGATTCCGTAAACCCCTGTGGTAACTTTGTCCATCTTAATTGCTGCTTTCTCCCAGTTTTTGGATCCTCCCATTTGAAGGCAAAAATATCTTGGCTGTCCTTGGCTAGTGGGCAAGCTCAAAAAGCATCTTTAAGATCCACTACACTAAACCACTGATGCTGGGGTGAGACTTAGAAGAGTATAAGGATTTGGTACCACTGGGTAGCGAGTCTGAGTTCTTTTATTAACCTCCCTTAAATCTTGTACTAGTCTATAACTCCCGTCAGACTTTACTGGGAGAATAGAGGCATTATGAGGAGACATACAAGGTTCTAATATCCCATCCTTTATTAGTCCTTCTATTACTGGCTTCAAACCTTCCCTTCCTTCTAAAGATATAGGATACTGATGTACATGTATGGGACAATCTTCTCTCTCAATTGTAACCCTTATGGGGTCGATATTTATTCCTCCCCTATTTCCTTCCTCAGCCCAAAGTTCCTTGTTGATTTTTTCTTCATCCTCTTGGCCTAATATTAAAACTCTAGCTGTCATTTTCCCATCTTCTGGTAGAACTCCTATTCCTAATTGCACTTGTAAGTCTCACCCCAAGAAGTTGCTACCTACCCCTGGGACCAATTAGACATCCCCCATCCAAATTTTAGTTTCCTCCCTCAATTACCACATCTTTAATGACCAAAACTGTAAAACTTTCTCCTTTCGCCTGTTACTTTCACTGTATGTTTACTCACACTATAGCCTTTTGGAATATTGAACAGGCAGGTTCTCTCTGCCCCTGTGTCTATTACAAATTCCAATTCTTCTTCTTGGGGACCCACTTTTAAAGTTATCACAGGCTCCAGATGGTATTTGTCCCCTAAAAAAATAGAGCCTATGACCTCCCTATTCCTCTTCTGTGCACATCTCTTTAAAGATTTTCAGATCTTCTGCTTGCTTAGGACCATTTTCCTATTTCTCTTAAGTTTGTTTATCTATTTAGATGGAGTTTCTTCTTTTCCCTCTAAAAAGCTGTCCCTCAAAAACCTTTTTTTTTTTTGCATTTCACCTTTGATATGCTGTCCCATTTATTCCCTTGATTATGTAATTACGATAATTATTCATGTGTTTCCTCCCCTCATTATTTTGACCCCACTCAGGAGGTACAGTTGGCATTTTGTCTTCTCTGGGGGTCCCTGCGGATTATCTTTTTTCCCAAGCTTTTATTCCAGCTGCTCTGATTAATTGCCTTTCTTCCTGACACAATATTATTTTCATTACAGACGGCATCTCTTCTCAAGTATAAATGTTTGGACCTAAAAGTTGGTCTAATTGTTCAGCTATGCCTATGGGATCCTCCAAATATCCCTTTTATTTATTTCTTAAAATTTCAGACCTCAGACGAAGTCAAAGGAGCATTCATAAACCCCGGTCCGCTCCCTCCTATAGGAACCTCTCTTAATGGAAATAGACCAATCCCTTTATCCCATTCTTTTTGGATTTTTATCTTCTATAGCCTTTCTCCTGTATTTTTAGGAAGAATCAGGAGAGGGCTTTCTTTTAATTGAACTTTTAGTGTTTCGATAAGGTGATTCCTTTAGAGAGTTCCCCTGACCAGCCGGAGCTGTGGTTACCAAGGGAACGGAGCACGGGGCAGGACGGGTGGGATTCGGCATAGTGCCGAGTCTCGGTCCTCCAAAGGCGGGGTCTGCAGGCGGAATCGCCCGAGGGGGATCTTCCGGTGCAGACCGAGCTGGAGCGTGGATAGCCGGCACATGGCTAATGGCAGCTGATCCGGCAAAGACAAAACAGGCGACAGACCCCGGCTGCAGCGGTGGTAGCCGACCAGAGTCAGGGCAGCCGGGGATGGGGCAGACGGGACGCCCCCTCGGTGCGGTCGGCGCGGTGACCACGGTCTACACGGCAGGACAGACCCTCACCCCCACCGGCACGACCGGCGGAGCGGCCGCGGGCCAGGCGGCCGGGACTGAGGCAGACGGACTGGGACAGACGGACTGTGCCGGAGCCGGCACAGGGGCTGGGGGGTGCAGCCGCGAACGGGTGGGGGAACAAATGGAACGGAGGAGGTAATCTTTTGTTCCCAGCCTTTTTTTCTTTCCCCGTTTTTCTTTTATTGCTTTTTCATTGGGATTTTTGATATTTTAAGATGTTATTTTCTTACGATCTTTCCCCCCCCCCCCCCAGGATGTGGTATATTCTTTTTCTTCTGGATTAAACTTTTTTTTTTTACAAATAAATCTAGAGCTTAACAAATCTAAACTTCTGCTTGGATACTTTGAAATGGTCGACGAGCTAACTCATGACCTTCTCATGTTGTTTTTCTCATCACCCTTTTATTTATCCTTTGGCAAATTATACATCTTTCAGTTATTTGTTTTTCTACTCCAAAAATCCCAATGCACCCATAGTTCCTTAAAAAAATGATCACACAAAGCCCGAGTATCCCACTGGGTTTTCTGATGCGCGTCTTCTAATATTCCCTAGTAAGCATTTTATTAACTAATTGTCTTCCATCAAGATGTTTCTATTTCCCTGATTTATCTTGTTCACCACCTATCTTGTTTAATTCCTTTTTTCTCTGCTTCCCTAAACTTTGGAATTTCCAATTTTTCCTCATTTGGAGTTAATATTAACTCTTTCAGCTCCATTTTCTGCTGCATCTTTAGCTTCCTGATCTGCCAAATAATTTCCTCTTATTTCTGGGGTCTTTACCTTTTGGTGTCCCTTAATATGTACTATAGCTATCTCTCTTAGGTAATTGTAATGCCTCTAAAACCTCTAAAATAAGTTTCTCATGTACTAATCCTTTTCCTCTTGAATTAAGTAATCTCCCTTTTAAAATTTTTCTTAAGGTATGTGCTACTCTAAAGGCATATCTTGAATCAATATATAACTCCTTTCTTTTGTGTTAAATATTCTAGTGCTCTTTTTAAAGTATATAATTCACAAGTTTAGCCTTCTAGTTTAAGGTTAATTTCCCTTTTTCCATACTTTGCATGTTTTTCTCATCAACTTCGGCATACCCTGTATTTTGCAAGGAGTTGTATTTCTGTTAGCTAACGTAACTCCCAAAGGGCTATCTTGGGGGTATCTCTTCTAGTATGCTTTTATTCCCCCTTTTTTCCCTGTATCCAACTTACTGGTTTTCTGTTCCATTTTCAAGATCTTATCTATTCATCCCCTGCTTCTGTTTTTCAGTTTTTACTAACAACTTAAATACCACTTTTCTTTCAACTACTTACACCCCAAAAAAACTTTTTCTCACACTCATTTTCAATACAATACACCTCCCTTCAAGATGTGGTAAAGCTTAAAATGCACAATCCACATTACCTATACTTTCATTCGTCTACATTCATTCACTTTTATTTCTCATTCACCTTCACACATTCCTTCACACCCTCAAGACACAAAGTGGATCCCTATCGCTAGAAAATCTCGGGTCCCTGTGGCCCCCCCTTGCTTTGGGGTTGGCCTCCAGGCCTCAGTATTGCAGGGCCTCCTGGAAGGGCCCTGACTGGTCACCTCCGGTGCCTGTTCACCTGTGAGGCTGTCTGCGTGTCACTCACACTCTTCAGCTACAGCCCCCTCACACGCCCGAGGGAACAATAGCCTGGTTTGCAGGTCACACACTCCTTTTCCACTGCCCCCCCCCCCCCCTCCTTCCCACCTGCCCAGGAAATTGAAGCTGATTTTGTGTGTGACTCACTCTCACACACACACAACAAGACAATTATAAGGTACCTTTTACTTTCACATCACCTATTACAAGTTTAGGTGTTACTGACCAGTCCCGGTGCTATTGGATATCCCTCAACCCAGCTGTGTTGTCCAACCCCAGATGCTCTTGGATATTTTTCCCTCAATCCAGCTGTGTTGTTCAACCCCAGATGCTCTTGGGCATTTTTCTGTCCCTCAACCCAGCGGTGTGGTACAACTACAGATGCTCTTGGGCATTTAAATTTTTTTCTTGGCTGTGTTGTCCAACCCTGGATCCTGTTGGGCAAAATTTTTATCCCTCAATCTAGCTGTGTTGTCCAACCCTGAATGTTCTTGGGTATATCCTCACTCTGGCAGAATTCTGCTCAACCCTGCTCTTGGATGCTCTTGGAACGTAAATCCCTCAACCCAGCACGTTTTTAGGGGCCCCTCCTGTCCTGTTTCCTAGTGGATTGGGCTAGGAAACCTTGCTCCCTACCTCCGAGGGGTCCAACCCCTCCCTGAGACCCAGTCCCAGTTACCCTGGGGGATTCTTTCACTCCTTTTATCACTCGCTTCGTCTCTTTACTGGCCGCTTTCCTCGCGGAAAGCCGGAAATGCAGCATGGGAGACTCCAGCACTCACTTGGCAGGTCGGGGACAACCAGCCCGCCTCTCATTCACACACATTCATCTCCCCCCACTGCCCCCTGAGAAATACTTACCAATCTCTTTTCCTTCCCGGGTTCTTCGTGCGCACTACTAGTCTTAGGGGGTCAATTACCACGGTTGTAGGGAGCCTTTTTTCCCTTCTCTTTGTTTTATTGCCTCCTTTTGTCCACCGATCATAACTCTGTCGGTCACCTCAGGGGAAACAGAGCGAGGCTGCCAAATAGGGCAGGGGACGCCTTCCCCACTCTGACTCTCCTAAAGCACCGGCAGCGAGGTGTTAACCATCCTCTGCTACCATAATTGTGGAAAACGCCAATCACTTGTTTTTAAAATTTTAAAAGTTTAATAGTAATAAAATGGTTATAAAAATAGTAATACCATTAGAGTAATAATAATTTGGACAATTTGAATTAGGACAATATGAGACAATAGAAACAAAGAGTTACGGACAGTCCAGGTACCTTTTTCTGGGCAGTACAAGCCTGAAAAAGGACACCCGTTAACAAAGGATTAACCCTTAAAAACATAAGCCTGTTGCATATTCATACACCTCACACATGATGCATAAATTCCATTCAAATACAGGATTCTGTCTGGTCAGTGTCAACTTCTTCCTCTTAATCCTAACAGCACCTTCGCCTTCGAGGCAGGAAGAAGTTAGTTTCTTCTGATAAGAGGGCAATAAATTCTTTTTCTCTGAAAGATTTAGGTGTCCTGTGGTTGCTATCTCCGTGCAAGTGCTTTCTTTAAAAAAAGTATCTTACATAGCATCGTTTCTATTTTAACATTATGTTATAATCTAAAACTTTATTTGACACTACTTAAGAAAATTAATACAGCATAACTTTCTAACATAACACATATAATATTCATTTTAATATTTGCAAAAAGCCAATCATAAAATACACATTTTTCACAGAAATCATTCTTCTTCCGGGTTACTTGATAGAGAGGGTTGACAATCGGGCTGTAATTTGGAATGTGCATTCTCTACAATCCCAAAACACCTAAAAAAAGCTTCTGTTTCTTTCTTGTTAGTTGGTGGAAACATTGCTGTTGTCTTGTTAATAATGTCCATTGGGATCTGACAACATCCAACTTGCCATTTTATTCCTAAAAGCTGGATCTCCTGGGCAGGTCACTTTATCTTACATTGTTTTATGGCTAAATCAGCTTTCAGAATTATTTGAAGTATTTTCTTCTCTTTCTCAAAAACTTCTGTTGTGTTTCCCCACTGTATACTTTAAGACAATTATACAGGGCAGACTCCACAATGAGTTACTGCCCCTTAGTTTTAACCACTCCCCTTTCACCAATAAGGAGAGACGAATGTGAAGAGATATAAATGAAAAAATAACAGTTTACTAAAAGGAAAAATAGAAACAACCAAGATAACAGCAATAGATACAAAAGTGCTGAGTCCTGCCTGTTATAGATGGATAATGAGATGATTGGCTCTCCCAATTAAGGGATGAATAGTGTGAATATTAAGAGAAGCTTTATTGATGTATAGTTATGTTATTGTAGTTTAGATGTCCTCTGTTCTCCCCATCTCCCCATAGTTCCCTCCCCCCCCCCCCCCCCCCCCCCGTATTGTTGCCATCAGACAGCCTGGGTCGTCTAGGACAGGTAGAAAGAAGGTGTGCGCTTGTGCCCCTTCCATGGGGCAGTTGGGAATGGAAAAGCTTGTTGCTAGGGGGGTGCAGCATGACAACACCTGACCTTCCAATCAAGTTGCAAGAAAGCAGTCTCCACCAGCAAACGGCAAAGAAGAGTTGACTGACAGACTCTGGGAGGGGCCAGGGTTGGCTGATGTAACCCCCTCAGGAGTATAAAAGACTGAGCATCCATCTTGAAGACGAGTCAGCCATGTGGTATGTAGCCACGAGGGCAGCTTTCAGGTCTGCTTTTCCTTATTTTGTCACTTTGCTGTATTTTTGTTAAGGTATAATAAACGTTTTGCATTTTTAAAGTGAACAGTCTTTTATCACATGCCCCTCCCCGGAACAAAGAAAACAATATGGCGGAGAAGTCCCCTTCTCCAGACCACGTGACTGAATGAAAAAACAAAGGAAAAACAACACAGAAACTGAGCCTCTGCGATTCCAGAACTCCCTCCTTCCCCAAAGAACAACCTGCGGGGGACAGAAACAAAGCCAAAACCTGGAAGAATTATTTTTTCCATAAAAAAAGAGTCACTGCTGCCGAGCTGCCTGCTCCATGCCATACGACAGGGGCAGCGTTCCGGTTGGCAGTTGGGGGTTGCGAAATACCATTTCCCGAGGCTGCGAAGGTCCCATCGGCAGTAACGGCTGTGGGCTGTGGCGAGAAAGTCCGAAGAAGTGTCTCTGGCAGCTTCGGGCAAGCTTCGCCCCCCCTTCCTTGGCAAAAGGCAGGCAGCTGGAACTTTCGTGGAGAGCGGGTCTGACCCCTCCTCTGCAAAAGAGCAGGCAGCCACAGCGAAGTTGTCGCTGTTATAGATACGTATTATAATATTGGCTTTTTGCAAATATTAAAATGGATTCTGTACGTGTAGTGTTAAAATAACTTTGTTATAAAGATACAGGGTTTTTTTTTCTGTTGTTGATTAAGCTTAGTGAAATAACTGATATGACTATGCTTGTGTTAAAAATGCCTGCTTGCATGGGATAACATCCAGTGAACATAGGATGAGGACACCTGCTACAGATATGCTAACTATCATCATTCGCCGTCTGAAGACAATGTGGGCCGGGGCCAAAACTGAAGATGATGATAAAAAAGGAGTAAAACCACAACCAAGGAATACGCATGCTCTAAAAAGGCGGATCCAAGGAGGAGGTATGCTAAACAATTCTTGGAACATGTAAACTAGTTTGGGGAAAAAGTTTACTATGCATACGGGTCTATGAATATGCAACAGGCTGATGTAAGGGAAAAGGTATTTAAGGGGTATCTCCGAAAATAACAGGGTGGTCTTGGCTGAATGCCAAGATGCACCCGGCCGTAATAACATTTGCTCTATGGTCCTTGTCTCCTATTGTCCTTTATTAAACTTTTTACATTTTCACAGGAGAGTGAACCTGTTTTTCACATCACAAAATACACTTCAAAGTAGATTCGGATTGCTAAATGAGGTTTCCTGGGTTGTGACTGGGAGACCTGCCCGAGACAACCCCCTCGGGAGCCTAGAAAGAACAATAGAGAGCCCTCTGTATGTCTGTTGCCTGTTTTAAAGGGACCCTGCACCTGCACCCCCACTACCCCCCTCCCTCTTCTGTGAACTTCGGTAAAGCACAGAAGTTTTGCTTCCCGAGTGTGGGTCTTAAAGGCAGTAAACGAATTTGGGCGGGTTGATTTAGAGAAGATATGGAAAATATGATTTTGGGTCACCTTTCATGTTAAACTCTTCCTCTTATCTCTGTGACACCCACACAATCATATTATCAATGTATTGCAGGTGTTCTAGAACTTCACCCTGTTTCAGTACAGTCTGGATCAGTCCACGGCAGATAGTAAGGTTGTGTTTCCACCCCTGGGGTAGTTGATTCAAGGTGTACTGGACATCCCTTAAAGACCTGAACCATATGCAGCAACATGCTAGCTCCTAGCAAAAAGACCAGATTAGTTTCAAAGGTTTTCAAAATCTTCAAAGTTCTAAAATGTTACTGTAATCAGCCTGGAGGAGAAGGAAGGAAAGAAAAGAAGGAGGGAAGAAAGATGTAGGAAGGTGTCTCCCCCATATGTTGTTCTTCTGAAGAGAAAAGGCTGAAGTTGTGATTATTAATCGTTCCCTATAGGTGCTTCCCAAAGTATAGAGGTGCCTGCAATACTGAATACATACACCAGATTGGTGTCCTGACCAGTGACGTTGTCATATCATAAGCCAATACTAAACAGTACCCCACAATGATAGTCTTAGCCCAGGCCCCAAGGACAATAAACATTACACCAGGGAACATGTGCTGCAAGTAAGGTATTACTGGTATTACAGAACAAAACCCTGAGACAAAATGCAACAACTGTGAGAGCGAATAAATCCACATTGTAACCTGCAACTATTAAACCGGTACAATGAACGTTTAAAACAATCTTGTTTTAACATGCTCTGGTCAGATCTGTTGTTATCTCAACCCTTCAAGCCCCACGCTGGGCACCAAAAAGTACTGTCGTGGTTTAAGCCCAACTAGCAACTAAGCACCACACAGCTGCTCGATCATTCTCCCCCACCTCCTCCCCACCCTGGAAGAAGGGGGAGGAGAACTAAAAGTAAAACTTGTAGGCTGAGATAAGAACAGTTTAATAATTGAAACAAAATATTATAATAAAAAAATATTTTAAAAAGAGAGATAAAACCCAGGAAAAACAAGTGATGCACAATACAGTTGCTCACCACTTGCTGACTGATGCCAAAAGCTGTCCCCAAAACATGATTGGCCTCCCTTCTTAATACCTCTCCCAGTTTATATATTTGGCATGATTTCTACGGTGTGGAATATCCTTTTGGTCAGTTCAGGTCAGCTCTCCTGGCTGTGCTCCCTCACAGCTTCTTGTGCAGCTCCTCACTGTCAGAGCATGAGACACTGAAAAGCCCTTGTCTCAGGGTAAGCACTGCTCAGCAACAACCAAAACCATCAGTGTGTTATCAGCATTATTCTCATATTGAATCCAAAACACAGCACTGTACCAGCTACTGAGAAGAAAATGAACTCTTATCCCAGACAAAACCAGGTCATCTGTGTTTCAAACTGTGGACAGTTTAGCTCATCAATTGCTAGCCTGCACCCACAGCTCCAGTGTGTATGAAGAGCTTCCCCATATGTCTGCTCTGAGAAACCATGGACTGTAGCTTTGCAGGACTCCCCACGGCACAAAAGGGCTAGCACCAAGCCAAAGCTCGGTTCTGTGATGGCAAATGGGAGGGCAGAACCTGGGGGCGGGGTAAACTTCTTAATGCTTCGATACTCCCTTTCTTTCAGGCCTTTCCCTTAGTACGTGGTTTTGTGTCTGTGTGAGTTGACACAGGCAGGCAGCCAGAATAACCACAAAAACATGGCTGAAATGAAAAGAGTAAATTTATCTCATTACCTTGCTATCCGGAGGATCCCGAAGCAACACCTGGGCGGAGACACTCAAGCGGGAACACAGCACCTTCAGGCTCAGTCCATGCTAGTAGGCAGTGGGGCTGCTGTTTGCACCCATTTATCAAGGGCCTGCGAACGCATATTTTACCACCATGCTGTGACTTCTGTGCTTTTTTATGATCTCTGAGCTTTGATCTTCTTTCTCCCAAAACAGGAAGCTCAAGCATGTCCGTGAGAGGGCCTCCAAGTCTCTTCAAAGATCTACGTTATCTCTACACAGAGATTCTACTTCTCATAACAGACAGGATAAACAGCAGTAGGCATAATACATGGAGTTTCCTGCACTGTTATTCTCTGAGCCTTGGCATTCCCAGCTGCAAGGTCCCTTGAGCAAATCTACCATCCTCCTCACCATTCTTCTACTTTTAAACCTTTCCTCCCAACAGTATCTGAAGCAGACAACCTTTCGGTGAAAAATGCGTATTTTATAATTGGCTTTTCGCAAATATTAAAATGAATATTATATGTGTTATGTTAGAAAGTTATGCTGTATTAATTTTCTTAAGTAGTGTCAAATATAGTTTTAGATTATAACATAATGTTAAAATAGAAACTATGCTATTGTTATGGTTTGACACTGGCACAATGCCAGTGCCCCCATGAAGATACATTCTCTCTGGTTTCTGCTGTGAGATGTGACCAGAAATAAGCAAAGCAGGCTCTTACTTAGGGAAAAAAGAACCAGAACTTTATTAACTACTCTACAACTACAGATAAAAAGGAACACACACACAGGGAAAATGAAAACCTCACAAATGCATTTCCTCCTTCCCCCACCAAATTTCCAACACAATACATTTATTCTTCAAATCACCAACTCTCGGTCCAGCACTACCTTTTAGACAATCAATCCTCAGTTCATCAAGAGGAGAGGAGTCCTTCTTGTACCATGAGCTTCCCCTGGAAACACAGTCGAAACTTCGTGTGTTTCCGTGTCACTCGTGGCACTGCCCGGAGAACATCTGCCGTTGTAACCTCTTCCTTTTCATGTCTAGTCCTCTCACCACTGAACACGGACCAGAGCCGCTTCTAGGGTTGTCTTTTAAGGATGCTCTGTCCCGATCCAAAAAAGGCACAGTCTCTCCTTTGAGACACCTGTCCCCACAATCTCTCCTTTGAGACACCTGTCTCTCCCATATTTTTTCACTCCCTAGAGCCGAAAAGCATCAACACTGAACCTTCTTGGTTCTGAGGCCATTGCCTCCCCCTAGAATGCAGTCTCTGTATCACAAAGAACATGAGTCTGTCCATAGCTATACAAAAAGAGTCCAGCAAAAGCCACTCCATCATCTCTTCCCACTAAGATTCTTCTCTACTCTTCTACTATCTCTTGCTCGCCCAAACCTCTCTCACACTTGCACATTTCTTTCCTCATCTTCCACTCTATCTTCCAAGAGAAGTCAATGATCTGTAAAGTTCTCATTCTCCAAAAAAGAGTTAAAAGCTCCTACAAGTGGCCGGCTGAACCCCCCCCTTCTTCTCCTTCCCAGCCGTGCTGCCGGCACAAGCCCATGTTTATCCAGTTTCAAAGTCACAATCTCAAGCACCGGCTCTCTCTCTCTCTCTGTGTCTCTCAAAGAAAGCTGCCCGATAGCTCCCGGTGTCTCTCTCTCTCTCTCTCTCTCTGTATCTCTCAAGAGAAGCTGCCCGATAACTCCTGGTGTCTCTCTTTCTCTCTTCCACCCTTCCACCCCCGAGCTCAGGCCTACCTCTCTCCCTACCTCTCTCGGCCACATAGCTTTTCCCCTCCCCCTGCCCAGCCAGCAGCTGGGCCGGGGGAGAGACCCGAACTCTTTCCCGCCGGAAACCCAAAAAAAACCCTCCCAGAAGAGAGCTCTGCTTTTAACCCCGTGTTCTCAGAAGCGTGTCCATGTCCTAATGGCCAAGTTAAATACCAATATTAAAGCCTAAATATCCATTAGCCCAAAACACAGCATCCCAAAAAACACATTTCCTGTCAAACCACCACAGCTATGTAAGATACTTTTTTTAAAGAAAGGATTTGCAGCAAGATAGCAGCCACAGGACACCTAAATCTTTCAGAGAAAAAGAATTTATTGCTCTCTTATCAGAAGAAACTAACTTCTTCCCACCTTGCTCAGCCCTGAAGATGCCGTTAGGATTAAGAGAAAGAAGCTGACACTGACCAGACAGAATCCTTTGTTTGAATGGGAGTTATGCATCATGTATGAGGTGTATGAATATGCAACAGGCTATTGTTTTTAAGGGTTAATCCTTTGTTAACGGGTGTCCTTTTTCAGGCTTATGTTGCCCAGAAAAAGGTACCTGGACTGTCTGTAACTCTGTTTTTATTGTCTCATATTGTCCTAATCCAAATTGTCCAAATTTTTATTACTCTAATTATATTGCTATTTTTATAATCATTTTATTACTATTAAACTTTTAAAATTTTAAAAACAAGTGATTGGCGTTTTTCACACTTTCCACACAGTGAGTCTCTTGCCAGAAGCATACAGGTTTACTTTGGGACTACAAGACAGGACCCTTCGAACTAACCCAGTCAGACTCCCCATCCCCAGCTGCTGAAGTCTCCCTGCACCAGGTTGGCATGAGGCCTTTAAGGCCTCTAAGACCCAGAATTACTGTTGGATAAAGCTGGATTCCCAAAGGAGTGAAACAGACTAGATCTCCTTTTCTAATAGAGCTGAGGCTTTATTTTAAGTCTTACTGTGTCCTTTTTCCAGAGTGAACATTTGCAGTCATGGCCTTGATGCTGCCTAGAGCTGCTGTGAGCCTGTGGGCTATGCCCTGGGTTTGTGGGAGATCAAGGGCAGAGATGTCCTCATTCCTTTGAAATGGGCATCGACTGTGCTGCTGTATACAGTGGAGCCAGCTCTGTGCTCCCTGCTCCAGGGAGCTGGTGTCAGAGCCAGACCATCTCATAATGCAAAGAGTTTGCCAAATCATCTGTCCTACCTGTACTTTGTATACTGGTGCTTTACTCGATCACTGTAGTTTGGAGCCCAGAGAAGTGGTTTTGCCTGAAGCATGCATAATAGGTCTGACTTCAATCACCTTGCACTAGCCAGAGAAGGTGGCAGTGTTGAGACCTGTGACTGTGTGTCCCCTCTATCCCCGGGGGGAGGGGTCTGTCCTAACCACACTGCATGGCTCTGGGCTCCTTTGTGTGACAGTGAGCAAGGGTGAAGGGGCACCTGCTCCCACCTGGTGTTTGGTGCAGCTAATTTTGTATGAGGAAGGTCCCACAACCACATTAGCCAAGCTTTTGGCAAGCCTTCTCTCCCACAAGAGGGAAGAAATAGTTTGGAACTGCAAGGCAAAGGGTGAATTGAGGGAGAGGAAACAGGACATGACAGAGAAGTGTGAGGTAGGAGCTGCTGTGGCCTCTTCTGAATGCTGAAGGGGCCCTAAGAGGACTTTGCCCTGCAATTCCTTCAGAAAAAGTAACTCGGACAGTGAGGGATGAACAGAGGGGATTAAAAACCCAGATGCTGGGGGAAAACTCTGTCCTGGTTCTGGCCAGAACAGGGTTCACTTTTGCAGTAGTCGGGAGGGAAGTTATTCTATACCACCTCACATCATTGCCGGGGGCGGGGGAAAGGGATTCTTGCTTCCGAGGAGAAGGGATTCCTCCGGGCTGAGAAAACATGGCAGACTAGTCTGGCATTTGTTTATTGTTGGGGGCTTTCCATGTAAATTCGTTTTTTTCTTATACCTTTTGTTATTAATATTGTTGCTGCTACTGTTCAGTTTTCTGATTTCATTGCTGTTTCCAGTAAATTGTTCTTATCTCAACCCATGATCTTCACCTTCTGTGCCTCAAAGTCTCAACTCGATCCAAACGACCCAGACCCAGTGGGAAGCGGGAGAGGAAGAGGGAGGGAGAGAGAACAGCCTGTGGTTTGGGAGAGTCTAGGTGGGGGCACCAAATTGGGGAGTACCATTCCTAAACCACGACAAACACCTTGCTGGGAGAGGTTTAATTCAGCAGAGAGACTCCTCTGGGCTGGAAGAGCCCCACGGCTGCTCTTCTTCAGTCCCACCTTACTGCTTGGGCTTTAAAAAAAGGAAGGCAGAAGAGAGGAGGCAGGGATTAAGTACTAGTCGGCTCTTTGGAAGAGACCACCAGATAATTAAATTATTCATAAGCATCTAGGAGAAAACAAGGCAGTGCCTGCCAGCACTGGATGCTTGAGAACAAGCATCATACATGTATGATTCCTCCTGATATGAGCAGGGCTGGGGCTGTAGATGCAATGCCACTTGGCTGTAGCAATGTTTCTAGTCCTAAGGAAATGCCACCCAGGTGAGGATGTGAGTGCCCAAACAGACCTAGAAGTGGTTGTGGAGGGGTGGCTGGTGATGGAAGAGCTGTGGGATGGCTGTTTCAGGTGGTTCAAGGGGAACTAGAGCTTCAAACCCCTGGTCGAACAGGGTCTGTGCTGGGACAAGCGTCTAGGAATGAGTCCTGCAGTGGGGCCTGGTGGGGCAGTCCAGTCCTGCCTAAAAAATCAATCAGGGAAAAGAAAAACCTGCCAAAAAAAAAAAAAAAAAAGAGGAAACGAGTCCTACAGGTACCTTTGGGTGGAGAGGAAGGGCTGGGTCCCTTCACACACCTTTTCACTCGGGGAAAAATCAATCCTCTGGGACATGTTCCCTGCAAAGCCTTGCCGAGGCCGCAAAGAGACCACCTTCTACGGGTCCAAACCTGCCTCTCACTGCCCGAACCTAGGCGCGCGGTCCAGTCAGGTGAGCCCGGGCACGCAAAGGGCACTCGAGCACTCTCCTCTCGCCCCTCCTGCTTGGCTGCAATCCTTCCCACACGTTTCCCTTTCCTCGGGTGCTTAGCCAATCGCTAGGCCAGGGTAGCTCGGATGGCTGTCGTAGTGGGACTTTCCGCCTGGATTTTCGCGTTGGTGGATTTTTGCCATTGGCTGCTCGACCCGTATTGCCCTATAGAACAGCCACAGCAAGGAAGGCGCTGCAATTGATTGATGGGTGTTGTTATTGGCTCGTTATGATTGGGAGAGAATAGGAACGGGGCGGAAGAGGGAAGAGTGCGCGTTTTTTTTTTCCTCGTTCCCTCGCTTCCACCTTTCCGATTGGCTGAGATGGTAACCGGACGGAATTTCCGATTGGTCAGCGCACGCTGTTGTTAGGCGGGTGAGGCAGCGCGAGGCGGAGTTTCCTCTTCCGATGAGTCGGTTCTGAGGTTCGCTCAACGCGAAGCGTCCCGTCGTACCATCGCTTCTGCGAGTCTGTCCAAAACCTACTGTCACCCGTCTTGAGGAGCTGTTGCCGGCCGCCTCGCCTTTTTTCCTCTCAGCGCCATGGCCTCAGGATCCGAGTAAGTGTGGGCCGTCCGCCGGCAGGCGGCGGCCTAGGCCCGGCTGCGGTGGCGCTGGGCCCGGCTTGGCCTAGCTCTCCTTACTTCGCCTTCGCGCGGCGCTACCCAGGCTGGGCCTGACGGCGAGCCCAATCCTCCTCCCGATCTCGCTGTGTCATTCAGGTTCTGAGGAAGTGGGGGTGGGGCCGGGAGGGGGATGGGCTGCTCTTCGTGTTTGCCCAGCCAGGAGCTTGTCTGCAGCGGGGCCCTAGGTACCGCCACCCTTCGCCTGCCGAGTCTCCTTGGGAAGTGTTGAGTAATGGGGGGCGAGACCTGGCCGGGGCCGTCTCGCCTGGGCTAGGCCTCACCCAGGGAAGGCTTTGTTTTCCAGAGCCCGGAGCTTTGGGGTGAGCGGCTGGCCGGGACATGAGGGGGAAGAGGCGTGTCCTGGTCTCCTCCCCGCAGGTCCGCAGCGGCCCTCGGATCGGGGCTGGAAGAGACTTGGCATTGGAAGAGGAAGATTTGTTGTACCGGACTAGCCCCTGTGGCAGCTGAAGCAATTAGCTATATTTTTGTCTCTAGTGTCTTGCCTCACTGTCTTCAGTTCCAGGCTGAGGGTCATATTTTGTGCTCCTCAAAAGTCAGTTGAGTAATACTGGCTTCTCTGCGCCCAGCCCATGTGTGCAAGTCACTTCACAGTCCCTTGAGAGGAGTAAAAATAAAACCTAAAGCTAATTTCCAAATCCAAGAATACTTCAAGTGACTTGTTGGCTTCACCAGAGGCTCTTTCAGTCCCTTTAGTGTCTGTGGTTTATCTTCTCCTTTTCTTTTGCAACTTCTGCAATTTAGACCCACTTGGTCTTATTAAGTCAGTTCCAGCAAGGTGTGCCAAGAATTTAAGGTGTGTGGTAGAGCTTGTGATGGAAGTGATGGTCTCAGAGGTGTATTTTGAGTCTGAGATGAGCAGTGTTATTAAAAAGAAATGTATGTTTTTGCAAAGTTGTTCTCAACACATAGGAATCAAAAAAAGTTCCCGTACAACTGGAAAACAGTTACTTCTTAGTTACAACTTTTGGGTCAATGCTGTTGGCAGCCATCTTGTCTAATTGAGCTTTAGCACAGAGTATAGCATTGCAAGACCTAATAGAGTGTTTCTGAAAAAATTCTTGGGTTTCTGTGTGTACCTGTCTGAAACAGTATCTGAGAATTTAGCATCTTGAGCATGGGTATGAACTCGCTGCTTGATTGTCATGTGGTGTTCCAGTAAAGCAGCTGCAATCATCAGATATTCCACTCATTTACTTCAAGGGATTTTTTTTAAATACTTACCCAAAGAAAGTAGTTCAGACTGTAATTAGGATGTTCAGGGTGGTAAAAAAACACTGACAGATTTTATCTAGGAAGTGAGTTCATGAGGGTATTGATAAAAAGGTACACCAGCATACAGGAGGCATGACTGTTTTCATTTTTGTTACTAAACCTGGAATAATTTTGAGTTGGTGATTTTTCATTGTATATTTAACATAGACATGCAGGAACAAGTTAGTTTGCTACTTTATGTGGAGCTCTGAAGGTTGGTAGTTGTTTTCAGAAGATTCAGTAATTACCTTCTGATCTCACTCTTCATACTGTCTACCACAATGCATAGCCTCTGGGCATTATCACATGCTGAACAAGGAAAGCTCTGACACAGAAAAGTGATGAAGTGATGTAATTGTAGAATCACAGAATGGTTTGGGTTGGAAGGGACCTTAACAATCATGTAGTTCCAACCCCTCTGCCATGGGCAGGGACACCTTTTGCTAGACCAGGTTGCTCAATGCCCCATCAAGCCGGATCTTGAACACTTCCAGGGCCAAAGGCTGGAACTAGATGATCTTTGAGATCCCTTCCAACAAAAAACATTCTATGATTTTATGAACCCACAGGAGAGACGCAGTGATAGCAAATGGTGATAATAATATTCTAAATTGCTATTAGAAGATGGGTAGTGCTTGTCTGTCAAAGTCCTTACTCTTGTCTGTAAGAGAAATAACATTACTTTCCTGTGTAGCTGTCATAATTTCTTAAAACCTTTTTTCTTTGTCAGCAGAACTGTTAGTTCAGATAACTAAAGCTGACCCCGTGCGTTTAGATACTTACACGCTGTGTTTCTTGGAGAGCTTTTCAGTTGCTTTAAGTGCAGCAATGTACTGACAACACTGATCCAGTTTTGCTTCTTACTTAGGAAAATGCAGATTCAGTTCTTCAGTACTAAAACTTTTTTTCTCACACTCAGCAGAACTAAGTGGACATCTTGCTGTGCTCTTCAGCACTGCTGTGTGTTCAAAGATATCTGAACTTTTTTTCCAGATATATATAATACAACTTTTGATTTATTGGAAGTTTTGGTCCAAAAGCTTCCACTTGCTGCCCAGTTCCTCTTCCATTTATTTTTATCTTGTATCCCAGACCATTTTTTAGGCTGCACAGCAATTTCTGCATCCTGAGGGGCAGCTGCTCAGTTTCAGTGATGACTTATGTAGCCAAAGTCTGGCATTGGTTTCTTATCAAAAGGCCTTTGGATCCACATTTCATGTGCAGAAGGATACGATTTGCATTTACACTTTGAATAGGCTAAATTGTTTTTTTGGTGTCCCTTAGCCTAAGTTTTAAAATATACATGCTAAATTAATTTCCAGTGTCCAGGAATGTTGAGGCAAGGTCCTTACAAGTAGGTGGTTGTTTTTATACACTGTTTTAACCACAAGATCCTGTTTAACATGATGATATATTGGTTTCTTGTTGCACTCTAAGTTTTCCTGGAAATCCCAGACCTTTTAGGACTTTACCCAGACCATGTTTTAGGTTTAAGAGGGAATGAATTCATGAGCTCCTCCCTGGAGGTATCCAATAGCCTTTCTTGTGTCTGCTTTGGGTTTAGAAAATGAATCTGTAGCATCTCACATGGTCATTGAAAGGGATGGATGTTGATTTCTCACCTCTTGCATTCTTTAATGAAGAGAGGAAAAAGATGGCTTTTAAAAATGCAGTGAACATGCCAAGTGATGCACTGCTGATACAGTCTGTGTTTATGCTGTGTAGCTGCTTGTTCTGCCACTTCCACTCGAGGTTTGATTTCTTCTGGTTATTTTGTGCCCAAAACAGCAAAATAGAGCCAAAGCGTACATCCAGCACCATTGTCCGCAAAGCTTCCTACTCTTTGCTGGTGCTTGCTGTTTGCTTAGGACAAAGGAACAAAGGAAAACTTCTTTTTTTTTTTTTTTTTTTTTTTTTTTTTGAGAATCAAACCAAACTGTGCTAAGTTTCTGTTTTGACCTTAGTCACTGGCACATCTGGACTGCTTTGAAAGAGTATGCTATTGTGGCTGGCTAATATACAACTTCTAAGAGCTCCTTAGGAATCAGTTGGTCCAAGTTCATATTTATTTTGTAAAATGAACTATTTGCTATATTAGATTTTGAAGTAAATAAATTAATCTGCCTTTCTTCCATTTCCTTTTTGTTTGGTGTGCTCGATTTTGTCAAGGCAAATGAATTATGTCACATATCTTATGGTGTAGTAGGCTAGAGCTGCAGTGAGTCCTGTGATGGTATTATGAAAAGGTGCTTATATCTTCAAAAAAAAAGTAAACCCCATTTTTCATGAGCACTTGAATATTTCTACTGGCTTGCTAGGTTTAACTAATAGGCTTTGACAGCCTAAACTCTTACAACTCTTCCTGTCAGGAGAGCTACAGCATTGTCCTTTAATTCCCCTATTTATCTGGGATTTGACACTAAACAGACTTGAACTTTTGTTTCTGTGGCAGCAGTTATATGTGATTTCGATGAGTCTGACTAATTCTTTTAGGCAAAGCATCTTAGAGTCAGCAGCATCTCACTGACCACTTCTTTTTATAGATAGCTTCATAGCTTGTATCCATTTCAGTAGTAAATTGACTGATGCCAGACCCCCTTCCTAAACCCAGATTGGCTCCTCTTCCAGGTACCTCCCCCCAGTTTATATACTGGGCATGACATTCTGTAGTGTGGAATATCCCTTTGGCCAGTTCGGATCAACTGTCCCAGCTATGCTCCCTCCTGGTTTCTTTTGTGCAGCTCCTCACTGGCAGAACATGAGACACTGACAAGCCCTTGTCTCAGGGTAAGCACCGCTCAGCAACAACCAAACCATGAGTGTGTTATCAGCATTATTCTCATACTGAATCCAAAACAGCACTGTACCAGCTACTGAGAAGAAAATTAATTCTTATCCCAGACAAAACCAGGACACTTGCAAACAAGTATAGTTTCTAAAAGACAAGACAACAAAGAAACCTGTAAAAAATGGAGAACAAAACAGGTGCGTGTGAAAGGGGGAGCAATATCACTTGGACTCTTTAACTTCTGTTTTCTCTCCCAGCTCTAAAGGTGATGACTTATCAACTGCTATTCTGAAGCAGAAGAACAGGCCTAATCGGTTAATTGTTGACGAAGCCATCAATGAAGACAACAGTGTTGTGTCACTTTCCCAGGTGTGTCACCTATAAAAACAAAGCATTTACTCTGACAATTTGCAAGCTGTTGTTGTCTTTTAACTTGAAATCTAATTTTGCAACATGAATCTAAGTATTTGTGTCAGAAGCTGCAGCAGTTACAAGTGAGGGAGGTGGGTTAAATAAATAATCATATATAATAATTATTAATAAATGAGAACATATATTCTAACTTTTAGGATTCACTTGAGCTCATGCCCTTAGTCTGGCTTTAGGATTAGATCTTGACTAGTGTAGTGAAAACCCCTGTCATTGTAGGTCTAGTATATTGCTTCTAAGATGTAATCCTTCGAAGTCAACCAACTCTCCTTCAAATGCTTGAATTCATAGAATCATTAAGGTTGGAAAAGACCTCCAAGATCACTGAGTCCAACGTTTGATGAAACACCACCGTGTCAACCAAACCATATCACTAAGTGCCATGTCCAGTTGTTTCTTAAACACTTCCAGGGATGGTGACTCCATCACTTCCCTGAGCAGTCTGTTCCAATGCTTAACAACCCTTTCCGTGAAGAAATTCTTCCTTATGTCCAACCTGAACCTCCCCTGGTGCAGCTTGAGGCCATTTCCTCTTACCCTGTCACTGGTTGCTTGGGAGAAAAGGCCAACTCCCACCTGGCTACAACCTCCTTTCAGGGAGTTGTAGAGAGTGATAAGGTCTCCCCTGAGCCTCCTTTTCTTCATGCTAAACAACCCCAGCTCCCTCAGCCACTCCTCATATCACTGACTCTCTAGACCTTTCACCAGCCTTGTTGCCCTTCTCTGGACATGCTCCAGCATCTCAACATCCTTCTTGTGAGGGGCCCAAAACTGGACACAGTACTAGGTGTGGCCTCACCAGTGCCAAGTGCAGGGGGACAGTCACTTCCCTCAGCCTGCTGGCCACACTATTTCTGATACAAGCTAGGATGCCATTGGCCTTCTTGGCCACCTGGGCACATGCTGGCTTGTGTTCAGCTGCTGTCAACTAGTGCCCCCAGGTCCTTTTCCACTGGTCCACTTTCCTGCCACTCTTCTCCAAGCCTGTAGCACTGCATGAGGTTGTTGTGACCCAAGTGCAGGACCTGGCACTTGGCCTTGTTGAACCTCATACCGTTGCCTCAGCCCATCAATCCAGCCTGTCTAGATCCCTCTGTAGAGCTTTCCTACCCTCCAGCAGATACACACTCCCACCCAAGTTAATGTTATCTGAGAACTTACTGAGGGTGCAGTTGATCTCCCCATCCAGATTATCAATAAAGATATTAAACGGGACTGGGCCCGACACTGATCCCTGAGGGACACCACTGGTGACTGGCCACCAACTGGATGCAGCACCATTCACCACCACGCTCTGGGCCATACCATCCAGCCTCTTCTTAACCCAGCAGAGTGCACCTGTCCAAGCTGTGGACTGCAGCATTCTGCAGGAGAATGCCATGGGAGACAGTGTTAAAGGCTTTACTGAAGTCTAGGTATATAACATCCACAGCCTTTCCCTCATCCACTAGGCAGGTCACCTGGTCAGAAAAGGAGCTCAGGTTGGTCAGGCAGGACCTGCCCCTCCTAAACCCATGCTGGCTGGGCCTGATCCCCTGGTTGTCCTGTGTCTGCTGTGTGATTGCACTCAAGATGATCTGTTCCATAATCTTGCTGGGCACCAAGGTCAGGCTGACAGGCCTGTAGTTCCCCAGATCCTCCTTCCAACTCTTCTTGCAGATGGGTATCCCATTGGCCAACCGCCAGTCCTTTGGGACCTCCCCTGTTAACCAGGACTGCTGACAAATGAATGTGAGTAGCTTGTTAAGCTCTTCCACCAACTCCATCAGTACTTACAGGTGAATCTCATCTGGCTCCATAGACCGGTGATGGTGTAAGTGGCTCAGCAGGTTACTAACTGCTTCCTTCAATTGTTTTGTAAAAAGTTTGTTCTAATGCTGTTATTGGTTACAGGCAAAAATGGATGAACTGCAGCTGTTTAGAGGAGACACTGTCCTGCTAAAAGGAAAGAAGAGGAGAGAAGCAGTCTGCATTGTTCTGTCGGATGATACCTGCTCAGATGAGAAGATTCGCATGAATAGGGTTGTTCGAAACAACTTGAGAGTGCGCCTGGGTGACGTCATCAGGTGAGGACTAGTTTGTTAACTGTTGTGTATCTCTGGGTTGCCGAAATAATTTGTGCCCTGGCTTTGAATTGTTTTGGTCCATAGCAGAGACAGGGTCCTGCAGGAAGTATTCTTGCATCTTCTGGAGGAGGTCACAGAAATGTTTTCAAGTGTGTCTTACATCAAGGATCTCAATTTACTTTTGCATGTCTTTCTGGCTGTATGCATATTCAGATTAATACTAAGATTCTTGAAGACTCTTTGGGACCTTCACAAGCCCTGGTCCTGTCGTTAAGTAGTTGAATTACCCCACTGTTGTCATAGTATTCTTCCCAAATTTACATTGTCAAATGAATTCACAAGTTTTTTCCATCTAAATTTTTTATGTTCGCAAGATAACTGAAAGCTAGTAAGCAACATTGTAATTGATCTTATAGTATGGCTAGCTCAAGCACTGAGCTGCCCTATAACAAACAGAAGTTAAAACTTGAAGTAGTCAAATATCAATATTGAAAATCTCTGAAGGTTGTTTGTATACCAATTTTTGTTATAAAATAATTTTAAAATTACGAATGCTGGAAGTGTTGCAGGAATTTTGTACAATGCTTGCAGAAGGTAGTGGGAAAGCATTGAAGGATACATTTTGACTTACAGGAGGCAGGTTCCATTCTATAATGGGAGTGGAAAGAAAAAATATGTCAGCATTTCTTAAACATAAAAATGCTAATTTGCAGGTTTAGATATGTGAGAGAAGACAGTTATTTCTCCTGAGCATTCTTCTAATCTGGAATGTTGTGCATGTTCTGGGAAAATTGGAACCTGATTTCTGACACTAGACTTCCAGGGATGATATCTGAAATAATCCTTAAACAAAAATGTGTTTCATATGAACTGTAGAGGAGAGGGACAAGTCTGTTTCACCCATCTCTCTACCATTAGAAAAATGCAAGTTTTAAACGTGACTGTAGTTGGAAGAGTGTTTTGAGCTAGTCTGTGGATTTAAAATAAAGGTGAATCCTTACTTTATATGAGGTTACTGTTGGAGTAATTTCTAGTGTGACAGTTCAGCCGGTGCTATCCCCTTCTCTGCTTGGACTGTCTGTAACAGTTCTCAGCCTTTCAGGTGTGTTACTGATTGTCTTGGCTTCATTGCAAGGGTCAGAGAATTTTCACACCTCTTGCACACAAAGTTTTTCTTGCTGATCCTGAAGTACTTACTGTATTAATTTCTTTGGCTTGGTTTCTGCCAAAATCCAGATTCATGCACTAATCGCTTCCTGCTTGTAGTCTGTCAGCTGTTTTCCTTCAGTGAGTCAGTCTGTCTTTTCATTTACTCTTCTGCTATATCCTCACTGTAAAGCATGTAGTTAAAGAATCTCCTAATAGTCTCTAACAAACTAGCATATGAAACTTGCGTGCTCAGCTGCAGTTGCCCGTAGGCTTTTTTTTAGCCGGCAAAGCCAGTTTGAGTTTTCTGCCTCTGCCGCAGCTTGATGCTCTGATGTATTGCTATAGTAGGCTGTTGGCCTACGTTGTAAAATAATAGCTGAAATTTTTATTTAAAAGGGGGGAAGGGGCCTTCAGACTTTAACCTAAATGTTAATTTCCACAAAAAAGGATTGACAGACACCTAGCTATCCCTGGTTGGTACTGAGAACCTTTGTTCAGAATCAGGTTTATCAGCAACAGGAACTCTATTCTAAGTTATGAGGAAGAGAGGAAGGAACAAAGATTTCCTCTCAACTCCCTTTCCCTTACAGTTAGTTCAGCAGTAGCTCATGCAATCACAGAATGGTTTGGGTTGGAAGGGACCTCAAAGATCATCTAGTTCCAACCCTCCTGCCATGGGTGGGGACACCTTCCACTAGACCAGGCTGCTCAGAGCCCTATCCAATCTGGCCTTGAACACTTCTGGGGATGGGACATCCACAACTTCTCTGGGCAACCTCTGCCAGGGCTTCACCACCTTCACAGTAAAGAATTTCTTCCTATTATCCAATGTAAATCATCTCTCTCTCAGTTTGAAGACATTCTTCTTTGTCCTGTCACTGCATGCCTTTGTAAAAAGTCCCTCCAGCCTTCCTTGTAGGTTCCCTTCAGGTACTGGAAGGTGCTATAAGGTCTTGCTGGAACCTTCTCTTCTCCAGGCTGAACAGCCCCAACTTTCTCAGCCTCTCTTCATAGGAGAGGGGCTCCAGCCCTTCTTATCATCTTTGTGGCCTCCTCTGGGCTTGCTCCAACTGGTCCATGACCTCCTTATGTTGGGGGGGCCAGAGCTGGACACCATATTCCAGGTGGGGTCTCACAAGCACAGAGAGGGAGAATCCCCTCCCTTGACCTGCTGACCACGCTGCTTTAGATGCAGTCCAGGACACAGTTGGTTTCTGGGATGCAAGTGCACATAACCAAGTCATATCAAGCTTCTTGTCCACCAACACCCCTAAGTCCTTCTCAGCAGGGCTACTCTCAATCCATTCTCCACCGAGCCTGTACTTGTGCTTGGGATTGCCCTGACCCAGGTGCAGGAGCATGTGTTGAAACAAAAGTTAGCTCATGACTCTTACAGGTCTTGAGGCTGCATTAGTAACTTGTGAATGTATCTTGGGCACAGCAAAGGGGAGCCTCAGAAGAGTGGGGGGGAGGGGAGATAGTACTAAACCCTTCAGCAGTTTTGGATAGGGCTGAGAGGAGTGAAGGAAAGCACATGTTGAAAAGACTAGCTCTTTGATGGGCATGATTTTTGCCTTGTCAGCATTCTTATGCACGTGGGAAGTCTCCATAGGGCTTTGGAGGGTCCTTTCTGGCATTTATACTGGCCTGAGAAGAGACATCACTGCCTTTCCCAAACTTGCGTTTAAGTCCAGCATGATATGGTTAACTGAAGTTTTCTTCTGTTGCAGCATCCAGCCTTGCCCAGATGTGAAATATGGCAAACGTATCCATGTGTTACCAATTGATGACACAGTAGAAGGGATCACAGGGAATCTGTTTGAGGTCTATCTCAAGCCATATTTCCTGGAAGCTTACAGACCCATCAGGAAAGGTAATAGCACCTGTTATTGAAGTCCTGATGGCAGTGAATGTGAGCTAGTCCTGATACCAAATAAAAAGAATTTCTGGAAGCTTGCACAAATCTCCATGGAGCATTAGACTAACGACTGTAGAGTAAGATTTTGTTGTTGTGGATTTAATTTTTTCCTAAACTTCAGAGGAAAGAGTGATATCTGTTGCTGGCTGGTAGAACAGCTTGATAGTTCTCTGTCATGGTTTAATCCCAGCCAGCAACTAAGTACCATGCAGCTCAGCTGCTTGCTCACACCTCCTCCCTCCTTCTCAGTGGGGAGGAGGATTGGAAAAAAAGTAAAACTCATGGGTTGAGATAAGAACAGTTTAATAATATTAATTATAATAATACTAATAATAATTGGAGAGAGAGAGGGAGGGAGGAATAAAACCCAAGAGATACAAGTGATGCACAATACAATTGCTCACCACCCACTGGCTGATGCCCAGCCCATCCTCGAGCCGCAATATGTGGCTCCTGGGCAATTACCCCCAGTTAACATACTGAGCCTGACATTCTATGGTGTGGAATATCCCTTTGGCCAGTTCAGATCAACTGTCCCAGCTGTGCTCCCTCCTGGTTTCTTTTGTGCAGCTCCTCACTGGCAGAGCATGAGACACTGAAAAGCCCTTGTCTCAGGGTAAACACTGCTCAGCAACAACCAAAACCATCAGTGTGTTATCAGCATTATTCTCATACTGAATCCAAAACACAGCACTATACCAGCTACTCAGAAGAAAATGAACTCTTATCCCAGATGACACCAAGACATTCTCCTGTGGTTTTTTGCTACGCGGGATGGAAGGACATCAAAAAAGGCTTAGGTCAAAGTCAGTTTAATGAGATTTTTCTCCTGAGTTGCTACCACTTGATGAGATTTGGGAGTTGCTCACATATTAATCAATGGGTTAGATATACTAGCTGGCACCCTGACTAAATGCACTTTTTCCAAAGTAATTTAATTAATAACTGGGAAAGTGCATAAAAAACAAATATATGTTTAGAGATGTGCTGGTAGCACTTCTGCTGGAACAAATAGGTCCTAATACAATATATACACAAGTTGAATTTATCCAGCTTCTGTAGTCCAGTTTACCTAGGATTCATAGTGCAATATCATGTATTATTCTTTTTTTTGGAGCCAACCAATCTAGTTATAATAACTTCAAAATTAATTTAGATTAAATAAAGGCTTTTTGCCATTTTTAGAAATGTTAAATTGAAACTGGATGGAAAAGAATCATGATACCTTGCCTTTGTGTTTTATATTTAGGCAGAATATTATTTTTCTATTGTTTGCTGGTTTTGTTTGCTGTTTGTTTTTGATGAAATTTGATGGTGCTCGAGTGGTCACAGTACATGCAGCTCTTGAATTTAAAATGCAGAGTAGTGTTAAAAATGCCAGCAGTGTATACCTGTGTAACCCACTTCATTGTTCTCTGGGGCTGCTGGTAGTACAAGGGTTGACGTTTTGCAGCAGGCTACTGAAATGTGGGGTTTTATAGGTGACATCTTCTTGGTGCGTGGAGGGATGCGTGCAGTGGAGTTCAAAGTGGTGGAGACAGATCCAAGCCCATACTGCATAGTGGCTCCGGACACAGTGATCCATTGTGAGGGAGAGCCCATCAAAAGAGAGGTGAGCAGAATCCTGCTGTGCAGTTCTACTGAATCCCCTCTGTCTGAAATCTGTTTTAGTGACACTCCTTAAGAGCAGCAGTGTTTGCAGTTCCTGTTTTGGCATTTTGTGTATTGAATGTAATGATTAAAACCTCTGGTTTCAGGAGATGAGCTGCTGCTGAAGATAGAGAAATGTGCTTCCAGTATCCTTCCTCATATGCTGAGATAGCACCAGTGTATAGGTTTGCTGATGAGATGCCATACTTTGGCAGCAGCTCTTTTGCATCTGCTTCCATATATCTCACGCTGGACTTAGATTCATCTTTTAATTCTAAAGTTCCCTTGATACCTAGTAGGGAGGGCTTACAATGTTGCTGAATTTCATGCCATGTGAAAAGAAAGCAATTGGTACTTTTTTAGTGAGAGAATTGAAGTGTAAATTATGGATTTTTTTTTCTTTTTTCCTCCCAGTCCATTAAGGTGTCTAGCCTTGAGTGTCCCAAGCTTGAGGCAGCCTGAGTGGATTGTGTGTCAGGTCTTGGCCACCTTACTGTTACAGAGTAGGAAATCTCAGAAATGGGCTAAGGTGACTGTATGCTTCATAAAGTAAGTGCCTTTTTACTGCCTGCAGATCAGGGTGAGTCTTAGCTTGTAGTTAGCTCTGCCTTTTCAAAAAAATTCACCCCTATTTGACACTCGTGAGGCCATGTCTGGGCACTAGATGAGTCCAGTTTGGGTTCTTCAGGATACAACAGAGATAGGAGCAAGTTCAGCCAAGGCCACCAAAATTGATGAAGGAGCTGGAGGTCAGAATGAATGAGGAACAGCTGAGAGTGGGTTGATGTAGCACAAAGAAGGGAAGGCAAAGGTTCAGGGTTACTGGCAACTGCCTGATAGGAAGGTGTGGATAATCAGGCTCTCCCAAGAACTGCACCCAGGGACAGGACTAGAAGCAATAACACAAGCTGGATCAAGGAAAAATCCCAATGGAAAAAGGTTTCTCCAAACCGTGGAACAAGCCCTGGAGAGGGCAGGAACCTCCATACCTGGAGACCTTCAGCACTTGGTAGGGCTAGACCCTGAGCAACCTGATTGAAGTGTAGTAGTTCCAGTTTGTGGGACTCGGACTGAGCCCCTCTGAGATTCCTGGCTGTGTTGTTTTATTTTAGCATGGCCTAATGTTACAGATAACTAAGGCCAGTAGAAATTTGGACAGCCAAATGAACGAATCCTGTAGAGCTATACTGAAAGAGTTGGTTACAGGTGGTCTTATTTGCACATCTGGATTGTAACATTTTCTGTTAATTTGAGTCAATCCCAAGAGAAAACACTATGTTGGAGAATTGTATGGTAGCTAGGATATGTCAGGTAGTTAGAAATACCACTTAGAGTTTAAAGAATAAGTATATTTTATGCTGGGCTTCATTGTCCTACCATCTTTGCTAGCCAAATCAGAGGGTCACACAACTTGTTTTGCACTAGTCTGTAGGGGCCCTGGCAGCAGAGGCTGTCATTCAAGAGGGTAGGCTTCAGTGAGGAATTTCCCTCTGCATGTCTGGGAAGAGAGAGCTAAGAAACAGTTGTAGAAGATACCAGAAAGACTTGAAAATGAGAATCTCAAGACACAAAGAAATGGCAATGAGCAAAAACCTGGGTTCTGTAGACTAGGATGGATTGTTGAGCTACTGTTTTAACTCAAATGTTTAATGTATTTCCTCCTGGGTAGGATGAAGAGGAGTCGCTGAATGAAGTGGGCTATGATGACATTGGTGGCTGCCGGAAGCAGCTGGCTCAAATCAAAGAAATGGTGGAACTTCCCCTCCGACACCCTGCTCTCTTCAAGGCCATAGGGGTGAAGGTATGTCCCCATGTGCACCAGGTAGATGAGTGGGCTTGCCCTTGAAGATGACTTGATATCAGAGGTTCATGACGTATTGGGAGGGGAATAAGTAATTTGGGTTTGGGTTTTTTTTTGGGGGGGGGGGGGTTGGTTTGCTTATGTTTGGAGCTTTTTTAAATGCTGGTGTTAGGAAAGTATCTCCTTACATGTTTTGGACGCAGATTAAAGTACTGACAACTTGCAAAGCAGAGGGGTGCTTTGAATCAGTGCTGCCAGTTACTGGCAAGGTTTTTGTTGTGTGAAGTAGTAAAGGGTGTTGATAGCAATGTTGACATGGCAGCTGTTGCATAAGATTGCATCACAATTTCAGACTGGCTTTATCAAATGCTTACAGATTTGCTGTGAATCTACTTAGGCATTCAGATACTCACCACCTAAATCCCTTGCCTTTGTCCTCAGCCTCCACGTGGGATCCTGCTGTATGGTCCTCCTGGCACTGGTAAAACACTGATTGCCCGAGCGGTGGCCAATGAAACAGGGGCTTTCTTCTTCCTGATCAATGGTAAGTTTTGTGGCTGCTTTGGCCCCAGGTCTGCTGTGTGCTCACTTGTCCATCTTATGGTAAGGAATGTGTCGGGTTCGGCTGTCTGTCTCTGCCCCGACACGGGTAGGGTGGTTCTTGGGTGGCACGCATTTCAAAGGACGAGTCTGGACTCTTCAGCTTTTCGATCTTCAGATTGCTTATTGTTTCTTATCTACAAAATTTTCTGTCTGCCCAACAGAGGTCTGATCTGCAAGGCAGCCACGGGCACTCGTGACCACCCACGGGGCGGTCATGTCTTTTTATACTAAAATCTACATACATGATATTTAGCCTTATTTTCCAATATGTTTCACCCATGTTGGCAAGTGCACCTTCACCATAAACCAATCCCCAAGTGCCAACATCACCACAGGAGATGGAAGACAAGAAGAAGAAAGAAGAAGGACGAGACACACCCTGATCCCTCCATCTTGTCTCCATAACCCCCCTGTACCAAAAACCTTAAAGTTTATATTTCACCCTATAAATGTGTCCCTTTTTACACCCTTCACTCTAAAGTGATTCTCATGTCCTCAAACTGCTGTCACTTCTGTGGATGGATCAAAATCAAGCCACCAAACACTCTTGGCAACATTCCAGGATTTCCAAGACCCCCAAGGGTTCTCCTGGCATCTCTGGACATCGGGAGTGATGTGCTGAGTTCCCACAGGAATGGTGTCAATAGGGCTTGTAGAGCCATGCTGTCTCCCTGACATCCTTTCTTACCTCTTTGAAGTGTGCATCTGGGGACAATTGGAGGCCATTTGTGTGGAAGTATCTGTAGTGGCACTTCCCTTAAGCTTGATTGTTTTGTAGCTGGCTCATTGGAAAGACAGCTTTGTAATACAGGGACCTGGAGTCTGTCTGGCTTAGCGTTTGCATATGTTGTTGAGGGCAGAGCTGAGAGTGGTGAGATTATTCTATGAAAATTGGTGCAGGACGCTTGTTTCTATTGCTGCCAGCATGTTCCATTCAGAAAAGAAGCTGATCTGCAGTGGATTTGTTTTTCCCCTCAAGTAAAGCACAAGACCTGTTTCTGTTTCATGTAATATTAATTGTGAGGAACTATCCTGAAAGCTATGAGTACCTTGGGACTTAGCTACAAGTGACAGAACTTCCTATTGATCACTCTTCATCTGTAGCAGTTGAGGTGGATACTGGTTTATGTCCTGTAATGATCAGACTGTGACTTTTCCTCAGTGCTTTTCTGTGCCATTTTACATTCAGTGTTGGAATAACTGAACATTTGTACTTAAAGAGTGATGCTTTTCTTCTCTGATTTCAGTCACTTAGACCCATGAAGGTGAAAGCAAAGAAATATATAGCACAGTATAGCAGTGAGCAGCAGTAGGGAAGTGACTTGCTTTATATCTCAAGATATCATATATAAATGGACTAGTTTTAGCCATATGTTGTCTTTGTCGTATACTTTCTAAGTATGTGGAAGGTGTTACTGCATGCTAATGAACCGGACATTTTAGACACTTGTATTTCTGTTGCATAATACAAATAACATTGTCAGAGTTAGCAATGCATTCTCTGTCTGCTAGTCCCAAGCATGGAGCTGCAGTGTTGTAGATGAAGCTGGTATGAATTGGTGAGTTACCTGTTGTCTTGGTTTGGAAAGACAGGTGTCTGCTAAGGAAGGCAGGAGCCTCCCCTGAAATGGAAAAATGTAAACCTCCCCCCCTCCGAATTGCTATAAATTTTAAATTAAGGGGCTCTCAGGCAAAAAATTTGGGAGCAGGAAATAACAGTTCTTTACTAGGGAAGAAAATTTTAAAAAGATAAAATAAGCAATGCAGTAAACCAAAACAACACTGACAGAGTCAGAACACAACCTGACATCCTGTTGATCAGGGTGCTGGTAGCAGTCCAATTGGAAATGTGGCTGCAGTCCTCCTGGAATGTCAGGTGTGGTTCTGTTGGAGCAGGGATCCTGCAGAAGGGTGCAGTCTTCCTCTGAAGATCTAGTGGAAGAGGCAGCTGTTCCTCTGGGAAATCCAGTGGAGAAAACAGTGCTGCTGTTCCAGAATCTCAAGATTATATCTGGGTAGGAATGCTTGGCTCTTCCCTCTGTGTGGAGCATGTCACAATGGGATGTTATAGTTCTTATCAGTCATGCAGTGACATTCAATAGCCTGTTATCAGCAGATTTCTCCCGCAGGGAGGAGTGGTTGTGAAAGAGATAAGAAAAACTGCCCACTTAACAGAAGGCAACTGCCATACAGATGGCAAATAGAATACAATTTGCTTGACAATCCAGGACACCTGTAATGAAGCATTATTAGTACCTGCTTGTACCAGTGTCTCTGCAGCTGGCCTGCTTCAGTCAGCTGGCAGCCTTGCTCTTCCAAGGGTCAGGTTTCTTTTTCTTGGATCCTTTAGAAGCATACTTTTTCTTCATTACCACTCCCTTCAGCATGATGGAAAATCTGTAAAAACAGAATAAATCTGTGAACCTGCACTAGTGTTCAGCAACTGTAGGCGATCTCAGAGGAATGCTGCCCTTCCTTCTGGGATTAATGTGGTTACACATTTTTATTATTTATTCTTTGAGAGGAGATGGGGTTTGGGGTGTTGTTTTTTTGGTGGTGGCTTGTTGCTGTTGGTTGGTTGGTTAGTTGGTGTGTGAGTCAATACAGTCAGGCAGCCAGGGCAACCATAAACCCATGGCTAAAACATAGAGTAAATTTATTTCCATTACCTAAATAACGGAGGGAATCCTTGAAGCAATACCTGCACGGGGGCACACAAGCAGAGATATGGGCACTGTTAGTTCATGCCAGAGGATTACTGACTACTGTTCACACAGGCTTATCAAGGGTTATTTTCAGCTGCAAGGTCACTTGAGCACTCACCAGTGTTTTGCTTTTTAACCCATTCCTCCCAACAGTTGGGTTTTTTTGAACTCATTTATAAAATCTTATAGAGGTAAATGCATACCTGTGTAATGCATGCTATAGACAGCTTTGGCATCTTACAGCTTTTTCTTTCCCTACCTTGATAACTTGCCACCAAATAATTTGATTGCTTCCATTGTGAGCATTAACTGTGTGGTGGCACATTTCAGAGAAGCTCACCAAGTGTGAAATAGGGTAAGGGAAGAGGCAGCTAATGGTAGCTCATTGGCTAGTGTTACATTCTGTTAAACTGAAAACACTGAAATGATGATAGTAAGTAATTCTGCATGCTGGTCTTGCCTTTTCAGATGTAAATTTAATGAACTTGGTTGATAGTATTTGCTTTGGCTTGAAATATAGATACATGTGAACCTTGTACTAAAAAAAATTCAGCTGCATGTTTTTGGGGCTAGCTGCCTCTCTTCTGGGTGCCACAGTTGCTTTTTTTTTAGGTCCTGAGATCATGAGCAAGCTGGCTGGTGAGTCTGAGAGCAACCTGAGGAAAGCCTTTGAAGAAGCAGAGAAGAATGCTCCTGCCATCATCTTCATTGATGAACTGGATGCCATTGCTCCTAAAAGAGAGAAGGTAAAGAAAGCATTTAGAACGTAAAGGAGTGCATCCTTTTTGGTAGCAGCTGGCATGAGTCTCTGCATTTGACTATAGGGTAAAGCAGTATTTCACTTAATGCTTGAAAGCAGTTGGATGTCAGAATTTGGATATCAGAAGAATCTGATGTAGTTCACGACGTTTCTTAACAGCTCATGTCTGTTGTACCTGTCTGCTTTGGTGCAGTACTAGCTCCTGTGTGCTGTGTTTTAGAGCTTTTGGTCTAGATATTACTTTCTCCACAGACACACGGAGAGGTGGAACGTCGCATCGTGTCTCAGCTGCTGACTCTTATGGATGGACTGAAACAGAGAGCACATGTGATCGTTATGGCAGCCACCAACAGACCTAACAGCATTGACCCAGCTCTCAGGCGATTTGGTAACCATAATTGCCATCTCTTTTTCTGTGTATCAGATACTTTGTTATGGACTGTGCTTCAGGGGCCTTGGAAGGACTGAGTAGAAATGAATATTAAACATCCTATGTGTTACATAAGCTTCTTTCCAGCTACTTGTTTGGAAATAATTTCTAGATTTCAGCTTTTGGTATAATCTTTTGTGCTTTATTAGATTAGAACTTGTAGAAATAATA
Organism: Molothrus ater; assembly: GCF_012460135.2. Lineage (NCBI taxonomy): Eukaryota > Metazoa > Chordata > Aves > Passeriformes > Icteridae > Molothrus > Molothrus ater. The sequence goes on along the minus strand of NC_050510.2, from coordinate 1,977,146 downwards.
AAATACTTAGAGGGTAGCACATTTTTTCACTGCATCAGTTAGGTGAGGCTATTTCAGGACTAAATGCTTAAGGGGTTGTTCATGCCTCAGGTTGCAGGAGGCTCTGAATTGTCCCATTTATCTTTTATTGATGAAAAGTCTGGTAGTTTCTGAGATTCAGGTTTTCAAAACTTTGCAGTGTAAATGAATGTCTGTTGTATGACCAGTTGGTAAAATCAAATTTGCAGGAAAAATGGCCTCTTAAATGTCTAGTGAGGCATTTGAATGCACAGCTATAGCTAGAAGAAAATGATAGATGTACATGCCCTAGGTAATATTACAGTAATACATGAGTTTCCTGCTTCCCCAGATATTGGGGCAGTTCATGTTTTTCACCACTTGGGTGCTGCTGTGAAAGTTCTGAAAAATTTAATCTCTCAGTATTTGTGGACACAAAGGTAGGAATAAATAAAAATGTCCCATGGTGTGTTGGTTAGGATAGCATATTTTCCTATAAATTAGGATTGGAAAAAAAACGAAATCCTCTGTATTTATATAATCCTGAACTCTACTTAATGCAGTAGTCTCACTTTCCCTAAATGGCTATAAGCCTTTTTCTGCCTTCTCTGATCTGACTCTGCTACTGTGCTGATTGATGCTGCAGGGAAACCCAAAGCTCTGGTATTTTCTGAAATTGTTTGTGGCTTGTCATCAAGTTCCTGTGTCAGAGGAAGGTATCAACTATAGCTCCCTTAGTTTGCAGAATCAGCAACTCAACGTGTGCTTGTACTCCCCAGGTCGTTTTGACAGAGAGGTAGATATTGGTATCCCAGATGCCACTGGGCGCTTGGAGATTCTGCAGATTCACACAAAAAATATGAAACTGGCTGATGATGTGGATCTGGAACAGGTGAGTAGCATGCTATTACAAAAGCTTGCCTCTGCTCATTTAGGACAGCGTGAAACTGAGCAAATATGTGATCTCTGAGCTTCCTCCTAACTAGATTACCAGTGACCAAAAATCCTCACTTGCTAGTTAAGAATGCTATGGCTAAGTGAAACAAATGTGTACCAGTCCAGTCTGGAAGTGCCTTGCCACTGTCCTGTGTTTGTTTGCTGTGGCATTCTCTTTAAAAATAAAGCAAGTCTGAAACAGCACTCACAGAGCTGGCTGAACATTGTAGTAATACTGTATGGATTTAATCTCTGTCCTGAATGAAGAACTGCAGTCCTCAGGGTTATCTTTCTGCACACGATCTATTCCAGTTGCAACTTTGTTCTCAGGTAAGAGGTGGAACAGCAGTGTCTTTGGCTGCTAAATGTGATAGCACTTATCTTGAATTTGCAGCAAAGCACTAATGTTTCTGTCCTTCAGAGTTTTGTTGCACCTCTGAATGAGGGACCAGAGCATGCATTGCCCTTGCAGAGTGCTTGCTTGTGTTCCTGAGAGTCACAGTTAATGCTCTGCTTTCAGGTGGCAAACGAGACCCATGGCCATGTTGGCGCTGACTTGGCTGCTCTTTGCTCAGAAGCTGCTCTTCAGGCTATCAGAAAGAAGATGGATCTCATAGACCTAGAAGATGAAACCATTGATGCTGAAGTGATGAACTCACTGGCTGTGACCATGGATGACTTCAGGGTAATGGAGGAGTACCCTTCTTTCTTTTGTGTGCAATGTCTAATTGCTTATCTGAAGCAAGTGAACATAAAATATTAGAATTGATATAATGCTTTTTCTTCTAACAACAGTGGGCTCTGAGCCAGAGCAACCCTTCTGCTCTTAGGGAGACAGTGGTGGAGGTGCCACAAGTTACCTGGGAAGATATTGGTGGTTTAGAAGATGTAAAGAGAGAACTCCAGGAACTTGTACAGGTAAGGTTTCCAACAGATTTTTTCCTAGTTAGCTTGAAAAATAATGATTGTCATGGTTTAGGAATGGTATTCCCCAATTTAGTGTTCCCATTGAAACACTCCAAACCACATGCTGCTCACTCACTCCCCCCTCCCCTGTGGCAGGATGGAGAGGAGAATTGGAGGCAGAAAAGGTAAAGATCATGGGTTGAGATAAGAACAATTTACTGTAAACAGCAATGAGATAAGAAAATGAACAATATTAATAACAGTGTACAGGACAGGTGAATGATTCACATGTGAGTACTCACCATAGGGAACGTGACATTATCCCCAACTGCTTGTTTCACGTTATCTGACCGAAAGGGACCCCCGCCCTCTGCCCCCTGCATGACGTGAGGTGGTACCCTGTCCTGGCCAGAACCAGGACAATAATAAAATTCAGAACCTCTGCACATTCCTGTTTGGGCTGTGACCAGGGTAAATGCAAAGTTTATATGGTATTTTCATGTAATGGACTGAAAATATCATGCTGTTCCATCTTAGTGAACCTGGGGAGAGGGAGGTGCTGGGAAGCAGCATCAGGCTTTCCTGAGCTGAGTATACCGGGACATCTTGGGTGGGTGTTGTGCTACATGCAGGAACAGCAGCAGTTCTGCTTCTCTTAAGTGGAGACTAGCATTAGCACTGCTGCCAAGAATCCTGTTATGTGATGGCTTTAATATGCTAGAAAGTAGATGAAGATTCTCATGCAGAGAGCCTCTGAAGTTTGACTTTGCAGCAGTGTTAGCATAGAGGTGAGAAGTAATTGAAGCCTTCTATGAAAGGAGAAGCTGGAACAAAGTCATGAATGGTCTGTGGAATTGAGGTGGTTTGGGTTTGATACATCCCTGCTTTCAGTTGCACTGTAGAAACAGCCTGTCTGTGAATAAAAGAATCTACTTTTCAATCTAACTTCTGTCATTAAAATCATCACCTGTCTCTGATCATGTTGGAAGGATAAATGCTCACATCAGACATCTTGACTGTCTTTGGAGGGCAGAGAAAATAGGTTAGATAATGAGCTAGCTGTTCTCATTTGCTTTTGCAGGGCAGACTGAAGTTGGGGTTACATGTGCTGGAAAACTACCTGAACTGGCACTTAGTTCATAGGCTTTACAATTTAGTTGTGATGCTTTTTAAACCAGTGCCCATTTAAAAACACCAGTGGCACTGAGCAGGCAGACTCTTGTGTTTAACCCACCAGAAATCAAAATTATTTGGGTTGGAAAGGACCTCAAAGATCATTCCAAACCCCCCAGCCATTGTGTAGTGGGTTGATCCTGGCTGAATGCCAGGCACCTGCCAAAGCTGCTCTCTCACTCCCCTCCGCAGCCAGCCAGAGGGGAGAAAATTTAACAAAGGGTTCATGAGTTGAGACGAGGACTGGGAGAGATCACTCATCAAATACCATAGTGGGCAAAATAGGATCTAATTAAAGTATGAATTTAATTTATTGCTAACAAAATCAGAGCAGGACAATGAGAAGTAAAATGAACCCTTAAAAAACCACCTTCCCCCCACCCCTCCCTCCTTTCCAGCTCTACCTCCTACCCCAGCAGTGCAAGGAGACAGGGAATGGGGGTTTTGGTCAGTCCATTACCCATGGTTTCTTCCACTGTTTACGGAGAGAAGTCGTTCCCTTGCTGCACTGTGGGGTCCCTTGCCATGGGAGACAGTTCTCCATGAACTTGTCCAACGTGAGTCCATCTCACGAGCAACAGCTAAATGTGAACTGCTGTAATGTGAGTCCAGCCCATGGGCAACAGTCCTCAAACTGCTACAGCTTGAATCACTCTTCCATGGGGTGCAGTCATCCAAGGACAGGCTGCTCCAGCAAGGGCTCCTCTCTCCACGGGCCTCCCATTGGGTCACAGCCTCCTCTTAGGCATCCACCTGCTCTGGCATGGGTGTCCTCCACAGGCTGCAGATGGATCTCTGCATCCCCATTGATCTCCATGGGCTGCAGGGGGACAGCTGCTTCGCCATAGTCTTACCCACAGGATGCAGGGGAATTTCAGCTCTGGTGCCTGGAGCACTTCCTCCGCCTCCTTCTCCACTGACCTTGATGTCTCCATAGTTTTTCTTCTCACGTATTCTCACCCCACTCTTCTCTGGCTGCAATTACATCTGCGCAATAACTTTTCTTTCTTCTTAAATATGTTATCGTGGAGGCGTTACCACCATTTCTAATTGGGCCAGCCTTGACCAGCAGCACATCCGTCTTTGGAGCTGCCAGGGATTGGTTCTGCCAGACATGGGGGAAGCTTTTAGCAGCTTTTCACAGAAGCCACTCCTGTAGCCCCCCCGCTACCAAAACCAGGCCATGCAAACTGAATACACATGGACAGGGACACCTTCCATTACACCAGGTTGTTCAGAGCCCCATCCAGCCTGGCCTTGGATACTTCCAGGAATGGAACGTCCACAACTTCTCTGGGCAACCTATGCCAGTGCCTCACCACCCTCACAGTAAAGAATTTTTTCCCAATATCCAATCTAAATCTACCCTTCTTCGGTTTGAAGCCATTCCCTCTTGTCTTATCACTACATGTACTTGTAAAATGTCCCGCTCTGGCTTTCTTGTAGGCATCCTTTAGGTACAGGAAGGCTGCTCTAAGATCTCCCCAGAGCCTTTTCCAGGCTGAACAGCCCCAGCTCTCTCAGCCTATCTTCATAGGAGAGGTGCTCCAGCCCTCTGATCAGCTCTCTGCTGTGTTTGCATCAGCAGGTCTACATCCTTATTTTGAGGGCCCTAGAACTGGATGCAGTACTCCAGGTGGGGTCTCAGAAGAACAGAGCAGGGGGGCAGAGTCACAGAACGGTTGAAGTTGGAAGAGACTGCAGTGGATCATCTGGTCCAACCCCCTTACTCAAGCAGGGTTATCCCAGAGCACATGGCACAGAATTGCATCCAGACAGTTCTTGAATACCTCCACTGAGGGATACTCCACAACCTCTCTGGGCAATCTGTTCCAGTGCTCAGTCACCTGCGCAGTAAAGAAGTTCTTCCTCATGTTCCGGTGGAACTTCCTGTGCATCAGTTTCTGCCTGTTGGTTCTCATCCTATTGCTTGGCACCACCAAGAAGAGCCTGGTCCATCCTCTTGATGATACTCTCTTCAGATACAGATACACATTGATGAGGTCCCCCCTCAGTTCTCTTCTTAAGGCTGAACAGGCCCAGCTCCTTCAGCCTTCCCTGATAAAAGAGATGTTCCAGTCCCTTAATCATCTTTGTCACCTTCCACTGGACCCACTTCAGGAGCTCCATGTCTCTCTTGTACTGAGGAGCCCAGAATGGGACTCAGCACTCCAGATGCCGCCTCACCAGGGCTGAGTAGATGGGCAGGACCACCTCCCTTAACCTGCTGGCAATGGTCTTCTTAATGCACCACAGGATCCCATTTGCCTTCTTGGCCACAAGGGCATTGCTGGCTCATGGACAGCTTGTTGTCCACTAGGACCTCCAGGTCCTTCTCTGCAGAGCTGCTTTTCAGCAGGTCACCCCCAGCCTATACCGGTGCCTGAGGTTATTCTTCCCCAGGCACAGGCCCCTGCATTTGCCTTGTTGAACTTCAGACAGTTCTTCTCTGCCCATCTCTCCAACCTGTCGAGGTCCTTCTGAATGCCTGCACAGCACTCTGGGGTATTGGCCACTCCTCCCAGCTTTGTGTTGTCAGCAAACTTGCTAAGGAGGGATCTACCCCTTCATCCAAGTTATTGGTGAACAAGTTAAACAATACTGGGCCCAGTATTGAACCTTGGGGGATATCACTAGTGACAGGCCTCCAACTAGACCCTGTGCCACTGATTACAACCCTCTGGGATCTGCCATTCAGCCAGTTCTCAATGCACCTCTGTCCACTCATCCAGTCCACACTTCCTGAGTTTGCCTATGAGGATGTTGTGAGAGACAGTGCTGAAAGCCTTGCTGAAGTCAAGGTAGACAATATCCACTGCTCTCCCCTCATCCATCCATGTAGTTATTTCATTGTAGAAGGCAATCAGGTTGGTCAAGCATGATTTCCTTTTAGTGAATCCATGCTGACTACTCCTGATCACCTTGTCATCCATGTGGATAGAGATGGCCTCCAGAATGAGGAACTCCATTACCTTTCCAGGGATTGAGGTGAGGCTGACTGGCTGGTAGCTCCCTGGGTCCTCTTGATTGCCCTTTGTGAAGACTGGGGTGACATTTGCTTTCTTCCAGTCCTCAGGCACCTCTCCTGATTGCCACAACTTTTCAAAGATGATTGTGAGCAGCCTCGCTCTGGTGTCCATCAGCTCTCTCAGCACTCGTGGATGCATCCCATCAGGGCCCATGGACTTGTGAATATCAAGTTTGTTTAGGTGTTCTCTGACCCAACTCTCCTTGACCAAAGGAAGGTCTTCCTTCCAACATTCCTTTACCCTGGTCTCCTGGGTCAGAGATCCCTGAGGGCTGGTCTTGTCAGTGAAGACTGATGCAAAGAAGACGTTCAGTAACTTTGCCTTCTCTGCGTTCTCTGTCACCAGGGTCCCCTCTTCATTTACTAATGGTCTCACATTATCCTTAGTTTTCCTTTTGTTACTGATGTATTGGAAGAAGCCCTTCTTGTTGTCCTTGACATCCTTGGCCAGATTTAATTCCAGATGGGCCTTGGCCTTTCTTGTCTCATTTCCACTTACTCTGACAGCCTCTTTATATTCAGTCCAAGTGGCCTGACCCTGCTTCCATCTCCTGTGTTTCCTGCTTTTGCTTGGGTCCCCTTTGCCTGATTTCTTGCTCATTGGGATGTACCATTCTTGAGCCGGGAGGATATCGATCAAGTCTTTTGGACTCCTCTTCCCTGTAGGACTTATTCCCATGGGATTCTTCCAAGAAGGTCCCTGAAGAGGCTAAAGTTAGCTCTCCTGGAGTCCATGGTTACAATCTTACTTGCTGCCCTGCTTCTTCCTCGCATGATACTGAACTTGTCAATCTCATGGTTACTACAGCCAAGGCTGCCCTCAACCTTTACATCTCCAAAATGGCCTTCCCTGTTTATTAGTATGAGGTCAAGCAGCACATCATTCTGTTACCAAAAATTTGGTAAAATACAAATCTCCTTTACACCAATGTAGCATTAAGAAGCAGGCATTCTTTATTTGGCCAGATGCATGAGGGGATAGCTCCTCCTAAAGTTGAGCACAGTGAGTACAGGAAAGTTTATATACTGTATTTTACATACATATTAATTGATTGTCCCAAAATAAACATACATATGATAATCATTTTCCAGAAATCATTAACATATTTTCCCTCCCCTTTACACATGTGTTCTTTTGTCCTGGGGGTCTCTGGTGGCCTCTAGTGATTGAGGGACCCCAATGTAATACCTGACCTGGTCAAGTTGGCAGGGCACTGGGACTGGTGAACTTCCAATTCTTCTTACACAATGGGCATTGTGCAGTTCTGTAGGTCAGTGGGTTTTGAAGAACAAGCATTGTGTTAGCTCACCAGGTGTAGACAATTTTTCATCTGGTAACATTCCCCCCTTTGAGGCTTGTGAAGCTTGTCTTTTTAAGCCTTCATAAGCCTCACTTTGATTTTTAATAACATTGTATAAGTTCCTCACATTGCATTAGCAATCATGTTTTTTATGCAACTTAAAGCAAACATCGTAATCACAATTATTACTATGATCACAATTATGCTTTGCAAAAATGAGGCCAACCAACCACTCAGAGAAAATGCAAGTCCTTTAAATATTTTATTTAACCAGTTACTTTCTAATTTTGTCCCTAATTTTCTGCTAGATGCAGCAACTGATTTTATCCTCTCTATCTGATCATCCAATTTAGCAGTCACATTCAGAATGTGCACACAACAAATATTGTTGTTTAAATTCAAGTATCCACATACTCCATGTTCATGTAGTAGCAATAGATCTAAAGGCAATCTGTTTTGTAAGGTCATTTTAGTTGTGCCTTGCAATTGGTCATTTATTTCAGCAAACCCCAATTGAGTTGTATTTGCTAAAGCTTCCATTTGCAGAGTCAAATTGTGTATAGCTAGTCTGTTCCTAAAGGTAAATATTTGAGGAGTAAAGATGGATTTTTATATCCATCCCACTATAGTTTTCCTATTCTTCTCACATGTGTTCCCAGATTTTTGTCAAATTGCTGACTAAAGTTCCCCACGGAACTGGATTTTCTGCAGAGGTTGGTATTGGTAAACAAGCTGTTATAGAAGTTACATTCTGTAATCTGACTTTAGGACCATATTCCCCTTCCAAGAATTTAAGATCATAGTTTCTATTATTATTATAAATATGCAATTATTTATCATCTTCATCTAGGTCCAATAAATAGCATCCCCCTAGAAAATCACATTCTATACCTAAAACTATAGGATTTAGATGAAAAACCTCCAAGGTGTTAGTCAGTCTTGTTTCTGCTGTGTTTAATGTGTGGTTGCTGGTTTTACCCACATGTGATGAAGCCAGGGTTCGATTCCTTTTACCTTGAGTGCAGTGTAGGTTACCAGGAGGACTTGATATGGTCCCTTCCACTTCTCCTGGATTGGTCCAAAATTCAAGGTTCTGATGCACACTGTATCTCCCAGTCAGAAAGGATGTACAGGCAAGTCTAGCCCCAATGATCTGTTGACAGTGTTGTACCTTTTAAGACTTAAAAGAGTTAGTTCCAGTGCTATTAAATATTAATTTCAGCAAATCTTTTGAGACTTCCCTTGCCTTGTTGGTACAACATGGGAAAGCTTCTGGCCATCCAGAAGAAGTATCTACCAATACCAAAATGTACCAGTTCCCATTCTGCCTGGACAGTTCTTCAAAATCAATTTGCCAATTATCACCTAGTGAATTCCCCTGTTTTACTATCCCGACGGTGGCCTTTTTCCTTTCTTGGGATTATTTTGCAAAATAAATCACACATTTTTCAACAATTAATCTATTATTTTCTGTCATCTTTGTGCTAACTATGTTCCTTGATAAACTAGTCACCATATTTTCTATTTCCTAATGTGTTTCCTGATGTTTTAGTTCTGTTATCGTATACATTAATTGTGGAGGTACAATTACCTGCCCACATGAGGTTACCAATCACCTGCTGGGATTTCCCATAGCTTCTAATGATGGGGCTAACTGCCTGTCCTGGTTGCTATAATTTTGTTTTGTTCCCAGCCATTCAACTTTTTGCTACATATTAGTGCAAGGATACCTTTTTCAGCAACCTCTTTAGTTGTTTTGTCAGCTAATTGATTCCCTGTATTAACTGGGGAGTCTCCAAACTGATGGGCTTTACAAGGGCATCATGGCCACTTCTTCTGAGTTTTGCACACTCTGTAGTAGTTGACTAATTTCTTCTTTGTACTTAATAGGAGACCTCTGTGCCGACAACAATCCCCTTTCCTTCCATTTCGTTTCATGGATGTGTATTATTCCAAAAACATATTTTTAATCAGTCCATCTGTTTACTCTTTCAGTGATTTCTAACACTCGTTGTAAAGTCATTACTTATGCTTTTTGTGCTGATGTGTAAAAGGTAAAGCCTGGCTTCTATTGTCTGAGTCGAGGTTCCCACTGCATATCCAGCTGCCCATTTTCTGTTTCATACCATGCTGTTCCCACTGGTGTATAGGTGCAGTTCCTGGTCCTGGATGGGATTGCTCTTGAGATCCAGTCTGCCAGAACACACTTGTCCAATGGTTACCAGGCAGTCATGGTACAAAGGTCTCTGGGCTTCTTCTGAAGCCTGAAGAAACATGGCTGAGTTCAAAGCAGTGGTTACCTTAAGCAGCTCAACATTGTCCTGCTGGTATTTCAGCATCCTGCTGGTGATATCCTGTCTTCCTTTTTGTACCAATTGTTTGGACAGGCTGCTTCCATGACCTCAAATGCTGCACCAGTCCCCCTAGTGCCAGGTGCATCTTTTCATGCCCAAATAACTCAAATGGTTTGGTTCAAATGTGAGAGTCACAGTGCAGGCATTGTCATTAAGGTTCTTTTAGGGCTTCAAAGACCCTCTGACTCTCAGGAGTCCATACCAAGTATTTTTTGGTGGAGGATCATACAAGGGTTTTGCCAGTACTCCATAACTGTCAATCCATAACTGACACCATCCGGCCATACCTAAGTAGGCTTGTAGTCCTTTGCTCTGGCGTCTGACAAACAGCTTCTTTTCAGCTGCTTCCCAAGCTTTTTTTTCCCTGCAAGATCTCAAAACATATATTACTGCTTTGCTTGAAGCCTTTACCCAGCTCCTTGGCTTAGAGGGCACTAAACCTGTTTGTTAATAACGAGTCTTCAGGAGGAAAAAGAGAATTCTTCCTTGTACACAGTGGTTAGTTTCCAGCATTCTTTTGACTTTAAATTTCTTGAGACGTGGTACAGAGCCTGTGTGCATCTCTAATGTAGAGGGGGGCTGAAACTCCTGAGTCTGTAGGGTCTCTGAGAATATCCTATCACTTTCTCATCTTCATGAACGCTTTGCAGTCTGCTTGCTTCCTCACATAACTCCTTGACCTGGTGACATAGCTCCCTGACAGGGACACACCTTCTGCAGAGGAGATGACTCAGCCCCAGCTTCCCAGATAGGCATCAGGCACTCCTTACAACCAGAGGCCTGCAGAGCTACGTGTACTGTCAAAAGGTCTGTCACTGATGCAGCAACTCCAACTGCCACTGGGGAACAAGCTCTACAGTGTCATCACCATAACATTGGGAGCTCACACTAGTAAGACTGGGAAAGAAAGGGCTTCCCTTGCCCCTTGGCATTAACTGCTGCTCCTAGTTCCTGCTCTCTGGTACTGCTACTATGTTGGCCCTCCTATTGAGAGGAGCCCTTCCTTGTCAACTGCAGTGCAAACTGCTGCACCCCACCTTGGCTGACATGCCATGTCCTGTTTGCCCCCTCTGTTTGCTATGCTCCTGGTCTCTCGTGCTCCCTGGGGGCTCCTGCACCTGAGCTGTTCACCTCTGTGAGTGACAGACTGAGCTTAAATCAGCTGCTGTCACTCCTGGCCCGGCCCATGCTGAGTCAGCTGCTGTTGTTCAAGCTCCACATGGGTCTTGACGGTCTCCTGGGGTTACCCTGCCTTTAGAAACTCACTGATTGCTGCAATCTCCTGCTCTGCTGCAGGATGTGCCTGCACAAGAGCTGTTTGCTCCCTCAACCTGCTAGCCATGCTTTGATGCAGCCCAGGACACAGTTGGTTTCTGGGCTGCGAGTGCAGATTGCTGGTGCATGTTGAGCTTCCCATCAATCACCACCCCCAAGTCCTTCTCAACAGGGCTGCTCCCAATGCATTCTCTTCCCAGCCTGTACTTGTGTTTGGGATTGCCCCGACCAGATGCAGGACCTTGTGTCGCTGTTGAGTTAGGAAATCAAGGAAAAGACGACACAGACTCCAATGCTTCTTAGAAGGCATGAAGCAAGGTTTATTAGAAACTGCACATATTTATAGACAGGATAGTTCACCCAGAACCTGATTGGTCCTTAAACAACACCCCTCACACCATTGGTTAATTAGGAACAACACGTTATTGTATCTTTCCATAAGCATCATGTACAAACATTCCACATGTTCACAAACACCAGGTGGAGAGATTAAGATAAGAATTGTTTTAATTCTTTCTCTGAGCTTTCTCACAACTTCCCCAGGATGATGCGTGGGAAAGTTATCTGTTTCTCTCTCTAACTAAACTGTCAGCATCCACAGGTCCCCCTTTTTTGTTTAAAGCGGAAGGCAGCGTTTGTAATCCTCTGCGGGGCCCCTTGCAGGAAGGAGAACAAACACAGCTGAAGCGGTCCCTTTTGCAATTTGCCGGTTATGAATCAGAACCTCAATCAGACGCTGACTTAGAATGGTCAGGGAGATTCTCTAACACATACCATCGAATTCTTTACAATCACATCCTTTTACCAACATCAAGTCTTGTTGTTCCTTCTTACAAGAAATCCTTACTAATTCTAATACAGTAACAAAACATCGTTAGTCTGCTCAAAGAATTGGCAGTCTAACATGTCAACAACCCTTTCCCAGAAACAAAGAAAAAGATACAATGGTCATTCCCTACTCATAGAAGGACCATCTGATTGATGATTGGCAGCTTGATCATCATTTGAATGTTGCCTGTTGGCCACATTCTGTTTTTGGTGTCGCAATTCAGGGCGGACACACCTTGCAGGTATCCACCATACCCCAGTATCTGTGGAAACGCATGCATACCGGCGACCCCAAGCAATAAAGTCGCACGGGCCCTCTCACTTATTAGTGGTTAGGTCCCGTATCCAGACTTTTGCTCAAGGCAGGTGCGACTCACCTGAAGACTGCAACGAGAAAAGGTGATTTAAAATGACAGGATTGTTTGAATTTTGTGGCACTGTAAGATGATTGATTGTATATAGAGCTTTTTCCAGTCAGCTGTGTGGGATTTCTCTGGGCATTCCGCTTTTTTGTTTTTCCAGAACATGCTTTAAAGTACCATGAGCATGTTCAACAATAGCTTGACCAGTTGGAGAATGCAGAATACCAAGTTTATGTGAGACTCCGCATAAGCACAAAAACTGCCACGTCATCTGCGAGACGTGGGCAGGACCATTATCAGTTTTCACACAAGAAGTGATGGGGGGTGGGCATGGAAACCATAGCACAAATTTGACCTGTAAAGTCAGAGTCAATGACACCTGGATGCACAAAGATTCCTTGGAGGGTGGCACTAGATCTTCCCACAAGCAGTGCACTCAATCCTTGACCCAAAGGTCCAAAGGCATCCAGAGGAACCTTATATACACAACAAGATCCTGATTGTTCCTGTGGTGTGCACATCCACTCCGGCTGCTCTGTGGGTGCTACCCCTAAGCTGGCTGAGTAAGCCTGTGCTGGTACCATGCCCTGGAGAATCATTTGTGTTGGAGCGCAGTTCCCCTTTGCACTTGTCTTCCTGTTTCCTAAACAGTAAGAGCCTGAGATGAGAGATGCGGGACATCAGGCGGCTCTTCAAAATGCAGTTTATTGTATCAAAGATGTTACAACAGTCCAGGGTCATGGGTGACAGAGCCTGCGCCTACAGCTGTCAGCTCCAGCTGTAGACAAGCCTGAAGGCGCTTTAGTTTTGGTTACACTGCATTATATACTTTTCTTTGCTGAGCATCTTAATACATAAGAACCAATCTATACCTTTACTTTTACCTATAGCCTATCAGAACTACTGTCATTACCATATTATGGTTAATACTATCCAATTACATGAGTTAGTATGTTACAGGGTAAGCTAGAAGTTGTTTTTCAGTTTTCTTGTAGTGGAAAATTCTTAAACCTTTTTTCTACTTGCCACATGGACATGTCTTGTTTGCCTGAGGTATCTTTCTGCTTGGTAAAAACATCTTTTTGTTTGTGGTCAGCTTATCCTTTGCTCTAAGTCATCAAATCTCTTTCCAACTCAACATAACCCTTGCTTTCTTAGTTGTCCAGCAAGACTGGCTCAGCAAACCTCAATTTACACATCTATTATTCTTCTATATCAAAACTTGCTTCCATCTCTATTTCGTTCTCAGGTTCTACATTCAGAGATCTTTCTGCCAAGCATACATATCTGTTAAACTTTCTTGTCAAACTTTCATCCTTCCCAACACCAAACCTACCAAAAGCTGACCATTGGCATGGTATTTAGAGTTACATTGGTTTGCATAATGACCTGGCTTTGCACACGTAGCACACAAGAAATTAGTCTTATTTCCTTTCTTTTTCTGTGTTCCCTGTTTTTGCTTGCCCTTATTTTTCACCTGTTTCTGTTGTCCATCCCCTGAGGCTGTCCGGCCTGGCTGTAAAGCAGCCACCAAAACAGATGTTTTGTAGTCTACAGAACCTACTTTTGAACATTCTTGGACAATGTCTGGTAATGTTGGGTCGCCTGGAAGAGCATCCATGATCTTCCAACAATCATCGTTTGCAGTCTCTTGCTAATTGCTTACATAACATCTGCCTCAAATCATCATCCTCAACCTACTTTTCCAGGGCTGCTGCAATTTTCTCAACAAATGGTAAAAATGGTTCTCTTATTCCTTGAGTTATTTTCACATATTGTGGCTTGGGAGCAGCCATTTCTATAGTTTTTAACAGTGCTCCAAAGCCTATCTTTTGACTGCTCAAGAATGGCAGGGTCCCAGGTAGCCTGAAGATCAGGATTAGAGAAGGCATTCTTCCCCATGAGAGCATCCACTCCCACGGCATACCTGGGATCATTCAGAGGCAATCACAGGTTCTCTGCTGCAGCCCTATCTGCCATCTTCCTCCAGTTGTCCTTAAAAACTTTAAATTGTACAGGTTGGAACAATATTTGAGCTATATGTTTAATATCGAATGAAGCAAGCAGGTCAGTGTTTAACACTCTGATAATTTGCATAATTTGTGAAGAACCAAGCCCATATTTTTCTGCCTTACCTTGCAAATCTTGCATGACTTGCCATGCTATGACACCGTGCTTGTCGACTTGTCCTGTATTTGCAACAGCTTTATACACGGGAAAGGCTTGGACTCCCCCTTCCGACAGAACATTGCCTCTCTGATCCACCTGTGTTCCCTCCTCAGATGCTGGATTAACTACTTGACTGTCCCCTGTGGCCCCTTCCTCTGCATTTATTGTGTTGATGAGTCTGCCCCCGGGCATTCCCACCTTCTCTAACAGGTCCCAATCCCCATTTTCCAGAGCCTGCAATTTGACCAATTCCCAAAACTGGCGAGGGTTTGTCAGTCGCATGGTCACCTGACAAGGGGGCAGCGTCCAGAGATGACTCTGGTATGATGTCGCTGCTTGTCGGTGCCAGCATTCCGCCACCAGGCCACACCCCTGGTGGGGGGCAGGTTGCCAGTCTTTGTTGCTGTCGCTGTCCGTGTCCTGGGGCAGGCGGGACAGCCTGTGGGAGGTGGAGGATGGCAGGCCAAGCTAGAGGCACCGAAGCAGTGAAGCCAGCTGCAAGCCCCGAGGCGGGAAAGTCAGCAGCAGCCGGTGAGGTGGGGGACCCGGCCATGGTGGGTGATGTGGGCTGTGGCGGTGAAGCTGCAAGAGACATGATGCCCACTGATCCGCATGCAGCAGAGGGAGGAGAAGGAGGAGTAGGCACAGGCAGTTGCGCCATTTCCGTAGATGAAAGCGGAGGGGAGGAAGAGACCACGGATCCGGTCGTGTCATTTGTCGACAGTGAAGATGCTGCCACTGCCACTTGCACTTGCACTGCAGAGGAGGAGGGGACTGGCAGGGGGAAGAAAGTCGGCAGGAACAAAGGCGCCCTGGCGAGCGCTGGCAGTGCGGGGGGAGGGGGTGGCACATACGCTTCCACTGGTTTCGCAGATGGGAACGTGGGAACGGAGAAGCCGAAGGGGCGGTCGTTCCAGCCACGTCCGCTCACTGGCGGTGGAGGCAGTTGCGCCGCTGCTTGCAGTGCTGCAGTGCAGAGGAAGAAGGAACCGGCAGCAGGATTGGGGAAGCTGGCTGTCCCCCGGCCAGCTGTGGCGCAGAGAGGGGAGGGGCTGGCGGGTGTGGCAAAGCTGCTTGCAGAGCAGGGAAAGCTAGCGCCGGCGGGCAGGGCGAAGCTGGCTGTGACAAGGACGTGCCGCTTACTGCTTGCAGAGCAGAGAAAGCTGGCGCCTCTGGGGGGACGAAACCAATTGCAGCAAGGGCCCCACTGCAATCGCTCATGGTGCAGGGGAGCGAGAATCGCTGTCTGTGGCAGGGACACCCTGGCCGCTGCCTGCAGTGCTGGGAGAGCCTAAGGTGGCGCGAATAGAGGGGGACACTCTGCCAGGTCCAATTGGGACGTGGCTACCAAAGTTGTCGGGGGTGGCATCACAGGAGAAGGATATTTCGGTGGAACATAGTCCCTGGGTGAGGGATAGATTCTGCGGGGAATCCCCATGTCTCTTGGGGGTCCAGGCGGAGCCGAGAAAGAGCCAGCAGCCCCCTGCCCGGCTCCCTCTCCCCCCAGGGTGTCTGTGTCCACGGAGAGAGCATCTTCACTTTCTAAGTCCCCCATCTCCATTTCACTTCCCCTTGGGGTCCAACCTTGCAAAGCTCTCGAAAGGACTCCCCAGGTAACTGCTAAATAAGATGCAGTCTTATCTCCGCTGATGACCTCGTCCCACAGGCAGTTGCTTAGTAACAGCCAAGTCTCTGGATTAAATCCGGTGTTCACATCTACTGAAAAGTCATGGGATCTTGCCCAGGCAAGTAAAGCACGCAGGGAATGATCTGACACAGGAACCCCCATACGTGGCAAAGCGTCTTTCTGTGCAGAAAGAACTAATCTCTCTTCCGTAGAAAGTTGGTTCCCCATGTTAAAGGAAACCATTCCCAGCAGCCCACATGAAGCAGTAGTCTACCCCGGGATGTAGACACTTTAGCTATGGTGGGAAAAGCCGTTCCACCCTAGCTCTTTGACATTGGGCTGCTACCTGTGGTCATGAAAAGACCAGCCATCTCAAGGAGGCATGGGGAAAATCACTGTTACCTCTCTTAAATGGAGGACAGAGGGTGTCCAGTCCGTCCTGCGAGGACTGGTGGGGCCACCGCGGCATCTCCCGGTGGGGTCGATCCGAAGCATCCCGTTCGTCCTGCAGTTTCTGGAGGGGCAACCAGATGTCGCTGTTGAGTTAGGAAATCAAGGAAAAGACGACACAGACTCCAATGCTTCTTAGAAGGCATGAAGCAAGGTTTATTAGAAACTGCACATATTTATAGACAGGATAGTTCACCCAGAACCTGATTGGTCCTTAAACAACACCCCTCACACCATTGGTTAATTAGGAACAACACGTTATTGTATCTTTCCATAAGCATCATGTACAAACATTCCACATGTTCACAAACACCAGGTGGAGAGATTAAGATAAGAATTGTTTTAATTCTTTCTCTGAGCTTTCTCACAACTTCCCCAGGATGATGCGTGGGAAAGTTATCTGTTTCTCTCTCTAACTAAACTGTCAGCATCCACAACCTTGCACTTGGCCTTGTTGAACTTCATGGGGTTTGCACAGACCCACCTCTCAAGCCTGTCCAGGTCCCTCTGCATGCCATTCCTTCCCTCCAGCATGTTGACTGCACCACACAGCTCGGTGTCATTGGCAAACTTGCTGAGGATGCACTCAATCCCACTGTCCATGTCACTGACACAGATGGTAAATAGTACTAGTCCCAACACTGACCCCTGAGGACACCACTTTTCACTGGTCTTCACTTGGACATCAAGCTGTTGACTGCAACTCTTTGAGTGTGACCATCCAGCCAATTCCTTATCCACTGAGTGGTCCACCCATCAAATCCCAATCTTTCTAGTTTAGAGCCCACGATGTCATGTGGGATTCTGCCAAATGCTTTGCACAAGTCATCTCAGGTAGTGCTTCTGGTAGGAGCAGAAACAAAACTGGTCTAGTGGAAAATGTCCCTGCCCGTGGACTAGAGGATTTTTGAAGTTCCCTTCCAACCCAAACAATTATGTGATTCTAAGATATAGTCCTGTTCTAGCTTATATTGCGAGGTTTTAATTTGTTCGTTTGGTTCTCTTTTAGTATCCTGTGGAACACCCAGACAAATTCCTCAAATTTGGCATGACCCCATCAAAAGGGGTTCTGTTCTATGGGCCGCCTGGTTGTGGTAAGACACTCCTGGCCAAAGCCATTGCTAATGAATGCCAGGCAAACTTCATTTCCATCAAGGGGCCGGAATTGCTCACCATGTGGTTTGGTGAGTCTGAAGCCAACGTGCGTGAGATCTTTGACAAAGTAAGTATTTCTTCTACTCCTTGTGCTATGTTCGTGCTGAGGTACTCCCAAACCCTCTACTGCACCCATCTTACTGGCCTGGTTTTGTTTTCCCTGCTTGCACTGAGAGCAGAGGCTGCTTTTCTGATGTTAGGGTATTGTCTTGGTTTGAAAGACAAGTGTTTGCTAAGGAAGGCAAGTGCCTCTCTTGAAATGGAAAATGCAAATTCCTTTCTTCCAAATTATTATAATTTTGAAATTAAGGGGCTCTCAGGCAAAGATATGAGAATAGGAGTAACAGTTCTTTACTAGTATGTATAAATTAAAAAACCCTACAACTTAATAGGAGAATTAAAATAAAATGCAGTAGTACAAAAACACTGTTAGTGTCAGAATACAACCTAACACCTTGTTGGTCAGGGTGTTGGTAGAAGTCTGATTAAGTGGTGGCTGCAGTACTCCTGGAGTAACAGATGTCGTTCTGTTGAAGCAGTGATCCTGTAGAAGGGTGTAGTTTTCCTCTGAAGGTCCAGTGGTCTTGTAGAAGGGTCTGGTCTTCTGGGAATCTAGTTGAAAAAGGCTGACTGTGGTGTTCAAAATCTCAGATTATATCCAGGTATGAATGCTTGGCTCCTCCCCTTGGGTGGAGCATCTCACAATGGGATGGTGTAATTTTATCAGTCATGCTGTGAGACTCAATGGCTCATTAACAGAAGATATCCCCCTGGAGGGAGGATGGGTTGTGGAAGCGATAAAGAACACTGCCCCACCTGGTTTTAACAGATGGTAATAGAATACATACTTTTGGTTACACCTTGCATTGCAATTTAAGACAGGTATTTATTCTCTTTTGCAATATAGCTATTTAGATGGTTTTCTCCTACTGGAATTTGTATCTGTTGTTACATGATTATAAATGCCCCAATGTCTTAGCAGTGAGGTTAGCATTAGGATGGCATAGATATTCACTGCATCCCTGAAAACTTATTTCAACACCTCATTAGCCATCACCTTCTACAGATTTTTAAAGGATGTTATCGGTTCTTCTTTTTCTACAATTGGACTAAATAATCATTGTAGGCCACTTCAAACTGAAATTCTTCTCTTCTCTTCTCTTCTCTTCTCTTCTCTTCTCTTCTCTTCTCTTCTCTTCTCTTCTCTGTTGCAGACATCTTTTCACTAAAAATCCTTTCTTTAGGATTTTTCCTTCTGAGAAGCTAAGAAGCCTCAGAGACAGAATGTAAACAATGGTTATCTGCTGCTGTGGAATGCAACAGGTCCACCTGTGATTGGCCCATCTTAGATGTTTATAATTAATGACCAATCAAAGAACGAGCTATCTCGGACAGAGTCCGAGAGAGCTGCCTTTGTTATCATTCTTTTCTTTTCTATTCTTAGCTTAGCAAGCTTCTGAAAAAAACTGTCCTTCTTTTTCTTTTTAGTATAGTTATAATGTAATATATATATATCATAAAATAATAAATCAAACCTTCTGATCATAGAATCAACATTCTCGTCTCTCCTCTCATCCTAAAAACCCCTGTGACCACGGTCACATCTCTTCTCTTCTCTTCTCTTCTCTTCTCTTCTCTTCTCTTCTCTTCTCTTCTCTTCTCTTCTCTTCTCTTCTCCAATATATATGGCTTGCAAAGGAGCCCACTTCCACTGCCCAGTTTCCCTGTAGATGGTGTGACCTCCTGTCCCAGGAGGTTATCTGCATGGATTATCTTGGGAATCCTCATTCCTGTGGTCAGGGAAGGTGCTGAAAGAGCAAAGTTGGAAAGAGAGTGAGAGAGAAAAATTTAGGTTGAGAGGGAACCTCAGAGGCTATCTGGTTCAGCTGTTTGTCCAGAGCAGGGAGGTACCTTGGAAATTGAATCAGATTGCTCAGGACTGTCTTGGTTTGAAAGACAGGTGTCCACCAAGGAAGGTGGGAACCTCCTCTGGGATGGAAAATATGACCCCCTTCCCTCCGAATTACTATAACTTTGAAATTAAGGGGCTCTCAGGCAAAGATATGGGGAAAAGAATAACAGTTCTTTACTAATATGTATGTGTATAACAAGGCAAATAAACAAAACCAGAAAACCCAGTAACAGCCTTCTGTCGGCTGTCAAGCACTTTCCCCTTTGGTGTAGTTACAGTCACGGCCGGCAGGGGCACTGTTGACTCCTGGCTGGGCAGGGCAGGTGCAATAATTCACTCGCGGCTGCAGGAGGCGCTGTGCCATGAGCTCAGCTGTCTCTCACGTGGGTAATGGCGGGCACAGCCGGCAGAAGAGATGGAAAAGGGGCTTCCTTTACAAACTCACACGGGGGCAGTCAGTCCCGGTGCCCCTCTGGATAGCAAAATGAGCTGTAGCAAGAACCTCACAAGCAGCAAGCTGGAATGGCAGGGACAAGCAAACCCGGGGTAGCAAAGAGAATGTAACAGAAATTCCACAGCTGTAGCAGGAGCCATGGGGTGTCCTGGTAGGCACAGTGCTGGGTTGCAGTGTAGCGAAAACCCCAGAGCAGTGGCAGAAAAATGGTGGGGCTGGGCAGCAGCAGCTGGGCTTCCAAACACTGCCAGGAGAGGCTCCCTTGGAGGGGGAGGGGCTCGGGGTCCTGGGTTTTCCCCTGAGGCACCTGAGTAGATTGTGAGGGTTCTTTCCAGAGAGATAGGGTGTTAATAAGGTCTCAGTGCAACAGCCACTCGTACAAGCAAAAGCCTCACTTGCGGTAGGAGAGAACAGGTAGGAGACAACAGTAACGGGCTGGACTCTGCAGTGGCATCAACTGTTCCCTCTGATCCCAAGCACAAGAGAGAGGGAGAGGAGTTGAGCCCAGCCCCTCACCCCCAGGCCAAAATATCGAAGTATCTCTGCCCTCCCCAAGAGAAAACCCCTCAGGTAAGAGAGTAGCCAGCTGCACCCTTCCCTCTCCTCCTCCTCCCAGCCACATCTTTTGTCTCTCGGTTATTGTCTCTTAGTTACAAATGGGACAAAATTCCATGAGAGAAAGAAAAAATAAAAAAAAAGCAAGCAACCTAACCTCCAACAAGGGCCCTGTGTTATGAACATGTGCTAAGGATGAAGAATCCCTGACCTCTCTGGGCCCTGTGCTAGTGTTTGAGCTCTCACATTGTGAAGATTTTCCCCCCTGCTTGTTTCTAACTGGCATTTTCTTTGCAGCCATTTGTGTCTCTGGTCTTTCATCCTTTTGCTGTGCGTGAGAAACAAGGCTCACTCTTTAAAAATTTTTAAAGTTTAATAAGGGATAAAATGGACAATATCCGGTGCTGGGGTGCTTGGCAAACTGCCAAAAGCACACCATTAGCTCAAAACAATTTTCTTATATACTTTTTCATTACATTGGTTAAATGCATTTTCATGAGGATTATACATATTCAAACATTCCTCTGAGTTCTTTTACATGTTCCTAGAATTCTTTAGCTTTGTTCAACACTGACCCGTTGTGCAATAGTGTAGTTTTGATTTTTGGGAGTTGTGTATGTCATTTCCTCACAATATGTATGCCATTTCCTCATAACATCAAACGGGGTATTATTGATAGCCCCAGGGTCAGTTGCAGAAGTCCTTTTCACATCCTTTCTTTCAAAGTTATTTGTGTGGTTCCTTCAATGTTATCTAATCATACAGACAGTTTTAGCTATTTCCACAAACTTATCTAAGTTATTCTCACTATTGTCAGTTAGTTAAAAATAAAAGCATCGTGCAAAAGTTAACATTCCATAGTCTCTATTTTAATATTTTGCGAAAGCCTAAACTACAATATATATTTATCACACTGATCCATAGATAAGGTACACATGGCCAGGGAAATGGCCACAAAAGCTGACAAATTATATCAAAAACAGTTAAAAAGTGATTACAAACTGTACTACATCAAAATCGTCATTAATAATAATTTGCAAAAGCTAATACATAATAGTGAAAGCAAACAAATACATAGTTATTTATAACACTGTGCATTTTGAAGAAGGATATAGCTCCCTTTTCCCTATAACTCTACAATTAGGTAGCTGAAGACAGATTGGATTTCCCCCTTCCATTTGATATTTCTTACCTACTGATACTCAAGTGCCTAAATGTCTCGGTTTGAGACAAGTTTAAGAGGAAATGTCCTGAAAGGAACGTCTTGTCTGAAGAAGGCAGGTTTTGGCACTCCCTCCCTGTAGTGGGTTGACCACTGGCCAAATGCCAGTGCATTCACAAATATTGTCTACTCATCTTCCTCTGCTATAATTGGAGCAGAGGAGGGGGAAAAAACCAGTTACAGTAAAGCTCATGGGGTTGAGATAAGGATTAGGAGAAAATGCTTTAGGGGCAAAAAAGGCTCAAAATTTTAAAGGGTATAAAGAAAACTTTATTAACAGAACTAAAAGAAGAATGATAAGAACTAAATAAGCCTTTAGAACACTTTTCTTCCCCCAGCCCCTCTTTCCTTCTCACTAACAACATAAAGAGACATAACCTGTGATTGTCAGTTTACCACTTCTAAAAAAGAATCTTTTTTCAGTTCATTTAAGGATAGGAGTCTCTTCTGCCAAGCCACAATAAACAGTTTCCTTGTGGTTTAAAGTTCACAGTTAAACAGTCTGCTCATTAAAAACTTGTTGCTTTATGAAAGTCCCTCCCACTGACTTACAGTTTTTCCCACAACTGCTCTCAAGGGCCATTTTAGCTACCGGGGTATAATTTTAAGGATGAGCTGTTCTATTACAGAAGCAAAAGTTCTCTTCTTCTGTCTCTGGAAGTAAAAATTCTATTATTCTATTTCTGAAAGCAAAGGTTCTCTTCATCTATCTCTGAAAGCAAAGATTCTCTCTCTCTTTTCAAGTCAGATCACAGCTTCTTTCAACATCTATATTTTCTAGTTCTCTTCTGAGCTGAGGATGAATGCTGCATCCCCCCCCACGTGCTTTATGAATTACAGGGAAATAGTCTGGTGTATTATGTTCTCACCTTGGCTTGCAAAAGGTTTTCAGCTCCAAAACCGGAGCATCTCCTCTCCTTCTTTCTTCTGGGCTTCAGCCCCTCCTTCTTCACTGAACTTGGTGTCGCCCTGTTGTTTGCTTCACGTGCCTTCACCTTTCCTTTTCTCTGACTCGGGAGAAGATTGGTGTCTATAGGTTTTATCTCAAGTGGAATTGTACAGTACGGAAAGGGTTCATCTCATCCAGGCCCTGCATCTGGGAATTGCATGTTCTGCCTCTTGCTGCTGGTCATCTGATCTTCCCCAAGCCGCGCCCGGCCGCCGCCGTTTTCTGTCCTTTTGTCTGCAGTGAGGCAGATTAGAAGCAGACAGGCATGCAAAGTCTCTCACTGGCTGGGCTAGGATGGCGGTGGCTGCTCTGGCCGCATGGCTGTTTTCTGGCCCTGACTGCTCTCAGTTCCAACCATGGGACCACTTCCTGCGCAGACTGCAGAGCTGCTCACTGGTCTCAGCCACACGGTGCCCCGTTGTGCCATGACAGACCCCAGCAGGACAGCTTGGCAGCTTGTAGCTGGAACGGGACCCGGCCGGGCCCAGAGCCCAGCAAAGCCGGCCTGGCCTGATGACTCTGGGTGGAGTTCAGCAGCAGCAGGATTTCAGCAGCAGCGCTGTGGCCCGGCCTAGCCTGGCCTTCCCCTCCTCCGGCCCAGCAGCCAGGCCATGCGGGCTTGGCCTGGCCTTACTGGGAAGGGTAGAGGGGGACGGCCTCCACTCTTTTGAAGAAAGCAGGAAATAAGAGAGAACTTTTCATGGTTTCTCCTTGCTTAAATATGGTATTCATAGAGGTGGTTCTAGCTTCTCTAATTGGCTAATTGGTGTATCAGTTATCAAAGCCAACTAGAGTTTGGTTTTGCGAGGCATGGAGGAAGCTGTAATGTTCTTTACAGAGAGAATTACTTCTGTACCTGATGGTTTTTTTCCCTTAACTAGAACCAAGCTATTTCAAACCACAACACTCCCCCACCACTGATATGAAAGGAATTTCTTGGAGGAAAGTGAAAAAAAATGTAATGCAGGCACAGGGAAAAAACAAATAATGTTAAATATTAAAACCTTCTCGCTGTGGAAAAAGCTGATGGATTCAGAGTTCTTTCTGTAGGTGTGGCGTGGCTCCTCCCAAGGTCCAGAGCCGGAATGCAGCATCCTGGGGCCTCCCCGCTGGCTCCCGGCAATGGTCTGTTCTTGGACCAGAGCAAAGCTGAACAGTTCCAGAATGTTATAGATGAGTAATGTAATGGTTGGCTCTCACAACTAAGAGATAGATATTATGTGTATGTTAAGATGTATAGTGATGTTATTGTAATATGTCCTGCCATAGTCCTCTTTCCTCTCCCTCTTGTAATAGCCTTAGTAGGTGGCATTTGGAGAGGGCTGGCTTATTACTAGGAGGTGCGGCATAACAACACCTGACCTCCAATCAAGGCAAAACTTTGGGAGGGGCTAAGGGTATAAAAGTCAGAGCATCCATTTTGTAGACGAACATGTGGCTGCTAGTCACGAAGACTCTCAGCACTGCAATTTTTCCTTATTCAGTCCTTTGTTGTATTTTTTTTTGTTTAAGGTTTAATAAACCTTTTAAAATTTTAAAAGTGAGGGTCATTTCTCACAAATGATCTCCTAGATCGTCTGGGAGACCCTTTAGTTAGACTGATTAAGACTGAGAACAAGTAGGGAGTCCCCAGAGAAGGAGGAAATACAGAGATGTCAACAGGTATACCCCCCAATAACCCACTGAGAAGAAAACAAACCTGGTAGATGTGAAAAACGCCATTCACTTTTGTTAAAATTTTAGAAGTTTAATAGTAATGAAAACAGTAATGAAAATAGTAATAAAAATTAGGACAATAAGAAACAATAAAAAGCAAAGAATTATGGATGTCCAGATGCCTGGCACTCTGCCACACAGCACACCCTGCTAACAAAGGATTACCCCTTAAAAGCAATAGCCTATTGCATATTCATATATCTCAGACATTATTCAAACATTCCTTTCACACTGGGGTGTTTCTGCTTAATTTTAGCTTTCCCCCTTCATCTTGTAAATCAGTCTTCTTGGTTCCTCGAAGTCTGAGCTTTCCCGATAAGGAGGCAATCATTCTTCTCTTGGGGTCTTGTTGTCTTGTTGCTGTTATCTCTATCCAGATAGGATAATGCGAAGAATTTCTTGATTATCTTTTCCATTCCTTGAGCTAGTTACAAAAAGTATCTTGCATCACATAGCTTCTATTTTAATATTATGTTATAGCCTAAAAACTATATTTACCACACTAAAAAGAGATTAATACAGCATTACTTTCCAACATAACCCATATAGTATTCATTTTAATATTTGCAAAAAGCCAATATTATAATATATAACAGTAGAGATGTGACCCCAACACCAAAAGTATGCAATATTATGTAATAAAATACAATGAGAAGGAGATTGAATATATGTACTAGCCATGGTGTGAGTCAAAAGAAAAGCAGATGTATTGTTTTAACTACTCTACACCCTACTCCATCCAAAGAAAATCCTAGACTCCAGAAAAAAACCCACTAGCTTAGAGTGTACTTTGTTTTCCTCCTCCCTTTTACCACCTTCTGCCTTCTTGTCTCTTTCTCTGTGAATACTATTTTTCGATCTGCTCTTGTAGCATAGTGTTGAGTAGTACTGGTAGGTCATTACTGCAGTCACTTTTATTTTAAACCTTACTTAGGTTCTCTGTGAGAGGAAAGAAAGTTGGCAAAGCTTTGCTAAGCTTCTGCTCTTCCCTCGTCGCCCTGAAAAAGCTGAGTCTTACAGTACACTGCAATGCTCTGTTTCCCTCGGGCAGTTTAGTTTGTGTACATCATCTTAAAAATGTGTCTGAGAAAATCCCTGAAATGTCGTGTTAATTTTTTAACACTTTACCTGAAATTGTTGTTTTCCAGTTGATTTTGATATTGAAACCGTTCATTGTAGCTGTTCTCCATACAAAGAAACCTTTAGACAGGTTTACTCTTTCAGTAATTTCTGCAGTTTGTGGTAGTGGTCTTGGTATTTGTGTGCTTCAGTAGTGTTCATCTGGCCACGCTTCATTTGGAAATGGAATTCCCAAAAGATGAATGTTTCAGGTTTGAACCCAAAGTGTATATATTTTATGTTCTTTTGTGTGTCAGAGCTCATGTGCTTTGTTACACTGCAAGGATGCAGATGCTCATGGAATCTCTGGCACTGCTGTAGAAAACTAAATATATACCTCATAAAAGTGTACCTTGAGTCAGCACTGACAGCTGTACATCCGGAAGTGATTTTCTGTCAGACTGAACCAAACTTCTTTAGAAAACAGGAGACCTTACATTGATGAGAATTATTTATTAGAAATTACAGTTGTTTTCCACTCAAATTTCCATGCATAACATAGATACCTTTCCCTCTTTCAGTCCAAGATTAAATCTTGATAAAAAACTTTGTTTCAAAGTCACTGTCACCACTGCAGAGAGGCCTGAAGCTTTCCTTACTGTATCTCCAGAGGACTGTGCGCTACCCTCCACAGTAATAAAGGCCACAAATACCCCTCCTCAGTTAAGAAATAAAAGGTGCCTCTTGACAAAACACAAGCTTCCAAGGCAGTGGAGTAAGACTGTTGTTAGTTCCTACCCCAACATCCCATGATAATGTAAGGGATGAGAAACACCACGTGTACTATGCACTAGCAGTGATCTTCAATAAATCCTTCTAATCCTCTCCTTTGTGCTAGTCAAGCTCCTAGAGAAAACAAGACAGCAAAAAGTGCTCAGTTTTGCCCTTGTAGAGTGAGACGCAAAAAGCAAGAATCCAACATAGTCTCTTTTTGACCTTTTCTTTAAGACAGGCCTGTCTGTTCCCACCCCAAAGGCACAGAGGGTGTTCTTTAAACTGTGCCACAATGTCCCACCCATACTTCCCTCTCCAGTCCCCATCCCCACCGTGACATGATCCCATGAGGAGAGACCCACGAGGGCATCTGGGGCAGGAGAGCTTTGAGAGAGTGCTGTACACGTGTGTGCTGGTGTGTACGGCTCTGTGTTCACATGTGTTTTCTAGTGTGCCCAGATGTGGGTGTACACGTCCTGCTTTGCATAATGTACGTGTGTTAGTGTGCACAGCACTATTCATATAGATTTGCTGACATGTATACATGATGTGTGCACTGCTGTTTACATGTGTGTTAAATTACACACTCTCAGGTGTGAGTGGGTCTATGCACAGCTCCATGCTTGTGAGTGTGCACAAGTTCTGCAATGTGAGCATGGCTCTGAGCGGGACATGCGTATATTAATGTGTATGACACTGCACATATTGGTGTACTCAAGCTCTATGTGGAAGCAGGTCTTGTGTCTGTAGGCACATGTGCATTAGTAGGGACTGTACATAAGTGAGTGTCTGTGTAGCGTGTGTGCTAGTGTGGCAGGTTAGGTGTACACAAGTGTGTGCTGCTAGCAAGTACTATAGTGCACAAGAGCTCTGTGCCGGTGAGCAGGTACCTGTGTGTATGTGCACTAGCTCTGCATATGTTCCTGTGTGCACACACAGGCTGGGCACACCCAGGGACATAGCTCTAGATACACAGCTCTGTGCATCCAGCTGCTGTCCCACCTGGAAAAACAGACATGTGTGTATATATGTATTTGTGTGTGTGTGTGTGTGTGTGTCACTACCTAGCTCTGCTGGCTTGAGTGGCTCCTGGCTGTCTGTGTAAACTCTGTTCTTGTAAGGAGAAAAAATTTTCCTCTACATATAAGTTTGCCAAAAAGTTTATGTAAAGTCGTGTATAGTGATTTCCATCAAATTTAATAGTGTTTAAGTTTCCATTAAATCCCTATAAACAGGGGTATCTACAATTGCTGTGATCCACTGCTGTTCTAACCCACGTTCCCTAAAAACTGCTGCCATCAAAACGGGATGCTAGGCCAAGTACTAAACCTCTCTGTGATTGTAATGTTTCCTAGGCCATAGTTCCCTTATGTCAACAGTAGTAACTACTTTAAGACTCAATTAAACATATGAGGCAGTGCTATGTGCATTGTCTTCAGTTTAACCCCTCAGTGGGGGGAGGTCCCTTTCAGGTACTACTAACAACTGAATCGGCTGTGTGAACCGCTGAACAAGAGTGGACTCATGTCAACAGAATTAAAGGCCCAGTAAAAGAACCCAAAGAATAGACTATAACATCCAGACTGGGTGAGAGATAGATAACCAAAGAAGCTCAAAGACATCCAAAAAGTAGAGTCGAGCTTCCACCAGCCAGCTTGAAGATTGTTTTAACTAACACTTTGGGCGGGGAGTTTGAACTGTATAGTTTGTTAATGTAATTGTCCTGTTTTAATAGATGGGAATTACAAGCATCTGTTGAGGGGAAGTACACAGGGGAACCGTAAGTGGTATTGGGGCAGTTTCCTCAAGGACCAACAAGTAAAATAAAACAAGAAATAGAGGGCAAGATCAGGTTGGCCCCTGTGTTCGCCACCGAGAAGATTATAGCCCTGCTGCGGGCAGCAATCCCGTAGGCATGGTAAGGTAGGGGCAAGAAAGCCATACCAGACTGCCTAGTGGTATTAACATGGAGTAATTGTTCCCATTTGCTTCTTACAGGCTCGCCAAGCAGCCCCATGTGTGCTCTTCTTTGATGAGCTGGACTCCATTGCCAAGGCCCGAGGTGGGAATATCGGTGATGGCGGTGGTGCTGCAGATCGTGTCATCAACCAGATTCTGACCGAGATGGATGGCATGTCCACCAAGAAAAACGTCTTCATCATTGGTGCCACCAACAGGCCAGACATCATTGACCCAGCCATCCTGCGCCCCGGCCGCCTGGATCAGCTCATCTACATCCCCCTGCCTGATGAGAAGTCCCGGGTTGCAATTCTTAAGGCCAATCTGAGGAAATCACCAGTTGCCAAGGTAGGATCTGTGCTTTGACTGTGTCTGGCTTTGGTTTGCTGTAAGCTGTACCTGCTCCTCACAAGCTGGGGGTAGAGCAGAGGGCTGGTGACTGCTCCTTACAATCCAGAGCTGGGAAATCTTCAGTCCCTGAAAAATGGAAGTGAAGAAGTAGGGGGACGCTTGAGCTCTGAGAGTAGGTATTAATAAAGGTAGGTGTTGGTATGTAAGCACAGCAGGTCTTTGTCACATGGTGGAGTTCTGCCCACAGCATGGGAACAGGAAAGCCTGTTATAGTAAGATGGAAAAGATTCTTGTACTCTGAAAGAAAAGTAAATGTAGAAAACAGATGGGAAATGGAAACTGAAGAGGAACTACTGAAGTTAATTGATGCTGAACTGAATTGTTGCAAGAGCTATGTTCCTTGCATTGGGAGCAGGCAATAATGAAACTGATAGTTAATCAGAAAAAAACAGATGTCAAGTGAGAGCTCAAGTTATTTTATGACAAGTTTACCTTTTTAGGTGCTGTTGGGAAGGAAAGCTTCAAAGGAGGTTGCAGTACTACTCCCTCAGTTGAAGGGAAGGAGCAGAAGATTGGTTGTCTTGGTCTGCCTGTGTATCATTCCTATTTCCAGTCTGACAGTGTTTCATTTGACTCCTTATTCTGAGACCAAAGTAAATAATATCCTAAATCCACAAGACAACCTGCATCTTCTTGAGGGTAACCAATGCAGAGGCATTTTTCCCCTTTACTCCACTCTTGTGATACCCCACCTGGAGTACTGTGTCCAGCTCTGGGCCCCCCAGCATAGGAAGGACATGGAACTGTTGGAGCAGGTCAAGAGGAGGCCACAAAAATACTCAGGGGGCTGGAGCTCCTCTGCTATGAAGACAGACTGAGAGACTTAAGGCTGTTCAGCCTGGAGAAGAGAAGGATCTGGGGAGACTTCATAGCAGCCTTACAATACGTACAGGAGGCTTACAGGAAAGATGGGGAGGGATTCTTTGTCAGGGTGTGTAGTGATGGGACAAGGGTGAATGGCTTCAAACTGAAAGAGGGCAGGGTTAGATGGGATACTGGGAAGAAATTTTTTACTGTGAGGGTGGTAATGCCCTGGCACAGATTGCCCAGAGAAGTTGTGGATGCCCCATCCCTGGAAGTGTTCAAGGTCAGACTGGATAGGGCTCTGAGCAGCCTGGTCTAGTGGAAGGTGTCCCCACCCATGGCAGGAGGGTTGGTACTAGATGATCTTTGAGGTCTCTTCCAACCCAAACCATTCTGTGATTTACAGCTGCTTCCCAGGATCTTACTGGGTGTGTGGGGAGTATGGCCTGCCTTTATATGTGGTTAACTTTTCCCAAAACCAAGAACCTTAACAGCTCATCTTTTCAAAATTGACCAAAGTGGAGGCAGCACCTTTATACCATGAGATCTAAAGACACTTTTTTGTCACCTGAGGATGTAAGGTATAAATGATAGGCTTCTCTTGAGGGTTGTTTTTTTGGTTGTTTTGTTTTGTTTTGTTTTGTTTTGTTTGTTGTTTTTTTGTTTTTTTGGGGTTTTTTTGTTGCTGTTGTTTTTGTTGTTTTGTTTGGGTTTTTTTCCACTAGGATGTTGACCTGGATTTCCTAGCTAAGATGACCAATGGCTTTTCGGGGGCTGACCTGACAGAAATTTGCCAGCGTGCCTGCAAACTGGCCATCCGCGAATCTATCGAGAGTGAGATCAGGCGAGAGCGTGAGAGGCAGACCAACCCTTCTGCCATGGTGAGTGGTACACCAAGCTTTCCCCACTTATGACACAGGCAGCCCACCTTTGCCTGTGGGTGAGGCAGAATGCATTCCTCTTCATAATCCTCAGTTGGGGATGAGTGGGGTCTCAGCAGAGAGCATGGAATGGGAGCATGAGGCCCTCCTGGGGTACCTCACTGTCAGCATTGCTCAGAAAGCCAGCCCCTGCTGCAGCCCTGACTTAGTCTGCCACAGTGTCTCTCTCCAGTTCCAGCTTTGGTGGGTGTTGGAGCCTCCTGATCTAGTGGGAGGCTGTGTGTGGCTGTTGGGCTACAGAGCTTAGGCATGCAGCTCACCTGGTTCCTCTGTCCTGCTGCAGGAGGTGGAGGAGGACGACCCGGTCCCTGAGATACGCAGGGATCACTTTGAGGAGGCCATGCGCTTTGCTCGCCGCTCTGTCAGTGACAATGACATCAGGAAATATGAGATGTTTGCACAGACCCTACAGCAGAGCCGTGGCTTTGGCAGCTTCAGGTAAACATGAGAAGGGCAGTGTGGCTCAGTTAGCCCCAGAACAGAGCATTGAGGCAGCTTTCTGCTGGATTCTGGGTAAAAAATTTCCTCTTCCACTGCATTTTCCCCAGCATGTACAGCAGAAAGCTGAGTGTGTGGCAGGTGTAGGCTGTGCTGCTGGTTGGTTTTAGCTGCTCTCAGTACTCCTGAAGTCCAACAACCCTTTTTCCTTTAACACAAGTGTCTTGGTTTAAGACAATTTAAGGGGAACATTCTAAAATGAGTTACCTCCCCTTATAGCTTTAAATAATCCCTTTCTACCAATAAGGAGAGACAAACATGAGTAGATATAAGTGAAAAAATAAAAGTTTACTAAAAAAACAAAACAAAAAAATAACAGTGATAATCACTAGTTACAAAGTTGCTAAATCTCACAGAATCCCCAGGAAGAGAAACTCAAAATGGCAGAGTAAACCCTCTGAAGATGGTGCCCTCCACAGACGACCATGTGTGGGGAAACAAAGGGAAAACGGTTTAATCTCCACCCATAAATGCAAAGGAGATCCCCCTAATTGTCCCGTGGAACAATGACAAAATGGCAGAGAGTCCTCTTTCTGGGCCATGCATTTGAGAGAGAGAACAAAGGAATCAATGCGGCAAACAAGCATCCACAGTTCCAAAGCTCCCCCCCCCCCCAAAACGAACAACTGGAGCAGGGGCAAACAAAAAGCAAAACCTGGGAAAACTATTTCTGTCCAAAAAGAGTCAATGCTGCCAGGGAGCTGACATAGGCTCTCATGGTGGCTCAGCAAGTTTCCTCTCTCTCTCTCTTTGCCTCTTCCTTGGCCAGCTGGATCCAGCCAGTGTCGGCACTGCAGCCTCCAAACCACTGGTGTTGGTGCTGCTGTCTCGGGTCCCTGTTCTGATTGATGGGGGAGAAAAAAAATGGACTTCTGAGCACCTAAGAATGGTAGCCCAACCTCACCTGGCAAAATTCACTTTGTAGCAGTTTTTGATTGCAAAATGCAGCTTCTTGTGTTGCTACTGTTGCTAGTAGAGGCAAGAGAGAGCTCTGCCTTCATGCCCCAACCTCAAAAAGCCCAAGAATCCCCCAGCCCCACAGTTCCATTTCTGGCCACAGGGTCTTAAGGAGACAGTAACAATCTTTGGGCACAGATGGATATGGACTACAATAACATTTTGGGTTACCCAGGACAAGTGATACCTAGAAGTCATATAAGCCTTTTGCATGATCTGCTGTAAGATTTCATCCCATTCCTCCTGCCTGTCCTACTTGTCACTGGGGTTTGGCACAGAGGGAGGGTATGGCACTGAGCTGCAAGGAGGCTTTTGAACAGCATCTCTTCTCTCCTGTCCTGCACTGCTGCATGCAGGTTCCCATCAGGCAACCAGGGCAGTACCGGTCCGAGCCAAGGTACAGGAGGTGGCAGCGGGGGCAACGTGTACAGCGAAGACAATGACGACGATCTCTATGGTTAACACTCAGCTTGGTGGACCAGCTCCATATCAGGCCACATTGTACAGCAAAAAAAATCCAGTGTTCAGTGGACTCTTAGCTTCTTCATTCTTCAGTCAGAACAGTGTAGCTGCACACCAGACTTTGTACAGGGAATATTTTCTGCAAACACAAATCCAGAGTGGTGTTCAGTTGAGAGGCAGACAGTGAATTAACAAGGAGGGGAACTGACTTAATTTCTGAGAAATTTCTGTGCTAGTTTATGTGGCAGAATCAGCAGCTTTAGTAAAGAATACAATGCTAGCCTGTATTAAAAAAAATCCCACAAAAATGATAAAAACTAATAAAAGTCCCACAACACTCCTTTGTGTGTGCCTGGTACAGTGTAGTTTGTGTTGTCCCTGTAAACTCCATGTCTCGTGCTATCTGAACACTCCTCAGTCTGGTGGAGCCTATCTGTATGCATGCTTCCCTGGTGTGTTTGAGGTTGTTTTTCATTGTTATGTCTCTTAGCCCAAGTTAACAGAAGAAATTGGTTTGGCAGTCTGTCTCTTCCCTGCTTCAATTTGGCAGGAAGCACCAACTAAGAGAGCCTGGTAGCAGGTATCTCTTGCTTCTCTGATGCTGGCCCTGAGCTGTTGGGTCTCCTGCTGCTTTGGCTCCTCTGCAGCAAAGGATTTCAGTAATACTGGTTCGATCTGCCCTGCCTGAAGGTTGGTACAAGGGGGCTCTTGGGCTGTCTCTGAAGTTTGTGGTGCAGCATGATATTATTATTATTATAAAAGGGGATGCTGCAGCACTGTTCATCAGGCTTTGTGGAGAGATTTTCCCCCTTCCCCTGCAGTACTTTTGGAGTTCTTATGACAGGCATGTCTCTCTGCTGCCAGCTTGCCCCTTTTTTTGCCTCATACTCTGTAGTTGGGTTTTGATCATATTTCTTATGCTTCCTTTCTGGTTACAGGTTGCTGCCTTGCTCCTTGTTTTATTTTCCCTTCTCTGAACTGTACTGCTGTACTTCAGTGTTTTATATGAGAGAAGCCCTGGGTCTGGTCTCATCATGCACACAGGAGCAGTGTGGCATGCTGGATATGACCCAGCTGTGAACTGAAGGGGATAGCCTGTTTGAGACAATGGCCATAAGACTCCCAGAGTGGTCATGTGCTATTGACTTGGAGAGAGTGCAGGAACTGAGGATTTCTGCAAAGTTTAAATGTTGATTGTGTGGCAGAAGGGTGCCCTAGGCTTTTGGGGCTGAGCCACACTGAAGAGGGCAACCTCCCCTGCGGCAGGAGTTTTGTGGGGCCTGAGCAATGTGAGTTTCAGCCCAAGAGCTTGGCAGACCTAGGAGAACTACAGCAACCTGGCTAGATTTAAGGGGAGACATGCAAGAGTCTTGTCTCAAAATGGTAGAAGGATGGGACTATCCATGAGAGGGGGACTAGTGCATAGCAATGGGGGAAAAGAACACCTGCTGTGGTAGAACCTGTAAGCCCCTGGGAAGTGGGGGTAGCCCCTTCTCAGGTCCTCTGTCCCGTTTAAGAGCTGTCTCCCCGCCAGCACCACTCTTGCCCTGTCGTTATGCCACCTCTGTTCTGCTTTGCAGAGAAAATGCTGGCCATTGTCTATGGCAGCAGGGTTAAGGATGGCCTGTCCCTCTCAGGCTGGCACTTCCCTTTCTGGGGATAACTGGCACCTGAAAACCTTTAGTCTAGGGCTGCTTCCCTGCCTGTACTTTTCTCTGCTGCTCTGTGCTCCTCCAAGCAGGGTGGATGCAGGTACTGGCTTTGCTTTCATTGTGTCCTACCTGTTCATCAGTGCAAGCCCAAGAGAGGCAGCTCCAGCCAGGGAAGAAACCAGCCACCTGGGTAGGCTCTCCACCCCGTTGGGAGCTCTCTAGGACTCTTCCAAAAACCTTCCTCAGCTCTGGTATTGGGCGAATTTCTTCCTGCCAGTTTGGGGATGTGACCATTCAGCAAGCCCCCAGCAGATCTACCCTGGCATCTCTGCTGTGGAGGCTGGTATAGAATATTAATCCCGATGTTTCCGGGTGTGTCGTGCCTGGCTTCATCTAGCCCTCGCTGCTGGACCAAAGGCAGCAGCTGTGGCATTTTCACCCCAGAGATACTTTTGGCTGGCTGCATGCTGCAGCTAGGCACTCGGAACAAATCCAGGCAAAGTAGGAACTCAGTCTACCTCTGGTGGAAAAGGTTCAGGCGACGGTGAAGAGAAAAGAGCGGATTCTATCATAGTCTTAATCCAGAGTTTTATTTCAGCATGGTAGACCTCTGAAACCGCTCCCAATAGAACCCCGACCGCATGGTCTTGTGTCCTTTTAAGCCCCGGGGACAGGGGGAGGGGAAGGGACAGGTAAGGGCCAACCAGGTGGGAGGAGGGGAAGGCTCAAGGGATATAGACGCATGGACAGGCCAATGAGGCCGGACCTGAGGGGCATCTTTTGAACTTCTGCCAACCACACGACACCCTTGCTGGAATGTTAAGATTGGTGGACAGCTCTTAGCAGGAGGGCAAAGAGGGGGAGGGGAAAGGTTGGCACACCTGGGGGGGTTGGGATAGGTGAAACAGGAAATCACACTGCAACATCTCCCCCTAGTTTTGTTTAAAAAGAAGAGGACTGGGTTTGGGGTGCAGAATGCTTGCCAAACCATGGATGGTAAATTGGTTCCTCCTCTACAGGAGGTTCAGTGCCTTCCACCGAGGGTTCCATGTCATTCATTGGAGCACTAAGGGCTCCCAAATGGTAAATTTCAGGAGGGGGAGATGAGCGGAGATGAGCTTGAAATCAACTTGAGAACCATGCGTTTGACTAGTCCAAAAACAATGCTAACAACTACAACAAAAATAACTAATATAAACAGTACTAAAAACACAGTTTTCAGAATAGATCCCAACCAGCCCGAGAGTCCCCAGCCTTTGAACAGTCCACTCAGCCAGTCGTCAGTTTCTCTCTTGATGTCCGAGGTCTTTTGCCAAGGTAGTCCATACGTGCTTCGGGCTGAGGGACTATCCGGGAGATCGCTGGTGAGATGATCACGAGTAGGATGAGGAGCAGGCTTGGTCTCATGGCGTCTTGAGGCTACACACGAACCATGGGATCTAAACTGGTACAAGGAACTTAAGACAAACATATTACAAACTGTTCCAGAAAGGAGGCTTAAATGGACTTTCCTCCAGAGAACGTGTGCGGCGTTTCCTTCTCCAGGCAGCGTTAGCAACCTGGGGCGCTTCTGTAGATTTCTCTGAGACCTTGGGCACATAGGGCCTTACCCATTTGGAAGGAACCCACTTTAACCCAGAGGGGGTGGACACACAGGTGTATCCACGTCCCCAAGTAACCAATTTGTAAGATCCCACCGTTTTCCAAGTCTCAGGGTCCTTTACTAAAACCAGAGGCTTTTGTTTCATCATCGTATGACTGCTCCCCCCAAAGTGGCGTAGGATGGGCGGGTTCAGGCTGTCAAAGGAACAATTCAGAAAATTTATTGTGAACAGCACCCTGGACAACCGGATGTGGGGAGGTTCCACCTTCAGAACCTGTTGTTGCTGGTCCAGAACTCTTTTAATATCACAGTGAGTCCTTTCTACAATGGCTTGACCTGTAGGGGAGTAGGGGATGCCAGTTTTGTGCTCTACTCCCCATTGCTGCAGGAAGCTCCCGAATTCCTTGGATTTATAGGCAGGCCCATTATCAGTTTTCAACTCCTTGGGGATGTCCATGAAAGAAAAAGCCTGTAAGAGGTGCTTAGTGGCATCGATAGATGATTCTCCTGTGTGGGCAGAAGCATAGACCGCTCCAGAAAAGGTATCTACACTAACGTGAACATATTTCTGCCATCCAAATGACTGTATGTGTGTAACATCTGTTTGCCACAGTTCGCAACTGTTCAACCCCCTTGGGTTTGCTCCCGTACTCACTGTAGGGAGTGCATGTTGTTGGCACTTTGGGCATGTGGCCACAATCGCTTTGGCCTGTTCTCGAGAGATGTGAAACTGATGAACCAAGCCAGGTGCATTTTGGTGGAAAAGCTGGTGGCTGATTTTTGCCTGTTCAAAAACATTTGGGAGAGTGGCCATCACTGCAGGTGCAGCAAGAGCATCTGTCCTTCTGTTGCCTTCAGCAATAAACCCTGGCAAGTCGGTGTGTGACCTGACGTGCATCACATAAAATGGTTGCTCTCGGTGGGTGACTAACTTTACAAGTTTTGAGAGCAATTCGAAAAGTGCGATGTTAGACACTTCTTGCAGTATCGCTTGATCTGCCCTGGATACTACTCCTGCCACATATGCAGAATCCGTAATCAGATTGAATGGTTCTGAGAACCTTTCAAAAGCCCTGACAACTGCAGCCAATTCAGCAACCTGAGGTGAACCTTCCACCTCAGCAATGTCCGTCCCCCACTGCTGGGTTTGAGGATCCTTCCAAGTCATAACGGACTTGTGGGACCTCCTGGACGCATCTGTAAAGACAGTCAGAGCCTTTTCTAAAGGTCTCCTACTGTGAGCACTTCTCAATTTCAGAATAAAGTGAACATCTTGTATGAACATTTTGTGGGCAGGCCGGTGGACAGAAATTTGTCCTGAGTAGGAATCCAGAGCAAACTGCAACACTTCATTTTCTCGAAACAATTGTTCCAATATTTGCATAGAATTTTGACCTGATTTTAACTCAATTGGAATGTGAATGCACTTAAAGTCACATCCTGCTAACTCCCTGATCCAGGTCCTTGCTTTCCGGATCAGTTCTGCTACCAGCTCCTGAGGCTTTGTCATTCTCTTGGACCTTTTGTGACTGAGGAAAACCCATTCTATGATCAAGAGAGGGTCCCTCTTGTCCAGGCCCTTTTTGGTGTGCCCTTTGCCTTAGGTGTTTGTTTTTCCTCCCACTGGAAAATGATTCCATGGAGGTGTGGCAACTTACCTAAGATGATAAATTTGAATGGCAGGTCAGGCCGACATCGGTGGGCCTGTCTTGTGGACATGGCAATCTGAACCTTTTCTAGAGTTTTCCGTGCCTCTGGGGTAATAGACCTAGGAGCACATGGGTCCTCTCCCCCTTTCAATACATTGAAAAGAGGGGCAAGGTCTTCGTTAGTCAGACCGAGCCATGGCCTTACCCAATTCAAAGACCCACACAACTTGTGGACATCCGCAAGGGTCTTGATCCTTGGATTGATTTCTAGTTTTTGAGGAACAATGGTCCTATTTCCAATTTCTAAGCCCAAATATTTCCAAGGTGGCATCTTTTGAATGTTCTTTTCCTGGAGCTCGAGCCCTGCAACAATCAATGCATCGATCGTTAGGTCAAGCGCATGTGTGAGTAAATCATCATTGGGGGCACACACAAGGATATCATCCATATAATGATAGATGATGGCCTTCTCTGCACGCACTGGGGAAAGCAGGGAAGAGACATACCACTGGCAGATAGCTGGGGAAACCTTCAGGCCCTGAGGAAGAACTGTCCAATGGTACCTTTTTATAGGGGCTTCCATGTTGATGGTCGGGACCGAGAATGCAAAACGCGGTGTGTCGTC
Organism: Molothrus ater; assembly: GCF_012460135.2. Lineage (NCBI taxonomy): Eukaryota > Metazoa > Chordata > Aves > Passeriformes > Icteridae > Molothrus > Molothrus ater. The sequence continues at coordinate 1,939,383 of NC_050510.2, read as the reverse complement.
AGGGTGGAGGGGAATATTGAAAAAACAATCTTTTATATCAATAACAGCTAATTTCCAATCCTGGGGAAGCATTGTTGGGGATGGCATACCAGGTTGGGGAGAGCTCATATCTTCAATGACATTATTAATTTGTCGGAGGTCGTGGAGGAGCCGCCATCTCTTTTTGTCGGCTTTCTGAATGACAAACACTGGAGAGTTCCAAGGGGACGTGGTCTTCACAATGTGACCCTTTTTCAGTTGCTCTTCCACTAGCTCCTCAAGCACCATTATTTTTTGTTTACTGAGCGGCCACTGTTTCACCTCAACTGGTTTGTCTGTTTTCCACTTCAGTTTTTGGGTGGGGCGCTGTTGTTCAATGACCGCTGTACAAAAATCCTGTGGGGAGTCTGGAATATCAATTGTAACACCCCACTGGGCCATTAAATCTCTCCCTAACAAAGGTTACGAATAATCTAACACAAATGGACGGATATTTGCCAATTGTCCATTTGGTCCTTCTATTTGGATGATGCTTTTGGATTGTCTTGCCAATTGCAGGCCTCCTACACCTTGAACGTGACCGGCAACATTCTGCAAAGGCCAATGTGCTGGCCAGTCTTGTACTGGGATCACTGTGCAGTCTGCACCCGTGTCTACAAGCATCTCAATGCGTTTTGACTCCCCACCCCCACTGACATTACACCATAATTTGGGTTTGTCTCTTCCAATAACTTGGACCCGGGCGACTGTGGACCCTTGTTTTTCAGTGCCTTCAGGCAAAAACGGCACAGGGATAAGCTTGTGCAACAATTTGTCCTTTGGGAAGAAACAGGGGAGGCTGGAAACAGTGCAGCCCGAGAACGAATTGCTCAGGATCTGATGCTGTCATTCCTGGAGCAATTTCAATCTCATGTGGTGTGTGTTTGGTGGCCCAATGACGATGTACTTACAGCGAATACGGTGCCAAGTACCCTTCTGATCTGGGTTGACAGAAACAAAATGCCAGTCTGTGTCTTTCAGGTGGAGTGATTCTGTCAGCTGCAACCTGACAGGCTCATTGACAGAAGACGTGGTTAACATAGGTTCACCTAAATCATAACAAAGGTTATTTTGTTGCATTTTCAACAGTGGACCAGCAGACATGGTCTTTGAAGCATCGGCTTCACTTACAGAAACAGTAATATTACCGCGCGCTTGGTTTGTTTTGGTTCCCTTATTACCTTGGCCTGCTCTTTTTATGTCTGCATGCCTGGCAGGCCGGCGCTCCCCATTCAGTTTTTTTGTTGTTGTTGAACCCCTGGGACTGTTTGTAATTTCACTCCCATGCCATTTCTAAACTCATCAAATTGCTTTTTCAGGGGGCACTGTTTACTCCAATGCCCAAGGTTATTGCAAAGCAGGCATGGCTTTGTGGGGTCAACCATTGGTGGTCGTCGCTGCTGCCCAGGGTACTGCTGTGCTGAGGGAATGGGCACAGGGCTGGCCATGGCGACACGCTGAGGTGGTCTTGGCAGCAGCCTTGGTCTGGTGTCTTCAGCAACACTCATCAGAGGCACTTTGCTATTACAGACTAGAAGCATATCTTTTAGTGTAGGGGGAGGTTCTAGAGGGAGACTCAAAATTGCTGCTCGACACTGTTCATTTGCATTTGTAAATGCCATTTCCTCTAAAACCTCTTCCCTTGCATTCTCTTTTTTAACTTGGATTTCAATGGCTCTAGTTAAGCTTTCTACAAATTTCAGAAAAGGCTCTGATGGCAGCTGCTTAATCTTACTGTACGGCTCAAAAGGCCCCTCAGGTTGGAGGGAAAGGAATGCTTTTTCAGCTGCTTCCTTTACCTTCTCGAGTGCTTGCACGGGTATTACAGTTGCTTGGATTGAGGATGAAGACCACTGACCATCACCGAAGAGATGCTCAATGGTAATTGGCATGCCATTAGCATCTTTGGCTGTGTTTGGATCAGCCTGCAAGCCTGGGAGAGCCTCTTTTAGCAGTTGTTTCCATGCTAATTCCCATAATTTGAATTCTGTAGAGGTCATGAGAAAAGCTGTTTTAAATCATGTGGGACAACTACAGTCCTGCTCAATTCAGAATTTAAAAGGCCACGGAAGTATGGACTGTGTGGGCCATACTCCTTGTGAGATTTACAGATTTCTTGAAACAATTGTCGTCCAAAAGAGCTCCAATTAGCAGTTTGAGCAGCTCCCCCTTGTGCTGCAGACTGATACGAAACAGGGGCAAATGACAAAGTGGGACCCTGTATTGGGTCTGCAGCTTCCTGCCCTGTATCCCTTGCATTGGAAGCAACAGGATCACAGAAGCAGGTTTGGGGACATGCAGTGGGTGTGCCCCCACCGAGGGAACCTGGGGAGGGGGCGGGGATGCAGTGGGAACAGGGGGCGGGGACAGGGGGAAGGCAGGGGGTGGGGACACCTGGTGACGTCACCTCAGCAGCCTCCCCCTGGGAGGAGTAGAGGGGCGGAGCTGAGGGTACAGCAGGTGAGGGAGGGGGAGGGAAGGTGTCACGAGGAACAGGAGGAGAGGGGGATGGGAAAGGAAGTTTGGGATACTTAGGGGGATCTTGGGAAGAAGATGACCAGGTTTGGGAAGGTGCCACGTGGCATCCTCCATCTTGGGTAGCCCCTAGGGACTGGGGGCTATTTTGGGGATCACTGCTCTCCGAAAAACTAACACGTGCTCTGGGTTTCAGAGCGGGGGAAAGAGGGTTTTGGGAAGTTTTCCATGAGACCTGGCCAGGTCCTTGTGGACAAGGGAACTCAGGCATTTTAACGTTCTCAGGGAGTCGACTTCCCAGCGCATGAGCAGGATTTGCTCTCTTTAAAATACTAAGTTTTGGGGTAAGAGTTTTAGGGCTGGAAGGGTGAGAAACAGGGAGAGCAGAGGTTCGTGGCTTGATATTTGGCTTTTTCTCCAATTCCCTTTGTTTGAGCAAGGATGTTCGAATTTGTAAACTCCAGAACACAAATTTAGCTGAAGATGTATTCCCAGACTGTCCCAAGGTTATCAATTCATGCCCTACTTTATCCCAAATTTGAATATTGTGGACCTCCTCAGGAGAAGTTTGTGGGAAGTGTAGAAAAAGCCACCTTATAAACTGTTTCAATTTTCCTTTAGAGAACTTTACATTTGCACTAACTAAAATTCCAACAATATGATAATACACTCCTTTTTGTGCTGTGCTTAACTTCGAGCCCATTTTAGATGTAAATGGCACAGAACAAAGTCCCTCCGACCGAATACAAAGCCAAAATCAGCTACCAATTTCTAAAACGACCACGGTTAAAAAGCGATATCAGACGAAAGCTTTCACAATGCAACTGTATACACTGCTTTTAAAATTGCCGCGGCAGGAGCAGCAGGAGGGAATGGGGACCCGCCCCAGCCGCGTGGAGACAGACAAAGCCTCCTCCGCCCGGGAATGCAGCCCCCCCGCCCTGAGAGCCAGGCATGCTGCGCTGCTGAGCCGGGGGGAGGGGCAGGCAGAGCCGTCCCGCTCCTCCGAGCGACCGCGCGAATTCTAAAAGCGGCGAGAACACGCCGCAGAGTTAAAGCTTTACAGGGAACCACCTTTAGCTCCGCAGGGCTGCACAGCCTAAAATGCAAAGAGCAAAAAGGAACACGTCTCACGGCAAAGACGGATTTTTGAGCTACTACCCCCCCAAGGAGCAGAAATACTCACTGAAACCGAAGCTGTTGCTGGCAAGGTCAGGCAGGCTGGTCTCTTCACTGAATAGGACCCCTTGGGCAGGATGGGCTCCCCTATTCTCCCCTGGAAAATTCGCTCACCAGAAAGGAGCTGCACTTTCCAAAGGCGCAATGTGTTCCTCGAGGCTTTTTGTGGGATCAGTCCCAAGTCTCTCTGGAGAGCTGTGCAACCACAGCTCTTTCCAGTGGAAGCAAAGCTGCTGTAACGCTTTTCCAAGGTTCTGAGAATTCTTCTGAGGCTGCAGGTCCGTGCAGCCTGACCTTGGGTGCCACTATATTAAATATTTATCCCCGTATGTTTCCGGGTGTGTCCTGCCTGGCTTCGTCTGGCCTCACTGCTGGACCAAAGGCTGCAGCTGTGGTGTTTTCACCCCAGAGATACCTTTGGCTGGCCGGATGCTGCAGCTGGGCACCCAGAACAAATCCAGGCAAAATAGGAACTCAGTTTACCTTTGGTGGAAAAGGTTCAGACGACAGTGAAGAGAAAAGAAGCGGGTTCTGCCGTAGAGCTTGAATCCAGAGTTTTATGGTAGCATGGTAGACTTCTGAAGGTGGTAACAGCTCCAGACAGACACTGGCCACATGGTCTCGTGTCCTTTTTAAGCCCCGGGGACAGGGGGAGGGGAGGGACAGGTGAGGGCCAACCAGGTGTGAGGAGGGGAGGGGTCAAGGGATGTGGACGCTAGGACAAACCAATGACCCCAGGCCTGGGGGGCATCTGCCAATCACACGACACCTTGCTGGAAGGTTAAGATTGATGGGCAGCTCCTAGGCAGGAGGGCAAAAGGGGGAGGGGGAAAGGTTGAGGCACCTGAGGGGGCTGGGACGGGCCAAACAGGAAACCGCACTGCAACACTCTGTGATGACAAGGAAGAGTTCCAACTCTCTGAGGTCTACCAATATGTTCAGGAAGGGACACGACACATTCTGGTAAGTGCCCTTTCCATCCAGCTTGAGGATAAGGAGATCTACAAAATTCCAGCTGGTAAAATTGGACCCTCTGATGGACCAAGAGACATTTTAATCATAGGGGACTCTAGTATTGGACCAGGCCATTTGCAAGTATTATCAGAAGTCCAAACTGTGGGACCAAGTGATGAAATCACTGTGACTGTCTCATGCGTACACCCACCTTGGTATTTGTCTAAGGGTACACCAAATCGCCCAAGCTTTCCTCTTGCCCACATGGACTGACATTTTGCCAGAAAACCATACAGTCTTGTGGGCAGAGTCTGTGGGCTGGGACAGACCTATTATTGAGTGCGGTCTGTTTAACAAAGGGGACAAAGTTTTTCTTCCAGGTGCAGCAGACACTGGAGCGGACGTGACCATCATTTCCTGCTCCCAGTGGCCACAGGGCTGGGAGCTAGTGCCAGCCAATGGAGTTATCTCTGGGATTGGAGGAGCTGCCGCCTCTATGCAAAGCAAATGAACAATCCTTATCCAAGGACCTGAGGGTCAGGTAGCCACAGTAAGACCTTTCGTGGTAAGAGCACCCATCACCTTATGGGGCAGAGACATCTTGTCCCAATGGGGAGCAAGGCTGGAAATCCCCTCACCACCACAGGATTTTTAGTTGGGGCCACTGTAGATGTAGAGCGTCCCACCACACCGCTCACCTGGAAAACTTATGAACCAGTGTGGGGGGATCAGTGGCCCCTCTCAAATGGAAAGCTAACGGCTGGCGCTCGAATCCCTAGTGGAGGAGCAGCTGTCCAAGGGCCGCATAGTACCATCCATTAGCCCTTGGAATACCCCTGTCTTTGTCATTTGTAAATCAGGCAAAGACAAGTGGAGGCTCCTACAAGACCTCAGAAAGATCAATGAGGTCATTGAGGACATAGGCCCTCTGCAGCCTGGCCTACCCTCACCCTCAATGCTCCCCCGAGACTGGAAATTAGCAGTCATTGATATCAGAGATTGCTTTTTTAACATCCTGCTCCATCCCAGAGATGCCTCAAGGTTTGCATTTTCTGTACCATCAATTAACAGACAAGCCTCTCTCAAAAGGTATCAATGGAGAACTCTTCCTCAAGGCATGAAAAATTCCCCAGATATCTGTCAAATGTTTGTTGCCTGCATGCTCTCAACCCATTCGAGAAAAATTCCCTGATGTGATAATTTTTCACTACATGGACGATATTCTAATTTGCACTGAGACTGACTATTATTTAGAGACTGTTCTCAAAAAGACAATTCAGGTCATTGAAGGAGCATTGAAGGAGCAGGGTTTGAAATTGCCACCGAGAAGATTCAATGCACCTGCCCGTAACCCTACCTAGGACTCCGAATCGGTGAAAGGACCATCGTACCCCAGCAGTTCACCATCAAGGACAACCCGAGAACTCTGAGGGACATACATCAGCTATGTGGGAGCATCAACTGGGTTCGTTCACTGCTGGGGATCACAACTGAGGACCTTGCACCCCTCTTCAACCTCCTGCGAGGCTGCGATGACCTCGATTCACCACGGACAGTCACACCAGAAGCCCGGGTAGTGATCCAAAAGGTATCAGAGGCACTGTCCACAAGACAAGCCCACCACTCTGATCCCACCCTGCCCTTCCAATTTGTCATCTTGGGTGAGGCACCAAAGTTTCATGGTCTCATTTTCCAGTGGGACCCCACTCTGAAAGATTAGCTGTTAATTATAGAGTGGGTGTTCCAATCACATCAACCACATAAGACTATCACTACACCCCAGGAGCTGATGGCTCAGCTCATCATAAAGGCCAGATCACGCTTCAAAACCTTATCAGGGTGTGAGTTCACATACATTTAACCCCCAGTGAAATCAGGTGAGCTGGAAGCTCTGCTCCAGACCAACGAACACCTCCAGTTTGCTCTTGACAGCTACCCAGGTCAAATCTCTATGCATTTGCAAAAACATAAACTATTTAATGTGTGTTTTAATTTGGTCCCAAAATCATTAAAAAGTAGCACTCCTTTAAAGGCACTAACTGTTTTTACTGATGGCTCTGGAAAATCCCACAAGTCAGTTATGACATGGAACAATCCTGATGCTCAGGAGTGGGATGACGCTGTTGAGTCAGGGATGGACTAAATGACTCCATGGTTCAGAAGGCGAAAAAGAGAGATCCTTTATTAAGAGATAGCATCCTTTTATAACCAGGATCGCTAAGGTGAAATCTGATTGGTCTCAAAGTAAAAACCTTTCACACTATTGGTGAACTATGAATAGCACACTCTGAAGGTACATATCTATAAACAACATGAACAGAAAGAGAGATAATAATTGTTTTCATTCTTCCTCTCTAAGTTTCCCAGGCCTGAAGTCTGGGAGAATTCTCTTCGACTGAACTGAGAATCTCCACAGTGGGAGTCTGATGGTCAAATTGTTCAGGGATCCCCACAAATTGCAGAATTAGCAGCTGTTTTCGGACCCTTTGAGAAGTTCAAACAACCCTTGAATCTGGTTACTGATTCGACCTATGTTGCTGGGATAGCTGAAAGAGCAGAACATTCTTTTTTAAAGGAAGTCCCAAATCCAGATCTATATAGATTGCTTTTGATGTTAATATACCTCCTTTCCCACCTAAAGCAACCATATCACATTATGCACGTGAAGTCACATACTGACCTCCCAGGACCAGTTACTGAGGGCAACCGGAGAGCAGATATTTTAGCCATGGCAGTGCAGACCACCCTACTGGACATTTTCAATCAGGCCAAACTGAGCCATCAGTTTTTCCACCAAAATGTGCCAGCCCTTGTCTGGATGTTTAAAATCACAAGGGAACAGGCAAGAGCAATTATGGGCTCCTGCCCCAATTGCCAAGAGTTTGCATTGCCCTCTATGGGAGCCAGGGTTAAACCCTGAGGCCTCAAAAGTTTACAGCTTTGGCAAACAGATGTCACATGCTATGCACCTTTTGGGAGAGAAAAATACATTCATGTGTCTATAGATACATTCTCTGGGGCTGTATTCACATCTGCCTACTCAGGAGAAAAGCCAAAGATGTTGCCAAACACTTTCTTCTAGTGTTTTCCACCCTAGGCATCCCCCAAGCCATCAAAACAGATAATGGTCCTGCTTACACCTCCAAAAATTTCAAACAGTTCCTAGATCAATGGGGGGTGAAACACACCACTGGCATACCCCACTCACCAACAGGGCAATCCATTGTAGAGAGGGCTAACCGCACACTCAAGACAGTGTCACAGACACATTTTATGAAAAATCCTTTCCTTAGGATTTTTTCTCCTGAGAAGCCAAGGCCTCAGGAACAAAATGTAAGCAATAATTATCTGCTGCTGTGGAATGCAACAGGTGCATCTTTGATTGGTCTCATGTGGTTGTTTCTAATTAATGGCCAATCACAGTCCAGCTGTCTCCAACTCTCCGTCAGTCACATGATTTTATTATCATTCCTTTTTCTATTCTTTGCTAGCCTTCTGATGAAATCCTTTCTTCTATTCTTTTAGTATAGTTTTAATATATATCATAAAATAATAAATCAAGCCTTCTGAAACATGGAGTCAGATCCTCGTCTCTTCCCTCTTCCTGGGACCCCTGTGAACACCACCACAAGACAGTCTTTGACCAGTAGCGTGGGGGAGTTGAAACACTACCAAATATGGAAAGATTATGTAAGGCTCTCTATGTTATCAACATTCTTAATAATTCATTCACAGAGCCAAACCCCCCCATTATCAGGCACTTCTCCAACACTAGCAGAGCTCAACTCACTGAGAAACCCCCTGTGCTGATCAAAGACCTGGAATCCAAGCAAATAATGAGTCCATTTCCATTAGTTACTTGGGGCAGAGGCTATGCCTGCATGTCCACAGAATCTGGCCTCAGGTGGATCCCCAGCAAGAATGTCAAGCCGTTCATTGAATTACGAAGTGCAGCTCCCAGAGACACTTCCCTGGAACCTCAGAGATAGGAAAGAGACCAAACTCAGGTAGTGTGGAGGAGGAGAAGGAAAAAGACTGTAAACACAAAGGTCCCTCACAGAACAAGATGACCCTCCACTGCTCCAGAAGACAAAAGACTCCCTGTTTAATTTTATTCACTCATTGGTTGCACTGTTACCCCCCTTTTTGTGAGCTTTACCTCTCTTTAGTTTCCTACATTGTTATCCCCCCTGTTTTCCCACACCTTTTCTACTCAGTAAAAACTGAGGGGATAAAAGGGTGTTTTGGTTTGGAAAGACAGGTGTCTGCTAAGGAAGGCAGGAGCCTCCCCTGAAATGGAAAAATGTAAACCCCCTCCTTCCAAATTGTTATAAATTTGAAATTAAGGGGGGCTCTCAGGCAAAAATATGGGAACAGGAAATAACAGTTCTTTACTAGGGAAGAAATTTTTAAAAAGATAAAATAAACAATGCAGTAAACTAAAACAACACTGACAGAGTCAGAACACAACCTGACACCCTGTTGGTCAGGGTGCTGGTAGCAGTCCAATTGGAATTGTGGCTGCAGTCTTCTTGGAATGTCAGGTGTGGTTCTGTGGGAGCAGCGATCTTGTAGAAAGGTGTAGTCTTCCTCTGAAGATCTAGTGGAAGACGCAGCTGTTCCTCTGGGAAATCAGGTGGAGAAAACAGTGCTGGTGTTCCAGAATCTCAAGATTATATCTGGGTAGGAATGCTTGGCTCTTCCCTCTGTGTGGAGCATGTCACAATGGGATGTTATAGTTCTTATCGGTCATGCAGTGACATTCAATAGCCTGTTATCAGCAGATGTTTCCCTGGTGGGAGGATCGGGTGTGGAAGAGATAAGAAAAACTGCCCACTTAACAGAAGGCAACTGCCATACAGATGGCAAATAGAATACAATTTGCTTAGCAATTCCGGACAGAGGGGAAGGTAGGAGAGGCTGTTAAAGTTGCACAAATCTAAAAAAAAATCCATTTTGACAAACTCACAGATCAACTCATCACCCCCAAGCATCCTGTTATGTCTCCGGCGGCAGTGAACCTCCAACTGCTCCAGATAGGATTTTGGATGCTCCTCACCTTCCCATCAGTCTGTGCGTGGATCATCCCTCAGCCCAGCCAGAGCATCTGGGTCCCACTAGCCAAGACTTTACAGCAAGACAATCTCTGCCTGTCCATGGGCTGCATGCGCATCCCATTGTTCACGTGTCTGGTAGGGATTCCCTTGGTAGCAGATGACTGGCCTATCACTAACTCAGATCTCCTCCACACCACAGGCAAGAGGCTCAATCTGGTAGATACTTGGGATGAGTGGACAAAGATTCTGCCAGATGATATAGAGGAACTGATTTGCGGAAACAAACAAAATTCCACAACTTTTGTGAAAGTTGTAAAGCCAGTATGTTTATTCCAGCGCTGGACGCATGTGGGAATCGTTCCCCTAAAATGACATGTGTACCTGTGGGAACTCCAGATCCCCTTTTATCTCCCTCTCAAATACCTATGCATGCAATTTCACAATAGGTTCATACATATTCATTCCACTGATTTTGTGTGACACTTGCCACTAATTCTTCTTTATCAGAAAGAACTCCTGGGTCAGGTTGCCCTGCTCTGTCTGCCCCCCTCTCCCCCCTTATCTCTTGTCCTTCAACTGAAGCAGTCCCTCCAAGCACAGGCCCTTTGCAAGAACAGGCAGTCAGACTAAACAGCAAGCTACAGGCTAAACTCAAAGATGTACATTTCACTTAAATCAAAATAGATTTCTACTCTGGAAAATTTCCACTCTGCCTCATTCTGCCCTTTCCTAAAAGGAATAAGTAAATTCTTTTACTTCATGCAAATTCCTATGACAATAAGCGTGCCTTAGTGCTTTACCATGTACATTTGATAAGGAGGTTAACACAGCTACTCGCTGTAGTATTCTCCAATTCCAAATTAACAATAAAAAGGATAACTCTAAACTTACTCCAACTAATGTCGGGTTCGGCTGTCTGTCTCTGCCCCGACACGGGTAGGGTGGTTCTTGGGTGGCACGCGTTTTAAAGGACGAGTCTGGACTCTTCAGCTTTTCGGTCTTCAGGTTGTTTATTATTTCTTATCTACAAAATTTTCTGTCTGCCCAACAGAGGTCTGATCTGCAAGCAGTCACAGGCACTCTCTGACGACCCACGGGGCGGTCATGTCTTTTTATACTAATATCTACGTACATAATATTTACCTTTATTTCCCAATGCTTTTCACCCATGTTAGCAAGTGCACCTTCACCATAAACCAATCCCCAAATGCCAACATCACAACAGGAGATGGAGGACAAGAAGAAGGAAGAAGAAGGACAAGACACGCCCTGATCCCTCCATCTTGTCTCCATAACCCCCCTGTACCCAAAAACCTTAAAGTCTATATTTCACTTTCTAAATGTGTCCCTTTTACACCTTTTACTCTAAAGTGATTCTCTTGTCCTCAAACTCTTGTTATTTCTGTGGATGGATCAAAATCAAGCCACCAGACACTCTTGGCAACATTCCAGGATTTTCGAGACCCCCAAGGGTTCTCCTGGCATCTCTGGACATTGGGAATGATGTGCTGAGATCCCACAAACTAATATTAACAAAACTACAATAGGGTGACACAAGCTTATTAAAAATTCCATTTGCAGTTGGTGACCACCCAAAGATTACATCCCACCAGTGATGATCTGCATTTTGTTTTATTCTTTGCAGAATTCTGGTTATTTCTTTTGTATCATGTTGGACAGTAATTAAGGTTTTCTCTCTGCTTTCTTGCATTTCCTTCAAGATCTCCAGTAGGTCTTGGTGCTTAATTAATTGTTTTACCAATGTAAGGTCCATCCCAATAGGAGTAGGTGATAGTCTGTGATACACTGTGTAATTTGTTTTAATCAACTGGTGGGATGTCACTGGGGCCAAGTACGAAAAATCATACCAAATAATTTTAACAAAATTACAAATACAAAAATTAGAATGATTTTTACTAGACAAAATAACATTGTTATCAATGTTTACAGCAGCACAAGCAGTTCTCAAGCATACACAACCTTTACCAGTATATACAAGCACAGTTTTCTGATCAGTGACTGGATGAATTTCGAAGTGGCAAATACTCTGTTCAGTGTCTAGACACACATCTTGGGCATTAATAGTATTGCTTTCACAAATGAATCCTAGTTGTTCTCTAGTAATGCAGGATTCTAAGTTTACTGTTTGCCACTCTTCATTCACCTTTCGTGCCCACACCCTATGTTCTGAAGGGTAGAGTACTGTTTTTCATTATTTAATCCTAGTGCAATGATGGGGTGGATAACGTAAACAGTGGCATTACGTATGATAAGCACAAAGGCAGTGGCCACATTAGAAGCAGAATCATAGGTGAAATTTACCATAGTCCACCAGGATTGAAGTTTCCTTTAAAAAGCAATCACATTATCCCAGACAACCTTCCAAATTTCAGCTAGAAAATTACCTTCACCCCCTTCCCATATGATCAGAGCTGCTGTTGCCTGCATCTATAACTGTGCTTGTATACAACTGAAAGCTAAAGACACATTATCTTGAACTGTACTAAGCGCCTCTACTATTAGCTTGTGGTCTTGGTCTCTGGCCTTTTCCCACTTTGGCAATACTTTTGAAATCTGCCACTGGCTAGTTCCTGATGCCAATAGAGATGACTGTAAAGGCTGCTTCAATTTTGCAAGGCCACCTGCTGCAGTGGCCAGCTTATTCATCAGTATTTCTGCCAGTATACTGATTAAAAGCCTGGATCAAGGCCATTCAGAATCACTTTGGATAGAGGTACTCTCTAATTCTAAGACTCCAGTTATAATTATATACAAAACAATTCTGTAAGTGAAAGTACGAACTGCTCCCGGCCGCAATATACTCATTTTGCCTGACTAAGTTTTGGTCTCAGTTCACTGTTGTAAGAATCCGTGTATCTTGGGCTGTTGTATGAATCCACTCCGGCTAGCTCGGACCCTAGCCCACATGGTCTTACATGGAGAATGTAAAAGACGAGAAGCGCTCTTCTCCACGTGGGGACGAGTGTCCTGTTTATTGGCTTGGGAGGAGACACTTCAGGTTCTAGCTACCTTCCAGGTGAAAAAGAGGCTGTGACCTTCTTGCAGTGGACTTTTGTACCCAAGGGGATGGGGACAGCGGAAGCGGATCGCAGCCAATGGGATACCATTGAGGAGGGGCGAGGGGAGGGGTAATCAGGGGTCAGACGACCAGGGGGTAGAGCAGAGGGGTGCATGAGGGAAAGACTATGTGATGGGGGAAGAGAACTAACAATCTACATGACATAAAATACTCAGTACAAATTTCCAATCACCCAGTGCAAAACAACAACTAAATAACTATTTAGTGCAATACAACACACTGTCTCCTGATGTCACTCTCCAAGGGGCTTCTGGGGCCTTCTTCAGTCAAGAGTGGTGGATCCAGGCATTCTGCTCCTTGATCTTGATTCCAGTGAAGGTGGTGAGGAGCACCTGGAATGGTCCGTCCCACTGTGGTTCCAAAGTCTTTTCTGTAAGAGGCTTAACATATACATAATCCCCAGGCTGTATGTTATGTACTGGTCCATCTAGCTCCCTGCTCCGAGTTCCAGTCACATGTTTTCCATTTTCTCTGAGCTGTCTACTTAAAGCCCCCATATAGGTGTTGTGGCTGGAACTCTGAAGGCAGTATTGTTTTCTCTGGTCACCTCTCAAGCCTTGACAGTTCTGGTGGGGAACGCTTCTGGCCACCCTGAAAATATATTTGTCAATATTCATAAATACTGACACCCCCCCTTTCCATGGGAGTTCTGAAAAGTCAATTTGCCACTGCTGTCCCGGTCCATGACCCCTCTCAATCTGACCTAGTTTTGGTCTGGGGGTATTCTTGGGGTTAGTCTGGAGGCAAGGATCTCACTGTTGGTTTACTTGAGTAATAGTGGCATATAAATTCCTGGCAACGATTCTTTCAATCAAATATGTGTTCTAGAAAGCCTGTGGAAACTACTACTTAAAAGTCAACACTTCATTTCGATGCACTCTGTAACACTGGCAGCCTTGGTCATTCTGGGAAAGGAGCCACACTTTATAAAAGCTTTTAACTAGTGAGGCCCCAGTGTGTTTTCTGGTGCTCCTCCTTTACTAGTGACCACACAAATGGGAAGGGATTACCAGCTCCCTTTCAATGGTAGCCCACCCCTCGTGGTTGTATGTCCCTTTTGATTAGTATTATTATTATATTCTGGCTTACCTTCAAGGGAAATCTGTCCATAATTACCTCACCTTTTGCTGCTTTCTTTGCCTCTCCATCCGCCCGATCATTTCCTTCCTCAAATTCTGAGCTCACTCTCTGATGTGCCTTAATATGCCTTTTCAGGCAGCTGAACTGCTTCCAGCAGCTGGATTATCTCTTCTTTCCTTGTGAGGTCAGCAGTCCCCTCTCCCTCCAGAAGGCTCCATGTGCATGCACGACTCCTAATGCATACCTTGAGTCTGTATAGATGTTTATTCTCTTTCCTTTAGGCATTTCCTAGGCACGGGTCAGTGCAATTATCTTGGCCTTCTGCACAGAGGTGCCTGTTGGTAAGGCTCCAGATTCTATTACCTCTCTGCAGGTGGTCACTGCATACCCAGCATGTCACTTTCAATTGGCAACGTAGCTACTCCCGTCAGTGAACCAGGTCTCTGCATCGTCCAAAGGAGTGTCCTTTAAGTCTGGGCAGCTGGAGTAGGTAGCTTCAATGGTCTCCAGGCAATCGTGGTGTACTGCTTCTCCTTGATTTCCAGTGAGAAAAGAAGCTGGGTTGACAATATTAGTTACCACTATCTCTACATCATTTTGCTCTACCATGATGGCCTGGTATTTCAGGACCCTCTGTGGTGAAAGCCAGTGGCTGCCCTTTACTGCCAGTACTACAGACACTGTGTGGGACACTAGCACAGTTATTTTCTGTTCCAGGGTAAACTTGCATGCTTCTTGAATATTCAGCAGGACTGCTGCTACAGCTCTGAGGCAACCTGGCCATCCTTTGGCTGTTGCATCTAGTTGCTTGGAGAAGTAAGCAACTGGCCTCCAGTATGGACCCAAGTCCTGAGCCAATATTCCCAGGGCAATTCCCCATCTTTCATGGGAAAATAGAAAGAATGTTTTACTTACATCTGGAGCGGGAGCTGACATGAGGGCACTCTTTAGCTGGTGAAAGGCCCGTGTGGCTTCCCTTGTCCACTGGAGATCTCTGTTTCCATTGGCAATAAGAGCATAGAGGGATCTGACGAGCAGTCCATAATTATAAACCCCACAGCTGGCACCACCCTGCCATGCCTAAGAAGGTTCGGAGTTCCTTTCTTGTCTGGGGTTTCAGGGTTTGGCATATGGCTTCCTTGCGAGCTTGCCCTAAAGTCCATTGCCCAGCACTTACCTCATACCCCAGGTAGATTACTTTCTGTTTCACTACCTGTGCCTTTTTCTTTAATACTCTGTATCCTTGGAGCCCTAGGAAATTTGAAAGGCTTCTTGTCCAGGCCACACATGCTTCCCTTGTCTGAGTGGTTACTAGAAGATCATCCACGTACTGCAATAGCCTTCCTTCTTCCTGTGGAGCTTTCCAGGACTCTGGATCTTCGCAAGTTGTTCTCCAATCAGAGTGGGGGAATTTTTGAAGCCTTGAGGCACATGGACCATGTAAGCTGTGTTTTGCACCGCTTTTAGGGCTTTCCCATTCGAATGCAAAAATTTTCAGGCTGGCTTCGGGGATAGGGAGGCAAAAAGAAGGCATCTTTCAGGTCTAAAACAGTAAACCAGCTTAGCTCAGGTGTTAAATAAGTTAGTAAAGTATATGGATGTGCTACCAGAGGGTATAAATTCTTTGTTATCTTATTGACGGCCCTCAATCCTGTACTATCAATTATTGGGATGATTTATTCCCTCTCTTCTTTTTCAGGGGGTACTGGTTGAGTCCCTTCTTTAAGCTTGATTACTATGGGGGGCATTCTTCACTCTCCCTGGTACATCAGAGCCCCAGACCCCTGAAAATACTTGTCCTAATATCTCTTTACTAATTTCCTTCTTAATTTCAATGGCTGTTAATGTTAAGCCTAAAATCTTTACATCATTTACCTCCATAGTAACCCCCCCCCCCCCCATTTTAGAATGTTTAGCGAATTGGGCATATACAAAAACTTGTAAGTACACGTTACTTTAAAGGTTTGCAAAAGTATGCCTTCTCAGACTGGCCAGTTGTTCCCCACACTACAACATAATCATTCTCCACAGGTACTAAATCTTTATTTAAAACTGAATATATGGCCCCTGTATTAACTAAAATTCCACCCTTTTCCTTTCTTCTGGTCTCACTGCCTCTCGCAGAGGGGTCTGTTACCTCATAGTTCTGGATGAAATTGGACTGCCAGAAGGGGGATGGGTGTGAATGAGTAAACATTTGGAGCCTGAGTCCTCTTCCCTTTTGGGGAGGTCCTCCTTATCCTTCCTCCCTTACCTTAGGAGGAGCTTTAACAAATCATATGTACTCATTTTGCGAGTTGTAATCATTTTGCATTTCGGCATGATAAACTTTGTCTGATTTCATACATTGCTATCTTTTGCTGCATGCTGAACAACACATTTGATTTGCCTTCTCTTTGCTTTGTTTTCTTTTTCAAGAGCTAACAGCAGTGGGCCAGAGGCAGCTCTGAACCCACAGTTGCTCTGCCATTATGGGTGATTCTTTAAGGTGAAAAACATATCAGCATATGGGACCTTATGCCATTTACCTTCCTGTTTTAAAACAGCATTAACTGCAATACGGTATTATAAATATTTTTATTTTCTGAGCCGCACCTACTGGCAGCTTTCTCCCAGTGAGCCCCTCCCAAAGGGGCTAGTTCAGGAACCTCTTTCCTCTGGTTAGTTCATTATCTCCTTCTCCTAATACTGTCTTGTTTCCACCCAAGCCTCACAGTGTCTTTTCTCAGTTTTTCCTCACACACAGACCTCCAGGTGGCAGGTATCAGATGTGATCCTCCACACATAAGCTTTAAGATCTCAGGTTCTGAATTGGCTTGATCAGGAACCTTCAATTTACACTTGAGGCACAGAACAGCAATACCAGCGCCTCTCACAAACTCTGCATTCCACATAAGGTGCCACCCTCTCAATGCACAAATAGCTCCTGAGAATTGCCTGCAGGCTATTCCATTTATCACTTTGGTGTTTATCACTTAACCTCTATGGTGGGTTGTTCTCAGTCCAAACTTACTATATTACCAGCTGAAGTCCCATAAACTCATTTGTTTCTTCTATCTAAACTCTGTTTTACAAAATCTCAGTCTTTTCCAGTTCTCTTCCCACGCAATCTTATTAAAGCATTGTTTCTACTGACACTCACTTTACTGCCTTGCAAAAGGCTGTGATTGTTACAGCAAAAACTCTCATATGCCCACAAACACAGACACACACACCACCCCCCCCCTTATCTCAAATTCACTCGAGTCATAGCTTGAATTGCTGTGTGGGGAGGAAATTCCTGGAATTCCTTTAATTAGTTTTACCACAGTTAAACATAAATCACCATACCGTAGTTCTTCTGTGTAAAATGCTGCACTTGTTGCAAACAAAATCCTAAAATCTCCACAACCACCACCATACAATCCCGAGAATCAAATTACCACAATGCGGGGGAAGAACCACACAAACTCACTGGGAAAGGGCATATCTCTCAAAGTGCCCACTTTTCTCAACACAACACAGCATACAATACTTCAGCATTTACCCACATCAGCTTTCTCTGGTCCTCACACACTCTGGACACAATCAAAATAACAGCACACAGCAAAATTCCGGGGATGAAGTCCAAACTACTAGGGCAGACGAACTCCCTGAGCTGGTCGTCACAGTTAAAATGTGCCAAATATTCACAAATCACCACCTTTAAACACAATAAACGTCCTCACCGACGTTTCTCCACTTGTTCCACTTCTCCGCAGGGCACTCCCTGCCCCACAGCCTGCCCCAACTGGCGCCTCAAGCCTCACCCGGCCACTTCAGACATGGGTAGAACTCCTCCCCCATGGGTACACTCACTTGTTTGCTCTCTCTTTCATACACCACGCACTCGCACAATTACAAACACATTAACATTAACCACACAATGCATTAACCATACAGTGTCTGGACAGCACAAACACACACAGGTTCAGTCGACCCACCCCCAGGGTCGCTAGCGATCACTCTAACAGTGTACCCCTGTCTCTAGTCCAGCTGCTCTATTGACCGGTCTCCCTGCAGGTACAGGAACATCTCACTCAGACGTCTCTGAGTTACTTACTCACACTTACTGAACAGTCCTATCTCTCTCTACCCTGGGGCCCTTTGATATACATATTGTTTATCCACACACCAGCAGGTCCTTCTCTGTCTCCGCAGGAGGCAAGCTGAGACTAGCACAGCTCTTCCGGGAAAATCCCGGGGCACGCCTCAGAGGTCCATCTTCCCCTCTGCCCCTGCGAGGACAGAGACGGTCTCCTGGCTGGCTCGCCATACTGATTTGCGGAAACAAAACTCCACAACTTTTGTGAAAGTTGTAAAGCCGGTATGTTTATTTCAGCGCTGGACGCATGTGGGAATTGTTCCCTTAAAATGACATGTGTACCTGTGGGAACTCCAGATCCCCTTTTATCTCCCTCTCAAATACCTATGCATGCAATTTCACAATAGGTTCATACATATTCATTCCACTGATTTTGTGTGACACTTGCCACTAATTCTTCTTTATCAGAAAGAACTCCTGGGTCAGGTTGCCCTGCTCTGTCTGCCCCCCTCTCCCCCCTTATCTCTTGTCCTTGACTGAAGCAGTCCCTCCAAGCACAGGCCCTTTGCGAGAACAGGCAGTCAGACTAAACAGCAAGCTACAGGCTAAACTCAAAGATGTACATTTCACTTAAATCAAAATGGATTTCTACTCTGGAAAATTTCCACTCTGCCTCGTTACCCCAAGAATTGGACTTGCTGGGATCCTCCAAAGCAACTTACTGTGTCAAATTTTACATTAGACGACTGAGTCAACATTGACCCGAAATTGACCCGGCAAAAAACACATACAGAAAAGACATATCACCAATTAACAAAGCCTATAATGACCTAAATTGGTGTAATTACACCAGTCACATACTCTCTGTGTCCTCACTCCACCCCAAAGTGTTGCCCTGGGGAATGTTTCTTATCTGTGATGAGAGACTGTGGGCTGGGATCCCTTCACGTCTCCAGGGGAGTCCCTGTAGCCTTGGCAGGCTTTCTACCCTCACTCCAAACATTACATTATTACATAATTTGAAACAAAAAAGCATATCAGCGCCCCAAAAGAGATCCTATTCTGAATTTGATGAAAACTGTGATAGCAAAGTTTATAATTGCAACAAAGGAAAGAGAGTTGTGGTCTCACTTTTCTTACCTTGAGTGGCCACATCTAAGGCTCTTGGTGAGCTTTCTCTCCTGGAGTGTTGGCTTAATAAGCAGGCAAAAGCTACCTCCACTCCCGTCAGTGACCTGCTTAGTGACAGAGGCTACCAGGCACCAAATATTGCAAAACAGAGCTGCCATAGACTTTCTACTGCTTGCCCATGGACATGGCTGCCAAGACTTTGAAGGGATGTGCTGCCTCAACGTCTCTTCACACGCAGAATCCATCCACACAAGCATCCAGAAGCTGAGAGAGCAAATAAAGGACTTAAAGGTGGAAAAATACCCGGACTGGATCAATGAACTTTTCAGACAGTGGGGTTTCACAGGATGGGTTGCATCTTTTGTCAAAGGAATTTTTGGGATTGTAATAATTATCTAGTTAAGTGCCCTGGCAACAGCAGTGACTACCTACCATAGTTAGTCCTCCTGGGGGGAAAAGACAGATTCCCACGTGGACTTCTGTGTCACAACTTCCCCTGGTTTCCCCTTTCCCTCTCCCCTCACTGGCTTGGTACCACTGGTGGCTGCCCCCCCTTCCCTGGAGACCAATCCCCTTTGCCCTGCCCTTAGCTCTGCCCCCATCCCTTCCCCTTCTTAAGCTGCCTGCACCATGTGGTTGTCCTCTTTCTCGCTGGGTTCCCTCTAGCTCTATGTGATATACTTTGCTGGAATAAAACCTTGCAAAAAGGAGCCTTTCTGACCTCTCTCTCTGAGCCAGCTGTGGTGAGTGTTGTGTGTGGATCCGACTGCGTTGCCTAAATGTTAACCCAACCTGCTTTTTTACAGGAGAGGTTTGTTGGGAACAGATAATAGGCAGCAGCACTCACCATTCAACACCTGCATTTTTACCACTCATCAGCAGCCCAGATTGGTTTTCCTCTATGCTGCCAATTAGCCTTTTTCCACTTTTCCAGCCAACCTCACAGAGCATTGACTACAATCCATGAATCAGTATAGAGGTAGAGCTTTGGCCACTTCTCTCTTTTAGCAATGTCCAGGGCCAGTTGAACGGCTTTGAGTCCAGCAAGTTGACTTGATCAACCTTCTCCTTCGGTAGCTTGTGCAACCTGTTGTGTGGGGCTCCATAAGGCTGCTTTCTACTTCTGGTTCATCCCTACAATGTGGCAAGAACCATCAGTAAAAAGACCGTAGCATGTTTCTTCTGCTGGCAGTTGGTTATATGGTGGAGCTTCTTCAGCATGTGTCATTTGTTCTTGTTCCTCTTGTCAGTGAGACTAAAGTTTTCACCTTCTGGCCAGTTTGTAATTATTTCCAAAATCCTAGGGTGGTTCAGTCTTCCAACACGGGCGCGCTGTGTGATGAGGGCAATCCATTTGATATATGTGGCACTGGTGGCATGGTGGATAGAGAGAACCTTTGCTTTGAAAATCCACTCCAGCACCAGTAAGGACCACCCAGGTTCCTTCCCTGGGCATATGTCTGGGAAGTTCTTTCAGGAGGATTGGACATGTTGTCATCAGCATCATACATGGCAGTTGGGTTATGGACCACTGGAGCTGCTTCCTTTTTGGTGGCACTTTCTCTCTGAGTCTTGCTGTTTTCCAATTCAAGTACCCGTCATGCCAGAGCAGCAGTAAGTTTTCCATCCCATCTCTTCACTTTTTCTCCACAATCACACAGGAAGAACTACATCTCAGTTTGTGGGGTGTGCCTTCTCTCCCCGTCTGGGGAACATCTGCATTTGGTACGCGAACCTCTGATCTGTATTGCCAAGATTTGGAGAAAGCCCTCTTTCATCTCCTCTCTGAGTTTCTTGTGATTCTCCTCTATCTTGTAATTTCTGCAGACGTGTTTCCACCGCTGCAATTCTGGCGTGTGTTGGGCCATGAACAGCATCTGCATATGCTCAGAGCTTCTTCGCCATATCAAGTATGGTCTCCTCACTGTCATCCCGCTTCATTATTGCTAAAGAAGAAGCACATTCTTGTGGCCCAAGTTGTACAAGTTTTCGCTACATCACAGGTGTACATGGTACCAAGTCTGGATTTACAGTGTTTAGGTCATCTGAGAAGACAATGTCTGCCACTGCCATTTCTCTTAAATGTTGAATCCCTTGTTCTATGGTCTTCCACTGGGTTTGCTGCATATAGAGATCATCTGCACACAGATATCTATGTGACACTTCCCTGGACCCATGCCCAGAGACTGTGAGGGTCAGCCCCTCTCATAATTCCTTGGTCGATAACTGGATCATGTGACAGGGATCCCAAATGCCTCACTTCACTACCATCCAGAATTGTAGCCTTGCCTACAGCATCCCAAAGATGGACTAACCAACTAACTATAGATTCATCAGGTCGTTGAGTGTAATCCTTTTTTAGACCATGAAGGTCCTTCAGGGAAAAGGACTCAAGAGTGACCTCTGATTTTGTTCTTGGCTTTGAGAATCCTTTCCCTGGATCATCATCATCCACTGGTTGATCAGTTTTAAATGTGTATTTTCTGCCTGCCATGGTAGGAGCAACAGCCATTGGTTGAGGCTCACTGTCTGGTTTAGCTACAACCTGAGTAGCTGGGGTGTTGGCTGCAGCCTGAGTGACTGCGGTAGCTGCTAATTTACCTCCCTGCTCCCCTGCCTCTATCTGCTGCTCTACACTATCTAGTGGCTTATGATAAGCATAGGCCAAGGCCCAGCTTATTGCAATGATCCTTTTTCCTTAGAGTCATCATGGCACTACTCTTTCAGGTATTTCCCCACTTCAGCTGGGTTCTGAATTTGTTCACATGGAAAATCCCAGGCTACAGGGTCAGAAAATTCCTTCAGGGTTTGGCCCATATCCTCCCATTCTCCACACCACTCAGGATTCTCCACACCTGGGTCTACTTCTGGGTCAGGGATCTCATCAGCTCCTCTGGACATCTCAGCCCTAATTCTAGACAAACTGCAGACCATATAAAGGAAGCTTACCAAATTAAATACCAGGACAGTGGTATCTTTAACGTTCAGGGGAAACTGAACATTCTCAAAAAATGACATAACAGGTTCAAAGGAGAAGGAAAGGATAGGCTGAAAAGCCTCATCCCTTGCTCCTCCTCTAACAAACTGCATGCAATTACTAATAAACCCTCCAAACATGCTATTGAAACTAGGACACAGGGTAGGACGAAGAAATCATAAACCATACATATCTTGAACAGACTCCAGTACCTTTGTAAACTCCCTATAAATCATTATTACTGAACCCAGCACAATAGCTATTCTAATCCGTGCTCATCTACTGTAAAAACTATGTTAGGGACAATACTGGAGCTATTTCTTGTTAAGAAAATAATCCTAGTGACCAGAAAGGTATTAAAACCTCAAAAAAGCCTAGAGACCAGAACCACATGAAGGCCTCCACCCCAAGAGACATTACAAACTCAAGTAACATGGCTACTGACTGCTTTATCCCAACACAGAGTAAGCACAACTAAAATGCAATCAGTGCAGGTTTTTTCCACTTTCTTGGGCCCTATGTTGGGCACCAAAATTTGTATTTGTCCCAGTTTAGGGCAATTTTGGGAGAAAAAATTCTAAAGGGGTTTCCTCTAGAAAAACAAATTCAAGTGGCCCCTCCCCCAACTGGTTCGGGAAAAAGAGTTCCTCGGAGAAAAGTGGAAAAAATGGTTTATTTAACAGGCAAAGCATTCACCAGCACAAAATATGAACAATATTAAACAATAAAACCCATTGCTGCTCCAAAGGAGATGACAAAATCAGAAAAGTCCCCTTTGTGGGGTGTAGCTTGGCTCAGTCAGTCTCTTATCAGTCCCTCTGGTGCTGGAAATGCCGCAGCCCAGGCCCAGCCCCAGCCCAGTGGGCCACAGGTGCGAGCTGCCGGTGCTCTTCTGGGTGTTCAGTCCAGAACAGGTTTAAACATGTCCAAAGAAAAAGAAAAAACCACAGTCCAGGGACCTTCTCTGCCTCAGCTAGCTAAAAACTAACTCAAAGTAAAGGAGAGCTCTGTTCTGCTGTCTGTCCACAGACAACACCGTCCAGGAGCAGGATGCGGGGGAGTAAGTGCAGTTTCCGATAACAAACTCCGTGCTTCTTGTCTTCCTCCTTTGTTCTCGGAACAAGTCTTAAAGGTGCAAAACTTATTATCTAGCATAAGCAGAACAGATGACTGGGGATATAAGTATCATATAGCTAACCCAGGACAGAAGGCGAAACTGAGGGTGAAGCAGGCAAAACCAGGGAGGAAGTTCCAGGGTGATCAGGATCCTCAGGAGAGGTATGCAAGGATTCTCTGAAAGGTCTCACATTCTTGGCCGGGATCCACCTCAGGCCATTTTCTGTAGAGACACAAGCAAAACCTCTTCCCCATGTGACAAGGGGTTAAGGTCCCATAATTTTACCTGTTTCTGGGTCCTTAATAAGGACTGGGGCTTTCTGTTTAACTTCTAACTGTGAGTTATTGACAAAATGTCTTACAAATAGAGTGTTAGGATCCATGAGGGAACAATTCAAAAAGTAAAAAACATACAATGTCTTCTGTGATCACTCTGCCAGGGTAGCATTCCCCATTCCCTCTTTCTGTTTTAACAAAAGATGCTTCAGTGATGCATGGGGCCTTTCGATTATGGCTTGTCCCTTGAGGAATGAGGAATCCCCATTTTGTGTGTTACCCCCCAGAGGGAAAGGAAATTTGCAACCCTCTGGGAAATTACGCTGGGCCATTATCAGTTTTGATTTGTGAGGGG
Organism: Molothrus ater; assembly: GCF_012460135.2. Lineage (NCBI taxonomy): Eukaryota > Metazoa > Chordata > Aves > Passeriformes > Icteridae > Molothrus > Molothrus ater. The sequence goes on along the minus strand of NC_050510.2, from coordinate 1,915,602 downwards.
ATTCCCAGGACTGCAAAGGCACTTGTAAAGTGATGGCATTTTTTCTGATTCTCCTATATGACAGGATGCAAACAAAGCACCTGAAAAGGTGTCAATAGAGGAATTAATGTACTTAAGCCTGCCAAACTCGGGAAAATGAGTAACATCTGTTTGCCAAATTTGAAGGCTTTCAAGTCCTCTAGGGTTAACACCTCCTGCAACGATGGGGAAGGAATGTCTTTGACAGTCTGGGCACACAGCCACAATACTAGCAGCTTGACGTGTGGTCAAGTCAAAGGCATGGGCAGCATTCTGATGGAAAAATGAGTGACCGAGTTTTGCCTGGGAAAAGCGGTCCAGCAGTTAAATAGGTAAGGCAAGTAAATCTGCTTGCCAGTTCCCCTCTGCAATAAAACTGGGTAAAGTTGTATGAGACCTGACATGCATAACAAAGTAGGGATACTGTCAAGTATCTAAAAGGAAAACAAGTTGTTGTAACCACTGAAACAATTCCTTGTTGGGCACATCCTTTAGTACAGCAGCTTCAGCTCTCTCCACTAGCCCTGCAACATAAGCAGAGTCTGTTATTAAGTTAAAAGGGATAACAAATTGCTGAAAGGCCTGGACAACAGCTGCCAATTCAGAAATCTGGGAGGGAACCTGAAACAGTAGTTACATCCGACTCCCCTTGATTGAGCTCTGTGTTCCACCAAAGCAGTACCGACTTGTGGGTGCAGCGAGATCCATCTGTAAAAACAGTTAAAGCTTGTAATGGGACCTTGCTTCTCTTGGGTTGCATTAGGAGATTAAAGCTGGTTGCCACAAGCTTGTGCTTCAGGGGATGTGCAGAAAGCTGTCCAGAGAAGTCAGTGAGGGCCATTTGAAAAACTTCAGATTGCTGCAACAGCTACTGTAAATAGACAGTAGTAAGAGGCAAACAGATAAAACAAAAATCCACACCTGCAAGTGTGGTAAGTCTCTGTCTAGCCTTTACAATGAGCAAAGGAAACATCTCATGTTATGTGCTTACAGTTTTAGACATCTGGTCTGGCAAAAAAATCCACTCTTTGATCAGCAAGGGGTCAGGCGTTTTAGGATCCCACTGAAAAATAAAAGCATGGGGTTGCCTAGCTGGATTCAGAATTATTAAGGAAAAGGGCAACTCAGGGGCCCATTGGGCCGATTGCCAATTTGAAATATCATCAGTTACCAGTTGCAGTGCCTGGCAGGCTTCTAGTGTGAGCTGCCAAGGAGACAGGAGATCTGGTTCCCCTTTTAGCAGATCAAACAAAGGGCTCAGGTCAGCATTTGAAATTCCTAACAAAGAAGGAACCCAATTGATTGAACCCAAAATTTTTTGAGCATCGTGCAAAGTACGAATGTTTGCTTGAATCTGTAAAGGCTGAGGAGAAATACTTTGGGTCCTAATGCACCAGCCGAAGTATTATAGAATATTAATCCTGATGTTTCCAGATGAGTCGTGCCTGGCTTCGTCTGGCCCTTGCTGCTGGACCAAAGGCGGCATCTGTGGCGTTTTCACCCCAGAGATACCTTTGGCCGGCTGGATGCTGCAGCTAGGCACTCGGAACAAATCCAGGCAAAATAGGAACTCAGTTTACCTCTGGTGGAAAAGGTTCAGGCGATGGTGAAGAGAAAAGAGCGGATTCTATCGTAGAGTCTTAATCCAGAGTTTTATTTTAGGGTGGTAGACCTCTGAATGTGGTAACAGCTCGCAATAGAACTCCGGGCCACATGGTCTCGTGTCCTTTTAAGCCCCGGGGACAGGGGGAGGGGAAGGGACAGGTGAGGCACCAACCAGGTGTGAGAAGGGGAAGGCTCAAGGGATATAGACGCTTGGACAGGCCAATGAGCCTGGACCTGAGGGGCATCTTTTGAACTTCTGCCAACCACACGACGCCCTTGCTGGAATGTTAAGATTGATGGACAGCTCTTAGGCAGGAGGGCAAAAGGGGGAGGGGGAAGGTTGGCACACCTGGGGGCATCACACTGCAACAAGGTATTTCAATTTTCCAGGTTAATTTCAGGGTGTCATGCACCACAATGGCCCCTATTAAAAATCAAACTGAATTTTGAGACCCCATTGGGAAAGTACATCTCGTCCCCATAATACCATGGGCACGGGCAGAACAAATGGCTTTACAGAGGCTATGTGACCTTCAGGTCCTGTCACCTGAATTAGATGGTGACTTTGGTAACTGTGACTGCTCCCCCCAATCCCAGTGAGAGCTTGGGATACCTCTGTGAGTGGCCAAGTGGGGGGCCATTTGGTTTGAGAGATAAGTGACATCAGCTCTGGTATCTAAAATACCAGTGAGTGTTATCTGTTCCGCCTGTAATAGCAGGGTACATTTGCAAGTGGGATGTTCATCAGAAATTGTCTGTGCCCATAATATTTGTGGGGTTCCTGAAGAACCAAATCCTTCCACCCTTGTATTACATTCTGTTATAGGGGATGACAAATTGTGTGAAAAAGGAATCAATTGTGTGATATGTGTACCTTGAGGGACAGTACAGGTTGGAAAGGGAGTCCAAGCCATGATTTTAATTTCCCCAACAGAGTCTGAGTCTATAACTCCCAGGAGGACAAAAAGACCTAAAAGGGTAGTTGAAGACCTCCCCACCAGCAAAGCACTTTTCTGGCATCCTGGTGGGTCAAAAATTCCTGTAGGGAGTAAATGAACAGAAGAGTTGAGCAATGTTACTGTGATTGAGGTTGCCAGGTCCAGTCCAGCACTGCCTGCAGTTGCTGGGTAAAGACTTGAGGCAATCCTTTGCTGAGTATTCTTGGTGGCTGCGCTTGGGCAGTTTGCACCCGCGGTGGCAGCATCTGCGGTGGTGGCTGGGATATTTGTGTCAGCTGGCGTATTTGTGTTGGAGCGCGGTGCAGGCCTGCACTGCAGTTCCAGTTTCCCTGGATTGGGCTACCTTCAGAATCATGCTTAGAGCGACACTGGTTAGCAAAATGATGACCCTTATGACACTGTGGACATACATCAAGGGCTCTTGGCTTAGCCCCTTTCTGAGCAAAGCAGTCTTTTTTAAGGTGGCCATGTTTGCCACAGTTGAAACAACCTGCTGGAGTTCCAAAGGCACCTTTGATGGCTGCAAAAG